>NC_059209.1:16469185-17211685 GCF_020615455.1 Coregonus clupeaformis | reverse complement strand
CCCTAGGGCTAGTCTTCCAAGAGTCCTTAAGCAATGTAAAAAACATTCATAAACAACAAAGGCAAAGTAAAAGCACAAAACACAAACAAAGTTCCACATTCCTTTTACCTAAACATATTACCAGTTGCACCCCCATCCCTCCCACATACCTCATGTGCACATGTTAATTTAAATACAACATAACATAATAACCTCTTAGACCCATTCTAGTCGTTCAAGACATTTTGTGAATTAATCTCTTAAAACCACTATTTGGCAAGTTTTTGGAACTTTCTGACAAGGACCTTAAATCAAATAAAATGTTATTTGTCACATGCGCCAAATACAACAGGTGTAGACTTTACCGTGAAATGCTTACCTACAGTGCCTCGCAAAAGTATTCATCCCCCTTGCTGTTTTTCCTACTTTGTTGCATTACAACCTGTAATTTAAATTGATTTTTATTTGGATTTCATGTAATGAACATACACAAAATAGTCCAAATTGGTGAAGTGAAATGGAATTGTTAAAAAAATAAAAAATAATGGAAAAGTGGTGCGTGCATATATATTCACCCCTTTCGCTATGAAGCCCCTAAATAAGATCTGGTGCAACCAATTACCTTCAGAAGTCACATAATTAGTTAAATAAAGTCCACCTGTGTGCAATCTAAGTGTCACATGATCTGTCACATGATCTCAGTATATACACACCTGTTCTGAAAGGCCCCAGAGTCTGCAACACCACAAAGCAAGTGGCACCACCAAGCAAGCGGCACCATGAAGACCAAGGAGCTCTCCGAACAGGTCAGGGACAAAGTTGTGGAGAAATACAGATCAGGGTTGGGTTATAAGAAAATATCAGAAACTTTGAACATCCCAAGGAGCACCATTAAATCCATTACTAAAAAATTGAAAGAATATGGCACCACAACAAACCTGCTAAGAGAGGGCCGCCCACCAAAACTCACGGACCAGGCAAGGAGGGCATTAATCAGAGAGGCAACAAAGAGACCAAAGATAACACTGAAGGAGCTAAAAAAAAGCTCCACAGCGGAGATTGGAGTATCTGTCCATAGGACCACTTTAAGCCGTACACTCCACAGAGCTAGGACTTACAGAAGAGTAGGCAGAAAAAAGCCACTGCTTTAAGAAAACAATAAGCAAAAACGTTTGGTGTTCGCCAAAAGTCATGTGGGAGACTCCCCAAACATATGGAAGAAGGTACTCTGGTCAGATGAGACTAAAATTGAGCTTTTTGGCCATCAAGGAAAATGCTATGTCTGGCGCAAACCCAACACCTCTCTTCACCCCGAGAACACCATCCCCACAGTGAAGCATGGTGGTGTCAGCATCATGCTGTGGGGATGTTTTTCATCGGCAGGGCCTGGGAAACTGGTCAGAATTGAAGGAATGATGGATGGCGCAAAATACAGGGAAATTCTTGAGGGAAACCTGTTTCAGTCTTCCAGAGATTTGAGACTGGGACGGTGGTTCACCTTCCAGCAGGACAATGACCCTAAGCATACTGCTAAAGCAACACTCGAGTGGTTTAAGGGGAAACATTTAAATGTATTGGAATGGCCTAGTCAAAGCCCAGACCTCAATCCAATTGAGAATCTGTGGTATGACTTAAAGATTGCTGTACACCAGCGGAACCCATCCAACTTGAAGGAGCTGGAGCACTTTTGCCTTGAAGAATGGACAAAAATCCCAGTGGCTAGATGTGCCAAGCTTATAGAGACATACCCCAAGAGACTTGCAGCTGTAATTGCTGCAAAAGGTGGCTCTACAAAGTATTGACTTCGGGGGGTTGAATAGTTGAATGCATGCTCAAGTTTTCAATTTTTTTTGTCTTATTTCTTGTTTGTTTCACAAGAAAAAATATTTTGCATCTTCAAAGTGGTAGACATGTTGTGTAAATCAAATGATACAAACCCCCCCAAAATCCATTTTAATTCCAGGTTGTAAGTCAACAAAATAGGAAAAAGGCCAAGGGGGTGAATACTTTCGCAAGCCACTGTAAGTGTTCACTTAATTCACGGTATCGCCTTTCATAATGTGTTTGTGAAATCCCATACCCTTTTGAAAAGCCCTGCCTTTTCATTCCATAGGATTTATTGGCAATGAATCCACAGAGAGATCTTAAGACATCCTCTTTCTTAGCCCTCCAGCCCAATGGCTGGATAGATAACAAACAGAGCAGCAGCAGTGAATGTGAAGAGTGTGAAAGAGTGTGAAAGTGTGTCTATGTGTGAGTGTGTGTTTTTGGCGTCAATATGCATATGTGTGTGTTTTTTGTGTGAGCATGAGTGTATCTAGTGTGTATGTGTGTGTTGGAATGTCAGTGTAGTATGTGTGAGTGTGTGGGTAGAGTCCAGTGCGTGTGGGTAGAGTCATTGCAATTAAACGAGTGTCAATGCAAATAGTCCGGGTAGCAATTTGATTAACTTTGATTAGCAGTTTTATGGCTTGGGGGTAGAAGCTGTTCAGGAGCCTTTTGGTCCCAGACTTGGTGCTCCGGTACCGGAGAACAGTCTATGACTTGGGTGGTTAGTCTGTGACAATCTTTAGGGCCTTTCTCTGACACTGCCTGGTATAGACGTCCTGGATGGCAGAGAGCTCAGCCCCAGGCCTGTACTGGGCTGCACACACTACCCTCTGTAGCACCTTACGGTCAGATGCCAAGCAGTTCCCATACCAAGTGGTGATACAGCCAGTCAAAATGCTACCAATGGTGCAGCTGTATAACTTTTTAAGGATCTGAGGGCCCATGCCAAATCTTTTCAGCCTACTGAGGGTGAAGAGGCATTGTCCGGCCCTCTTCACGACTGTGCTGGTGTGTTTGGACCATGATAGATCCTTGGTGATGTTGGCATTGAGGAACTTGAAGCTCTCGACCCGCTCCACGACAGCCTCGTCGATGTGAATGGGGGCGTGCTCAGCCCTCCGTTTCCTGTAGTCCACGATCAGCTCCTTTGTCTTGCTGATGTTGAGGGAGAGGTTGTTTTCCTGGCACCACACTGCCAGGTCTCAGACCTCTTCCCTATTGTTGCCTACCCTCACCACCTGTGGGTGGCCTGTCAGGAAGTCCAGGATCTAGTTGCAGAGGGAGGTGTTCAGTCCCAGGGTCCTTAGCTTAGTGATGAGCTTGGAAGGCACTATCGTATTGAATGCTGAGCTGTAGTCAATGAACAGCCTTCTCACATAGGTGTTCATTTTGTCCAGGTGGGAAAGGGCATTGTGGGGTGCAATAGAGATTGCGTCATCTGTGGATGTGTTGGGGCGCTATACGAATTGGTGTGGGTCCAGGGTGTCTGGGATGATGGTTTTGATGTGAGCCATGATCAGCCTTTCAAAGCATTTCATGGCTACAGATGTGAGTGCTACGGGGCGATAGTCATTTAGACAGGTTACTTTGGCATTCTTGGGCACAGGGATTATGGTGGTCTGCTTGAAACATGTAGGTATTAAAGACTGGGTCAGGGAGAGGTTGAAAATGTCAGTAAAGACACTTACCAGCAGGTTAACGCATGCTCTGAGTATGCGTCCTGGTAATTAGTCTGGTCCTACAGCCATGTGAATGTTAACCTGTTTAAAGATCTTACTCACATCGGCCATGGAGAGCGTGATCACACAGTTGTTCAAAACAGCTGTTGTTCTCATGCATGGTTCAGTGCTGCTTGCCTCGAAGCGAGCATAGAAGGCATTTAGTTAGTCTGGTAGGCTTGTGTCACTGGGCAGCTCGCTGCTGGGTTTCACTTTGTAATCCCTGATAGTTTGCAAGCCTTACCACAAACGATGAGCATCAGAGCCAGCGTAGTAGGATTGGATCTTAGTCCTGTATTGACGCTTTGCCTGTTTGATGGCTCGTCTGAGGTCGTAGTGGGATTTCTTACATTAGTCCGGATTAGTATCCCGCTCCTTGAAAGCGGCAGCTCTAGCCTTTAGCTCAGTGCGGATGTTGTGTGTAATCCATGGCTTCTGGTTGGGATATGTACGTACAGTCACTGTGGTGATGACGTCGTCGATGCACTTATTAATGAAGCCGTGACCGATATGGTATACTCCTCAATGCCATGGGATGAATCCCGGAGCATATTCCAGTCTGTGCTAGCGAAACAGTCCTGTATTGAGCTCTTCACTGGTACTTCATGTTTGAGTTTTTGCTTGTAAGCAGGAATCAGGAGGATAGAGTTATGGTCAGATTTACCAAATGGAGGGCGAAGGAGAGCTTTGTATGCTTCTCTGTGTGTGGAGTAAAGGTGATCTAGAGTTTTTTCTCCTGCAGGTGACATGCTGGTAGAAGTTATGTAAAACAGATTTCAGTTTTCCTGCATTAAAGCCATTGGCCACTAGGAGCGCTACCGCTGGGTGAGCATTTTCTTGTTTGCTTTTGGCCCTATACAGCTCGTTGAGTGTGGTTTTAGTGCCAGCATCGGTTTGTGGTGGTAATAGACAGCTATGAAAAATGTAGATGAAAACTCATGAGGAATTAGAGATTGTGCACCAGCTGTTGTTGTTAACAAAGAAACACACACCACCCACCTTGAGTTTACCCGACGTTGCCGTTATGTCCTGCCGATGTACAAGAAAACCAGCTAGATTTATATTTTCCATGTCCTTGTTCAGCCATGACTCTGAGAAACATAGGATATTACAGTTCTTCAGATCAAGTTGATAGGATAGTCTCGAACGGAGCTCATCCACTTAATTCTCCAGTAATTGCACATTCGCCAATAGAACGGAGGGTAGAGGCGGTTTATCCACTAGCCGAAGTAGTCTCGTCAGGTATCCCACACGCCGGCCTCTATAATGCCACCTCTTCCTTTTTTGAGTGTCAGCGATTTGGGCCTGGACCAGGAAGAGCAGTATGCCCTTCGCCACCGACTTATTGAAGTAGAAATCCTCATCCAAATCAAGATTAGTGATCGCTGTTCTGATTTCCTCTGTAGCTCAATTGGTAGAGCATGGTGCTTGTAATGCCAGGGTAGTGGGTTCGATCCCCGGGGCCACCCATACGTAAAAATGTATGCACACATGACTGTATGTCGCTTTGGATAAAAGCGTCTGCTAAATGGCATATTATTATTAATATTATATGTCCAGAAGCTCTTTTCGGTCATAGGAAACTATGGCGGAAACATTATGTAAAAAGTTAAGACACACAAAATACCACAATTGATCAGGAGCTTGTAAAAAGGCTGCTATTCCCTCCAGTGCAATTCCTGGGCACTGGTGGCCAAGTAACCTGGGAAATTGTCTCTCACATATGCGAGTATGTGTCACGATCGTCATAGGGAACAGACCAAGGCGCAGCGTGATGAACGAACATACTTTAATTAGTTAAAGTGTAAACACAATACAAAACAAGAAACGACTCGTGAAGTCCACGGTATCAATGACCGAACACGGAACAAAAACCCACAAACACAAAGGGAAAACAGACAGTTTAAATATGGCTCCCAATCAGAGACAACCAGCCAACAGCTGACACTCGTTGCCTCTGATTGGGAGTCACTCAGGCAAACATAGAAATCAACAAACTAGAACCCCCAACATAGAAATACACACATAGAAAGAACACACCCTGGCTCAACATAATGAGTCCCAGAACCAGGGTGTGACAGTACCCCCCCCTAAAGGCGCGGACTGCGACCGCGCCTCAACTAAACAAAACAGGGGAGGGCTGGGCGGGCATACCTCCTCGGCGGCGGTTCTGGCTCCGGCCTTGACCACCACCCTCCAATACACCCCCCATAGCGCCCCTGGTCCAGTCTGGCCCCGCCGGCTGGAGCCGAACTGGACTTAGCAGGAGCGGTTAGCTTCAGCTCCATAGTGGAGCAGTTGACCGGTACCTTACCAGGCACCGGTGACCCAGGCACGGGTTGTGCTGGACTGACGACGCGCACCCCTGGCTTGGTGCGTGGAGGAGGAACGGGCCTTACCAGGCTGACGACGCGCACCCCTGGCTTGGTGCGTGGAGGAGGGACGGGCCTTACCAGGCTGACGACTCACATCCCTGGCTTGGTGCGAGTGGCAGGAACAGGCCGGGCCGGGCTGGCGACGCGCACCGTATACTTGGTGCGAGTGGCAGGAACAGGCCGGGCCGGGCTGGCGACGCGCACCGTATACTTGGTGCGAGTGGCAGGAACAGGCCGGGCCGGGCTGGCGACGCGCACCGTAGACTTGGTGCGAGTGGCAGGAACAGGCCGGGCCGGGCTGGCGACGCGCACCGTATACTTGGTGCGAGTGGCAGGAACAGGCCGGCCCGGGCTGGCGACGCGCACCGTAGACTTGGTGCGTGGAACAGGCCGGGCCGGGCTGGCGACGCACACCGTAGGCTTGGTGCGTGGAGCAGGGACAGGCCGGACCGGGCTGGCGACGCACACCGTAGGCTTGGTGCGTGGAGCAGGGACTGGCCGGACTGGGCTGGCGACGCACACCGTAGGCTTGGTGCGTGGAGCAGGGACAGGCCGAACCGGGCTGTGGAGACGGATAGGAGCCCTGGAGTGAAGAGCGGCCACAACCCGTCCTGGCTGAATGCCTACCCTCACACACTCTGTGTGAGGCATCCGCACAGGACGTACAGGGCGGTGTATCCGTAACCTGGTGGCCTCCAGAATCCGCCCCTTTATTGCCTCCGTCAGCCCCGTCGTCCATGCCGTGTGCCCCCCCCTAAAAAATTTCTGGGGTTGCCTCTCGACTGCCCGACGACGTCCCTGATCACGCCGTTGCTCCTCTCTACGGCGCGCCTCCACCGTCTCTTCTCCCGGCGCTTCCTCCCATGTCCAGCCCAAGAGCTGCCCCTGGACACGCTGCTTGGTCGTTGCATGGTGGGTTTTTCTGTCACGATCGTCATATGGAACAGACCAAGGCGCAGCGTGATGAACGAACATACTTTAATTAGTTAAAGTGTAAACACAATACAAAACAAGAAACGACTCGTGAAGTCCACGGTATCAATGACCGAACACGGAACAAAAACCCACAAACACAAAGGGAAAACAGACAGTTTAAATATGGCTCCCAATCAGAGACAACCAGCCAACAGCTGACACTCGTTGCCTCTGATTGGGAGTCACTCAGGCAAACATAGAAATCAACAAACTAGAACCCCCAACATAGAAATACACACATAGAAAGAACACACCCTGGCTCAACATAATGAGTCCCAGAACCAGGGTGTGACAGTATGTATATTATATGGGTCTTTCTATAAATAATGGGGCCAATGTGTGACATTGAGATCAACATTTCTAAATGGTTTGATACAAAAAATATATATATTTTTATGGAGTTCCACATGTGTACTTAGAGGAATATATTTAAATTGGTCCATAACTCCACCTATACAACATCATAGACCTAGGACTATACATCCTTTAAGCAGGGTTCATACAGACATTGGCAAGTCAAATTCAAGGAGTTTCAGGGACTTTTTCAAGCACTTATTTGTAATTTTCAAGGACCTCAATGTTATAATGTATATAATTGTACATATAGTACCTAATATTTGTATGGAAAGCCAAGTTGAAGACAGCATTAGATGTTGCCGGCCTCATAATAACTGCACGTGGAAAACTTAGAAATTGGCTACAATAATTATAAGGAATAATTATTGAGGAAATGTCAGATTTTCAAGGTATGCCTATTCCAGCACTTGAATTTCTCAGCTCCAAATTCAACTTCAAGTAGGCTACTTCAAGCCCCTTGTATTGATTAAAATTGCAGGTCTAACATGGAAAACTAAATGTATTTGTCATGTTATTTCATTAACAGATCATATTGTGAATAAGCCCACTAGGCTGTGTAATTTGTTGTCATTATATCCAGAACAATTAATAGGAATAGTGTTAGGTGTTGCTCAATCGTCTATCCTACACAATTGCGCACAGTAGACTCGGTGTCCAATCCGAGGCACAAAAACATATGAAAGCATGAACTCATTACCTTGATGCTTTCTCTGTTAAATCTAACGAGATCCTGCTGTAAATCAAGCAGACAACAACAGATGATCAACATCAATTCGCTAGAGATATTAGATCCAGCATGGATCCAGGCACAATGGTCTTCACCGGCGTAATGAATGAGACACCCAAATATTCTGGACATTCCTCGCGAACACCTTTATTCCAGCCCTTGGGCTGTTACTGCAGCTGTTTGTCACTCGACTGTCAGAAAATTCCTTCCCGGATCAGATAATGGTGTGTGAAAATATGACGGCGTAATTAAACAGCTTGACACCAATTGCTCCTCCAACAAGTACTATACATAATTATTGAAGAACCACGTTCTTCAATAATTCTTCAATAATAATTCAATAATTGATTTAGGTTTTAAGTATCAAGGTAAGGTGACTCTTTCGGTTAGTAGCATTCGATTTTGCAATAATTTGGGGGGGATTTGTGTGCCCATGAAAACTGTTTTCATCCCGTAACATACTTTAAGTAGAAACAAAATGTTATGTAGTTACACTGCATTTCTGAGATCTTTATACAAAAAACTGTCCGACAGATAGATCCAGGATTCTTATAGGGTTGCAGTTCAATGTCTAATTTAACTGATGAATGCTTATATATGATATAACAACAATTTACACTGCCATAAGTAATGTTTTATGTCACACGATTTTGGACAAATCCGTCAAGACACCAACCATGAGAAAGGGTTAAACATAGGTTTTAAATCAACTCGTGAATTTTATTGAATTTTTTGAAGATTACTATCAATGTTATCAACATCTGTAACAAGTTGTCCAGCATAGGAAATCCTCACTGGTAGCCTAGTTTATAAAAATACCCATATACCCTTTGTTATTACATGGCTCTGGTCTCTCCCTCCTTTGAGTATAGGGATTCACCATAGCGATCAAGCCGACACACAAATAAACCCAGACCCAGTGATGGTGTCTTCTCCCAGATATTCACACACACGTTCACACACTTCTACAGTAATCTGCTTTCCCCAGCAGTGTGTTGTGGGAGGCGTGTAGCCGCGCCAGTCGATTGATTGAGTGAAGGAGGAGGAGGGGGAGAGGAGAGGAGGAGCCGCAGACCATGCACAGCTGAGGAGGAGACCTATCGGAAATCACTGGAGTCTGAGCAGGGCTGCCCCAGCTGGGCACACACGTGCCCAAGCACCCGCTATACTGAGCCAGATACAAACAGTCAGTCAGAAACAGCCAGCCCGCTGCAGTACACCCTAAGGTAGCAGAGTGCGTCTACAGCACTATCAGTCGACACAAAGTATTTTTCGATCTTATCTCATCGCTGCAACTCCCCAACGGGCTCGGGAGGCGAAGGTCGAGTCATGCGTCCTCTGAAACATGACCCGCCAAACCGCGCTTCTTAAGACTCGCCCTCTTAACCTGGAAACCAGCCACACCAATGTGTCGGAGGAAACACCGTTCAACTGACGACCGAGGTCAGCCTGCAGGCGCCCGGCCCGCCACAAGGAGTCACTAGAGCGCGATGAGCCAAGTAAAGCCTCCCCCCGGCCAAACCCGTACGACGCTGGGCCAATTGTGTGCCGCCCTATGGGACTCCCAATCACGGCCGGTTGTGATACAGCCCAGGATCAAACCCGGGTCTGTAGTGACGCCTCTAGCACTGCGATGCAGTGTCTTAGACCTCTGCGCCACTCAGGAGGCCTGCACAAAGTATGCTTAACAACATGTCAGCAGTACTGTGACTTCATAATATACAGCAGCCCAGTGACTCCATACAGCAGAGTATCATAATATGTCAGTAGCACAGCAGCAATGTGACTCTATTCCAAACAGCAGCACCTCAAGTCTGACTTTATCCTTGCCGGTTATTTATTTATCCTTCAAAGGAGCATGTCAATGTACCTGCACAACATCACAATGAAGGGGGAGGTACCACAAAGAAAACAGAGTGAAAACACTTACATTATGTATTTCAAACAACATTCTCAGAGCAATTAATTAGACTATTTATAGACTGGTAGAATGGTGCTGGAGGGAATTGCAGCTGGTTTACGGGCTCCTGACTGATTGTGCTATTTTTTGTACATAATGTTTCGCCATTGTTTCCTATGACCGAAAATAACTTCTGGACATCAGAACAGCGATCACTAACCTCAGTTGGGATGAGGATTTCTACTTCAATGAGTCGGCGGTGAAGGACATACTTCTCATCCCGGACAAGGACCAAATTCCTGATCCTCGAAAAAGGAAGAGGAGACGTTATAGAGGCCGGTGTGTGGGATACCTGACGAGACCAGGTCGGCGAGTGGATAAACCACCTCTACCCTCACTTCTATTGGCGAGCATGCAATCACTGGAGAATAAACGGGACGAGCTCCATTTCGAGACTATCCTATCAACTTGATCTGAAGAACTGTATTATCCTATGTTTCTCAGAGTCGTGGCTGAACAAGGACATGGAAAATATAAATCCAGCAGGTTTTTCTATACATCGGCAGGACAAACCAGCTTTGGGTAAAGGGGGGTAAAGGTGTGTGTCTCTTTATTAACAACAGCTGGTGCTCAATCTCTAATATTAAGGATGTCTCGAGGTTCTGCTCGCCTGAGTTAGAGTTCCTCATGATAAGCTGTAGACCATATTATTTACTAAGAGAGTTTTTATCTAAACTTTTTGTAGTTGTCTACTTACCACCATAAACTAATGCTGGCACTAAGACCGCGCTCAACGAGCTGTATAGGGCCATAAGCAAACAAGAAAATGCTCATCCAGAGTTGGCGCTCCTAGTGGCTGGTGATTTTAATGAAGGAACATTTAAATCCATCTTACCTCATTTCTACTAGCATGTCACCTGTGCAACTAGAGGCAAAAAAACTCTACATCACCTTTACTCAACACACAGAGATGAATAGAAAGCTCTCCCTCACCCTCCATTTGGCAAATCTGACCATAACTCTATCCTCCTAATTCCTGCATAAAAGCAAAAACTCTAACAGGAAGTAGCAGTGAAGAGCTCAGTACAGAAGTGGTCCGATGAAGTGGATGCTAAGCTACAGGACTGTTTCGCTAGCACAGATTGGAATATCAAATCAAATCTTATTTGTCACATGAGCCGAATACAACAGGTGTAGACCTTGCCGTGAAATGCTTGTTCTGGGATTCATCCAATGGCATTGATGAGTTTACCACATCAGTCAACGGCTTCATTAATTAGTGCGTACATACAGGGGTGCAACTTTCAATGGGGACGGGACGGGGGGGGGATGGGGACGGGACGGGACGGGGGGACGGGTGGAAATGCCCCCCCCCACACACATTCAGAAATTGCATTTTTGTCCCCCACAGTTTTATCATTGGAATGTGATAGAAAACATGGCAATGGTGTGAGAGTGTGATTTGAAGGAGTCAGGCGCAGGAGGGTAAATCACCGAATACAGAGTTTATTCCGTAGGACACAATTACGCTGGATAGCGTCAACAAAATACAGGCACACGGGGAACAATATCCCTGGAAATACAAGGTACAGGTAGCTCAACCGAGCTACACTCAACTCACAAATAACAATCACCCACAAGGACAAGGGGGGCAGAGGGAACACTTATACATGTACTAATGAGGGGATATGAACGAGGTGTGTGTAATGACAAGACAAGACAAATGGAATGATGAGATATGGAGCGGCATTGGCGAGTAGGCCGGTGTTGACGAATGCCTGTCACACTCTGGCTCCGGGACTGTTTATGTTGAGTCAGGGTGTGTAGATTTCCGTGTGTTTTGTACTGTGTTTAGAGTCTAGGTGTTCTTGTTCTATGTTCAGTCGGTGTACTAAGGACTTCACGGATCGTGTTTTGTTTTGTCGTGTTTCTACATTAAAGTCATCATGTTCACTCCCAATGCTGCGCTTTGGTCGTATTTCATAGGCGATCGTGACAGAAAAACCCACCATAACCAGACCAAGCAGCATGTCCAGGAGTTGGATGACGAGTGGTGGAGACAGAGGAGCGAAAGTTGGGCGAGGACGATAGAGGCCTGGTCCACGGGGAGGAGAGACCCCCAGAAAATTTTTAGGGGGGGGCTCACGACGTGGACGACGGGGCAGCAGGAGGCCGCGATGGAGCGGTCCAGCGGCTGTGAAGAGGAGGCCGACAGGTTAAGGGGGCCACTGGTCACGAAGGGGAAGGAAGGTGTGGAGGCAGGGCGAAAGGTACTGGGGTGTGTTGCCAGTCCGGTCCGGCCCGTTCCTGATCCCCGTGGAGGGCCAGGGGTGTGTGTCCCCAGTGCGGTCCGGCCCGTGCCTGCTCCCCGCACCAAGCCAATGATGCGCGTCGCCAGCCCGGCCCGGCCTGTTCCTGTTCCACGCACCAAGCCTACGGTGTGCGTCGCCAGCCCAGCCCGGCCTGTTCCTGCTCCCCGCACCAAGTCTGTGGTGCGTTTCGTCGGCCCTGTCCGGCCCGTGCCTGCTCTCCGCACCAAGTCTGTGGTGCGCGTCGCCCGGCCCGGCCCGGCCTGTTCCTTCTCCCCGCACCAAACCTGTGGTGCGCGTCGCCGGCCCGGTCCGGCCTGTTCCTGCTCCCGCCCTAAGTCTGTGGTGCGTCTCGTCAGCCCTGTCCGGCCTGTTCCTGCTCCACGCACCAAGCCTGCGGTATGCGTCGCCAGTCCAGCCCGGCCTGTCCCTGCTCCACGCACCAAACCAAGGGGTGCGTTTCGTCAGCCCTGTCCGGCTCGTTCCTGCTCTCCGCGCCAGGTCTGTGGTGCGCGTCGCCGGCCCATTCCGGTCCGTTCCTGCTCCACGCACCAAGCCGGGGGTGTGTATCGTCAGCCCGGTCCGGTCCGTTCCTGTTCCACGCACCAAGCCAGGGGCGCGTGTCGTCAGTCCGGTTCCGGCCAGCGGGGCTAGACAGGACCAGGGGTACTTTGGGGGGTTGGAGAGGAAGTGGGGATCTAGCCCGGAGCCGGAGCCGCCGCCGAGGAGGAATGCCCACCCAGCCCTCCCCTGTTTTTGCTCGTATTTAGGCGCGGTCGCAGTCCGCGCCTTTAGGGGGGGGTACTGTCACACTCTGGCTCCGGGACTGTTTATGTTGAGTCAGGGTGTGTAGATTTCCGTGTGTTTTGTACTGTGTTTAGTGTCTAGGTGTTCTTGTTCTATGTTCAGTCGGTGTACTAAGGACTTCACGGATCGTGTTTTGTTTTGTCGTGTTTCTACATTAAAGTCATCATGTTCACTCCCAACGCTGCGCTTTGGTCGTATTTCATAGGCGATCGTGACAATGCCGAAGCCTGCCCGAACAAGGAGGGGAGGCAGCTTCGGAGGAAGTCGTGACAAACGGTGTGTTTTTGGACCATGCGGACGCCTCCGAGCGGTCGGGTAGGCTGTTTGGAGTGTTTATCCAACTGGATAAAAAATATATATATATGTCCCCCCCACTTCTAAAACCAAAGTTGCACCCCTGCATACATATCTCAACCAGAAGCCATGGATTACACGCAACATCCTAGAAGTCTAGAGCTGCCGCTTTCAAGGAACGGGACACTAATCCGGACGCTTATATGAAATCCCGCTATGCCCTCCGACGAACCATCAGATAGGCAAAGCATCAATGCAGGACTAACATCGAACTACACTGATGCGCGTTGGATGTGGCAGGGCTTGCAAACTATTCCATATTACAAAGAGAAACACAGCTGCGAGCTGCCCAGATACGCTAGTCTACCAGACAAGCTAAATGTATTCTATGCTGACAAGCTGGCAAGTGTCTTCACTGACATTTTTAAACTCTCCCTGACCAAGTCTGTAATACATACATCTTTCAAGCAGACAACCATACTCCCTTTGCCCATGAATGGTAATCTGTCATTTCTGTAGCCATGAAATGCTTTGAAAGGCTGGTCATGGCTCACATCAACACCATCATACCAGACAGCAGCTAATGGGGATCCATCACAAATACAAATACAAATACATAGACGGGGCTGTAGTGGGGTGGGTCGAGAGCTTCAAGTTCCTCGTTGTCCACATCAATAAGGACCTATCATGGTCCAAACACACCAACACAGTCACGAAGAGGGCAAGACAATGTCTCATCCCCCTCAGGAGGCTGAAAAGATTTGGCATGGGCCTTCAGATCCTCAAAAAGTTCTACAGCTGCAACATTGAGAGCATGTTGACTGGTTGCATCACCGCTTAGTATGGCAACTGCTTGGCATCCGACAGTTAGGTGCCACAGAGGGTAATGTATACAGCCCAGTACATCACTGGGGCCAAGCTCCCTGCCATCCAGGAGCTCTATACCAGGCGGTGTCAGAGGAAGGCCCTAAAAATAGTAAAAGTCTCCAGCCACCCAAGTCATAGAAGGCTCTCTCTGCTACCGCACGGCAAGCGGTCTCGGAGCACCAAGTCTGGGACCTAAATGCTCCTGAACAGCTTCTACCCCCAAGCCATAACTGCTGAACAGTTAATCAATGGCTACCCGGACTATTTACATTAACCCCATTTTTCTTGCACTGACTCTCTTGCACTGGCTCTATGCACACTCACTGGACTCTACCAGCACACTCACACATACTACACTGACAATCCAACACACACATACACACACACTACATACGCTTACACACACAAAACACACACACACACACATGCATATTGAAGCTACACACACACACACACACACACACACACACACACACACACACACACACACACAACCACAAACACACACAGTGCTTAATTTCTGGCACCTCTCCTATTTGGCCGTATCCGGTACCTCTCATGGCATGAAAAATAATTGTCACTTTTTGCCAGTGGCGGAAAAAGTACCCAATTGTTATACTTGAGTAAAAGTACAGATACCTCCTTAAAAAATGACTAAAGTAAATGTGAAAGTTACCCAGTAAAATACTACCTGAGTAAAAGTCTAAAAGTATTTGGTTTGAAATCTACTTAAGTATCAAAACTAAATGTAATTGCTAAAATATACTGAAGTATCAAAAGTAAAAGTATAAATCATTTCAAATTCCATATATTAAACAAACCAGATGGCACGATTTTCTTGTTTTTAATTGTATTTATGGATAGCCAGGGGCACGCTCCAACACTCACGCATTTGTGTTTAGTGAGTCCGCCAGATCAAAGGCAGTAGGGATGACCAGGGATGTTCTCTTGATAAGTGTGGGAATTTGACAATTTTTCTGTCCTGCTAAGCATTCAAAATGTAACAAGTACTTTAGGGTTTAGGGAAAATGTCAAATGTTCTGCTCTGATAGACATGAGCCTGCAACTCTCATCTCTCCAGCGTTGCACTTCATTATTTATTTCCATATACAATCATAGCCGCGCGTAGGGTTCTGGAGGAGCTACAGCACCCCTGATAAATTGAAATACATTTGCCAAAGTTATAGAATAACTTCTGTCTGTTCAGAAAGAAATGAAATAATTCAGAATAGCCTACTACACCATGAAAATGCCCATAATTTATCCACAGAGGTTAATAGCTTCTTTAAAAAAAATGCCTAGCTGTGGATTGTGTGTCGGGAACGCGCGGCAAATCTGTCAGTGAACAGCAGGCAGACAAAACAGGCCTTCTGCAACATTTCAAATAAAATCGCGGGAAAACAGGTTGGAAACCAAATGGCTCCTGCTGAAAAGAGAAGACATATCTGTCTGCTGTAGGCCAGCAAAATATTTGATCAACTTCCAAATATTGTTTTGCAAAGTAAAACAAGAGTGAGATATAGGCTTTTGGCACGAACGCTTCAGCCATCACAGGTGAGTGAGCTGCGCATCATTGTGTGAGTCAGTGAAACTGGAAAGCATGTTTAGGACTATAATTTCCTCCTCATATTGTAGCCTACAATATGTCTCCACACACCTAGGCCTATGCTATTGATCGATTCAAGGTCGTTTTTATTGCTCTCAGATTCTCAGTTTGTCTGTGTCAAAGTAGCTTGTCATTTCGATCATTTGTGCGGTATTAAAAAAAAACATGATGCCAAAGTCTCCAGTCATGTAAAATGATGTAGAATTGCGTGAAATGCGTTTATAAAAAGCCCACATTTTTCCCAGACCTAGGCTACTAAAATGTTCCCCATGTGTAAATGTCTCTACTCTACTGCTCTATGCCACTACGCAAATGCGATGATATGCATGCAATGCTTTATTATAAAGGTGATTTTTTTCTCATGCGTTCCGGTACCTCAGAGCTCTCCAGGTCACCCTCCTCTCGAGCTCACTTTTTGTTCCGGCACCTCCCGATTTACAAATTAAGCACTGACACACACACACACACACACACACACACACACACACACTTTCACACTCTTTCACATCAGCTGTTGCTACTCTGTTTATTCTTTATCCTGATTGCCTAGTCAATTTTACACCTATCTACATGTACATATTACCTCAATTACCTCAACAACCTCGTACCCCTGCACATTGACTCGGTATCAGTACTCCTTCTATATAGCCTCGTTATTGTTATTTTATTGTCACTATTTCTTTGTTTAATTTTGCTATTTAAAAAATGTTTTACTCTGTATTGTTGGGAAAGGGCTCGTATAAGTAAGCGTTTCACGGTAAAGTCTACACCTGTTGTATTCGGCGCATGTGACAAATTTATTATATTTTATTTCACTGTTCTCTTACATGAGTGTGGGTGCAGTACTGACTTTGGCCTCTGGGTGACAGTGTGGTGTCAGTAACATGAAGAGCGGAGAGAAGGCAGGAAAAGGAAGAGATGAGTTACAGAGGCGTTCTACCTCACACAACTGCCTGGATCTTCTTTCAATCTCTCTTTCTATCTCTTTCTCTCTCTGTGTGTGTCTTCAGCCAGCGCCCTCTTTACATCCCAGTTCTTCTCTAGAATGTATGTCTGTGTATGTATGTATGTCTGTGTATGTCTGTGTGTGTTTGAAGCTGTGGACGTGAGTCTCCCATCTCTCAGTGTAAAGTGAGATTGGTGATGCTACTGTGGGTTTCCAGTCTGCCTAATTAGGCTCCAGAGCCCACTAGGTAGGTGTGTGTGTTTGTGTGCGCATGTGTGCGTGTGTGCGTGTGTGCGTGCGTACGTGCGTGCGTCTGTATGTGAGAGTGTGAATGTGTGTGTACTGTACGTTAGTGTGAGAGACTGTGTGCGGACAAATGTGTGTGTGGCCCCCCCTGGGGTATGAAGCAGACTGCTGGGGCTGGTGCAGGAACAGAGCTGGGATCACGGAGGCTGCACTGCAGGCATCTGCCCCCAGGAAACAGCACCAGCCCTGCACAGCTGGCACCAAGGACTTCATGTGCCAGGAAATGGCACGACTCCCCTCTCCACTCCTCTCCTCTCCTCTGAACCCCTCAACCCCCCCCGTATGCTAATCTCTAACAAATAAACAGCTTGATTCATTCATGGAAATTGTAGTTTTCCGAAGAGTTGTCTATAGTTCTTTATGCTGTGAAATAGTTATTACACAGTGATAGAAAACATTTCAGCCACATGATGCTCAAATTTGTACATCTTTCAACAACATTGCAATGCTATGTGATGTTTATTTATGACATGAATTCTGTTCAATTTATCATGTAACACCAAGCAACTAAAAAAATATACAGCATACATTACATTGCCTTCAATGTATTTACATACATAATACTTTGGGGGAATTCAAAGCATGGAATCTTTTAACAATTACACATCCCCCTTTGTTGAAAGCCTTGAATTCCCCTTAGACATCGGCAGAGCCGCAGTGGAGAGGGTCTAAAGCTTCATGTTCCTCGGCGTGCACATTACTGAGGACCTGAAATGGTCCTTCCACACCGACAGCGTGGTGAAGAAGGCACAACAGCGCCTCTTCAACCTCAGAAGGCACAAGAAATTTGTCTTGGCCTCTAAGACCCTCACAAACTTCTAAAGATGCACAATCGAGAGTATTCTGTCGGGCTGTATCGCTGGCAACTGCACCGCCCGCAACCGCAGGGCTCTCCAGCGGGTGGTGTGGCCAGCCCAATGCATCATTAGGGGCACACTGCCTGCCCTCCAGGAAATCTACAGCACCCGGTGTCACAGGAAGTCCAAGAAGATCATCAAGGACCTCAGCCACCCAAGTCACGGCCTGTTCATCACACTAACATCTAGAAGGCAGAGACAGTACAGGTGCATCAACGCTGGGACCAAGACACTGATTAACAGCTTATTCTCCAGGCCATCAGACTGTTAAACGAGCCATCACTAGCCGTCCTCCGCCCAGCACCCTGCCCTGAACCTTAGAGACTGCTACCCTATGTACATAGAGTCATTGAACACTGGTCACTTTAATAATGTTTACATACTGTTTTATCCACTTATAAATATATATATACAGTGGGGAGAACAAGTATTTGATACACTGTCGATTTTTCAGGTTTTCCTACTTACAAAGCATGTAGAGGTCTGTAATTTTTATCATAGGTACACTTCAACTGTGAGAGACGGAACCTAAAACAAAAATCCTGAAAATCACATTGTATGATTTTTAAGTAATTAATTTGCATTTTATTGCATGACATAAGTATTTGATCACCTACCAACCAGTAAGAATTCCGGCTCTCACAGACCTGTTAGTTTTTCTTTAAGAAGCCCTCCTGTTCTCCACACATTACCTGTATTAACTGCACCTGTTTGAACTCGTTACCTGTATAAAAGACACCTGTCCACACACTCAATCAAACAAACTCCAACCTCTCCACAAAGGCCAAGACCAGAGAGCTGTGTAAGGACATCAGGGATAAAATTGTAGACCTGCACAAGGCTGGGATGGGCTACAGGACAATAGGCAAGCAGCTTGGTGAGAAGGCAACAACTGTTGGCGCAATTATTAGAAAATGGAAGAAGTTCAAGATGACGGTCAATCACCCTCAGTCTGGGGCTCCATGCAAGATCTCACCTCGTGGGGCATCAATGATCATGAGGAAGGTGAGGGATCAGCCCAGAACTACACGGCAGGACCTGGTCAATGACCTGAAGAGAGCTGGGACCACAGTCTCAAAGAAAACCATTAGTAACACACTACGCTGTCATGGATTAAAATCCTGCAGCGCACGCAAGGTACCCCTGCTCAAGGCAGCGCATGTCCAGGCCTGTCTGAAGTTTGCCAATGACCATCTGGATGATCCAGAGGATGAATGGGAGAAGGTCATGTGGTCTGATGAGACAAAAATATAGCTTTTTGGTCTAAACTCCACTTGCCGTGTTTGGAGGAAGAAGAAGGATGAGTACAACCCCAAGAACACCATCCCAACTGTGAAGCATGGAGGTGGAAACATCATTCTTTGGGCATGCTTTTCTGCAAAGGGGACAGGACGACTGCACCGTATTGAGGGGAGGATGGATGGGGCCATGTATCGTGAGATCTTGGCCAACAACCTCCTTCCCTCAGTAAGAGCATTGAAGATGGGTCGTGGCTGGGTCTTTCAGCATGACAACGACCCAAAACACACAGCCAGGGCAACTAAGGAGTGGCTCCGTAAGAAGCATCTCAAGGTCCTGGAGTAGCCTAGCCAGTCTCCAGACCTGAACCCAATAGAAAATCTTTGGAGGGAGCTAAAAGTCTGTATTGCCCAGCAACAGCCCCGAAACCTGAAGGATCTGGAGAAGGTCTGTATGGAGGAGTGGGCCAAAATCCCTGCTGCAGTGTGTGCAAACCTGGTCAAGACCTACAGGAAACGTATGATCTCTGTAATTGCAAACAAAGGTTTCTGTACCAAATATTAAGTTCTGCTTTTCTAATGTATCAAATACTTATGTCATGCAATAAAATGCAAATTAATTACTTAAAAATCATACAATGTGATTTTCAGGATTTTTGTTTTAGGTTCCGTCTCTCACAGTTGAAGTGTACCTATGATAAAAATTACAGACCTCTACATGCTTTGTAAGTAGGAAAACCTGCAAAATCGGCAGTGTATCAAATACTTGTTCTCCCCACTGTATATATATATATACACAGTTGAAGTCGGAAGTTTACATACACTTAAGTTGGAGTCATTAAAACTAGTTTCTTGTTAACAAACTATAGTTTTGGCAAGCCGCTTAGGACATCTACTTTGTGCATGACACAAGTAATTTTTCCAAATTCACCCAACTTATTGTGGGAAGCTTGTGGAAGGCTACCCGAAACGTTTAACCCAAGTTAAACAATTTAAAGGCAATGCTACCAAATACTAATTGAGTTTATGTAAACTGACCCACTGGGAATGTGATGAAAGAAATAAAAGCTGAAATAAATAATTCTCTCTACTATTATTCTGACATTTCACATTCTTAAAATAAAGTGGTGATCCTAACTGACCTAAGACAGGGAATTTTTACTAGGATTAAATGTCAGGAATTGTAAAAAACTGAGTTTAAATGTGTTTGGCTAAGGTGTATGTAAACCTCCGACTTCAACTGTATATACAAAAGTTTGGACACACCTACTCATTCAAGGGTTTTTCTTTATTTATACTATTTTTTACATTGTAGAATAATAGTGAAGACATCAAACTTTGAAATAACACATATGGAATCATGTAGTAACCACAATAGTGTTAAACAAATCAAAATATATTTATTCAAATTACCACCCTTTGCCTTGATGACAGCTTTGCACACTCTTGGTGTTCTCTCAACCAGCTTCATGAGGTAGTCACCTGGAATGCATTTCAATTAACAGGTGTGCCTTCTTAAAAGTTAATTTGTGGAATTTCTACTCTTCTTAATGCGTTTCAGCTAATCAGTTGTGTTGTGACAAGGTAGGGGGGTGGGTAGGGGGGTATTCAGAAGATAGCCCTATTTGGTAAACAACCAAGTCCATATTATGGCAAGAACAGCTCAAATAAGCAAAGAGAAACGACAGTCCATCATTACTTTAAGACATGAAGGTCAGTCAATACAGAACATTTCAAGAACTTTGAACGTTTCTTCAAGTGCAGTCGCAAAAACCATCAAGTGCTATGATGAAACTGGCTCTCATGAGGACCACCACAGGAATGGAAGACCCAGAGTTACCTCTGCTGCAGAGGATAAAAGTTCATTAAAGTTACCAGCCTCAGAAATTGCAGCCCAAATAAATGCTTCACGGAGTTCAAGTAACAGACACTTCTCAACATCAACTGTTTAGAGGAGACTGTGTAAATCAGGCCTTCATGGTCGAATTGCTGCAAAGAAACCACTACTAAAGTACACCAATAATAAGAAGAGACTTGCTTGGGCTAAGAAACACGAGCAATGGACATTAGACCGGTGGAAATGTGTCCTTTCGTCTGGTCTCAAAATGTTAGATTTTTAGTTTCAACCGGCGTGTCTTTGTGAGATACGGTGTGGGTGAACGAATGATCTCCGCATGTGTATTTCCCACTGTGAAGCATGGAGGAGGAGGTGTTATGGTGTGGGGGTGCTTTGCTGGTGACACTGTCTGTGATTTATTTAGAATTCAAGGCACACTTAACCAGCATGGCTACCACAGCATTCTGCAGTGATACGCTATCCTATCTGGTTTGGGCTTAGTGGGACTATCATTTGTTTTTCAACAGGACAATGACCCAACACACCACCAGGCTGTGTAAGGGCTATTTGACCAAGAAGGAGAGTGATGGAGTGTTGCATCAGATGACCTGGCCTCCACAATCCCCCGACCTCAACCCAATTGAGATGGTTTGGGATGAGCCGGACCGCAGAGTGAAGGAAAAGCAGCCAACAAGTTCTCGGCATATGTGCTACATGATTCCTTATGTGTTATTTTATAGTTTTGATGTCTTCACTATTATTCTACAATGTAGAAAATAGTACAAATACAGAAAAACCCTGGAATGAGTAGGCGTGTCCAAACTTTTGACTGGTACTGTATGTCTAACCCCTCCCTGGATTTATATCAAAGTAACCTGATTTAGTGTGTGAGTGTGTGTGTGTGACGTGCGTGCAAGCGTGTTAGTGTACATGTGTGTATGTGCATGTCACATGTGAGCATGTGTTGATGTGTGTTTGTCTCTGTACGTGCAGTACGTAAGAATGACTTGGTGTTTCATAGGGCAGAAATAGTGTAAGCACTGATCTGATTACAGCATGTCAACATGTTCCATGGGGTAGACTGTCTGTCCATCACCACCACACAGAACAGAGAACCAGAGAACCAGCCGTGAGAGAGACAGGCCCTCACGTTGGATTACCTCCCCAGCTGAGGAGCCCTGCTCTGAGCCTGGCCGCCAGGCCACACAGTGCCATCTACAGTATCAGCACCAGGGCCCGGCCATTTTCTATGCACCCCCAAAAATAAAAGGATTGGGGGTACAATTAGGAGGTCTGGCCTGCCACTCTGCAGCTCACCTGTCAGCCATGGTCGGAATGTGAACGGGGTGCAAACTGACGCATGGGCCATAGCAACCCCGACAGGAGATCCAGAGCAGGACAAATCTTACTAACAAACCAATGCCCTGTCACTCAACACGGGGCCACCTCAGTGACCCCCCGGACCACAGGGCTGGCTAGGGCTCCACGCTCTCCACTGGCAGGGCAGACACAGTCCCACCGCAGGCCCTGTCACTGAGCAGACCTGACACGGTCACATGCAGACACAAAAACACCCCCATGCTGCAGGACAGTCCTCTCAATCATTACTTTCCATCATGGAACCAGGAAACAGTCTGGTAAAATCTGCAGGGGGAAATGACCTAAAGGCCTGACCTGAAAATTGTACAAAAAGCAGAGATGTGGAGACTCGCTCCGAAAATAATGTGTGTCAGTGCACCTGGCCAAAGGCCACAGGGATGCTAGCAAACAAGACAGAAGTAATTGCGAGTGGTTTTGGAATTGTGGTGTGTTAACTGTACACAGCTTTCACCAGAGGAATAGAGCACTGTTAGTTTATAGTTACAGTGTTAAATCTAGTGCGGAAGATTCCACCAAGAATCCATCTTTGATTTTCCTCTCAAGTAGGAAATTTTTTAAAGAAAAACGTCAACTCTAGAATGATGAATCATGTCAAAAGAGTCTGCTGAGCAGGGAGGGACCAGGGACTGGGCTAATCCAATGGTCCCACTGTGCTGTGCTGTTTGAATGAAGCAGGGGTAATGCGCCGCTAAATTTACTGACGTTTGCACTAATCCATTTAATTCTCTTTTAAGGGGGAAACTGTTCACATGAGTGAGCGGGATGTTTTAATGTTGATGATTTAAAGATGGAAGGATATATGGAAGCGGACAGATCTGTGCTCGCACACTCACACACACACACGCACACACACACACACACAGTCTGGCTGAAGCTGCTGTAGGGTAGGATGATATCTGCAGGTTACCACCACTATCTCTCTCTCTCTTACTCCTGTTTCATCTTTCCAAATAAATACGTTTTTCATTGGAGGAAGTCACTGGCACGCAATTAGGCATTATAAAGACTTTAACACAAGTAATGGTTTACGTAGTGTGGTAATATTTAGAAACACAACTGCTAACATGGTATTGCAGGGAGGCACCCAGTGACTGAGTCCCCCTGGAGAGGGGCTCATCCCAGCCCATTGTTCTATATCAGTGGACAAGGCTGATTCGTGTAATTAGCTGTCAGCACAGAGCCCTCAGCAGCTTAGTGCTGTCCGCTCAAATCAAACTAATGAAATGCAATCCGCTCAAATGTCCTGGATGCATATCTGTAACAGGCAGGGACGAAGTAGTGGGAGGCAGGGGGAGACAGGGGGAGACAGGTGGAGGTAGGAGGGGACTGGGGAAGGTAGAGGGAGGCAGGGGGAGACAGGGGAGACAGGTGGAGGTAGGAGGAGACTGGGGGAGGTAGAGGGAGGCAGGGGGAGGTAGGTGGAGACTGGGGGAGGTAGAGGGAGGCAGGGGGAGGTAGGGGGAGGCAGGGGGAGCCGCTGCCACGGCCACGGCAGGAGGAAGCTTCCTCCTTGCCAAACTCAGTATTCAAATCCATGCTCATTAATCTGTTAATTCAGCACATTTTTGATAGCCAATTAATGTGGATGAGCAGTGGGTGATATGGGCAGGACAGGAGGTGCCTGCCTACTCTGGGTGAGAGGGTCAGAGGATGAGGGGTGAGGGGCGAGGGGTAAGAATATCAGCAGCATCTCATTCCCCACTAGAGTCCCCACGCCACAACACTACAACCTGCCCTGACTAGAGGCAAACTCTCTCAGCATAGCCACTTCAGTCATCAAATAAAATGACAAAGAAACAGGTGTAATTTAGTAATTTCATCAAAAGAGCCTAAAGGCACCAGAGCTATTCAGTGAATTTCACATTTTGTCTTCCAAGCAAAGGGCTATATGATACATCCTCAGAGATCAGCCCAGTAAACTGGTGGAGAGATGGCTAGTAGCTGCTTGTCTCTGCATCCTTCTCCTTCACACCACATCACATGTTTTCTGCCTACTTTGCTCCAGAGATGAGTATACTCAAGTGTTGACAAATCCTCTCCTCTCCTCTCCTCTCCTCTCCTCTCCTCTCCTCTCCTCTCCTCTCCTCTCCTCTCCTCTCCTCTCCTCTCCTCTCCTCTCCTCTCCTCTCCTCTCCTCTCCTCTCCTCTCCTCTCCTCTCCTCTCCTCTCCTCTCCTCTCCTCTCCTCTCCTCTATCTGATGTAGTGTGATCTCCTCTCTTCTGTGTGCGTGGAGCCCTGAGGGCACTAAAACCAGGCAGGGTGTAGTGTAGTGGTTGGCAGCGTGCAGGGCGGGCTCCGCTGGGCCGTGCTCAGATGGGCCGCTGCACTCCGGGACAGGGCCCCAGGCAGTCCACAACACCGCCAGCCCCGCCATGTGTGAACACTTGTTCTCTTCAATTAAAACAGCCAACTGAATATTCAAATCAGATCTTTTAATGACGTCTCTACGCCATGCATGCATGAAATCGTACTAGGGGTCATCTCCCCAGCTACAAGCAGCTAAGGGTGAGGAGATGAGATGAGTGAGAGGGAGAAGAGTGTAAAAGATACATTAGCTCATGACCTAATAATGAGTTAACGCATATTTAACCCAAAAATATTTGTGGTTACAAAATGAGTGCTTAAAAATGTATGCAATTCTATGGTTTCCTGACAACAAAATGAATGAATGAATGAATGAATAAATAAATAAATAAATAAATAAATAAATAAATAAATAAATACATATACCAATAAATAATATATTATGTAACTGCCTTCAAAATCTTTCTTTAGAAACCTATAGTAATAAGTCAATATATACAGTACACACAGTGTCTCTACCACCACAAGGGTTTAATATTTGAGATGAGCTTTAGATTAGCTGAAATCAGAATTAAGGCATTTGCAGGACACTAGGCATTTACAGTTCAAGGCATAAAGAACAACAAACTGATGATTGCCAGCAAGGCCAGTGAACATCAACGGCAGGACACTGTAGATCCTCTGATCTGCACTGTTCATTTATGAGGGTTTAGTTATGTCGTTAAAGATTTAACAGGTTAACCTTTATTTTCAGTGTGATGATTACCTATAGAAAATAGTGCAAGTGGATATACAGCCTATTGAAAGGGTTCTTTTTAAAGTGAAACATGCAGACCTTCAGAAAGTGACAAAACAAGTATAAAGAAACATACAGAAACCTGCAAACATTTGGGCCTGCCTGGTTCTGGCCAAACTGAATGTTGTCTGAATGGACATTTAGCCTGAGGATGCCTCTACAACCTGGCTTGTTTGGTGCTTGTTTACTGTATTTGTACTGAATGCTGGCATATCTGAGGTGGATTTGAGAGCAGGCTGAGGTATCACTAGGGCCTGTCTATTGTTGTGTCTGAGTGTGATGTGACATGGCACGCATCATGCCTTCATTACACACAGTCAGACAACACTGTCAGGGGCACGCCTGGCCTGACTAGCTGTCCCAGCCCACCACACCCTCAGTTTGAGTGTGAGTGTGTGTGCGCGTGTGTGTGCATGCATGCGTGCATGTGTGCAACCATTCTTCTGTGTTTGTCCCTGCATATGTGTGTGTGTGTGTGTGTGTGTGTGTGTGTGTGTAGCAGGCAAGACCAACAGCATCTGTGGAATCAGAGGAGAAAAACATAAAGGTTGTTCATTTGAACCTGGCCATATTGAAGTATCAGTCATGCAGCTCAGGTAAGGCAGGGTTTAAATGCACCTCATTACTCAAAGGCAGTGGAAGTGGAAGAGGAGCCATTTAATGTGTGAAGCTGGCAGCTGGACCACCTGGCCACACATTAAACACTAAAGCCTGCTGTCCCTAATGGCTGCAGATTACATCATTACCTTAACAAATCCGAGACGAGAGGAGCCTGGGCCCGGCCGGCTGCCAGGGACACAGAGATAGTGGCTAGAGGGAGAGTCACGGTGGCTGGATAGAGTCAGAGAGGGTAGAGAGAAAGTCACGGTGGCTGGATAGAGTCAGAGAGGGTAGAGAGAAAGTCACAGTGGCTGGATAGAGTCAGAGAGGGTAGAGAGAAAGTCACAGTGGCTGGATAGAGTCAGAGAGGGTAGAGAGAGTCAGTGAGGCTAGAAAGAAAGAGATTCACAGTGGCTGGATAGAGTCAGAAAGGGTAGAGAGAGTCAGTGAGGGTTGAAAGAAAGAGAGTCACGGTGGCTGGATAGAGTCAGAGAGGGTAATAATATAATAATAATGTAACATTTAGCAGACGCTTTTATCCAAAGCGACTTACAGTCACGTGCGCATACATTCTTACGTATGGGTGGTCCTGGGGATCGAACCCACTACCCTGGCGTTACAAGCGCCATGCTCTACCAATTGAGCTACAGAGGACCAGCTACAAGAGTCATAGTGGCTGGATAGAGGGGCTGCCCTTACAAAAAAAAAACACTTGTCAAATTTACAGTTTCACATGTTGAGCTTAAATGTATTACATTTTGAGTTGACATGTTAACATCACCTTTTCACATGTGAGGAAAATAACATGTTTTCACCTCACATGTGAATTGCAGTTTCACATGTGAAATTTGCAGTTTCACATGTAAAAATGTTTCACATGAAAATCGGATATGCAGTTTCACATGTTAAAAACATTAATTTGAAAATCTCACTTTCACATGTGGAATTGCAAGTTCCCATGTGAAAATCAATCACATGTGAAAATCTCACTTTGATATTGTTATTCTCCTCACATGTCAAAATGTGGTGTTAACATGTTGCACCGGTTTCCACCGGTGGAATTAGGGTGACCACATCTAAAAAGCCCAAATGCAGGATAAGGGAACGATTTTGCGGGATATTCGCGGAACAGTGGCCAGATTTTTTTTTGGGGGGTGCAAGTTAATGGATCACATTCCAAATGGCGACATAGTTCTGCTGTATGAAGGTCACTGTCTGTTAAAGGGGCAATCCTTAATTGTTACATCCATTTTTTGACTTATAAATTAATGATATGTAGCCTACCCATTGATTCTTGAAGAATACAACATATAAATGCCTCATGAATTTAGTTCAACTGTCATACCCCATCAGAACCCAAAATATACGCTTGTTTTACTCAAATGTTTGTAAACAAAGTAAATGTAAACAACCACTCCATGGCCTAAAAACATGGTTAAACTATCATTTTGATATCATGTACGGTCAGTCCTTGCATCCATAGTGTAGTCTATGAATTTGAGAGTGGTTGCATTTCTCCAGTCCCATCCCTCAGCTTTTTAATAAAACTGTGGCAGGGACAACACTTTGTTAATGTTTCAATTAAGGATTGTCACTTTCAACACCTTTAATAGAGTAATAGTGTTATTATATGGTGCAATCATCTAGTGAGTGAGTTACTTTTGTGCCATTACTATCAAGCAAAACTTCTGAAGTCGAGAACAAAATTCTTAGTATTGGAAACAAAAAGAATGATATTGAAATTATTGATAGCAAAACAAAATATTGCACGGAAATAATTTAGAAATGTGGGAACAAATGAAAAAATATATTTTCAGTGATTTTTTAAAATGACAACGCCATTGAATAAAACACTTCACTCTTTCCTGCAATTTCCCCTGTCTTTGATTATGTTACCCTGGCCTTTGCTTTTGCTGCCTTTTCCCAGTTGCTGTTTTGGCACATTCTTTCCAGCAACATAGCACCCTGTATCCCACTGCTGGTTATATAACCTGTATCCCACTGCTGGTTATATAACCTGTATCCCACTGCTGGTTTGCCTCTGAAGCTATGCAGGGTTGGCTCTGGTCGGTCCCTGGATGGGAGACCAGATGTAGCTGAAAGTGGTGGAAAATAAAGATGTGAAAAATACATTTCACATGTGGGGAATTCGTTTTTTCACGAGGGAAAAATACATGTGCAAAATGTATGTGAAACCACGTTTCTGACTCATGTGAACATACACACACACACACACACACACACACACACACACACACACACACACACACACACACACACACACACACACACACACACACACACACACACACAAACACACACACACACACACACACACATATACTGAATACACACTATACAGTACCAGTAAAAAGTTTGGAGACACCTACCCATTCAAGGGTTTTTCTTTATTTTTACTTTTATCTACATTGTAGAATAATAGTGAAGACATCAAAACTATGAAATAACACATTTGGAATCATGTAGTAACCAAAAAAGTGCTAAACAAATCTAAATACATGTTTTATTTTAGATACTTCAAAGTAGCCACCCTTGCCTTGATGACAGCTTAGCACACTCTTGGCATTCTCTCAACCAGCTTCACCTGGAATGCTTTTCCAACAGTCTTGAAGGAGTTCCCACATATGCTGAGCACTTGTTGGCTGCTTTTTCTTCACTTTGCAGTCCAACTCATCCCAAACCATCTCCACTGGGTTGAGGTCGGGTGATTGTGGAGGCCAGGTCATCTGATGCAGCACTCCATCACTCTTCGTCTTGGTCAAATAGCCCTTACACAGCCTGGAGGTGTGTTGGGTCATTGTCCTGTTGAAAAACAAATGATAGTCCCACTAAGACCAAACCAGATAGGATGGCGTATCGCTGCAGAATGATGTGGTAGCCATGCTGGTTAAGTTTGAATTCTAAATAAATCACAGACAGTTTCACCAGCAAAGCACCCCCACACCATAACACCTCCTCCTCCATGCTTCACGGTGGGAACAACACATTATCATCCGTCTCACAAAGACACAGAGGTTGGAACCAAAAATCTCTAATTTGGACGCATCAGACCAAAGGACAGATTTCCACCGGTCTAATGTCCATTGCTCATGTTTCTTGGCCCAAGCAAGTCTCTTCTTATTATTGGTGTCCTTTAGTAGTGGTTTCTTTGCAGCATTTCGACCATCAAGGCCTGATTCACACAGTCCCCTCTGAAAAGTTACTTGAACTGTGAAGCATTTCTGAGGCTGGTAACTCTAATAAACGTATCCTCTGCAGCAGAGGTAACTCTGGGTCTTCTTTTCCTGTGGCGGTCCTCATGAGAGCCAGTTTCTTCATAGTGCTTGATGGTTTTTTGTGACTGCATTTGAAGAAGCTTTCAAAGTTCTTGAAATGTTCCGGATTGACTGACCTCTTTGCTTATTTGAGCTGTTCTTGCCATAATATGGACTTGGTCTTTACCAGATAGGGCTATCTTCTGTACACTTTTTTGGTTAATACATGATTCCATATTTGTTATTTCATAGTTTTGATGTCTTCACTATTATTCTACAATGTAGAAAATAGTATGAATAAAGAAAAACCCTACAATGAGTAGGTGTGTCCAAACTTTTGACTGGTACTCTATATACAAAAGTATGTGGACACCCCTTCAAATTAGTGGGTTCAGCAATTTCAGCCCCACCCGTTGCTGACAGGTGTATAAAATCGAGCACACAGCCATGCAATCTCCATAGACAAACTTAGTTCTGTTCAATGTTGTGTTAGTGTATGTAAGTTGTTTTGTCTGAACATTTGTTCCCCCTGCTGCTGTTGGACCAGGTCTCTCTTGAAAAATAGATTTTATCTCAATGAGAAAAACCGGTATAAATAAAAGGTTAAATAAAAAATTGGCAGTAGAATAGCCTTACTGAAGAGCTCAGTGACTTTCAACGTGGCACCGTCATAGGATGCCACCTTTCCAACAAGTCAGTTCGTCAAATCTCTGCCCTGCTAGAGCTGCCCGGTCAACTGTAAGTGCTGTTATTGTGAAGTGGAAATGTCTAGGAGCAACAACGGCTCAGCCGCGAAGTGGTAGGCCACACAAGCTCACAGAGCAGGACTGCCGAGTGCTGAAGCGAGTAAAGTGTCAAAATCGTCTGTCCTCGGTTGCAACACTCACTACCAAGTTCTAAACTGCCACTGGAAGCAACGTCAGCACAATAACTGTTCATCGGGAGCTTTATGAAATGGGTTTCTATGGCTGAGCAGCCGCACACAATTCTAAGATCACCATGCGCAATGCCAAGCCTCAGCTGGAGTGGTGTAAAGCTCGCCGCCATTGGACTCTGGAGCAGTGGAAACACGTTCTCTGGAGTGATTAATCACGCTTCACCATCTGGCAGTCCAACGGACGAATCTGGGTTTGGCGGATGCCAGGAGAACGCTAGCTGCCCCAATGCATAGTGCCAACTGTAGATTTTGGTGGAGGAGGAATAATGGTCTGGGGCTGTTTGTCATGGTTCGGGCTAGGCCCCTTAGCTCCAGTGAATGGAAATCTTAATGCTACAGCATACAATTACATTATAGACGATTCTGTGCTTTCAACTTTGTGGCAACAGTTTGGGGAAGGCCCTTTCCTGTTTCAGCATGACAATGCCCCTGTGCACAAAGTGAGGTCAATACAGAAATGGTTTGTCGACATCGGTGTGGAAGAACTTGACTGGCCTGCACCGAGCCCTGACCTCAATCCCATCGAACACCTTTGGGATGAATTGGAATGCCGACTGCGAGCCAGGCCTAATCGCCTAATCGCCCAACATCAGTGCCCGACCTCACTAATGCTCTTCTTGCTGAATGGAAGTAAGTCCTCGCAGCAATGTTCCAACATCTAGTGGAAAGCCTTCCCAGAAGAGTGGAGGCTGTTATAGCAGCAAAGGGGGGACCTACTCCATATTAATGCCCATGATTTTGGAATGAGATGTTTGACGAGCAGGTATACACATACTTTTGGTCATGTAGTGTATATATACACACTGAGTATACAAAACATTAAGAACACCTGGTCTTTCCATGACATTTCATGTTTCTTTGTAAGGGGGGAGTCATAAAGGCTAGAGAAAAAGTAATAGTGGCTGGAGAGATGCAGTGGTGTGTGTGTGTGTTTGTGTGTGTGTGTGTGTCTGTAAGAGAGGGTACTTCCTCGAGTGTGTCCGACCATATCTGAGCAGCCCTGGATGGAGTGGTGCCTATCTGCAGTCTCCAGATATTCCTTCTGGGTCAAAACTAATTGGTGCGGCAGAATTGAGACTTTGCTCTGATAATGACCACAAGCGCTCTGGCTGTTCGCGCATGACCGCTCCTGAACCGTCGACTGACTGCCGAGCTGCCCCCTCCACAGAGCGACCACTGCTCCCCCTTAGCACACTTACACAGGCCAATGACAGGGCAGAGGATTGGGTGGGAGAAGTGGACAAAAATAGGTTAGACAGGCATGAGCAGTAAAAGAAGAGAAGAGAAAAGAGCATGCAGAGAACTGAAATGAGTTACTGTAGAAAAGGAGAAGCTTTCAGTGATAGAGTAGACAGTTTAACCACATTATGAAACAGCTCCTTTCATCACAGGAATCCTGTCATCATCATCTGTTTATGGACACATGACAATGGTATAGAGAAAATATCTGCCATCCATAGAGTTGTATAATTATGCTGTCTCTGTTTTGCCCAATGCATTCTCTTCCTGTTAGCCTGCACTCCCTTCTCTTTCTTCTTCTCTCTCTGCCTGTATCCATCAAGACAGCATCCCCTCCTCATCTCTCCTACCCATCTCCCCTCCATCCTCCCCACCTCTCCTCTCCCTGACAGACATGGGGCTGGCTTCCTCCAGATCAGCTGCACTCCACCGCCCCCCGCCATCCTGACATTAAGTCACATCCCCACTTACGGCCTGCTGTTTAACACAACAGCCCAGAAAGTAAACAAGGGCATTATTCTACACCGTTACACTCGGCACAGTCCCTTTTTAGCCAAGTGTAGTGCAGGGCCCAGGCATGCTAAAAGGGCTGGGGGGAACGCTCTTTTTCCCTATATTTTTCTCTCTTTGTTGTTTTCCTCCGTCTCCTATCAGTCATGCATGTTTTACTGTGACTAAAACATGTTGCAAGATGGCTAAAGGCTGTAATCCAGTCAGATCGTCTGGATGCCTCTGACTTTGTTACTGTGCTCCCACGAGGAAACAGACAGCAAACACACATATTGTTAAACCCCACGTGCCTCCTTTTCTTTAACACCAGTGAGCGAGCAAGCTAAGTGTATGCACCTGGTTCAGGATGCATATCTTGGCCTGCTGATTTACATTGAAGTTAAGCGTCTGTGGTACGTGGTGCTGAAAAGTCAGGGAGCAGGGAGGCATGTGAGACATGCAGGAGTTCAAAGACACTGTTTGGGAGAGAGAGAGAGAGAGAGAGAGAGAGAGAGAGAGAGAGAGAGAGAGAGAGAGAGAGAGAGAGAGAGAGAGAGAGAGAGAGAGCGGATGGAATGGGCAGGAGAGAGGGATACAGGAAGCCAAGAGAGGAGGGTCATCTCTCTGGGGCTGCAGGAAGTTAGAACAGGCTGGGAGGAGGGTGAAAGGGTGGAGGGGTGGAAAGAGGCCGTGCTTCTTTAGGGATCGGCGAGTGTCAGGATCCTCTCTGTAGCAACTTTACACCAGCAGGCTTCTGAAGTGTCAACATCACAGCTCACTACAGAAACACCCCCTTTATCTATCCCATATGTGACTGTGGAAGAGTGCTGAGGACTGACTGTCGGTCCTCTCAGGCCTGCCTCAGCCCCCGGCTCTCACACACACTCCTAATGGACAGAAACCCTTCTCAACAGGGTCATCAGGACACACATCCAACACTTCATCTGACCATCACCACCTCACAACAATGACTCTCTCTTACCTTCATCACTGGCCAAGGAGAGGGAGAGAGAGAGAGAGAGAGACCGTGGCCCAACTGCCGCTAAACCCCACCTGAAACATGACAACAAATCAATCCAGGATCGCGTGATAAAAGTGGGAGGCAAGGAGGCAAGCGGAACGAGGCGGAAGTGAATAATGAAAGAGGGGAAGTCTCTTAAAGCTTTATGACATTCCTGCGTCTGCGTGGGCGGACGTGGGGCGGACATGGGGGTGGGGATACTCCAGGGTGGAGTGGCCTCTGATGTTCCACAGTGATCCCACAACCCCGCTTTCATTAGTGGCCAGACCCATAAAAGGGCACCCAGACCAAAACACCTGACAGGCAGTTCGCCCAGCCCCAGTCTCTGCTCCAGCGTCTCCTGCTCCAGCCCCAGCACCAGCCTTTCTACAGCCCCAGTCTCCTCTCTAGCCGCCGCTAGCCTCTGCTTCAGCCTCATCTCCAGCCCCAGCCTTCGCCGGCCTCTTAGCCCCTCTTACTGCCTACACAGTACTGCTGCCCCATAAAACATCTGGTGACCTCAACTGTTTCAGCCCAGCCTGCCCGCCTTACTCATAAACAAGCTCTGGTCTAATGCAAGACAGAGGTGTCAGGCCAGCGCTGGATTGTGTCTGAGTACATGGGGACAGTGTTGACTGAGTCTCTATATGGCCGGATGGAAGTAATGACTGAGTACTGGAATACAGGAGGAGGGTTGGTGTTTGTTTACTCCAAGATCAGATAAATCATCAAACAAATTGTACATCAAACAGTGTAAAGGACACAGCGAAGGCCTTATTACGGGTAACACTTAATGGGCCTATATATGTTGTCCAATAAGAGAAGAGACCTTTACAGGTACCGCAGCAGGAGTCACTGGTATCCTATGAGCAGGTGCGCCACCGCTCCCGCTAAGCTTCCCATTGTCAGAGCTCTCATCAAAACAAAAAGCCTGGCCTTTCTGTCTAAAACCAAACAATACAATGGAAGAAGAAATGGAACATTTTACCAAACAAAAAATAATTCAAAGAGAGATCTCCCCCCTATAGTCCATATTTAATTTAGAGCAGGGCAGTCAGTCAGGTAGCTGAGGGACTGCTGGATCAAAGGTTGGCCCTGGCTGCTGCAGCTCCCAGACACTTAGCACCTTTTCACTGGCTTTGATCTGATCATTAAGAGGCTACTTTAGCTGGCACAGACACGCAGCTAAAACCAACAGAGAGAGGCGCAAACGGCAAAGTCTCCCTGAATACCAAAGGAGACACTACACTCAGAGGACAGAGATGTCACAGGGAGGATGGGTGGGGAGTGAAGACCTGAGTACAGCTGAAACACAAGGGAAGTGTAAATAGCAGTGGCCACTCCGCTAAATGACGGAGCCAAGATGAAAGTCATAATGGGTCTGATAAGAGACGACTGATGGAAGATGTTGACCACTGAGAGCTGCAGCCTATACAGAAAAACAAGATCCGCAATTACAAGAATAGACCGAGAGGTATGAATGAAAAGCCTCTGTCCATTACTGTATGTGGTGTTGAATGGTGTGGTGCTCTGCAGAGAGGAGAGAGAAGGGGATCCTTTAGTTTTGTTGGAGGGTGGAAGGCCTGGATGTAGAGGGGGTAGAGGGGGGAGTAGTGGGGGTTCTGGGGGGGGGAGTAGAGCGGTAGCAGGGAAGTGGAGACCAGACCATTAGGCAGACTTTGAAGATGTTACTGACAGAGCGACAACACATAAAAGCTCCAGAGGGAGGTGGTGATTTCCTCAGTGCCACAGGAAACATACTGTACTGTACACCTCTTTACTGTCACACATCATTCCTGCTTTATGGTCAATGGACTATTGGAAACTATTTTTCGAATTCTGATCGAAATATCTACACTGTTTAGAGCATAGTACCAGATCAGTTCAATATAATATAAGGCAGTCATAATAGAGGGCCTATTAGAACACATACACACGGGCAGAACTCGATCCACCTGACGCCCTTTGAAGTGGGTTTATGGGGGACAGCGGCGCAATGCGGCGTGTCATGACAAACGAGGTGATGAGAGGGGAGGAGGAGAGGAGAGGAGGAGAAGAGAAGGGGGAGGAGGGCAGGGAGTGCGGGCATCAGCGACAGTTACTCGACTTCCAGACAGAGATGCTTCCTAAATCATTGGAGGGTCCTTTCCCCTCTCAGCAGGGGCTCACCCATCCAGCAGTCAGAGAGCAGAGGTGCAACACACACACATCCCCACACTGCTCTGAGCAAGCTGACCATCACCGCTAATACCACCACTAATACACCCCACTACTGGGGATGTTCAGCTAGCTGCTATGGCGTCAGAATTAGTGTGTCAACAATGGACTCCCTCTTTACAATAAAATGGAGTCTTAACTGAAAGTCACAAAATTACTTTGAGGAAACCGTAAAGTTCTCTGAAGGCGTTTGTTTACTTTAAACAACAATAAACAACATCACACATTGTCTGTTATAACTGAGAGAGAGCAAGACAGAGAGGGAATGAGAGAGTGAGAAAGAGAGAGAGAGATCAATCAATCATAAATGAAATTAATGTTAAGAAATAGGCTATTTCTGTTTATATGTGTGTTTATCCATGTGGATCTCACTGTGGACTTCAGGGCTGATCCTGCATCAATCATAGGTCAAACGGATTCTAAAAGCCAAATGGTGAAATTAGAGAACATCCAATGAGCCAAGCTCTCTCACTCTCACTGAAGCAATGCAGCTCCACGTTCCTCGCAAGATAGGCAGTGCTAGGCAGCGCATTGGCGAAAACGGTTTGGGGCAAAAAAACTGGAGAAATAATTGGATCCCCCCCTTCCTCTCCCTCGCCTCCCTCGCCTCGGACATCCCCAATTAACACAGGGCTAGTCAGGAGGCCTGGAGAGAAAATCTGCTGTTTGGACAATAAAAATGACCAGAAACATATTGTCTCCTTTATATAAACGCATGCAAATAAACTGCTGGTAGCTCCTAGAACGTAATGAAGCCCCGTAAAAACCTGGCTAAATCATTCATTCATAAAATCTCAATGTGTGACTATTACTCTAATTACAGTGCACGTCGGCCCCAATTAGCCCTTCTCCTCCACTTCATTCCTGATTATCACAGCCCTGTTAATTACAGGTTACATGAGAGGGTTCTAAAGGCATTAGTAAGCCCACACAGCAAGCTGTTAACTCCATACATGTCCTGTTCTCCCATTCCATCTACTGTACCGGCCAATCTCTCTTTCTCTCAGGAGGGTCCTTTTCTCTTTTCTTTCTCCATGAGGACTTTCCTTTGTCTGCACCTGCTCTCTCCACAACAGGGCTGGCTCAGAGAACATTACAGTCACCCAGCCATGGATGGGAGAGTGACAGTGAGAGTGGGGATAAAGAGAGAGGAGGAAGAGAGAGAGACAGAGACAGACAGACAGACAGGCAGGCAGACAGACAGAGGAAGAGAGATCGACATGTAGAAAGAAATACAGTGAGGGAAAAAAGTATTTGATCCCCTGCTGATTTTGTACGTTTGCCCACTGACAAAGAAATGATCGGTCTATAATTTTAATGTTAGGTTTATTTGAACCGTGAGAGACAGAATAACAACAAAAAAATCCAGAAAAACGCATGTCAAAAATGTTATAAATTGATTTGCATTTTAATGAGGGAAATAAGTATTTGACCCCTCCTCAAAACATGACTTAGTACTTGGTGGCAAAACCCTTGTTGGCAATCACAGAGCTCAGACGTTTCTTGTAGTTGGCCACCAGGTTTGCATACATCTCAGGAGGGATTTGGTCTCACTCCTCTTTGCAGATCTTCTTCAAGTCATTAAGATTTTGAGGCTGACATTTGGCAACTCGAACCTTCAGCTCCCTCCACAGATTTTCTATGGGATTAAGGTCTGGAGACTGGCTAGGCCACTCCAGGACCTTAATGTGCTTCTTCTTGAGCCACTCCTTTGTTGCCTTGGCCGTATGTTTTGGGTCATTGTCATGCTGGAATACACATCCATGACCCATTTCCAATGCCCTGGCTGAGGGAAGGAAGTTCTCACCCAAGATTTGACGGTACAAGGCCCCGTACATCGTCCCTTTGATGCGGTGAAGTTGTCCTGTCCCCTTAGCAGAAAAACACCCCCAAAGCATAATGTTCCCACCTCCATGTTTGACGGTGGGGATGGTGTTCTTGGGGTCATAGGCAGCATTCCTCCTCCTACAAACACGGCGAGTTGAGTTGATGCCAAAGAGCTCAATTTTGTTCTCATCTGACCACAACACTTTCACCCAGTTCTCCTCTGAATCATTCAGATGTTCATTGGAAAACTTCAGACGGGCCTGTATACAGTGGGGAGAACAAGTATTTGATACACTGACGATTTTGCAGGTTTTCCTACTTACAAAGCATGTAGAGGTCTGTAATATTTATCATAGGTACACTTCAACTGTGAGAGACGGAATCTAAAACAAAAATCCAGAAAATCACATTGTATGATTTTTAAGTTATTAATTTGCATTTTATTGCATGACATAAGTATTCGATCACCTACCAACCAGTAAGAATTCCGGCTTTCACAGACCTGTTAGTTTTTCTTTAAGAAGCCCTCCTGTTCTCCACTCATTACCTGTATTAACTGCACCTTTTTGAACTAGTTACCTCTATAAAAGACACCTGTCCACACACTCAATCAAACAGACTCCAACCTCTCCACAATGGCCAAGACCAGAGAGCTGTGTAAGGACATCAGGGATAAAATTGTAGACCTGCACAAGGCTGGGATATGCTACAGGACAATAGGCAAGCAGCTTGGTGAGAAGGCAACAACTGTTGCTGCAATTATTAGAAAATGGAAGAAGTTCAAGATGACGGTCAATCACCCTCGGTCTGGGGCTCCATGCAAGATCTCACCTTGTGGGGCATCAATGATCATGAGGAAGGTGAGGGATCAGCACAGAACTACACAGCAGGACCTGGTCAATGACCTGAAGAGAGCTGGGACCACAGTCTCAAAGAAAACCATTAGTAACACACTACGCCGTCATGGATTAAAATCCTGCAGTGCACGCAATGTCCCCCTGCTCAAGCCAGCGCATGTCCAGGCCCGTCTGAAGTTTGCCAATGACCATCTGGATGAACCAGAGGAGGAATGGGAGAAGGTCGTGTGGTCTGATGAGACAAAAATAGAGCTTTTTGGTCTAAACTCCACTCGCCGTGTTTGGAGGAAGAAGAAGGATGAGCACAACCCCAAGAACACCATCCCAACCGTGAAGCATGGAGGTGGAAACATCATTCTTTGGGGATGCTTTTCTGCAAAGGGGACAGGACGACTGCACCGTATTGAGGGGAGGATGGATGGGGCCATGTATCGCGAGATCTTGGCCAACAACCTCCTTCCCTCAGTAAGAGCATTGAAGATGGGTCGTGGCTGGGTCTTCAAGCATGACAACGACCCAAAACACACAGCCAGGGCAACTAAGGAGTGGCTCCGTAAGAAGCATCTCAAGGTCCTGGAGTGGCCTAGCCAGTCTCCAGACCTGAACCCAATAGAAAATCTTTGGAGGGAGCTGAATGTCCGTATTGCCCAGCGACAGCCCCGAAACCTGAAGGATCTGGAGAAGGTCTGTATGGAGGAGTGGGCCAAAATCCCTGCTGCAGTGTGTGCAAACCTGGTCAAGACCTACAGGAAACATATGATCTCTGTAATTGCAAACAAAGGTTTCTGCACCAAATATTAAGTTCTGCTTTTCTGATGTATCAAATACTTCTGTCATGCAATAAAATGCAAATTAATTACTTAAAAATCATACAATGTGATTTTCTGGATTTTTGTTTTAGATTCTGTCTCTCACAGTTGAAGTGTACCTATGATAAAAATTACAGACCTCTACATGCTTTGTAAGTAGGAAAACCTGCAAAATCGGCAGTGTATCAAATACTTGTTCTCCCCACTGTATGTGCTTTCTTGAGCAGGGGAACCTTGTGGGCGCTGCAGGATTTCAGTCCTTCACGGCATAGTGTGTTACCAATTGTTTTCTTGGTGACTATGGTCCCAGCTGCCTTGAGGTCATTGACAAGATCCTCCCGTGTAGTTCTGGGCTGATTTCTCACCGTTTTCATGATCATTGCAACTCCACGAGGTGAGATCTTGCATGGAGCCCCAGGCCGAAGGAGATTGACAGTTCTTTTGTGTTTCTTCCATTTGCGAATAATCGCACCAACTGTTGTAACCTTCTCACCAAGCTGCTTGGCGATGGTCTTGTAGCCCATTCCAGCCTTGTGTAGGTCTACAATCTTGTCCCTGACATCCTTGGAGAGCTCTTAGGTCTTGGCCATGGTGGAGAATTTGGAATCTGATTGATTGATTGCTTCTGTGGACAGGTGTCTTTTATACAGGTAACAAGCTGAGATTAGGAGCACTCCCTTTAAGAGTGTTGTCGTATCGTGTCAATGCTGGTAATTATTGCTGTCAAACAAAGAGTCCGCTTAGGCTGTACTTTGATTATAAGTTTTATTTATATCACAAGATTTCAGCATAAGTTTACAGACCCTGCAGGGCTGGAGAACAGTTTCCAAAGATAATCTGTCTGTTCTAACCTCTTCTTCGCTTTTACCCAGTATATATAATCTTCCCAAGATATGGGTGGCTCCCTCTACTGTCCAATCCCCTGTCTACAACACACACTTCCTGTCGGTTGTATGTGGCGTCACACTAAAACATTCCCTCTTGACACTAAAATAAACATCCTTTCAGTTCCACTTAAAAAACATTAACAAAGACATAATCTTAATACACTACATTCCCCCCTTCGAGACGAACTAAAAGTCTCGAAAACAAACAGAATAGGATTATGACAAGTAACAATTTATCTTATTGAGTATCTTTAACATTAAACCAAAAACATTTTCCTCTAGAGTGTAAATACCTTTCTATGAAATATGAATAAATGTTTATGAAGTGTGAATACATTACTATGAAATATGAACAAATCTTTATGGAGTGTGATAGCGAAAAACCTGTCTGGCAACCTTCGTTCCAAATATCCATCCATCAATCAAGACAGTAAAATTATCTCACGGTCCCTCTGCCCCAGGCAACCACCTAGGTACTCCAGATAAACTCATAAATCCTTATCAATGCATTTGAAACTATGATGCAATTAAATACACATGAAAGCCCCAGCAAACAAAATACTATCCAAAATGTCCACTCTCAGGCTGGTCGACCCATCGGACAGTGGATCTCTATCCCTGCCTAGACTCCCTGTCCCTAAGCATTCACGAAATAAACAAAACATCTAAGATCCCCACATGTATCCAATAACATCAAATATCATTCTACAAAAATTAATACCTAAGAATATGACACACATTATGTATTACACATGCAAATATGTCTATATTTCACTGCAGACACTGGAATGTAGTCCACTACACTTCATCTCCTCCGTAGTCTCAACTTCCAATGCATTGTTGATGATGGAATCGGAACCTTTCCACACCTTCCTTGTTCCATCTCTTCCAGTCATTGTCCTTTCATACTGTCCTTGTTTGCGTATTTCAATCTCTACATATTCCCCCATATGCTTCTGGAAGAAAAGAAAAGACCAAACAGTATCTTTTGCAAAACAACACTTTCAAATTAAAACATCAATATCAACTAAGAATATAAAAATTATATATATCAACTAAGAATATAAAAAATTAAATATCAACTAAGAATATAAAAAATGAAATATCAACTAAGAATATAAAAATGATATATAAATGATGTATGAATCACATTATCCTATTTCCCCCCTTTGATTCATAACATCATACTAAAATCATACTAATATTGAATTTTTTTTGGAAAAATGATCAAATAATCAAAAAGGATATTTATCCATCAATACTCCATCCAGTCCCACTTCTCCATCTTCATCCAGATCAGGAACAGTCAACAACGGCATCTGAGTGTTGTCTCCAGGCATCACAACTCCAACCCATCTTAATATCATAGCTTTCGCAAAGGTCAGTAACAAAGTACAAAAGCAAAACATCACACAAAGCGCTATCAGAGCTGCAACTAAAATCTGAACCATCACTGCTCCTACTGGGCCTAACTGATCTTGCAACCAACTCTTCGCTGACCATCCAGCTCCTTCAGATCTACCAAACGCATCCCTTATATTCTTCAACGCATCTATAACACTCGTGATATTATCGGAACTATCTGGGATCAAAGTATAACAATCATCCCCCGTCAGATTCATAGCCAAACATAAGCCACCTTGTTTTGCTAAAATATAGTCAAGAGCCATGTCATGTTTCAACAGCGTCAGTCTGTGACTTCTTTGAGTATTTGACAGAAGGTTAAACCCTCTTATTGTTTCATTCGCAAACCCCTGCAAAGTATAGGTAATATTATCAATATGATCTGCCAAAAATATTACCCCATACCATGGAAAAAGTCCCAGTCCCCACTTCTCTCCTAGACTTATCCTCCAATGGTAGGCTTCAAGACTATGAAATGTCGCCATGTCTCTTTTCACCCTATTTCCAACCCTAGCTTCAGATTTATCTGTGTCCGGTGCTACCCCTCTTCTAATGGTAAAAGCCTCATATGGAAGCTTCAACATTGACATGTAACAACATCCTGTCCATCCATAGGGTAAGAATATATATGCTTTATCACCACAAACCCACCAAATATCTCTAAAATTCCCAATAGTCACATTGCCAGGCAAAATCTGATCTTCCACCATCAAAGTCTTGCTGTTCTTACTACCGGGAACAGAAAAAGTAACATTATATTTCCCATCTCTAACCTTATGTTCATGCTTACCCAAAGTCATCCTATAATCATCACAATCTGATATTCCCATGAACATACCCTTTCCATCATATGTTTTATTAGAACAAAAACAACTTTTAGCTTTCACTGCTTTCACCTCCAATGCTTCAGGGTTTGCTGTTACCTGATTTTCCTTCCCATCTAACAAATTCACATAGGGTAATTCATTTAACCAAGAACACCTAAACCTAGGCTTAAACAAATGTTTTGACAACGACATTATTTTATCTGTTATTGATTGTTGCTGATACAACAGCCATGACAAAGCATAAGATTGACACATACTCGATAGAGGTTGAGCGACCGTCTCTAAAATGGAACCCCACGTCTCTGGTGCTGGAATTCTCAAAAGACATGGACCCTCAAGATTCCTCACTGATCTTACAGAATGAGTTAACTGCTGGAACCAAAGATTTCTACCTGCCCATTCATCTTTAATCTTCAAAACAGAAGAATCAAATCCATATGCCTTCCATTTAGTTTCTCTTTTCCCTAACGAGCGGTATTGATCAGATGTATCTTCTGATGTTATGTTGAAATCAAAGAAGTCATCCTGTACCTCCATGATATTAACTTGCACTATTTCAGATGAATCTATATTGTTCTCTACCACTATCTGCTGAGTCATTCTTGCTACATCCTTTAATTTCAGAAAAGTTGTTGTCGGTGTCGGTGTCATACTTCCTACATTTGTTATTGCCGTCGTACCATTAATCCCTTCCAAAGTTACCATTAAAGTAGTTGATTTAGTTGATGTATTAACACCCTTAACTACTTTTAGTGGGAAAGCTACCGATATCCTCTGTGTATTATTTACTGTTGGAGTGGCTACTGTAATATACTTCTCCTGAACTCCTTTGGTGACTGTGGAAGCTTCAACAGACTTCAACTCTTCCATTATAAGCGTCACTTTACGAATTACATAGCCTTTTAACCAATAATTCTTAACCGGAACAAATTTTAATGCTTGCACTAGATAAGTACACATATATTCTCCCTGATCTTTCTCTGTAACATTACGCAAAATAAGTGAACAATCACTCATAAACCTCTTCCCCTTCATATTGTTGTACAAAATATACTTCCTTTGACTAGGGGGCACCGCTTCTACATCTGGTCCTGATAACAATACTTCTTCTCCATAATTATCTCTCCATGTGGGAGGAACGTCCCCTCCCCCACTCCATCTCTCACAGCTACAAGGAAGATGAGCTGTATCACCCATCCTAACCCTAATAATAGTCTTTTCTTCTAAAATTGGTGCTGGAGCTGTTGGTTCCCTTGTAATCAAATGCGATATATTTATGGCTTTAATAACTATCAATGTTGAAAGAGTTAAATTGCTTCTCACTGTTGTTATAATAGACTGAAGTGTTGATGTTATTGTTGTCACTTCATCCATTCTCCCCAAGACTCTTAACTCTTCACTTGTATTTCCATCTATCACCACTAGTGTCACTACATTAACTATCAGTCCTAACTCTGATCCCTCACTTTCAACCTGTTGATTATAAAAAATACATTTATAATCACCTTGATCTTCCTGCTGGGAATTGTAAATATAGATACCGCAATCACCCTCAATCTTTATTGTTCTCTCATCATTTAGCAACGCATACTTTCTCAATGCAATTGCTTCTAACAGATCTAAACTCCTGCCATATCTATCTTCCCACTGAACTCTAAATTTCCCTTCACCACTGTTCTCTCTCGTGCACTTACATGGGAGCTGAGCTGACTGTCCTAGAGTTACTTCAACCCTAGTTTTCGTAACGTTTTGGTCTGACTTTTCTCCTAACTGGTCTAGGCCTACTTTGTCTAACTGAATCACTAACTTCTCCTGCAACGGAGTTGCCCTTGGTGCTCTCTGCTGCTTCACATTCCACTGAAATATTCCCTGTTGCTTCTGGGGCGTATTGAAAATCAATTTCCCCAAATCCCCTTTCCTTTCCATCCCTTGCATAGTCATCTCTGGCATCATCAGAAGTGTAAACATTATCCTCAATGTTATCCCCAACATTGATAATCTCTCCCTCTTCCTGTTCTCCCCTATCTCCATCCTCTCTCTCTGCGCGTGGCACCTCTTCTCCAGGCGCTTTAACACAATGTGACAAATGATACCACGTAGGAGACCCCTTAACCTGGACAGCTGTTCCAGTACTACGAACCACTTCAAATGGTCCTTCACGACGTTCGTTTTACCACTTCCTTCTGAATACCTTTACGAATACTTTGTCCCCCGGTTGTACTGTATTCCTCTTATCCTCCTCAAGCTCCTCCTGCACCTCTTCTTGTCTTTGCCTGTCAGAAACATATGTGGATAACTTTTTATGAAAATTGGCCATATATGTAACGTACGCTCTCATTTCATCTTCCAACAGAGCCAAGCTTGGACCCTTTCCGCTTGTTCGCAAACAAGGCGTAGGCATCCTTCTTCCTGTTACCAACTCATGGGTGTCATACGTAGATCACGCAACTCACTTGAGCGACACACCATTAGTGCTAAAGGAAGCGCCGCTATCCAGTTTAGACCCGTATGTTGACAAATCTTCACAATGCGATTTTTCAAGACACCGTTCATTCTTTCACACATCCCTTGACTTTGTGGGTGATAAACTGCTCCAAGACGTTGCTTAATTCCCAATTTTTGCAACATCAATTTAACTGATTTATCCACAAATTCCCTTCCATTGTCTGAGGATATTCGATCGGGTAATCCCCACCTGTTTATGACTTCTTTACACAAGAACTTGGCAACCGACTGAGCAACCTTACGCTTGGTTGGACAAGCTTCCGTCCATCGTGAAAATATATCTACAACCACCAACATGTATCTTTTCCCATCAACTGGTTTTATCATATCAACAAAGTCAATAACCAACTCACGCATAGGGCCTTTTGGTGTAGGAATGTAACCCGGATGAACAGTTACCCCTCTTCGAACATTATTTTTAAGACAAATTGTGCACCTTCCTATCATATAATCAATTTGTTCAAACAAATATGGAGCCCAAAAACCATATTCCTTTGTGATCTTTCTGTTAACCTCCCCCCTCGCAACATGAGCTAACCCATGTGCTTCCTGAATCATCAGACCTAAGAGGTCTAGAGGCGCTACTATCAACCCCTCATGGTTTCTCCACAGACCAGTAGCATCTTTGACCGCTCCTCGGTCTAGCCATAGCTGTTTGTCGATCATAGAAGCAGCTTCTTGCATCAAAATTACATCCTGAAGCGTAATTTTGTCTTTCAAGTCCACTCCATGAGTGACCAGAAAAACTTTTCCCAATTTATCCGCTCCTGCGATGGCTTTTGCAGCTTCATCAGCAGCTTTGTTCCCTTGTGTCACTTTTGACACATCTGTTTTGTGAGCTGCACACTTAGCTATCGCTATCTCTTTAGGCTTCATCATAGCATGCAACAGTTTCATTATTTGCGCATGATGTTGTATCTGAGAACCATCCGTTTTCTTAAACCCTCGACCTTTCCATACTGCCCCAAACAAATGACATACACTATGTGCATATGCTGAATCAGTGTATATCGTTACTCGCTTTCCTTCTGCTAACAAACATGCTTATGTTAGCCCTACAAGTTCAGCAAGTTGTGCAGACGCAGGCTGTGGTATTACTTCAGCCTTTTCCACAACAAATCCAGTTCCTCTGCCTTTAACTACTGCATAACCAGCACACAATTTATCTCCCACCCGATAACAAGACCCATCAATCCAATACTCCAGGTCTGCCTCACGTAATGGAAAGGCTTGCAAATCTAATCTAAGCCTCGAATATCTCTCTGCTTCTTGGACACAATCATGTGGCTCACCATCCTCTGAAGTTGGTAAACTCTCGGCTGGATTTACTGTATCACACCTCACTAGGGTGACATCTTCCTGCTCTAAGAGCCTATGATAGCCTCTGAGCCTAGGCATAGTCAATGTATATTTCCCATAGTTCAGAAGATTTCTGAGACTATGATGGGTAAGAATTGTTACTGGGTAACCCATCGTGACCGATGATGCTTTGTCATAAATGGAATATACTCCCACCATTGCTCTATAGCACAGTGGTAACCCTAGTTCTACCTCTGAATAAGCAGTCGAGTAGTAGGAAATAGGCTGAGGATTTGTCCCCGTGCCTGTCGGTTGACAAAGAACTGCACATGCATATCTACCTCCAGTAGAAGTAGACACATATAGCAAAAAGTTATTTGAGTAATCTGGTAGTGTAAGTGCAGGTGCCTCCTGCAACCTCTGTTTGATCGTTTCAAATGTCACATGGCCTTCCTGTGTCCAGGAAAGATTGCTATGGAGTTGACCACTCTCAGTACCCCTAACCATAGCTCTCAAAGGTGCCATCAAACTAGTATAACCCTCCACCCAAGCTGAGGAATAACCAGCAATACCCAGAAATGTCATCATCTCTCTGACCGTTCTAGGCTTCGGAGCCTTACGAATAGTTTCCAAATGCCTGTCCGAAATGTTTCTGTGGCCATGCGTTATGTTTTGACCTAAATACACAACCTTCTCCTGGCAATATTGCAGCTTTTTCTGTGAAACCTTATGCCCCTTTTCTGCCAATACCTGTAGCAATTTAATTGAGTCTCTATGACATGTTTCCTTATTTTGTGAGCAAACAATTATATCATCTACGTACTGAATGACAGTGCTGTGCAATATCTGATCTATCCCTACCAAATCATCCTTCAGTACTTTATTGAAGATATGAGGAGAATGCCGGTACCCCTGTGGCATTCTACTGTACTCATAGAATTGTCCCTTATATGTGAACCCAAATAAATTCTGACTCTCTACACTAAGTGGAACACTAAAAAATGCTCCACATAAGTCTAACACTGTAAAATGTGTCGCATCAGGAGGAACTTGGGCTAACAAGGTATGAGGGTCTGGCACTTCTGCTGGAAAGTCAGTCACTACCTCATTTACTGCTCTCAAATCATGAACCACACGATAAGTTCCATCTGGTTTTTCCACAGGCCACAAAGGCGTGTTACTCAGAGGGTTTTTTGTTGTCCTTAAAACACCTGCTTTCGAAAGTCCTTCAATTTGTGGTTCAATCCCTTGGATTGCTTCATCTTTCAATGGATACTGATTTTTCCATGGAGGTCTGGTTCCTGGTCGAAGTTCAACTTTCACAGGTTGGGCTGATTTCACAAGTCCAATATCGGTACTGTGTTGAGACCACAACCCTTCTGGAACTTGTTGCAACATCTCCTCTTTCATAGAGTCTGAATCCATCTTCATATTGCAAATAGATTCATGTGTCATCCCTACAGCTTGTGGCTCTCCTTGTCCTTGAGCCGAAATCATTATTTTAAGAAATCGTTGATCTTCACTTCTCCAGATCGCCAAATTCTCTTTCATTGGTCTGAAAATAAGTTTCTCTGCTTCTGTCATAATTTCTCCTATTTGCTTCTGCTCATAGCCTTCCGAAACCAACAAGGTAACATGTGGCACACTCTTCTCAATCTCAAATTCTTTATTCAGATAGTCGTCTGTGTTTATCTTCATAGCTGCTCCTTGTGGTCCTAAAATAATGCAACTTGAGCTAAGTTGAACATTCTTCGGTTGATGACTCAACCATTCCTCTGAAAGTGGTTGGGCAGCCTTCTTGAAATACTTGAGCGTACAATGGAATGGATATTCCGGAAGTCTGAGATTTCCAATCCAGAATACTGAAGACGAATCCATCTCTGTCATCATCAACAATTGGTAAACCTTTTCCTTTGGCATTTCTACCGGTGTACATCTTATTGTACAGTTCAACTTACACAATGCATCTCTTCCCAATAATGCAACAGGTGTATGTTCTGATACCAGTATGGGTATTGTAATTTTCTGATTTTTATAGCAGAGCTCAATTGGTTCCGTAAGAGGAATCAGGTCTTTTACTCCCTCAAATCCGATTGTCCTAATGAGTTGATTGGACATAGGGAGATGTGAAGCATCTTCAGGCCGAACACAGGTGAACGCAGCTCCGCTATCCGCCATCACTTCCAATGGTCGGTTGTTTATTTTCACCTCAATTGTTGGATCTTTTTTCGGTCCTGATGCTACCAGCTGACACCCCCCTTTCGGATCTTCTAGGCACCTCTAGAATCCTTGCTCCGGACCCCTGTAGGGGTTCACCGGTCCTCCAGATGATCTTGACTGGCCCCTGTATCTTCCTCTGAAATTCCCTCTGATGTTTCCTCCTGACTTATTGCAGTCACGGGCATAGTGACCAACCCGTCCACAATTATAACACTCTTCTGAAAATTGCTGGAAGTGTGGCCGAAACCTTCCTCCTCCTTCTAAGCCTTCTCGTCCTCTTCCTCTCCAATTCTGTGTCTGTCCAGAAACTGGCTGTGGATATGAAACAACTGGTACCGCCCTTGGTGGCTGGTACAATTGCGGTTGGAACTGGTCCTGTTGAAGCTGTGGCAGTGATTGTTGATTTGGTGCACACTGATTCTGCATAACCAAAGCTTGTTTCTTCTCCTTCTTATTCTCCCCCAGTTGTATTTGATTGAGTTTTCTGAGAGTTTCTTCGTCCTGTTCTTTCTGGTTGTGTTCCTTTTTCCTGTACAGATCCACTTGATGGGCTATATGATCGGTATAGACCCCTTTTGTCATGCTTCCAAGTCCAACAACTTCTGCCAGTTTGCTCCTTACTGGTGAGGGCAGTCCCATTTGCAGTTTAGCTCTCAAAATTGACTGCTCAATTTGACTCACATCTGGATCATTTCCAGTAATATTTCTCCACACTTGATGAACTCTTGACACATAGGCTCTCGGATTTTCTTGTTGTCCTAGTGGGTCAATTAGAATATTATCAGGATGCACATTTGTTGGAAATGTATATTTCAATGCTCTCCACAGACGATTCCTACTTGCAGCCAACAATTCAGGATCGTTCACTGCAGACCCTACATATCTATTGAGTCCAGCTCTCTGAAAGACTTCTTCCATATCTGGAATCCCAAGGAGATTAGCCAAAAGTCTCTTAACGTCTCCTATGGCTGACTGTGTTCCCACCGTAATTTCTTCCAATTTCAAAATCCAAGGATAGGCCCCATCTTGAAGAATAGGCAGCTTCTCAAGTATATTTGACATATCGGTATTTTGCAACGGCTTATATTCTAAGTTTTGACCTCGAATGATAACTGGCATAATTTTATTCGTGGCCTCTTTCCTTGGCCTCAATGCATATCTTCCCTCAACTTCTTTGGATTCTTTTCTCCGCAGTTTCTCCCTCTGTATCTTCAGCGTCTTGAGTTGTTCCTCTAGTTCTCTTACTTCTTCGAAAGTCCTCGCTTTATCCAGGCCTGATACACATTGGTCTATATCTCTTTCTATTTCTTCTATGCCAGTCCTTGTAGGATAAACTCCTCTCGAATGCACAGCACCTTTAGTCTCCTCTTTATCGGTGTCTTCATCTTTGCTTTCATCAGAACTAGAATATCTTGTATCCTTCTTCTTCAAACCTTCCTCACCCCTTCTCTCCGTTCTGGCCAACCTCCGTTTGATCACAGGATCATATCCACCCATGATCTCCTCTGAATCACTCTGATCATCATCATCCTCATCCAGTTCCATCCTATTTATTAACCTCATTCCACCCTTAGTTTCCAGACATCTCGTTTTCTTTTTACTTTTGGAGTTTGGATGCATTTTTATGGTCGTTTCTGCTTGTCCTCTCTCTATTATTCGTTCATCTTCATCTCTGATGCAATAATCACCCTCCTGGATGATCACTGGAAGCTGAGGATAAACATCCCTAAGCTCTACTTCCTTCTCATAAGGTGGGGGTCTTTTCGCTGAATCCATATGTGAGAAAGGTATACTGACTTCTGCCCTTAGTTTTTCTGTCGCCTTCTCTTCCTTTAGCATTTTCTCTATACCTTTGTTTCTCTTATCGTTGGTATCTTTCATCAGTTTTTGTCCTTCATCTTCAAACAGCTTAAGAACACCCAGCTCCCTTTGTCTCTTTTCTTTACGTCGTTCCCTTTTTTTCCCCTTCTTTTGATCTGCCTTGTAAATTGACAGAAGCACTTTCATGATGTTGATGACGTCAGGGTTAAGAGTCCCTTCCACTGTCCATGGTTGTTCAATGTCAGGCCAACGTTTGTTCCATTTGCCGGATAACCTCGCAATACCCTTAACTAAAGGATTACTATTTTCAACTATATCAACCGGTGTAATGACTTTCATAGCCTTGCTGTCCTTTCTCCCCATTGTAACAACCCTTTTATATTCCTTTATTGTGAATTATTTTATTTTAGACTATATAGCCTATGGCTTCCCCCCTTTAATTATTAATATAAACTAAACAACCCCCCCAAAAAAAAAAAAGTTTTTTTTTTTTTTTTTTTTTTTTTTTAAATCAATCAATAAAAATATGAATATAAAAAAAAAATCAATTAAATTTGTTTTCTTCAAAAATATATTTCTAATTAAAATAAAAAATCAATTAAAAAATCAATTAAAAATTATGAATATTTAAAACAATTTTTTATTTCTATATCCTATTTTACCAATTTATCAATTAGTGGCTATCTTACCACATCCCATCAGGAAAGTAAATGCAAGTAGTCAACTTCACAGCAATCCCAAAAACCAAAGACTTCTAATTCTACAACACTACAATACCCATAAACCCCCTTGCTCTATAAGCACCCAATTATCTTAATTTTACAGAATAATGTCAGTACTCGATTCCCAACACAACCCCTAATCAACCCAAGTGATGCACAGAGACTCCAAAATGCAAATTTTATTCAATTGATCAGTCTGTTGCCAAGTGTCTGCGAAATTGTCATAACATCAAATATCCTGTAGGGGAAGATTTTGTAAACAGAACAGCACTAGCCTGATATCTGACTCGATCCTCTGCCACGTCACACCTTGTCACGTGATGTACACGTCAGCACCTCCTCTCTTTCTCCTCTGAATCACTCCTCTCGTCCTATCGCCTCTCATATGACAAGGGAACAAAAAGGACAGACAAGCATTTAAAGTTTATACACTCACTGAGTTATTACTAGCATTCAATATTCCTCCACTCACATTCGCTCTAAGAATTAACTCAGGAATAAATAGCTCAATAACATTTTTATTTATTTTAATCCGTCATTTTATTTTATTTATTTTAATCCGTCAACATATATCTAATTTATAAATTCAATAGATCTCAACAAATATTTTCATTTTCAAACAACAGCCGACGTAACAACCAGAACATTCCATTCGTTTTCAAATCTCTACATTCGTCTGTGTCCGTCTCTCCCCGCAGCACCCCGTGTAACAGAAGTATGACCAATTTACCCAAAATCCCCCGTGTTGTAGTTTTAGTAAAATCCCACGTGTTGTAGTGTAGTGCCGTAAAATCAAACGTGTCATAATCTAGTGCCGTAAAATCCCACGTGTCGTAACCTAGTGTAGTAAAATCAAACGCATGCGCAATACATTCAAAAATACGATTTCACCGTGGAAGGGAGATTCTCAGCTATCTCCCCAACCCAAATAGACAGTTAACAGTCCTGCTGTAACTCCATTCTCTCCTCATAGTCAACCAACATTTAACAGAGCTCACAAAGCATAGACCCTAAATTCTACACACACAAACATAATTTAAGAGGCTTTATTCCATCGCAATGGCCCTCTAAGGTCACCTGTTAGCATGTAGCATGTAACACAATTAGCATTAGCATTTAGCCTTAGCATATATTTACCATGTGGCGTGCAACATGTAACAATGTAACCTGCATTGCCCTTTTCCTTTGTCTTATTCCCTACCGTTTATGCTGCCGTGAGTTCAATGGACATCTACTGAGAGGTCCCCCAAACAGCTATCCCGTCGGATAGAAGATGAGCAGTAACCACAATCAAATATATTCCACAAACTCGAGTTCCCAGAACCCACCTAATACACATCTAACGCGCAAAAGGATTTTCGGCCCATCCTGGATGGCCCCCCTGGGGTCTTTACAAGATTGCAATGCCCTAATGTATATGTATATCTGCCTTGTACATCTGCCTTGTATTATATCTGCCTTGTATTATATGTGCCTTGTATTATATCTGACTTATTCACTACCATCGATTGCTCTAAAATTTTAGAATAATTATGACAGACCCTTAGTCGACCGCAATAACACCACATCAGCACACAAGTAATTTTCCACGGTACATCTTTCCAATGCCCACTCATAAGCCAGCGAACCAACGCCCAAAATTTGTGAGGAATCTCACCTTATAGCTTGAGCGGGAGTCACCTCGTGGCTCATGAATGGAACACAAGGACGATGCAGACCGATCTCAGCGGAGCCTCCATTTGTCGTATCGTGTCAATGCTGGTAATTATTGCTGTCAAACAAAGAGTCCGCTTAGGCTGTACTTTGATTATACGTTTTATTTATATCACAAGATTTCAGCATAAGTTTACAGACCCTGCAGGGCTGGAGAACAGTTTCCAAAGATAATCTGTCTGTTCTAACCTCTTCTTCGCTTTTACCCAGTATATATAATCTTCCCAAGATATGGGTGGCTCCCTCTACTGTCCAATCCCCTGTCTACAACATACACTTCCTGTCGGTTGTATGTGGCGTCACACTAAATCATTCCCTCTTGGCACTAAAATAAACATCCTTTCAGTTCCACTTAAAAAACATTAACAAAGACATAATCTTAATACACTACAGTGTGCTCCTAATCTCAGCTCGTTACCTGTATAAAAGACACCTGGGAGCCAGAAATGTATCTGAATGAGAGGGGGTCAAATACTTATTTCCCCTCATTAAAATGCAAATCAATTTATAAAATTTTTGACATGCGTTTTTCTGGATTTTGTTGTTGTTATTCTGTCTCTCACTGTTCAAATAAACCTACCATTAAAATTATAGACTGATCATTTCTTTGTCAGTGGGCAAACGTACAAAATCAGCAGGGGATCAAATACTTTTTTCCCTCACTGTATAGAGAATGAGACAGACCAGCTTGAGGTTCCTGTGAGCGTCCACCGTCAGCTCCAGCTCTTTCACATCTCTAGCCTCAGTGACAGGGCCAGGCAGCAGTGCCACAGTGCCATGTGTTAATAAACACATGTAAAACCTATTATGCCCAGAGAGGACACCTGCTGGCAGGGGAAATGAGGCCAGCACAGCTGCCTGCCACACTGACGGACTCAATCCACCATCACCACCACCACCCTTTCCGCTCCTCAACCCATCAATCTCTCCACCCCTCCCCGGCCCCTGATTTTAGCTTTCTGATTGCATTTTCATGTGGTCCCTGGATTGTAGGATGTACTTAATATTCACATAATCCCCCAGGGAGCCGTTGGTGGTAGAAATTGAAATGTTTCAGGTTTATGGTGCGTCAGTTAGAGCCACTGGCTGCCCTGTATACTCCCACATGAAAGAATGCTACAGTTTACTATAGATTACTGTAGTAGTTAATATAGTCCAGCAGCTAAGGGAAAAAATGTGTGACTTTCACACACAGCTAGGGCAAGTCCTTAAAAGTGTTTTTAGCTATAGTTTCATTGCAGATTTCTTATATTACCAAGCCAATCAGCTCCATGGGGCCATATTGGACAGGTGTCACATGGTCATATCTCCATAAATAATAGGTACATACAACCCAATGATGGCTTAAAATGTTTGAGGGGGTCTGGAGACCACAATACATTGGCCCAAATATGCCATTTATATGTATCCTTTGATATTTAAGAAGTAAAGTGGCACAAATCACTGTTTTCATCTTTCCATGCCAAGTTCCAATATTTCACATGTAAACACTCTAGAAAAGTTATGTAAGTGTTCCCTGAAGTCTGCGGATTATATTATATACTATGTACATTTCAAGAAATTTTAAAACAAACCTGCACTGTACATGTCTCTCTAGGTAAAATCCCATTGGAATATATAATGTCCAGCAGGAAGATGGATAACCCATTTTAACCAAATGCCTTTGTGATGACACCATTCACCCTCTACAAAAAGCAACTAAAGGTCCAAATAAAGATTTCTAGCTATAGTGCCATTGCAGATTTAACCCATTAGAGTCTAAAGGACCAATTTTCCAAAATGTCCGCCAATTAACTCCATTGGTTATTATTGGACAGGATTCACATGGCCATATCTCCATAAATAATTGGTACATAAAGCCCAGCTCAACAAGCTTAAGGTGGTGTGGAAAACACAAGACAATGTCCCAAGTATGACAGATATGTATCCTTTAAAATGTATGCAGAATAGTGGTCAAAATGTGCCCACAAATTGCTGTTTTGTAATTTTCTATTGAACATAACTTCATCAATAAGTGCTAGATTAAGCATAATGATGGCTTAAAATGTTCAAGGGGTGTGGAAAATACAATCGAATTAATCATTTATGTTATTTAAAGATGTCTTTGAAAATATGACAAAAAATGAGCCCAAAATGCTGTCCGAATCATAGATTTTTGTTGATATTTTTGATCCCTTGAGTCAGCTGATCACATATCAGCACACTCCTAACGATCTCAAAGTATTGTGTGACATCTGTGGATTAGAATGATATATAACATGTCCCAAAATAGTGCTTCCATATTAAGAAATGGTAGAGTTCCAATTAGATTTTAGTTCCATGTTCAACATTCTAAGTAAGTACAGGGCAGGTTTCCTGTCACTGTGATGCGTGTGATAGAAGGAGTCAGGCGCAGGAGAGTAATACGCATCCAAAGAGTTTATTCCGTCGATAAACAGTTGCGCAAGCATGCGACAACAAAACTCAGGCACAGGGGAAATATCTACCCTGGCAACAACAAGGTAAGGGTAGCTCAACCGAGCTACACATAGCGCACTACAAACAATCACCCATACAGACAAGGAAGCAGAGGGAACACTTATACAATGACTAATTGGGGATAAGGACCAGGTTTGTGCGATTAATTAGACAAGACAAGTGGAGTGATGATAAATGGATCGGCAGCAGCTAGTAAGACGGTGATGACGAACGCCCGAACAAGGAGGGGAGGCAGCCTCCGCGGAAGTCGTGACAGTACCCCGCCCCCTTGACGCGCAGTCGGGACAGTGCCCTGCCCCCAGACCTTGGACGTGAACGGGGAACCCGGTCAGACACTATTTCCTCTGGTACCCCGTAGTGCCGGAAGACGTGAGTAAACAGGGCCTCCGCAGTCTGCAGGGCCGTGGGGAGACCGGGCATAGGAAGGAGGCGGCAGGACTTTGAGAAGCAGTCCACAACGACCAGGATGGTGGTGTTACCTTGGGAGAGGGGAATATCAGTCAGAAAATCAATGTTAAGGTGAGACCATGGTCGTTGTGGAACTGGTAACAGTTGTAGCTTACCCGCTGGGATGTGCCTAGGTGCCTTACTCTGGGTGCACACCGAGCAGGAGGATACGTACACCCTCACGTCCTTAGCCAAGGTAGGCCAGCAGTACTTTCTGCTCAGGCAGCACACTGTACGACCGATACCTGGGTGACCAGAGGAGGGTGACGTGTGTGCCCAGAAGATCAGACGATCACGGATAAGAGCAGGAACGTACTGCAGCCCAGCTGGACACTGCGGTGGAGATGGATCTGTGCGTAATGCCCGCTCTATATCCGCGTCCATCGCCCATACTACCGGCGCCACAATGCAGGAGGCCGGGAGTATGGGGGTGTTGTCTCTGGGCCTCTCCTCTGTGTCATACAGCTGGGACAGTGCTTCTGCCTTCACATTCTTCGTACCCGGAATGTACAGTGAGGGAAAAAAGTATTTGATCCCCTGCTGATTTTGTACGTTTGCCCACTGACAAAGAAATGATCCGTCTATAATTTTAATGGTAGGTTTATTTGAACAGTGAGAGACAGAATAACAACAACAAAAATCCAGAAAGACGCATGTCAAAAATGTTATAAATTGATTTGTATTTTAATGAGGGAAATAAGTATTTGACCCCCTCTCAATCAGAAAGATTTCTGGCTCCCACGTGTCTTTTATACAGGTAACGAGCTGAGATTAGAAGCACACTATTAAAGGGAGTGCTCCTAATCTCAGCTTGTTACCTGTATAAAAGACACCTGTCCACAGAAGCAATCAATCAATCAGATTCCAAACTCTCCACCATGGCCAAGACCAAAGAGCTCTCAGAGGATGTCAGGGACAAGATTGTAGACCTACACAAGGCTGGAATGGGCTACAAGACCATCGCCAAGCAGCTTGGTGAGAAGGTTACAACAGTTGGTGCGATGATTCGCAAATGGAAGAAACACAAAATAACTGTCAATCTCCCTCTGCCTGGGGCTCCATGCAAGATCTCACCTCGTGGAGTATAGGATTATTTTATGTATCATTAAGGCAAATGTAGGGAGATGCCAAAGGTAAAATATAATAAACATGTTTGATATTTTATAATCCAGATACATGCTTTAATAAGGAATATAGCCATGTAGTATATGCTGTGTTTTAAATGTATGTGCTCTTTCACAAAAGCTCTCAACAGTATGTGTTACATTAGTTATTTTTTAAGAAGGGGCCTAAGCCACGCAGCCAATAGAATGATAGAATGAGAGGCTTCATATGGAAAAAAGCATTCATGACCTTTTGGAGTGGACATTGTGTGACAGCTGGACGTTGGAAAAGAAGGGTGGTGCAGAACTAAAATAAGTTAGGAATTTGCCATAAGGGGGTAACTGAATATGCCATGGAAGTATGTTTGTGCATTTGTGTGGGTATAAAAGGAGCTCTAAGCCAAAGGAAGACAGCCGTTCCATGGAACTGCTCAGCTTTCGTTATTAGATAATAAAAGTCTGGATTGACAGGCTCCAGTTTCTTGAGAGATATGTTTGAGTTGACTACTTTCGAGTCATATATATTTATACGACATATTTGGCGAGCTTTGCCAGGAGTTGATAACAGGGGCCAGAGACGGTGTACATCTGCAGTTATGAAACGGCTTGGACGGACCATACAAACAAAAGCGGACGCATTTAATAGGTAAGCCAAGTTCTTACTTATATAGTATAAAGTTGTATGGTTCGATCCGGGGCCCGGCCTCAGCAGCAGAATACCAAGTAGGTCTCTCCAAATTTAAGAACCAGAAAATTAGAGACTGGGAGCTTTTGGATTTAAGAATACATGTCGATGTCACTCTGTTGTTCGTCTGAACCGTTTGTTCAAATCATATGATTCATTTGTTTGTCCTGTTGGTCATTCTGTTTAATCCATTGTGATTTGATTGGTTATGGTCAAGTTGGATGATTAATCTGTCTCATTCAGGTTGCTCATCTGGACAGTCTGATCGATCTGTTTGATTCAATTGCTCAATTCGTGCATTCAATCATCGGAGTCACTCGGCGGCTTATCAGATGCGTCTGTTCGATTCAGTCGACTCATTTGATTCATCTTGCTGATCGCTCTGTCTGGGTCATTTCGGCACGGGCGGCTGTCCAGCTGGTTGAGCGATCAGACAATAACATGTTAAAAAGACCTACAGATACCGCTCTAGACGTGTAGTGGAAGTGAATCATCTTGAGGACTGCTTAGGTAGGCGAAATCCTGTGCAATAATGCTCTTTCTCTGTGTCGTGGAAGTGTATCAGAGAAAGAGGGCCGAATTTACAGGTCGCTTAGGAAAGCGTAGTAGAAGTCCATGTGTGTCGAGGAAGTGTATCACCTAGGGGGCTAAATAAATAGAAATCCTGTGGATACCGCTTTGGAGAGCTAAAATTAGCACTCCAGAGGGCTGAACGGGCAGGTGGCTAGCTAAATTTGGGACCTACGGTTATCGCTTTAATGAGGAATTCATTGTTAGAGGTCTGCTCGGGTAGGTGGGGCATCATCCTGTGTTGTGGTGATGCCAAAGTTAGGCAGGGTCGATCAGGTAAAAAAGTTAGGTCATCCTGAGTAGGTGAATGGGTTAAATAGCCACAAGGGCTTCAAAATATAGAGAAAGTGTTAAATAGAGTAGGTCTGCTCATCTTGTGTGGGTGAATGGTTTGGTTGGGCGGCTGTGAGTCATTCAACTCTCTGATTCATTTAGGCACAAGTGGCTGCTCATCTGTGTGAGTGACAATAATAAGAAATCCTGCAGATAATAGCCTTTCTGTAAGGAAAGGAACTATATTTGAGGTCGTTTGAAGCTTCTGTCTGATGGAGAAAGGGCGTGCCCAATCTCACATTAGGAAAGAGAAGAATAAATGGTGCGTGGATATTCATTGACAAACTAAGTGTAGGAAATTCACGTTACCAGGAGGGGTAGAATAAATCCTGTTGGAGGAACAGGTCACGTGTACCGGTGTGATCATATGACGTCTATGCAGTGTATTTTGATCAATCTTTTAGGGTATGTTTCTGACATTATATTTGGAAACTTTAGAGGTGATGTAGTATTATGATAAATTGACTACAGTAAAATAATAACTGGGATAGGGTTAACATTCCACATTTGGGCCCTCTGATATAATAAAATATTCCTGTAGGTTATACAAATAGTAATTAAGCGCGTTTGAGAACAACATTGTATAAATATGGAATAAGAGTGGTATAAATGGTGTAAGTGAGTCGCACTCTGAAGTTTGAATGATGAGATATAGAGGTGTGTATGATAATTATATATACGTTGGAATAATAAGCTTTTCTTGTAAATGATATCTTGGAGTTTCGTACAACAATGCCTGTCATAGAATTTTGTAAGATCAGGGAATAGTGACCAGCATATACGATTCTGGGAGGATTCTATGACTGAGAGGAAGGTTTTGGGTAATTTGTTGTTCGTTCCGCTGAGACTAGATTGTGATTAATTGATTTGTGGCAATAAAGAATCATTAGAAACATGAATGGTTTGGTAGATGTGAATATATTAGATTAGAATGAATTTTATGGGAGTGTAATTTATTACGAGGGATTGGATAAAATTATAGATGTTGACTTGCACGCCCATTATAATTGGAATAAAGGAGGATTAACTTGTCATTTCAATAAAGCATAGATTCTGCATCGCTGATTAGAGTCTAGGTTTTTTAAGTATAGTTCAACTATGGTTGTGGGTTGTTTAGATTGACGGAACAGTCAGGACAAGACTGGACGATTTAGCAGCCTGCTTCTTTTCAGACTGAAGGACTCACTTATTCAACGGGAAAGAGGGAGGAGTGACTATAATCTAATCAGAAAGGACAGTTACATACATTTGAATAGTGGACTGGCAATTGCGATAGAGTTATGGCCATAATTTGAATTGTTTAGATAGACAGGAATAAAAGTAAGGTCTTTTAATAATATGAATATAAATATACTATTAGTTATTGTTGGTTTGTGAATAGACTTTTCTAATGCCATGATCTAGTTCTCGGGTAAAAGAGAGTCGTACTTGCTTGACTGTATCGAGCTGAAAGAGATATTTGAAGCAAGTTTGAATAGTTGGATGGAAAACATTTATGTGACAAATTCTAATTGTTATTACTTTATTCTATAGTTTGCGTGACACCAGTGATGTATGCGAATAGTTGGTGAATTCTAGAACGATAATTTATTTTCGTTACGTGAACCAGGGGATGCAAGGAGCTTTGGCTATTATGCTGAGGGAATAGCACCAACTTATAGTGGGTTCTAGATTTGTTGAATAAACAAACTTATATTGTAAACTAAAGTAATGCAATAGGCTACAATTATAACATTAACAGTAAAAGGTCCTCTGTAGCTCAGCTGGTAGAGCATGGCACTTGTAATGCCAGGGTAGTGGGTTCGATCCCCGGGATCACCCATACACAAAAATGCACGCATGACTGTAAGTCGCTTTGGATAAAAGTGTCTGCTAAATGGCATGTTATTATTATTATTATCTGGAAATAGCTAATTTAAGACACAGAAGGAAAATAAAAACCCCAGAAAAATAATGGATACTAGGGGTGCCCAGAGAATCCTAAAGGGGAGGGTCAGCTAGTGGCAGTAACTATGCAGGCTGATGAAGAACCTATGCTAAAGGTTCAGGTGAAGAATAGAGGCACCCCAATGATAATAGATACTGGAGCAACTTACTCATGTTTAAATCCAAATTATGCCTCTCACCAACCCCATGTCAGGCAAAGATGCACAGCCAGTAGAATTTTCATGACAAACGTAGTTAATACATATGACAGTTCCAGTAGAATAAGAAGCAGGAAAAAGCTACTTGTATATATATTAGTGTCAGAACAAATTCCAGTTAATTTAGTAGGAAGAGATACACTGTGTAGAATGGGGGTCCAGATTAAATGCAGATCAGAGGGACTAATAATAGTTAAGGAAGGGGTATGTCCACAGAAGGTAATGGGGAAACCAACATCACATTAGTAAACTATTTTGGTAAAAGGGGGGTCACAGGCATGTGGGAAAGTACAACCAACTAGGCAAGGGATAGCATATTTGAGTTTTCAATGTCACGAAGCATGTTGGAGTGATTGAGTGGTAGCAGTGCGGCTAAGGAAAAGCCTCGGGGTTTAAATCTTATGGGATTTTATTTCGTTTTATGTGCGCTGAATTGTGGAATTCACCGGAGAAGGGAGCAGTCACAAGTGATGTTCTTGAGGGTTGTCGGAAAGGAGGGATCAGGAGATGTGGCAAGAGAGTGAGAATTTCGAATTTAGATTGTGTGGACTGATTAAGAGGTATCAAAATGGAAACCAACTAAATTTGTACTTTTTCTTCCAGAAAAAAGGGGGGAGTGATTCTCTTTTCTTATAAATAATTTCTGAGACTATGAATAAGGCCTGGCCATTTTTTGCTTGTTTATTGTTTTAGTATATGGTGTTCGAATAACCACAAACAAACTACTTAGTATGAAATGTTAGCTGTATAGGATTTTTATTTCTATTTTGGGTTGTTTGACGGGATGGAAGTGAAATATCTTAAAGGGGCATACACATGTAATTTGGGTTTTTATTTACTGAGGGATAAGTAAATATATGTGATTTATTTTGAAAAGAGCTGTACTAAGGACTTACTGTACACTCGGGATACAACATTTATCCAATTATCTTGATGGTTGTTAAGAGTAGTATACTATTGGATGAAACAATTCATTGAATGATTTCAATGACCTCTGCAGTCTGTCCTGGCTTTATGGTGTGGCCTGATCATCCACACTGTAACCCTTGGAGGAATGCTGAATTAGCGGTTGTTTATAATAAGGAATTGTAAAAAAAAGCATATTGTTTGGCATTAACCCTATATATCATCCCAAACAGGACAAAGATGAAGTGGGAGAGTTAGTCTTGAGGGAGAGATATCCTTGAATAATGTTATCGAATGCAATTGGGTTAAGATATCATCAATGATTGTCATTTTAAGTGAAGTTATTATTTTTGGTTTAACAAGCAGTGTTGTTGTTCTTTTGTTTTTTGAACACATTAATCACGATGTGATGCATGTATCCAAAGGGGGGAAGGTGTTAACGATTTAGTTTTTTTGAGCTTACAGGGGTTTTAAAGGTGTTTTAATCATTTTTGGGCTTACAGGGGTTTTAATGGTTTAATGGTTTTAATGTTTTTGTGGTAAGATATGCAAATTGTATTAAGGATATGAGCAGTAGTAATAATGTGTTATGGGTTAGGTTAAATATTAAATATTGTTTTTGTGATAGAAGGCAGGGTGTAGAGGAGGTCTGTCTACAACAAGCTGGAAGCAGGTGTGCTTCATAATCTCAAGGCTTCTCTTGACGGATGAGAGGACATAAGTAGCATACTGTGTCTCACCTAACCTAACAATGTTCTTAAGATTTTCTTTTCATGGGTGAAGATAACTCTGCCCAACTGAGTAGGAGAATCTGAGTATTCTCTGCGCCCTGGAGACTATGTGATGGTAAAAGACTACAGAAGAAAGAGCTGGAAAGACCCTATGTGGAGGGGCCTTTACCAGGTGTTGTTGGCTACCTTAATGATGGTAAAAGTGGTGGAGACAGATACTTAGATCCATGTTTCTCCCTATAGGAGTGTTCCAACCTCAGCCATTGGGTAGCATTGTTGTCTTTTGTGTGTGTCTGCGCTTGTATGTCTTTGCAGCAGTAACTCCGAGCTTCCCTATGGGTAGGCTGGTAGAAGGACACTCTTCGCAGACCGATGTCGATAGATTGAGAGGGACTCTGGCTGACGGAGGAAGGTTAACAACTAAAGTGACCATACATCGTTGTCCAGGTTACACCAACGACGGTACGGATAGAGGGGAGCGTGATCGGGTATCATCTAAACCATTGTACCAGAGTAAGGGAACTGATGATTAAGAGACTTTCAAGACCTTCCAGACCGCCGAGAGATTCCAGACCACCGAGAGATTCCAGACCTCCAAGACGCACCAGATATCCTTATCATGATTTCTCTGCACTTAACTAGTTCTCTGAGAATAAGGGGAATGGAGTACTGATAATAATAAAGAGCAGAAGAACAAGACATAGAAGGGATATAGACAGGATTAGAATGTATATTCTTGCACAGGCAGGAACCATAACTAAAATGCAGGAAGGGATCACTATTAAAATACAAGGGTTAAAATATTATTGGTGTGTGAGGAACCAGCACAAAGAGTATGGGGAAGTCACATGGGGTAGTGTGACCTTAAGATAATGAAAGAAAGAGACAGGTGAATCATAGACATAAGGAGAACAGTCCAAGACTTAGATAAACAATTTGATGTAGTATTTGGTGTTAGATTTCCAGGGGAAGTGTTATTGGAGTAGTTATTCCTTGGGAAAGTGCACTAAACCCTGTACATGTTAGAGCTATACCAAATACAGAAGAAAGGGAATTGAAGGAGCCGTTAAACAATGATTGATATAGATGAGTACAATATATTATATTACAATTAAATAAAGAAAATAGTCTAATATGCACCACATCTCCGTTTATAGAATTAACAGTAGTTCAAAATCTTCACAGTTACTAGGACTGTGTTATGATTCAACTACAACTTTTGTCATATAAGGAACTCGGAAAGACCATATTGGCCAGCAGAATGTTTGTAATATTTAGGAAATCCTAAATATAAACAATTTTATGATCAACCAGGATGAGGAGAGAAGTGTAAGCAATTGTTAGTATAGGAACAAGGAAAGGGAAACACCAGAGTAATGTCAAATAGAGTATGAGCAAAAATATAGGAATGTTACAATAAAACAATTGGGTTATATAATTTGGGAGAATTCAAGGGAGAATGTGAAACTAGGGGGTGTTTAAACAGATAGCCTTTGGAATACAGGGACCCCTCAAAGGAAAATCTATCAGGCATTAGATAGAAATGGGTATTAAGAATGAGTGATGAAACATAATGAGTTGTCATGTAGACAACGTTAATAGGGATGTTTTGGATTGGAAATTAACTCAACTAAACTGTTATGATCTGTCCTTTCCTGAGGTTACTACGGATGGTGTCGTAATGCATAAGCAGAGATAATTCGGTCCAGAACGGTGTAAACCTCAATAAAAACCAAAAACCCTCTACCCGGCTGAAGAGGAACAACAAAGGTGTTGAAGACGTTCCTGTCTGACACCACCTCTGCCAGGAGACCTGAATCCAGCATCAAATCAAAGCAATCAATTGCCTTCTCTTTTGTGCCTTTTCTCTCAAGAATGTGACAGGGAGTCCATGTGGAGTGAGCAGGAGGAGAGAGGTCTATGCAAATGCAACGTTCTTTGTAGTTTGGATATACTGGTTTGCAAATGGACAAAACAGAATGATGGTGGAGATGGGGAGGCTCAGGTGTGACATTGGAATTGGGGCATTGCCATGGGCAATCCAAGATGAACTATGAAGCTATCTGAAGAACATAATGAAGACGCCAGAAGATTGAGTGGCGGTAGAGGAAGGGAGTGTTAGTTGAGGTAGTATGTTGATTAAGGAGGTATTATACACTGCTAAATTTATAGTAATTTAGACTAGGAATGCATTGAGATACTGATCTGTTGTAATTCTTGTTATGAGGAAGTTAATGCTAGAATTATGATAATATAAATATACATTTCGCCAGTGTCAATATGTGCCAAGGTGAGAGTTTTAACTTTGAATGATGGAACCAAGGTGACTAATTAAGAATTGTCATTCTAAAGATGTTTTGGGTAACTAATTTGATTATGATTATAAATTATAAGTGGACTAATTGATCTGAATAAGTTATTAATATTAATGCCTAGTGATGTTGACATTGCAATTAATGGATTAGATATTGATATTGATTATTTTGATTGTTATACTACTTGTGATATGGGTAAAAAAGGTTATGTAAGCTAAATATATTGACACCATTCTTGACACGTCCTAGATAATATTGTTAAGATAAAGTTGCATATTTTGATGTGTTAGGATACTAATACATATATGGGAAATGCTACAACTAAACAGAAGTGGGGAGCAATGTTTACAAAGATGGCAATCATGATAGGCATAGCACTTGTAGTAATGGGAATGGTATTTTGCTGTATACTACTTCTGTTAAAATCCTTTGTTGATCCAAACCACAGTAAAACAAATGACTGTACAGATCATTGTTACTAGTTTAGCCAAATAAATACACCCAGTTCAGGGAGCTCCAGGACAGTATGTAAATGAATATGGGAAATGTTGTAAACGTTAAGGGAGGACCAATGTGCTGTCCATTAGGGAATTCTGAATGTTTGTATGGAGTTGTTCCTGGGGGTGGATGGGCTTGGCATGGTTACAAAGCCCAATAGGGCTTAATTTAGAGGAAAACCTTCCAGACTTGTAATCAATACCTGACTGGGCTCTGGGTCCTCATCAGGATGGGTCAAGTAATGAGGAAGATATATTGGTTTAAATATATGCACGTAAAATGTAACCACATATGGCAAGGTTAGGAATAAGTAAATGCACATGCTTATATTAATTTTTACAATTAATCTTTGTATTGTTGGGACTAAGTAAAGTCCCAAAGGGGGGATTATATAGGATTATTTTATGTATCATTAAGGCAAATGTAGGGAGATGCCAAAGGTAAAATATAATAAACATGTTTGATATTTTATAATCCAGATACATGCTTTAATAAGGAATATAGCCATGTAGTATATGCTGTGTTTTAAATGAATGTATGCTCGGCTTTCGTTATTAGATAATAAAAGTCAAATTTTTTAATTCACAGGCTCCAGTTTCTTGAGAGATATGTTTGAGTTGACTACTTTCGAGTCATATATATTTCTACAACAGGAGTTGCAATGATCATGAGAACGGTGAGGAATCAGCCCAGAACTACACGGGAGGATCTTGTCAATGATCTCAAGGCAGCTGGGACCATAGTCACCAAGAAAACAATTGGTAACACACTACGCCGTGAAGGACTGAAATCCTGCAGCGCCCGCAAGGTTCCCCTGCTAAAGAAAGCACATATACATGCCCGTCTGAAGTTTGCCAATGAACATCTGAATGATTCAGAGGAGAACTGGGTGAAATTGTCAGATGAGACCAAAATGGAGCTCTTTGGCATCATCTCAACTCGCCGTGTTTGGAGGAGGAGGAATGCTGCCTATGACCACAAGAACACCATCACCACCGTCAAACATGGAGGTGGAAACATTATGCTTTGGGTGTGTTTTTCTGCTAAGGGGACATAACAACTTCACCGCATCAAAGGGACGATGGACGGGGCCATGTACCATCAAATCTTGGGTGAGAACCTCCTTCCCTCAGCCAGGGCATTGAAAATGGGTCGTGGATAGGTATTCCAGCATGACAATGACCCAAAACACACGGCCAAGGCAACAAAGGAGTGGCGCAAGAAGAGGCACGTTAAGGTCCTGGAGTGGCCTAGCCAGTCTCCAGACCTTAATCCCATAGAAAATCTGTGGAGGGAGCTGAAGGTTCGAGTTGCCAAACGTCAGCCGCGAAACCTTAATGATCTGCAAAGAGGAGTGAGACCAAATCCCTCCTGAGATGTGTGCAAACCTGGTGGCCAACTAAAATAAACGTCTGACCTCTGTGATTGCCAACAAGGTTTTTGTCACCAAGTACTAAGTCATGTTTTGCAGAGGGGTCAAATACTTATTTCCCTCATTAAAATGCAAATCAATGTATAACATTTTTGACATGCGTTTTTTTATTCTCTGTCTCTCACTGTTCAAATAAACCTACCATTAAAATTATAGACTGATCATTTTTTTGTCAATGGGCAAATGTACAAAATCAGCAGGGGATCAAATACTTTTCCCTCACTGAATGACAATGTAAAATCAAACCGGGTGAAGAATAGGGCCCACATGGCCTGGCGTGGATTCAGCCTCCTCGATGCCCGGATGTAATCCAGGTTACGGTGGTCCGTCCAGACGAGGAAAGGGTGTTTTGCCCCTTCGAGCCAATGCCTCCACACGGTCAAGGCTCGGACAACAGCCAACAGCTCCCGATCACCAAAGCCGTAGTTCTGCTCTGCCGGGCTGAGCTTCTTTGAGAAGAACGCACAAGGGCGGAGCTTGGGTGGCGTACCCGAGAGTTGAGACAAGACAGCTCCTATCCCAACCTCGGACGCGTCCACCTCCACTATGAATGGTAGTGATGAATCGGTGTGGGCCAGTACTGGGGCTGAGGTGAACAGACCCCGCAGTTTGCTGAAGGGCAGGTCAGCCTCAGCAGACCAGCAGAGCCGGGACGGCCCACCCTTCAACAGGGAGGTAATGGGAGCTACGACCTTGCCAAAGCCCCGGCAATAGTAGTTGTCAAAGTCAAGGAAGCGCTGCACCTCCTTAACCGTGGTTGGTGTCGGCCAATTATGCACGGCTGAAATGCAATCTCCCTCCATCTCCACACCTGAGGTGGAAATGCGGTATCCAAGGAAGGAGACATACTGCTGGAAAAACATACACTTCTCTGCCTTAGCATAAAGGTCATTTTCCAACAGTCGGGCCAGCACCTTGCGAACCAGGGACACATGCTTGGCGCGCTTAGCGGAATACACCAGGATGTCATCGATGTAGACCACTACACTGCGACCAAGCATGTCCCGAAACACCTCGTTCACAAAGGACTGGAAAACTGAGGGACCATTCATCAAACCATAGGGCATCACCAGGTATTCATAATGCGCCGTGGTTGTGCTGAATGCTGTCTTCCACTCATCTCCCTCTCGGATACGCAACAGGTTGTACGCACTCCTGAGATCTAATTTGGTGAAGAAGCGTGCCCCATGCATTGATTCAATCACTGAAGGAATGAGGGGGAGAGGATGACTAAATCTTATCATCTCCCTGTTCAGTGGTCGATAATCAATGCACGGGCTCAGACCTCCGTCCTTCTTCTTCACAAAGAAGAAACTCGAGGAGGCAGGTGAAGTGGAGGGACGTATATACCCCTGACGCAGGGACTCGGTGACATATGTCTCCATAGCCACCGTTTCCGCCTGTGACAGGGGGTATATATGACTCCTGGGAGGTACAGCGTCTACCCTGAGGTTTATCACGCAATCCCCCGCCCGGTGAGGTGGTAACTTAGTCGCCTGCGTTTTAGAGAACACTTGCGCCAGATCACGGTATTCGGGGGGAATGCGCACGGTGGAGGTACTATCTGGACTTTCCACCGTGGTTGCACCAACGGAAACATCTAGACACCTACCCTGACACTCACACGACCACCCCGTGAGAGCCCTCTGCGGCCATGAGAAGGTGGGGTTGTGGAGTGCTAACCAAGGGATACCTAATACCACAGGGAAAGCAGGAGACTCAATAATTGAAAAAATCACCTGCTCAAAATGATTCTCCTGGGTGATCATGGTGACTGGTATAGTGACTTCCGTAACAAATCCGGATCCTAATAGTCAACTATTTAGTGCTCTGAGGGGACGTGGAATGGAAAGGGGAACCAATGAAATGCCTTGACGGCGTGCGAATGCCCGATCCATTAAGTTCCCAGCTGCGCCTGAATCGACTAGCGCCTTACACTGGGGAACTACCATGTGATCGGGAAAGTGACTAGGTAGGTGACAGTGCGCAACAGAGGGCTCTGAACAAGTGTGGGTGTTCGATACCTGGGATGATGTGTGAGTGCCCTGCCTGCTGCCTCCAGGCCCAAAAGAACGTTGACTACGACGTGTGGTGGAATGTCCCTTCGTGTTCTCCTCCACTCTCTCGGCCGGCGGCTCCACCCAGCTCCATCGGCTCGAGGTCTGAGTCTTCTGGGGTGGAAACAGGCAGACCCCTACCAGGACGTCCTCTGGCTTCCAGCAGGTTGTCCAACCGAATGGCCATGTCCACTGGTTTATAGAAGGGCAACATAGTGTCCCTGCAGGCTAGCTCCCGTCGGACGTCCTCCCGCAAATGGCACCGGAAATGGTCGATCAGGGCCCGCTCGTTCCATCCGGACCCCGCTGCCAGCGTCCGGAACTCCAATGCAAAGTCCTGCGCGGTCCTCGTCCCCTGCCTCAGGTGGACCAGTCGCTCACCCGTGGTGGTCGAATAACGCCCTAAAGAGGCGAGCGAACTCCCTGTAGTCCTACAACGTGGCTCCTCCTTCGTTCCACACCACGTTGGCCCACTCCAGGGCTTTCCCACAGAGGCAGGAAACGAGGACAGACACCTTCTCCCGCTCCGATGGTGCCGGCCTAATGCTGGCGAAGTAAAGCTCCAATTGGAGGAGGAACCCCTGGCACAGCGCCGCTGTCCCCTCAAACGCCCGTGGTCGGGATATCTGGATCCCTCCTGGTGCTGGGGTGTAAGTGGCTGGATCCAGTTGGCCAGCTGCTCTCGACAGATCGGGTCTGCTCCTCTCCAGGCGTTGGACAACCTGAAGAACATGATCCATCGCTTCCCCCAAGCTGGCCAGCATCGTGGAGTGCTCCTGGACCCGTGCGACAACAAAACTCAGGCACAGGGGAAATATCTACCCTGGCAACAACAAGGTAAGGGTAGCTTATCCGAGCTACACACAGCGCACTACAAACAATCACCCATACAGACAAGGAAGCAGAGGGAACGCTTATACAATGACTAATTGGGGATAAGGACCAGGTGTGTGTGATTAATTAGACAAGACAAGTGGAGTGATGATAAATGGATCGGCAGCAGCTAGTAAGCCGGTGACGACGAACGCCGAAACCTGCCCGAACAAGGAGGGGAGGCAGCCTCGGCGGAAGTCGTGACAGTCACATTACTTGAAATTGACAAAATACAGCATATCATATTATAGGATATCTAGGATGTCCCTCCTAGGGACCCAGCACCGTTCCTCCGGACCATACCCCTCCCACTCCATGAGGTACTGCAGGCCCCCCATCCGACGCCTCAAATCCAAGATGGAACGGACTGAGTATGCCGGAGCCCCCTCGATGTCCAACGGGGGCGGAGGAGCCTCTCGTATCTCATTCTCCTGGAGTGGACCAGCCACCACCGGCCTGAGGAGAGATACATGGAACGAGGGGTTAATGCGGTAATTAATGGGCAGTTGTAACCTATAGCATACCTCGTTCAATCTCCTCAGGACTTTAAATGGCCCCACAAACCGCCGACCCAGCTTCCGGCAGGGCAGGCGAAGGGGCAGGTTTCGGGTCGAGAGCCAGACCCGATCTCCCGGTGCATACAACGGAGCCTCACTGCAGTGGCGATCGGCTCTCGCCTTTTGCCGCCTGATAGCCCGCTGCAGATGGACATGCGCAGCGTTCCAGGTTTCTTCCGAGCGCCGAAACCACTCGTCCACCGCAGGGGCTTCGATCTGGCTCTGATGCCAAGGTGCCAGGACCGGCTGATAACCTAGCACACACTGGAAAGGCGTAAGATTAGTGGAGGAGTGGCGGAGTGAGTTTTGGGCTATCTCTGCCCAGGGAATATATCCTGACCACTCCTCCTGCCGGTCCTGGCAATAGGACCTCAGAAACCTACCCACATCCTGGTTCACTCTCTCCACCTGCCCGTTACTCTCGGGGTGTAAACCTGAGGTAAGGCTAATCGAGACCCCCAGACGTTCCATAAACACCCTCCAGACTCTAGAGGTGAACTGGGGACCCCGATCAGACACTATATCCTCAGGCACCCCGTAGTGCCGGAAAACGTGTGTGAACAGGGCGTCAGCAGTTTGTAGGGCAGTAGGGAGACCTGGCATAGGAATGAGACGGCAGGCCTTCGAAAACCGATCCACAACGACCAAGATCGTCGTGTTCCCCTGGGAGGGGGGAAGGTCCGTGACAAAATCCACCGATAGGTGAGACCACGGCCGTTGTGGAACGGGTAGGGGTTGTAACTTCCCTCTGGGAAGGTGTCTAGGCGCCTCACACTGGGCGCACACCGAGCAGGAGGAAACATAAACCCTCACGTCCTTAGCTAAAGTGGGCCACCAGTACTTCCCACTGAGGCAGTGCACTGTCCGACCAATACCAGGATGACCAGAGGAGGGTCACATGTGAGCCCAACATATCAATCGATCGCGAACCTCGAGCGGCACGTACCTCCGACCCTCTGGACACTGTGGGGGAGTAGGATCGGTACGTAACGCCCGCTCGATGTCCGCATCAACCTCCCACACCACCGGTGCCACCAGACAAGTCTCCGGGAGTATGGGAGTGGGCTCAATGGACCTCTCATCTGTGTCATATAGTTGGGACAGGGCGTCTGCCTTAGCGTTCTGTGACCCTGGTCTATAGGTGAGCTTAAATACAAATCGGGAGAGAAACATAGACCACCTTGCCTGACGAGGGTTCAGCCTCCTCGCTGCCCGGATGTACTCCAGGTTACGATGGTCAGTCAGAATGAGAAAAGGGTGTTTAGCCCCCTCAAGCCAATGCCTCCAGACCTTCAGGGCCTGAACCACAGCCAACAGCTCCCTGTCCCCCACGTCATAATTGCGCTCCGCCAGACTGAGCTTCTTAGAATAGAAAGTACAGGGGCAGAGTTTTGGTGGCGTACCCGAGCGCTGAGACAGCACAGCGCCGATCCCAGCCTCGGAAGCATCCACCTCAACTTGGAACGCCAAAGAGGGATCCGGATGTGCCAGCACTGGAGCCGAGGTAAACAGGTCAGATGTCTAAACGCCCTGTCCGCCTCAGCCGACCACTGCATACGCACCGGACCCCCCTTTAGCAGGGAGGTAATGGGAGCTGCTACCTGTCCAAAGCCCCGGATAAACCTCCGGTAGTAATTGGCAAAACCCAAGAACCGCTGCACTTCCTTCACCGTGGTGGGAGTCTTTTTACGCACGGCAGAAACGCGGTCAATCTCCATCTCCACCCCTGACGCGGACAACCGGTGTCCCAGGAAGGAGATGGACTCCTGGAAGAACAGACATTTCTCCGCCTTCGCATACAGGTCATGCTCTAACAGTCTACCAAGCACTCGACGCACCAGGGACACATGCTCGGCTCGTGTAGCGGAGTATTTTAGAATGTCATCAATATATACCACTACACCCTGTCCATGCAAGTCCCGGAAAATCTCGTCCATAAATGATTGGAAGACTGAAGGAGCATTCATTAAACCGTATGGCATGACGAGGTACTCATTGTGACCCGAGGTGGTACTGAATGCTGTCTTCCACTCATCTCCCTCCCTAATGCGCACCAGGTTGTACGCGCTCCTGAGATCCAATTTTGTGAAGAATCGCGCCCCGTGTAATGACTCCGTCATACTAGCAATCAGAGGGAGAGGATAGCTGTATTTGATTGTGATCTTATTGAGACCACAGTAATCAATACACGGGCGTAAACCCCCATCCGTCTTCTTCACAAAAAAGAAACTCGAGGACACAGGGGAAGTGGACGGCCGTATGTATCCCTGTCTCAGAGATTCGGTGACGTATGTCTCCATAGCCGCCGTCTCCTCCTGAGACAGAGGATACACATGACTACGCAGAAGCGCAGCGCCTACTTGGAGGTCTATCGCACAATCCCCCTGTCGATGAGGTGGTAATTTAGTCGCCTTCTTTTTACAGAAGGCGAGTGCCAAATCGGCACACTCAGGTGGAATGTGCATGGTGGGAACTTGGTTCGGGCTTTCCACCGTCGTTGCCCCTACGGAAATATCTACACACCGCCCGAAACACTGATCAGAACATCCCTTGAGAGCCCTCTGTTGCCATGAAATGTTGGGGTCATGAGATGTTAACCAGGGAAGTCCCAACACCCCGGGAAACGCAGGAGAATCAATCAAATACAAACGTAGTATCTCCTCATGACCCTCCTGCGTTTCATCCTGAGCGGCGCGGTGACTTCCCTAATCAATCCTGACCCCAAAGGGCGGCTATCTAGGGCATGGATGGGGAAGGGCACATCAACAGGTACAATAGGAATCCCTAACTTATAGGTGAATTGGCGATCGATAAAATTCCCAGCTGCGCCTGAATCTACTAGCGCCTTATGCTGGGAGTGAGGAGAAACCTCGGGAAACACAACTTTAATACACATATGCACAACAGAGAGCTCTGGGTGAGTTGGGTGCCTACTCACCTGGAATGACTCATCAGTGCGCTTCCTACCGCCTCGATTCCTAGGAGACCCTCCCCAGCACTGACCAGCAGTGTGTCCTCTGCGGCCACAGTTGGTACAGGGGACGGCCTCCCTCCTGGTCTCTCTCCTGGTCTCCCTAGCACCAGCACCTCCGAGCTCCATAGGGGTCGGCTCGGTAGTGCTGGGGGATGGAATGGACGGCCCTGAATCCGGACGTCCGCGGGTAGCCAACAGGGTATCCAGGCGAATTGACATGTCCACCAGTTGGTCGAAGCTGAGGTTGGTGTCCCTGCAGGCCAATTCCCGACGCACGTCCTCCCTCAGGCTGCATCTGTAGGGTGGATGGTTGCTAGGTAGAGTTCAAGCTGGAGCAGGAAACCCTGACACCCGGCTGCTGTGCCATCATAAGCCCTCGGGAGCGAGAGCCGAATCCCACTGGACCCCGGAGGTGAAGCGATGGGCATCGCCGATGGTGGTGGCATCGTTGGAGAAGGCGTAGGCAGACCCTCTCTTTCCCATCGCCCAATAGTGCTCACCACCTGTTCCATGGCGGTGCCGAGAGCCTGGATCATGGCCGCTTGGTGTTCGACGCGTTCCTCCATTGATACAGCTGGCACCGCCGCTCCTGCTGACTCCATGAGTGGTGTGTGATTCTGTCAAGGTGACGTGTATGCGGGAAACGAAGTCAAGCGCGGGACACCGAACTACTGGCAGAACGTACTTTACTTAACACAGTAAAGAAAGTACAAAACAAACCTCCAAACAGGGAGGAACAAATAACGCATACAACCAGCACTGCCAACCTAACGGAAAACAATCACACACAATAACCAATGAGAGACAGGGGTTTATAAAGGGAATACAATATAACATAATGGGAAACAGGTGCAAACAATCAGGACAAACTAGACAAACACCGAAACATAGATCCACCGATCCAGCTAGTACTCCGGGAACGACGAACGCCGAAGCCTGCCCGAGCAAGGAGTAGGGGCAGCCTCGGCTGATTCCGTGACAACATTAAAGAAAGACATATATAATCCTCTTTTTAAAACTTGGCGAGGACTTTTAAAAACATGCACACTTACCCTGAGCGGCCTTTTAAATATAGGCTTTTAATCATGCATGCCTTTTTAAACATGTATACTTACCTGCAGTGGCTTTTTAAAACATGCATACTTACCCTGAGGAGTGGCCTTTTAACATGAACACCTACCTAATTACTTACCTGAATACTTACCTAAGATCCAGACCACCATGTAGACGGCATGTTGCTGCTCTGGAGAAGACCTGCTGTTTCCATCCCCTACTTTCTATTTTTAATCAAGTTATTTCCCCCTGCCCTAACCCAAACCCGTTACCCTAAACCGGGATCGTATCCTATTCCCAACCCTACCCCTTAAACCTTTGCCCTAAACCAGGTTTGTACCCTCTACCCCTCCTCCTCTATTTTATTTTATTATCTTCTTTACATTTTTAATCCATTAAAGTTTGTTTTAATGAAATAAAGTCTAGGAAGACAAAAGGAGAACTCCACCACCTCTCCTTCTTGTACCCGATAAAAGGGATAGAAGAGGGCATCAAGCCCTGAGATGTCCCTACCAGTCCCAAAGCTCATCTACAGGTTATTGATAGAAGAGGGCATCAAGCCCTGAGATGTCCCTACCAGTCCCAAAGCTCATCTACAGGTTATTGATAGAAGAGGGCATCAAGCCCTGAGATGTCCCTACCAGCCCCAAAGCTCATCTACAGGTTATTGATAGAAGAGGGCATCAAGCCCTGAGATGTCCCTACCAGTCCCAAAGCTCATCTATAGGTTATTGATAGAAGAGGGCATCAAGCCCTGAGATGTCCCTACCAGTCCCAAAGCTCATCTACAGGTTATTGATAGAAGAGGGCATCAAGCCCTGAGATGTCCCTACCAGTCCCAAAGCTCATCTACAGGTTATTGATAGAAGAGGGCATCAAGCCCTGGGATGTCCCTACCAGTCCCAAAGCTCATCTACAGGTTATTGAAAAGTGCAGAAGCTCTGAACTATCCGTTCAGACTCCAGTTCTACCTATCTACAGGTTACAGCTCATTATATGCTTTTAGTATTTGTCCAGTATATTTCCATCTTCTATGTCAAAGATAATAAAACAAAAACACTATAGTAAATACTACAGTAATGTCGGCAAGAACACTACAGTAATTACTATAGCAGGGTTTCCCAACTGGCAGCCCGCCAGTTTTGTTTTGACATAATAGACTGTAAAAACACCAGGAAATCAGCTCAAGTGATTTTAATTTAAGAAATTAGTTCCCAAGTATAATAGAGAGACACGTGATCGTATACAAATGTAAGCAAGGTTTGAAATGATTATGTTTTATCTGTTTGGGCTTCTTGCGGTCAATTTGCAGTAGACAAATTATTTGTAATTATGTTTACATTTTAGTCATTTAGTAAACACTCTTAACCAGAGTGCCTTACTTGAGCAATGAAGGTTAAGTGCCTTGCTCAAGGGCACATCTACAGATTTTTCACCAAGTTGGCTCGGGGATTCAAACCAGTGATCTTTCGATTACTATCCCAACACTCTTAACCACTAGGCTACCTGTTGCGGCCCACCGCTCAATAAAAAATCGCCCCGCGGCTGAATCTAGTTGATGATCCCTGTACTATAGCATTACTCTAGTTTTTTAAAACTATAGTAATACTACAGTATTTATACTATAGTAAACTGTAAATACTACGGTATACTACAGTCATGTACGCAAAAACACTACAGTAAATACTACAGTATTCTACAGTAAAGTCAGCAAAAACACTACAGTGAATACTATAGTATACAATAGTATTTTTCATGTGGGCTGACTGAACACATGGTCAAGTCAACCTGGCGCTGGCAGTCAGAGTTGTTGGGGAAAAGTGGAACTAGTAGTACACCCAGACAATATTACCTGTCCATGGCCCACGTCAACACATCCCAATGCTTCTATTCCATCCAACCACACACACCTACATCACAAAATCATTTCATCTTACTCAAATAATTATAATTGAAAGTTTATTGCAAAAAACAATTAATAGGATAGCTTGGTGACCTTACACAAAAGGCATGTAAAATTGTTTCAAAATATTGCCCTAAAAACTGAGTCTACAAAATATTAAGAACACCATCCTACTATTGACCAATTCTTCCTCAGAACAGCCTCAATTAGTTGGGGCATGGACTCTGCGATGTGTCGAAAACTTTTCACAGGGATGCTGGCCCATGTTGACTCCAATGCTTTCCACAATTGTGTCATGTTGGCTGGATGTCCTTTGGGTGGTGGACCATTCTTGATACACACGGGAAACTATTGGGCGTGAAAAACCCAGCTGTGTCGCAGTTCTTGACACAAACCGGTGTGCCTGGCACCTACTACCATACCCCGTTCAAAGGCACTTCAATCTTTTGTCTTGCCCATTCACCCTCTGAATGGCACACATTCACAATCCATGTCTCCATTGTCTCAAGGCTTCAAAATCCTTCTTTAACCAGTCTCCTCCCCTTCATCTACACTGATGGAAGTGGATTTAATGAGTGACATCAATAAGGGATCATAGCTTTCACCTGGATTAATCTGGTCAGTCTATGTAATGGAAAGAGCAGGTATTCATAATGTTTTGTAAACTCAGTGTATATTGGGCCTCATAATTGCATCTAGAAACTAATATCAACACCAATATAATACACCAGACTGTAACTTGCAACCCTGCTTTGCTCCGTGGACCGCAGTATTCAACCCCATGCCCTGCCACAGAGCTGCATTTACAATGAGTCCCACTATCAGATACTGAACCAAATGAGGCCTGCACTCGGAAGGAAATTATCTGATCAACTTCACACCCATAAGGGGAACTTGTGTACATCTTGCCCCGGGTCTTACATCATCATAAATATTCTAATGATTTTCACAGTTCATTAAAATCACTGCTCTTCTGAGATGGGGATGTTACGTTCATTAAGGGTGGAATACAAAGACTCCAAATTATAATGATACTAATTCCTCTTGCAATTATAATTTAAATTTCCACGTCTCACATCTAGGTCTCCCATCAAAAACATCAAACACAGCCAACACTAACGGATGCTTTTTCACATTTCACAATTAATATTCAAGGACAAACAATACAGAACTCAAAAGCTGAAATGGTAGCTTTTGGTGTGTATTTTTTTTTACTTTCAAGGACATATTTGATATGTGTGTATGTAGATAAGAATAGTAAACATCTGAGCTCTTTCCATCACAAGCTCTCCCATGAGGGAACACGTGGGGATTTGCCGGTCCCCTTGTATTAAAAAAAAACTATCAAATGAACTGCTAAGTGAAAAGTGTGTGCAGCACAGTCAAGATACATGTGTGGACAAGTTCTGTATAGAATGTAAAGAAGGTATATAGAATGATGTGTGTACACTCTTAGAAACTAGGGTTCTACCTGGAACCAAAAAGGGTTCTTCAAAAGGTTCTCCTTTTTTTCAGAAGAGTGTAGATAGCATAGTGTGTGAGTGATATACGGATCTGGACCTAGCCTGATGATGTGTAGTAAGACTAGTGGGCTGATTGTGTTAGCACCGTGGTGAGCAGGGCTGATCTCTGAGGCCGGGGCTGGGGCGTAGCGGCTAGCGCTCCCTGCTCCCAGGCCAAGCTGTTCTAATGAGACAGGCGGACAGGGAACTGTCACGCCAACGGGGGGCCCTGACACATGAAAATGAGCCTGGTCTGTATCATGCTGGGGGACTGGGAAGGGTGAGGGAGGGGGGTCTACCCAGCAGCTGTCAGAGAAATGAGTGACAGGTCAGAGAAGGTGGCTGGCTAACCAAAAAAACTCCACTGAGCTCCTTTGAGTGACACGACAGGAACAGGAACAGGAACAACACATCGTTGCTTGCAGTCGTGGTTAAGAGCTCTCTCTCTGCGGCCCCACACCCCCTCCATGGAGTGTACTGTACTTAGTAGTGTAATACAGGTTGATTATAGACCCAATTCATACTTTATCTTCTGAACATTTCTCCTTGACTTTGTCAATAAATCTTTACAAATGTAAAGTGCCAGCATTGTCCAAATTAAAATAATAGTATAACGCATCTCAGTTTGATTTCAGCAATGAGGAAAAATGCAGCAGCTTCTTTCTCTGTCATCTACCGACTAAATGTAATGAAGCAGATCCTCTTTCTCCCTCCAAGATGCCCTGAAGACATGGCTTTCTGAATGATGATTGTGGGACTATCTCACTATTAGAATGATTTTATCTGACAACCGTTCTGTCACATATGAAATGGTTGTTTCCCTTGAAAAGCCAGGTGCTTTCTCCACGTCGCTCAGATTCCCAGATTGCCAGAGATTTGAGACAGCCCTGCGCTCGTTTCATCTGGAGAGGGGGGGGGGGTGATCAGGCTCGGCACGGCAGCGGCAGCAACACTCCCATCCTTCAAGGTGCTCTTGTTCCTTTCGTTCCATCTGCCGGAGGGAGGTCCGGCGGGAATTGCTCCTCTGTGAGCTCCCCAGTTCCAGCAAGTGGGCTTTCATGTCAGACAGGATACCAGACAGGATACCAGACAGAAATCCCAGCTAACACTCTGCTTCGCTTAACACTTACATGTTGACACAGAGAAAGAGACGAGTGTTCTCTTATCTCACAACTGTCTTTTTTAACAGAAACATCTGCAGTGCTCACAGTACACTCTTAGCAAAAAAGGTGCTATCTAGAATCTAAAAGTGTTCTTCAGCTGTCCCCATAGGATAACCCTTTGAAGAACCCTTGTTGGTTCAAAGTAGAACCATTTTGGTTCCAGGTAGAACCCTAAACCCTATTGGGTTCTTCCAATAACCCTTTTGGATTTTTTTTTTTAAAAGAGTGTAGAGCAGAGGACTGTACAGTACAGTAACGCTACAGCAGCCTCTGTGGAAGACTGTAGGGGAGAGTGGGGTGAGTTGAGGTGAAGGGGCAAGTTGAGACGAAGGGGCAAGTTGAGACAAAGGGGCAAGTTGAGACACCCTTGTTTCTAGGAAACCATACACAAAATGAATAATGTGACTAAATATTTAGGAAGAGGTCATCGTTTCATGGAGTCTGTGTAGGAAGAAACCACATGGAAAAAGTGGTAACCAAGTTAGGTAAAAAAAACTGACTTACACCAAGTCAAATGAAATTATTGTATCTAAACCAAAGTAGACCATTTTAAAATTGCTCTATACATCAGTTGGGGTCTCTTTACAGTGCATTCAGAAAGTATTCAGACCCATTGACTTTTTCCACATTTTGTTATGTTACAGCCTTATTCTAAAATGGATTAAATACATAAAACATATCATGAATCTACACACAATACCACATAATGACAAAGTTAATTTTTTTGTTGTTGAAATTTTACAAAATGTATAAAGATAAAAAATCAGAAATACCTTATTTACATAAGTATTCAGATACTTTGCTATGAGACTCAGAATTGTGCTCAGGTGCATCCTGTTTCCATTGATCACCCTTGAGATGTTTCTACAACTTGATTGGAGTCCACCTGTGGTAAATTCAATTGACTGGACATGATTTGGAAAGGCACACACTTGTCTATATAAGGTCCCACAGTTGACAGTGCATGCCAGAGCAAAAACCAAGCCATGAGGTCGAAGGAATTGTCTGTAGAGCTCTGAGACAAGGTTGTGTCGAGGCACAGATCTGGGGAAGGGTACCAAAATATGTCTGCAGCATTGAAGGTCCCCAAGAACACAGTGGCCTCCATCATTCTTAAATGGAAGAAGTTTGGAACCACCAACACTCTTCCTAGAGCTGGCCGCCCGGCCAAACTGAGCAATCGGGGGAGAAGGGCCTTGGTCAGGGAGGTGACCAGGAACCAGATGGTCACTCTGACAGAGCTCCAGAGTTCCTCTGTGGAGATGGAAGAACCTTCCAGAAGGACAACCATCTCTGCAGCACTCCACCAATCAGGCCTTTATGGTAGAGTGGCCAGACGGAAGCCACTCCTCAGTAAAAGGCACATGACAGCCCTCTTGGAGTTTGCCAAAAGGCACCTAAAGGACTCTCAGACCATGAGAAACAAGATGCTCTGGTCTGATGAAACCAATATTGAACTCTTTGGCTTGAATGACAAGTGTCTCGTCTGGAGGAAACCTGGCACCATCCCTACGGTGAAACATGGTGGTGGCAGCATCGTGCTGTGGGGATATTTTTCAGCGGCAGGGACTGGGAGACTAGTCAGGATCAAGGGAAAGATGAACGGAGCAAAGTACAGCGAGGTCCTTGATGAAAACCTGCTCCATAGCGCTCAGTACCTCAGACTGGGGTGAAGGTTCAACTTCTAACAGGACAATGACCCTAAGCACACAGCCAGGACAACAAAGGAGTGGCTTCGGGACAAGTCGCTGAATGTCCTTGAGTGGCCCAGCCAGAGCCCGGACTTGAACCCGATCGAACATCTCTGGAGAGACCCGAAAATAGCTGTGCCTTGACGCTCCCCTTCCAACCTGACAGAGCTTGAGAGGATCTGCAGAGAAGAATGGGAGAAACTCCCCAAATACAGGTGTGCCAAGCTTGTCGTGTCATACCCAAGAAGACTCAAGGCTGTAATCGCTGCCATAGACGCTTCAACAAAGTACTGAGTAAAGGGTCTGAATACTTATGTAAATGTAATATTTCCGTTTTTTTGTTTTACAGTTTTTCTCCATTGGTTTGGCTCATTTCTTGAAACAGAAATTACATTCTCAAAACTACATGGACAAACCTCCAAACCACTTGGCAATTGTTCACAACAGAATTGAATTTCTCATTCATTTCATCAAATTGCAAATGTCTAAGTACATGTCTCAATGTCTCAGTACATCTTTGCAAATGATTAAGTACAGGTAGCCTACATTTAGCACAATTTCCAAGTGAATAGATCTTGTTGATCTAAACTGATTGTTGATTCTCAGTCTAATGGTTGTTCGCTCCAAAACGTGTCAGCGTCATTTCATTGTATAAGTCATCACATGCACAATAGTCTGTTCAATTGTCAAAATTAGTCAAGAACATAATACCATGAATACCATATATGAATCCCTTGGAACATTTGATAAATTTATTACAGCAATTGACAGTCAGGTGAAACTAGAACTTGACTAACGAAGGAGGAGTTTCACACATCTCAGATGACCAATCAAACAGTATGTTTAGTTACCTGACAGGTGCTGTCCATGACTGTGAATGCTGCCAAACATGTATGTAAAGAGCTTGACCATGCAGGACCAGTACAATTTCTGAACATGGAGGCACCTGGCCAAGTAAATGAACAAGGGCAACTGCCTGCTCGAGGAAGAGGAAGAAGAAGAAGAGGAGGAGGAGGAGTAAGGGTGCGTGGTGGTGGAATTGGGGGAAGAGGCCGAGGAGCACGAAGACACCATGCTGTCCCGGATGAAATTCGGGCCACAATTATAGACCATGTCATCAACCATGGCCTCACAATGGCGGAGGCAGGTCGCCGAGTGCAGCCTAATGTGCCTCGCTCAACAGTCTCCTCCATCATCCAAACCTTTCGCAGGGAAAACAGGTATGTAGTCAGTCAATGATGGAATTATATGTTGTATAGGACAGGACACTGTGCATAGAGCAAGAAATATATTTATTTACATATTTACCTATTCATTTAGTGTATGTGTGTGATAGGCCTACAGTAATATCTTACCTCAATGGGATGTTATGATACTAAAAATGACAAGAAAAACATTGGAGAAAATAAACTATGGAACAGTTTATTTTCTACAGTATTGATGATACAGTTTACAGTAGTATTCCAGTCACTGTGCAGTGATGCATTAGAATTGTGGTAAAGTTACTGTAAGTAAAACAACAATACAATTACATAGGTAACTCATTCTGTAAGGAATACATAAGGTATACATTACGAATGGAGTGTTGTCCTTTGACTTCTATATCTAGGATTGGACGACAACCTTGCACAGGTGGCAGAGGAAAACTTCTCAATGAACAACAAGAACAAGAGATCTGTAACATGGTGATGGCAAATAATGCCATCACATTGAGACAGATCCGCGCTGCAATCCTACAAGACAATGCCATATTCCAAAATGTCAACTCTATAAGCATCTCCACAATAGACCGGATATTGAAGAAGCATCAGATGACAATGAAGCAAATTTACAGGGTACCATTTGAGAGGAACTCTGATAGAGTGAAAGAGCTGCGGTACCAGTATGTACATGTAAGTCAGTTACTGGTTGTCCATCATTATAACATTTTTACAATTAAGCAGTGGTTCCCAAACTTTTTTGGCTTCAGTACCCACTTTACCTGATTTGTGTATCCAGGTAATCCAGGTATGGAAGTATTTGATTTATCTGACTTCAACATTTCGCCTAAAAACTGCAGCTTACTGTATGATGCAATTATCATTATAATCCTTATTTTGAAGAATATAACATACAATAAGAAAAGGGGTCAAAGAGCTGCAATTAGTGCCTCCCATGTAAATCTATCTAATACTGTGGGTTTTACTGTAACATTTCAGTAAGTCTAGTCATTGATGATTTCCCCCTCCCCTTTCTGTCAAATACCCCCTGTAGTACCTCTGCATAGGGGTACATGTACCCCAGGTTTGGAACCACTGGAGTAGTGGCCAGTAGTATATTGAACTTGTGGAGAACATAGAACATTCCTATGTAATTGTCTGTAACTGTAGTGTATGACTCTTCTGTATGACTGATTTGATGTTTTCTTTTTTACGCTATTGTAGAGAATAATGGCATTGGAAGGAAACGAGACCCATCACATCCTCGTGTTTGTGGATGAAGCTGGCTTCAACCTGGCCAAGGGCCGAAGACGTGGCCGTAATATTTGGCCACCGGGCCATGGTGGATGTCCCAGGCCAGCGAGGGGGCAATATAACTATGTGTGCTGCCATATCGGAGAATGGTGTGGCCACTCACATCCCCAGTCTTGGCCCATACAATACACAGAAGCTCCTCATCTTCTTGGACCGCCTTCATGTTGATTTGATCCCTGAAAATGAGAGCGGTCTCGTAGGGGCCTCACCTACCACAATATGTCATTGTATGGGACAATGTGAATTTCCACCGTGGCCCGCTCATCAGGGCCTGGTTCACTACTCATCCAAGGATGGTCATGGTGTTCCTACCACCTTACTCTCCTTTCCTCAATCCTATTGAGGAGTATTTCTCCGCTTGGAGGTGGAGAGTGTATGAGCATCGGGCTCAAGATCAGAGGTCCCTGCTCCATGCAATGGACGCTGCGTGTGAGGATATTACAGGAGATCAGTGTAGGGGATGGTTGCGACATGCACGCCGTTTCTTCCTCGTTGCATCGCAAGGGAGAATATACGCTGTGATGTGGACGAGAATCTGTGGCCAGACAGACAGCAGCGTGTGGATGGCCAGGAGGGTGAGGACAGCGACCAGTGAAGAACTGTTAGTTGTGAAACTCCAGCTTTATTTACAGCACTGTAGGCTGCATATAATTTTCATTGTTTTTTGTTTGTGTGTTTATATTACAGTATATTATGCTGTATACATTTTCTTTTACTCTGATGTATGGAAGTTACTTTATGTGTGTGAATGATAATGGTTACAATTTCCTTGGCAGTATGAGTGCAATGTGTGATGTCAAACCTTGGAGGCTACTCTTACCCTAAAATCCTATTTATTTTTTTCAGTTTTATACACAATTGTATTCTGTTAGCTAGACAAAAAACAGTACAGTAACCATTGTCAATGAAGGACTGGGCTAAGACTGAAAGGTGGACATGAGGGATATTTCAATGGTCCTCTGCCATAGTGACAAAACATCTAAACATTTTGACTTGCAGTGCTTACACAATGCCAAAGGGACGAAGCATTTTGGGGGCACTGACTGTTTAAATGAGAAGGAAATTTAGTTTTGACACATGCGTGAACTGTTTTGGGAGAGGTATGAGCTTTTGCAGGTGAACCATGGTGTTGTGCCGAACCATCCACGTTATTTTGGCTAAAGCACCAAGAGTGTTGAGAACGTCCGGTCTGTTTCAAGAAATGAGCCAAAGCAATTGAGAAGGATCTTTGCCATTTTCGTGGCACTGACTCCTTATATGGGAAAGGAATTTAGTTTTGAAGCATGAGTGAACAGTTTTAGGAGAGATATGAGCTTTTGCAAGTGAGCTATAGTGTTGTGCTGAACTGTAAGACTGTTTTGCCAAATGATCTTAGAGTTTTGAGAATGTAATTTCTGTTTCAAGAAATGAGCCAAACCAATGGAGAAAAACTGTAATACATTTGCAAAAAATCCTAAAAACCTGTTTTTGCTTCGTCATTATGGGGTATTGTGTGTAAATTCATCAAGGGGAAAAAAACAATTTTATCAATTTTAGAATAAGGCTTTAACGTAACAAAATGTGGAAAAAGTCAAGGGGTCTGAATACTTTCCGAATGCACTGTCAGCTTCAATTTGAGGTCCTAAACCTAACATGAAAGTGCATCTTTGTAGCTTTGTGGGCTAATAAAGTCAAAATGGGGAATGAGTCAATGGCCATGGGGTAAGTTGAGCCAGTGGTTGGGCCAATGGCTGGTTGTGCAATTTAAAGTGTTTACCTGAATTCTGATTTCCAGGGATACACAACATCATGAAATATATGTAGATGTCTTTGTTATAAAGAATACTATATTTCCCTTAAGGGAGTGATGCCGAATGTAAAAAATGGCTCAACTTACCCCACTCTCTGAAGCTGCACATAGCAACTCCACAAATGCTACTGTTTATTCTGCGAGTACACTTTGCAAGGCAGACTTACAGTGATAAACTGATTGTTTGACTGTGCAAGGCTCGAAACGCTCATGAACAAACAACGGTGTGTGTTTAACACAGAGAACTAATTAAATCCTTCAACTAAACAGCTTGTAGCTTTATTGCTTGATTGCTGGAGGACTCATGCTCTTATCCTGACACCTTATGAATTTCAGAATCCAAACAACAAGCAGAGAGGTGATTTTAAAGAGGTTCCTACTGCACAGTCAGAGCTGCTACTCTGATGGAGAGGAGCTCTAAAGCAGTTCACCCATTCAGCCCGTACTCTAAGAGCACAAATCAATACACATTAACAGGTTAAAAGAGAACGGCAAGGGGGTTACTTTTATGCCCCACATCTCAATATTATTGATGTGGGTCTCCTATTCTGTTTGGAAGAGAGGGAGAGTGCTTGAGAGAGCTCCTTTGGATTGATGGGCTTGCTCTCTCTGAGGAAGGAAGCACTTTCTAGCCTCTAGCCTCTCATATGATTATGTCTGAAAGAAATAGTGTTGCACATTTTCCATCATAATGCCGCGTAAACTACAAAGATGTGAGTGTGTTTGAAGGATGCAGTAAGTAAGCATGAAGAAAAAGAGGGAGAGAGTGCTCTCCTTACCGACAGTAAATGCTCCGGATGAAAAAGTGGCATGGGGAAGAAAAAATAAACGATCTGGTTGCAAGAACATGAATACCGAGTTGCTTGTTCTGAGGGAAAGTCAAAAATGAAAGGCCATACTTGAATTGAAGAGATCAATGTAGGTGCTTCCCCAGGGGAATGGTCCAACTGCAGTACAGGGAAAGGTGAGCACAATGAGGTTCAATACAGTTATAAAGGTAGAGGTAGTGAGAAGTGCCTGTAAAAAAGACATTGGCAGAGTGAAGGTAAGGAAGGTGTAAGACGTCTTTGGTGGTGGTGTGTGTGTGTAGCTGAGGACAGTCTGTGTGTGTATGTGTGTGTGTTCATGTGCACCCGTGTGTGTGTGTAGGCAAGGAGATGGGCAGTCAGCAGACAGAGCGAGGTGGCCTGCGAGGCCTCACCTCTCCACTGGAGTGGTAAATCAGCCATCAGCCATGTGACGTGCCCACTGCCCCCTGCTCAGCCCACTGAGACATGACCCCCCACCCCATCCCCTCCCCATCACCCCCCCGCCCCCCTCCCCAACGGAGCTTTTATATCCCTCCTCGCTCGGCTGCCCAGGCAACGGGAGGGGGCACACCCACAGCAGCATTCCTCTAAAGCAGTATCCCATCATGCAACAAAAGCCTAGGAGACACGCTGGCCTTTGGGGGCAGACAGGCATGCTGTTCTGTTCGCCCCTCAGCCCTTCGACCCAAAAGCGCTGGGTCATCAGATGAACCCAGCTCTGACCTGGAGGGAGCCAACAACTGCTTCCTGTCTGCTAGCATTAGCGCAGCCAGCATTGAGGCTAAGCCGATCACACCATGGGGTCGGGCCAGGGCACACTGACCTGCACAAGGAACGGGTGACTACCTATGGCCTGGTCCAGTCAGGAGCCCTGCAAGAAAAAAAAAGGCAGGATCACCTCAAGACATAAATATCTATGGAACCAAGTGGGGTCACTAGGGGTAGTTGGTGGGTGGAGTCAGGATGGACATAACCAGTTACAATTAAAGGACCAAAATGGACCAAAATGACCAAGGGAACATCTTCCAATCAAACCTGGCACAAAATAAATACATTTCCTGTTACAGACAGGGGCCCATTTCATAAAGACTATAGAGATGAGATGAATAAGATAAATTAAGAATCAATGACAGAGAGTAGCAGTCTTCTAGCTGTCAGTGGGCCTGACCACCCCACTAAAGGATAATTGTGTCAGTGCTGATATGCGAGCAGTGTCTCTGCCAGTGCTATCTGTGTCAGTGGTGTCAGGGTTAGCTGTGTCTGTGGCATCAGTCAACAGCAGCAACACACTGGGGTGTAACTGTAACCCTCCAGAGGCTCAGGAGCAGAGCAGGCAGCATGTTGTAGTGTAGCGCTGTGCTGCCTTGCCTCCAACACCTCCTGCCACGGGCTCCACTGAGCACGTGCACAAACAGCCTGAGCCTTAGTGCAGTCCTCTGGGACCCACACGCTGTTGCACTGATACACACTGAGCTTGCATCACTCCACACGGAGCGGAGCTGGAACAAACCACCCATGTCAGAAAGGCAGACAGAGGGAAAAAGGCTTTAACTTCTTCCAAGGTAGAGATGAAATTCTCCTCACAGCTGCAGTTAAGTATTAAGTTTTGTCAAGCTCTGTCTGCACCTGAATCTAATTTCAGATAAATAAATTGTAAGCTTACATGTAACTAGTGTTGTACATGTATTTAGTGTTCTGTTATAAATTAACTTCTGATGGTTTTCCTAAAACAACGTAAGATAGACGTGTTCCTTCCCTCCAGCCAAATGTATCAGTGCCCTGACCAAGGAGGAGATCCACTAGAAACTACAGCACTCACTTAGCCAATGCATGTCAGAAGTGACCCCTTAAATGGTGCTAATTGGATGTAATGCAAAATGCTAATGCATTTTTGTAACATTAATTGGCACTTCCTCCCTGGGCCATAGTGAAATCATTAACCATTTTGAAAATGGTAGAAAACGCCTCATCTCCGAGCCGTGGGGCAGCCCGCAAACACACATCCCATGTTCATTCCTATTCATATTCTTACTGCACTCACAGTATCATAAACAGCTCATTTGAATTGGTGTGCTGCCAAGTGAGTCTCTTCCTCCTTACAAACAAACAAGACAACAATATTGCAAGTCAAGCTGTTGTTTGTTAGTGGGCAGCAGGATGATGCTGGCTTCATGACTCTCTTATCAGAAGCAGCGTTGTGTACTGACCTGACCCTCTGCTTAGATAGTGTTGTGAGGATGGTGAGAGTCGTGGAGAAGACTTCAAACCCAGGCAGGCACATAGCTGGGGATGAAACAACAGCAGAAGGAAGCAACCCGTCTGTGACAGCCTGTACGTATCATCTGATCAAGGCTACAACAATTTACTGGCAGAAAGAGAAGATCTTACAGCAAACACCAAACGCTACAGAATAGCAAATCTTTGCTTTCAAAATTACCATAATTTGCTTTCTGTCAAGAGATATACTTAAAATGTTATCTTATTATTTATTCTGCCTTTAGTAACCATTACTTACTTTTCATTGTCGTGGTGTTACTCTTTTATTATTTCATATACGGTGCCTAGTGACAAGTTGGCTCTTGCTATTACTATGTAGAACGTGAAGTCTACTTAGCTAATTAAGATAGTCACAGTAGTGTAGATCTCAGCTCAGATCAAACAGGGCTGTGTTAATATGGGAAACAGAGAGAAAGAGTTAGTCTTCCTACCACTGTTATATCATAATCCCTGTTCCTTCATCCTGACTAAAACATTTCAACGGGAGACCTGGTGTGGTGCTGACTGTCTGTGGAGAAGCAAGCGCCTCTACTTCATGGAGAAGTATCACAGCTCTCTCATTAGCGAATGGGGATTTCATCTGGAATATATCTCACAGAGCACTTTGAGGGAAGCGGACGTATTTACATTTAAAAGATCCGGAGTGGCTGACTGAAGCTAGCTAGCTACCTCTCTCCTTAATTGCTGGCTTCAGTTGTCCATGAATGCATCCACTTTATTACTCGCTCTCATTACCAGCCAGCAGCCACAGCCAGCCCAGTCTCTTTTCTCTCTCTCTCTCTCTCTCTCTCTCTCTCTCTCTCTCTCTCTCTCTCTCTCTCTCTCTCTCTCTCTCTCTCTCTCTCTCTCTCTCTCTCTCTCTCTCTCTCTCTCTCTCTCTCTCTCTTTCTCCCTCTAGAGTCCTCCTTTTCTCATTTCCTGCTTGCCTTCTTCTCCCTCTCTCCCTCCCTCTCTCCATCCCTCTCTCTCTCAGTCAGAGCAGGACCACAACAGTCTGCCAAAGGAGTTGGTCCTCCCAGTGGCCAAGAGACACAAACAATCGAGAGGGATTACAGCCTAATCCTGTTTTGACTTTCATCCAGCACACATATTTAAAGGAGGAAACCTCTCGAGCGTGGAATTCTAAAAGGATGTGTTCTATAAAGATATGGGCAAGATTTGTAAACAGAGCCGAGGATGAGATTAAGCGTTTAACATGACAAAAGAGGACAAGACACTTGACAAGAGATTTATAAGAGCTACGAACAGTCTGTAAGTCAGTAGGTATTCAAGAGTTTTTCAGGAGTTTCAGGAATTTCAAAGTTGCTTTGGAAAAAAGGTAATTGACACAGATGCATCCATGAAAACAATGTAAGACAAATCAAGTTGTAGTACCTGAACAGTAGAAAACCAAAGAAACAACTGTAGCTCTGTGTTAGCACTAAGCAGATTTACCACGCTAGTGCTATAGTATGTTTCCTAAGTTTTGTGCTGTAGCCGCAGTGAGGAAGGGAGAGGTGTCTGTCTGTATCAGTCGTGGAACGCCCCCAGGTCCCAGAGGGGACATTCCCACTGCAATACTATCACATCATAGGAATGACTGACTGGCCTTGTTTCCTCAGGGTCTCCACACTCACACCAACACATTACACTGTCATTGTCTCGCGGGACAACTCACACCTGGCCCACGTCACTCAGCAGCAACACACATACTCCTACTATAAACACACAGACACACACACAATCATTGGCATACATGTACGTATACTTATTATGCAATATTTTCATATTGTGTGGGTAGTTGGTTAGGCAAATAACAATGCCTTAAACTCCTCTCTTGACTATAGGGGAGTTATAACTGAAGCATGATTCTAGTTCAGATGAAATGTGTTTTCAGATAAGGATCACTTATCACATACTTTGGAGCGGAACAGTCCGTGTCGTCTAACTGTCGACACCGTTACCAGGCTCAAATCCTCAGGAATATAGATTTACTGAATGACAGTCTGTGTGTCTGTCTGTCCGTATCTCGCCCCCCCCAAAAAATGAAGAGAGACATGTCCATGTTGGAGGAACTCTGTTACATGCTGTTACACTAGGCCCGCTGAGGCAGATACACTGTGTCATGTCATTGTTCTTACATGTCCCTCTCATCTCTCTCGCTCCCTCTCCTCTCCTCTCCTCTTCTCTCCTCCTCACCTCTCTCCTCTCCTCTTTTTTCCTCATTTCTCCTCTCCTCCTCTCTCATCTCCTCTCCTCCTCTCTCATCTCCTCTTTTCTCTTCTCCACTTTTCTCCTCTCCTCTTTACTGACAGCTGGGATCCATCCTGCCCTGTGTCGAGTTGTCAGCCAGATCTCCTTTGAAAGGCGGTGATGGAGGCGAGGCTCTAAAACGTTATGGTCAAAGCCCTGGTACCACATGACGTTTCAGTGGCACCGCTGCTAGAGTGACCACCGATTTATGGCTGATGACACGCACATATTTAATTTGTAACCAAACACTTCCCCTCCCCTTCGGCCGCCTCAGAACTCTGGAAAACGTCTTGTTTTCTCAGGTCAGGGGTTAAACAAAGGAAACACCGCGCTGGCTAGCAGAAGGGGGCAGAACTGGAGGTGTCATGGCAGCCGCCTCTTCCCAGGCCGGCACAGGGCAGACTGAGGGACACGCTGGGGTCAGAGGTTTAGCTGTGATATCCGGCAGGGGGCCAGGCTGTTACAGAAGCCAGTAAAAGACAGGGAGCAGATAGAATCCCCACTGATCCCCCGCTGCATTTCATATGATGACATTTTTACATTACAGGCTGGATCCTCTTACCCCTCTCTCCACAAGATGTCCACTTGGTTGTTGGGCATGACATCTTTACAGCCTCATTGGTCATAAACCCTCGAGGGGCGGTCCCCAAACACTGTTACACGCCCCACTGGCTCTTCCACTCAGCGGCTGTGTATAAACATATACGTTTATTTAGTGTGAACGTCCCGTGGTGCTCGCTGCTCGTCCCTCCTTCATAAAGCCATGTACTCCAGAGGAGGGAGTCTCCTATAGGAAGAATCACACAGGATTTACTGGCTGTAATAAAGGCCTGTTCCTCAGTCAGACACAGCACAGTGGACTCAGAGGGGGAGAGGGAGGGAGAGAGAGAGAGAGAGAGAGAGAGAGAGAGAGAGAGAGAGAGAGAGAGAGAGAGCCTACTGTATCTCTGCTTCTTTTTGCTCTGTCTAGCTAACAACAATAATCGACACCTACAGATGAATAGCTGATCAGTTAGTCAGAACAGTGCTGGCTCACCAGACTTGGATGCCATTATCACTGGTGATCCTTTCCCAAACATATGTGTGATCTTTGCAACACACAATGAAATCAGAGGAAGTCTGCCCAATTGTACACCATGTCTGTATTGGTAGGGGGGTAATAAAATGACCAATGTAGAACCACAACAATCCAGGTCTGTACAGTGAATCACTGTGTCTGGGTCTCAGGGCTCTATAGGCCACCTCTATGCCACTACAAGTGGGAGGAGGGTACATAAAACTGATATTTTCATATAGCACAGTAGACTGCAGACATAATCCAACTGCCCAACTCCATCTGTTAGAGCTGAGAGAAGAGCCAACCACAGCTCAGTATCACTAAACGACACATTCCACTCAGCAAGCAGGCCCCATCCTACATAATCTACAGTACATATGTGCTTTACCTAACCATCACATGGAATGTTCCTTCACACTGTACACAGACAGTGTCACTAGGATACTGTGTAGCCCAAACTAAAGCCAGGGTAGTGGTTCTACTCTGACTTCACTGTAAAGTGAGGCAGGCCGAGGTCTGGGCTGACCTAATAACTCCTGTCTCATTTAGGACTCTTTATGGGCCATTGTTCCCCATATGGGGCGCGTTAAACACAGGGACTGTAGGTAAATCACAGAGCTGGGCCCACATGCCAGAATGGCCCTCACTAACCACGAGCAGATTGCAGGAAGGACTGCACACTGGTCAATGGGCACCAGCCTAGAGTAAAGAGAAGGAGAGAGAGGAGGGGGAGGAGGGAGGGAGAGAGAGAGATAGATAAAGAGAGAGAGGGAGTGTGGGGAGAAGAGAGAGAGGGATAATGAGTGGTGGAGCAGGAGGTGTGTGTGTGTGTGTGGGGGGGTATACATCCAGTCAGGCCCAGGTGGGTTGTGTGGTTGTGTGTGTCTGGGGTTTGGGAGAGAGCCAGGCCAGCCAGAGTGAGAGGGGTGGGGGTGTAGGGGTATTGGGGGGGGTCTGCTGTGCCAAACAGACTGTGGCTGCCGCCTCCCGCCAAGCAGCTCTCCAGAGGAGGGCCTGTAATCCCAGCAGCTCCATTGTGAGGGCCGGCAGGTACTTCCCCACTGCCACAGAGCAGCACACTCAGCTGACTGGCACTGGCACTGTGGGAGCAGTAGAGACCAGGAGCAGCAACGCCTGCTGCACCTCCTGTTTACTTCACTCTAGCTTTTATAAGGAACACATTGTAAGGCACACATTGATCCCTTTCATAACGTTGTTTGTAAGAGCTGCTGTACATAAAGTTATACAATTTAAGATGTATCATTTGTTGTGTGTGTGTGTGTGTGTGTGTGTGTGTGTGTGTGTGTGTGTGTGTGTGTGTGTGTGTTTGTGTGTGTGTGTGTGCGCGTGTATGTGTGTGTGTGCGTGTGTAAAGAGAGAGAGTGCAAGAGAGCAGACAATGGTGCAGTCAGGCGTGTAATCACAAACCATTTGGGTTTGAGTAGCTAGAGTGTTCATCAAACATGGTGTGCTGTGTCCTTTCTAACTCCCTGAGTCCCACAGATTACCACTTAGTCTCCAGCCATTATGGCCAATGGAGAGGTAAACAAATCTAATCCCAACTGATTTCACCCAGTTGCTGAGTGGTTAATTTCCTGCATGTGAGGAGTGTGGGGGAAAGGGGGCAGAGGGTTGCAGAGGGCTGAGGGTGCTCTGCAGTCAGGGATTCCCTAATCCCCACAGCTGCACCTAAAATGTAGACAGACATTTAGTAAAGGAAGCCAAAAACCCAAAGTATGATAAATTATCCTGTTCATTTATTTTATTATTTTCACACTACCAGGCCAGGGCTCAGTCATGTTCTATGGTGAGGAAGCAATATTTCTCGGTCTCCAACTGACTCAACATCCCCATGACTAGTACTATCATAAACTCTGCATGCGGGTGAGTGAGGTTTGAGCGTGGAGTTGAAGAAGGTAGGGGGTGCTGGGGACCTGGAGATGGTTACCACAGTCAGCCAGTGAGGCTCTATCTCTGGAGCCTCTGTGAACCTCCAGAAGCATAGCGCTGTGTTAGAGTTGCCGTCCTGATGGCTGTGGCCTCTGCAGCCCTGATGGAGCACATTCGTCCCCGTTTCGCTGCTCTGCCAGTTGGCAAGCCTAAGCCAGGAAACTGTCAGTGTCAATTGAGCTGAGTGGAGGGGCTTCTGCTAAAGGAGTCTTGCTGGTCCAGGGCCCACCTCTGTGTCCAAAGCATGGTGAAAAAAAGCTCCGGCATTCCACAGGTCTGACCTGCCAGCTTCCCCCTGCTGCCCGGGCTTCACAGGGAGCCCTGAATGAGATTAACAAAAGAGTTCTGTTGGACCCCCCTTGGCTGCCTTCCACATCAACAGCCCGCCAGGTCAAAGGTCACACTAACTACATTAATTCCCAGCAGACCCCTTGCTCCAAACACAGGCTGCCAGTCGCACAAACTCCAAGCTTTCCTCTAATCCCCCGAGATATGTCTGATCTTTTCACGTTTCTGCTCAATTAAAGCAATATCACACCTTGCAAATGGAATGGAAGGAGAGGAAGAGAGAGGGGAAAGGAGGAGAGAGTATGGGCTGAGAGGGTGAAAACTGTGAACAATAATGAATGGAAGAACAGAGTGAGTGAAATAGAAAATGAATAAGAAGAATTATTCATATGTGTGAGGCAGTAACACAAGTCTCAGTACCACATGAAGCACTGCACCTGATGAAACACCCATCCACTGGATACACACTGGTTGAATCAACATAGTTTCAACGTCATTTGTCAACCTATTGTGACGTGAAATCTATGTGGAAAACACATTTGGATTTGCAAAAAGACATCAACCAGTACTGTTTTCATCTAATTTCAACCAGCTTGGTAAACATAGAAGTTTGGGTAAAACTTCAACTTAAATACAATCTAATTTCACATACAGCTTGTGTCAGAAAAGTTAGAGGAGTTCAGTAGCGGTGTGTGGGTAAAATCACTGAGGAAGCCAAGTTGTGATAATTGCGTTGTTTGCTCTGTAACCTGTTAGTTCATATGCCTTGCGACCGTGATATATAGGCCTAAAGGCCAAGACAATAAGAAGACACAGTGGCAGAATAAATTCAACCACACCTTTGTTTCATCACAAAACTGGAGAGCAACCTCTGTCCAGTGACGACCACAAAGCATATTGCATGTAACAAACAGTTACATGACCTACAGACATTTTCGGACTACTAAACAACTATTGATTTAGAACCACAAAGAGTAACCGCAAATCGCAAAGAAAACAGGAGCTGCCTCCACTATTCCAGCACCATTTCAATTTCAACATTTCAACATCATCACATCACCTCTGCTTAGTCTAATAAATATAGTGACAACTAAAAGATACCAAAAACAATTTAGTGCAATCGACGTAAGCTAAATATGATGTGGCTGTCCATGGACTGATGGACATTCTGTCTGTGTGTGTGTGTGTGTGTGTGTGTGTGTGTGTGTGTGTGTGTGTGTGTGTGTGTGTGTGTGTGTGTGTGTGTGTGTGTGTGCGTGCGTGCGTGCGTGCGTGCGTGCGTGTGCGTGTGTGTGCATGTGAGTATGTAGGAAAAACATGTTGTCTCACTCTACTTGTAGAGAAACGCCAATGCCATCCTCCTCTCTTTCATGTTGCTGAAACGGTCTATGACTCTGTCATACAGTACACGCTTTTATTTATTGTTGTCCTAGGCTAGCTGGCTAAAATGCTTGCTCACTAGCCTAACTTCCTTTCATGGGCAACGATTAGCCAGCTAGTTAACATTAGCCTACTACATCTAGCTACATATTGAACTTCCATCCTCTCAGGCCAGAGGCACAATGTATGAGTTTATGGTTGGATCAGAATCGCCGTTATAATTATTGGCCAGTACGGAGAATTAAGTAAAACCAGAAGTCCAAATCCCTATCTCCGTCCATGGCTAATTTAGGAAAGGGCCAATTTTTGCTAGTTAGCTAGCCACCGAAGGACAACAACACAATGAGATGCAACAATTCAAGTTGTTTTCTTTCAAATGACGTTTGGCTTTTTTGGTGAGCCAGGACCATTAACAGTAAAGCTCACTCAGTTTATCTCAACGCTGATTGGCTATTATTGTATACTTTTTTTATCAAGGGAGGCCAAATGCTCGCTGGCTTCCCTTGCAATAATTACTACGGGCTGCAACATTATTATGCTCTTCATCCAGACAGCATCAGATAAATGGGCTACACATAGAGAGACAGAGGTGCGCTGTTTCGCTCGCTCGGATGCTTTCTCCAGTGAGATACATTCAGCCTCTTGCGAATTGAAGGAACATTTTTAAACAGAGAGACGAACAATAAATTATTTGATATGTTTTTATATTATTTTTGTCTTAGTACATTTTTTGGGGAAGCCTGGCTTCCTTTGGCTCCATGAATACATGCCACTGGAGGAGTTACTTTCAGCTATTCAATGTTGTTTTGGTAGTCTACACAAATGAGTATGGAAGCTGATCAACACCTAAATGTGTTGACATGATAGCTCAGCTGAAACAAACACAGGTTTTTTGCAAAGCTAAGCAGGTTACATAGAGGTAGGCATCTGGATGGTAGACTTAACCCAGTAGGAGTCACTGTTCAGGCAGGGATTATGGCTTCAAATTTGATTTCTAAATATATCTCTTCATTTAGGTTGATGGCATGACATTGAAACAATGATGTTGATTCAAACATACCATTTTACTATCAACATTGAAACAAGGTCAAATAAAATGTCTAATCAAATATGAAATTCAACATCATTTTAACCACCCAATATTGAATATAGGATGACAAATATTTGTTTATGTTTCTACGTGGAATTTTCAATTACAATGTATACATAGTTCTGATGATTATGTTAGTCAGGTTAAGTCATTGTACTTAAGTTGACAATTTTGAAACAACATTGATTCAACCAGTGTGTGCCCAGTGGGCAGAGACAAAGCTCAACCGTTCGTTCACTCAGACACATTACTAATGCTTAGCCATTTTATACACTCGAGTTTTATAGATAGAGCAATGGAATGTTGAGGTACACCAAAGGTTTGAGTTCACATTTTTTTGGCTCAGGTCGTGAACATAATGTCATTGAAATATCATTATTGGATGCTAAGATGCTTGGATTTTTTGCATGCATGTTTTACTAGAAGACCCTAAGACTGAAACCTACACTGAAAATACCATCAGCCACAGTGAATGCCTTTCCTGGGTAGAGGAATATCCTGATACCTGGTGATGATTTACTGAATTTGCTTATTTCTTAATACAGGCAGGCTCTGTCCGCAATAAACATGCAGCCTACCCTCAACATGAAACAGTCACTTCTCATTTCTCTGCAGACAGAGCATCTGAAAATAGTTAGGACAAATAGTCGGCAGCAAGAAATAGCAGTGGACCAGCTGAGAGAGAGAGACGAGAGATGCAGGGAAGCGGAGAGTGAGAAGAGTGAAAAGAGATAGAGAGAGAGAGAGAGAGAGAGAGGACGAGGAGAGAGTGGAGTAGGGGGTGGAGGGATTCATAGAAAGGATCATACATTTCTTTTTTCCACTAGTATTTCTTGTCCTTGATCTGGCTGCCTTTCTTTCAGCTGGATCCAGAGCCCCACCCCCCTGCAGAGTCTTACACCAGAGGAGGGGAGAGCTGGGCGGAGAAGAGACGGCCAGCTGCAGGCTTGACTGGAGCCCTGCATACACACATGGAGCAGAGAGAAGGGGGGAGCTGGAAACAGAGAGGGGAGAGAGGAGAGAGAGAGCCACTCGATGACAGCGTGAGTGCAGGGAGGATATACCACTTAAAGACACAACAAGGCACCCTGAGAGATTGAGTTTCAAAGTGGCAGAGCAGGAGGATTTCCGCCACTGAGGCCATGCAGACATGGAACACAACACAGAGCTGACCCCAAACATATGACATAACACACCCAGCCAAAACCAGACTGACTGCAGCAAACTGTATGACAGCCCTGGTAGACCCCAGCATATATGACAGTCCTACTATACCATACAAGGACTTATAATACCCAGAATATTATGACTTCTACACACCAAGTCAATACAGACTCCAGAATTGTACAGTACTTTCTTACCACACACAGCTAACAACTTTTTAGACCGCAGACCACAGCCTTCTGTATAATATAGATACTGTCGCAGTACTTCAAATGGCTCGATGAAACAGCTAAGAAATATGTCTCACAGTATGTGATAGATTACAGATATGAGATATTATGGTCAAACATGCTTTTAATACCATATAGACCAGTTATCATACGATTCCTGTCTGATCAATAGAGGGCGCTAGCACTCAATATGTAGACTACTCTATTGTAAATCATAAAACGTTTTCTTTGTATTCAAAATAGTAAATTAATTTGTTAATAATACACTTACAATGAGTGTACAAAACATTAGGAACTGCTCTTTCCATGACATAGACTGACCAGGTGAATGATCCCTTATTGATGTCACTTGTTCAGTCCACTTCAATCAGTGTAGATGAAGGGGAAGAGACAGGTTAAAGAAGGATTTTGAAGCTTTGAGACAATTGAGACATGGATTGTGTATGTGTGCCCTTCAGAGGGTGAATGGGCAAGACAAAATATTTAAGTGCCTTTGAACAGGGTATGGTAGTAGGTGCCAGGTGCACTGGTTTGAGTTAGTCAAGAACTGCAACGCTGCTGGGTTTTTCACACTCAACAGTTTCCCGTTTGTATCAAAAATGGTTCACCACCCAAAGGAAATCCAGCCAACTTGACACAACTATGGGAAGCATTGGCGTCAACATGGGCCCAATTCCCTCACGAATTGAGGATGTTCTGAGGGCAAAACGGGTTGCAACTCAATATTAGGAAGGTGTTCCTAATGTTCTGTACACTGAGTGTAGATTTCACATATGAAGTATGGAGCTAAAAGTCTTCAAATTATTTTCAGCATTATCAGAAAATAAACCTAGGTATTTGAGTGCGCTCATGCAGAACAAACAATTTGATAGCATGAGTGAACTCTCCACTGAGCAATAAATACATGTATATATACCAACTCGGTGGATGCTGATATACAGTATTGGGTACATTCAGTATGTGTAGTAAAGAGACATGAACATCAGTTCAGGTGCAGTCACATCATATTTGTGAGCAGAAGAAAAGCTGTGCACAATAAATGTACAGACACACATGCCAAAGCCATTGCTATTACTTTGAATATAACTCCAACTCCTGACATAATGTAACCAAACAGCAAAAATCCCAAACTGACATTTTATGATCTGTTTGATTACTTGTGTGAAATAGTGCTCTCAGTTCCTTTATAAATCACAGGTAATCCCTAAGAGGTAGTGACAGCTGATTCAATGACACTTGGGACTGTGCTGGTGGAGATAAAGTGTGGTGTGTTTTAAAGGGACGGTCCAGAGAGGGGACAGCGCAACATTAGCCCCAGACTGGGGAGCCTAAATCACTCTTAAAGAGACAGGAGCCTCCATGACATTCAGGGTACTGGGCTCTCTGAGAGGGACTGACACATATAAACCAGACCTGATCACCCTACCTGTCTGCAGACGGACGGACGGACGGACAGAGGGATGGAGGGACGGAGGGGAAACACACAGGGCTCCGAGTCTGAAGAGTTTCCTGTGGAACAGAAAAAGGAGATCATTCATACATCTAATGGGACCCATAAATCCATGTATTAACTACGCCACACCATATAACAGGGCACAGCCCGGAGAAATAAGACACAGATGAGGGCAGGCAGCGAGAGGCCCGAAAAGACACATCAATTAAAGGGTGGAGGAAGTGAGGAGAAAGAGGTGGAGCGGAGGGGAGGAGGGAGGAGGGAGGGGAGGAAGGAGGAGGGAGGCAACAGCATTCAGAGTGAGAACAGAAGGAGAGAATAGAGATTGATCTGGTTCATCTCTAGACATAATCCCGGCTGATCTTCAGAATCAGAAAAAGAGGAGAAGAACAAAAGAGAAGGTCGGGGGTGAGAGAGAGTGGGCCCCAATGCAGGGGTGAGAGAGAGTGAGCCCCAGTGCAGGGTTGAGAGAGAGTGAGCCCCAGTGCAGGGTTGAGAGAGAGTGAGCCCCAGTGCAGGGGTGAGAGAGAGTGGGCCCCAGTGCAGGGTTGAGAGAGAGTGAGCCCCAGTGCATGGGTGAGAGAGAGTGAGCCCCAGTGCAGGGGTGAGAGAGAGTGGGCCCCAGTGCAGGGGTGAGAGAGAGTGAGCCCCAGTGCAGGGGTGAGAGAGAGTGGGCCCCAGTGCAGGAGTGAGAGAGGGTGAGCCCCTGTGCAGGGGTGAGAGAGAGTGAGCCGCAGTGCAGGGGTGAGCGAGAGTGGACCCCAGTGCAGTGGTGAGAGAGAGTGGGCCCCAGTGCAGGGGTGAGAGAGAGTGGGCCCCAGTGCAGGGGTGAGAGAGTGTGAGCCCCAGTGCAGGGGTGAGAGAGAGTGGGCCCCAGTGCAGGGGTGAGAGAGAGTGAGCCCCAGTGCAGGGGTGAGAGAGAGTGGACCCCAGTGCAGGGGTGAGAGAGAGTGAGCCCCAGTGCAGGGGTGAGAGAGAGTGGGCCCCAGTGCAGGGGTGAGAGAGAGTGGGCCCCAGTGCAGGGGTGAGAGAGTGTGAGCCCCAGTGCAGGGGTGAGAGAGTGTGAGCCCCAGTGCAGGGGTGAGAGAGAGTGGGCCCCAGTGCAGGGGTGAGAGAGAGTGGGCCCCAGTGCAGGGGTGAGAGAGAGTGGGCCCCAGTGCATGGGTGAGAGAGAGTGGGCCCCAGTGCAGGGGTGAGAGAGGGTGAGCCCCAGTGCAGGGGTGAGAGAGAGTGGACCCCAGTGCAGGGGTGAGAGAGAGTGGGCCCCAGTGCAGGGGTGAGAGAGAGTGGGCCCCAGTGCATGGGTGAGAGAGAGTGGGCCCCAGTGCAGGGGTGACAGAGGGTGAGCCCCAGTGCAGGGGTGAGAGAGAGTGGGCCCCTGTGCAGGGGTGAGAGAGAGTGGGCCCCAGTGCATGGGTGAGAGAGAGTGGGCCCCAGTGCAGGGGTGAGAGAGGGTGAGGGGTGGGGGAAGGGGAATGGGACAGAGCTGGGGCTGTGTGGTGCGGCGCTAACAGGCCCCTGGGGAGCCGGAAGGCGCTGTAGGACCATATGGGGAACGGTGAAAGAGAGGGAGAGGTGGGCTGGCGGGAGGGAGCCCAGGGGCCTGGGCTGACAGGCCAGCATTGCCCCAACCAACCCAACCCAACCCCAGCTTCAGCTGTTCCCCTGGAGCCATGGGCCTGCCTGGGGACTAGACACACATAACAAAAACTACACACACACACACACACACAGGACAATACACCACCAGCCTCTGTGCAACACAACACACCAGCCACTGTGAGAAAGAGCATTGCACCAGCCTTGTAACCAGGGTATGGACAGATACCTTGCACAGTCTCTCAACAATTTGTATTACCAGAGACTTGTAAGCTATTGTGCTCATCCTTGGAACACTTCTTGCATTAAAACTGACTCTTGAGAATGGTATAAAGCAATGTCAGCTAACAATCTAACTGACAGCTCAGCATAATCCCACATGTTGAGAGACACTGGCCTGTGGTCTGACATCTACAGAGGGCACCTATTCTTAGACTCTTGCCTAGACTGATACTGAGTGCTTTGAAGGGGCTTTCATACGGCTCTGGCGGCACTCAATATTGTAGCTCTCAGATGAGCAATAATTCCTGTCCTCAGTGTCCTCAGCAGGTCGTGACACACAGTGTTGTCCATGACTGCAATATCTTATTGACAGTGACAGTCAATATGTTGTATATAGACAGCGGCCCACCGCACTATCATTTCCTGGCAGCAAATTCTCTTCTCCAGCTCTATGCTACCCTGAGGGATAGGACATGCCATGGCCACAGTGGATTGTCTTCCTGGAGCTCAATAGAACAGTAGCACCTGTCCCTCTGTAATAATAATTAATATGTGTCCCTCCACGCCATCTTACCAGCACAATGAGCTGCCTCTGCTCTGTTCTACTCTCCAGACAGGGGCTGCAGCCAGGCAGTGTTCAGTGTTCAGGTTGGGCTGTTCTGCTGCAGGCAGGGCTGATGAGGGGAGGATCTTCCTGGTAACACCTGCAGTGTGACTGTACCTCCCATCCCCTCTGCTCTGCCTGCCTGCCACCGGCTGCCTGCCTGTCAGCCACTCCCATCCATTGTGTAGTCTGTCTGCTGTGTGTCTCTAGCCCCAATTCCCCCAGTTCAGCTTGGGATGACTAACAGCTAATTAATTTTTCTGATGCCAGGAGAAGCAAGACTCAAGCTGGGGGGGACTGCCTTCAGCGAAAACTGGAAGAGAGATTAATTTCAGATCTGTTTTTGTGTATGTGTAGCATTTGCATGAGCATGAGCATTTGGACTTCTGTTTCTTGAAGAGGATGAAAGATATTCACTTAGTTTAATATCTGCCCCAGCCAGGGAGAAATTAGACAGTTCTCTCTCTCTCTCTCTCTCTCTCTCTCTCTCTCTCTCTCTCTCTCTCTCTCTCTCTCTCTCTCTCTCTCTCTCTCTCTCTCTCTCTCTCTCTCTCTCTCTCTATCTCTCTCTCTCTCACACTCTCTCTCTCTCTCTCTCTCTCTCTCTCTCTCATTCCATTGCCCCTAACCTGTACTCAATCTTCTCTAGTCTGACTCCCCCCTTTCTCTTCTCCTTCCTATAGCACTCTCCTTCTCAACAGGCCTCATCTATCAATATGAACAACATTTGTACATACTATATGTTCATTCAAATTCATTGTCAAAAAACACAAAAAAAGGCTTTCGTGAACAAACACTCACACATTACTTTTTCCCCATTACTAGCTTTGACTTTGGTTTTAGCTACTTTATTGAGGAAAAATGTACTTACTATGACTGTGATATGTGGTTGTCCCACCTAGCTACAGTGCCTTGCAAAAGTATTCACCCCCTTGGCGTTTCTCCTATTTTGTTGCATTACAACAATGGAATTTTATTTGAATTTCATGTAATGGACATACACAAAATAGTCAAAATTGGTGAAGTGAAATGAAAAAAAGAACTTGTTTCAAAAAATTCAAAAAAATTAATAACGGAAAAGTGATGCGTGTATACAGTGGGGGAAAAAAGTATTTAGTCAGCCACCGATTGTGCAAGTTCTCCCACTTAAAAAGATTAGAGAGGCCTGTAATTTTCATCATAGGTACACGTTAACTATGACAGACAAAACCAGAAAAAAAAATCCAGAAAATAACATTGTAGGATTTTTAATGAATTTATTTGCAAATAATGGTGGAAAATAAGTATTTGGTCACCTACAAACAAGCAAGATTTCTGGCTCTCACAGACCTGTAACTTCTTCTTTAAGAGGCTCCTCTGTCCTCCACTCGTTACCTGTATTAATGGCACCTGTTTGAACTTGTTATCAGTATAAAAGACACCTGTCCACAACCTCAAACAGTCACACTCCAAACTCCACTATGGCCAAGACCAAAGAGCTGTCAAAGGACACCAGAAACAAAATTGTAGACCTGCACCAGGCTGGGAAGACTGAATCTGCAATAGGTAAGCAGCTTGGTTTGAAGAAATCAACTGTGGGAGCAATTATTAAGAAATGGAAGACATACAAGACCACTGATAATCTCCCTCGATTTGGTGCTCCACGCAAGATCTCACCCCGTGGGGTCAAAATGATCACAAGAACGGTGAGCAAAAATCCCAGAACCACACGGGGGGACCTAGTGAATGACCTGCAGAGAGCTGGGACCAAAGTAACAAAGCCTACCATCAGTAACACACTACGCCGCCAGGGACTCAAATCCTGCAGTGCGAGACGTGTCCCCCTGCTTAAGCCAGTACATGTCCAGGCCCGTCTGAAGTTTGCTAGAGTGCATTTGGATGATCCAGAAGAGGACTGGGAGAATGTCATATGGTCAGATAAAACCAAAATATAACTTTTTGGTAAAAACTCAACTCGTCGTGTTTGGAGGACAAAGAATGCTGAGTTGCATCCAAAGAACACCATACCTACTGTGAAGCATTGGGGTGGAAACATCATGCTTTGGGGCTGTTTTTCTGCAAAGGGACCAGGACGACTGATCCGTGTAAAGGAAAGAATGAATGGGGCCATGTATCGTGAGATTTTGAGTGAAAACCTCCTTCCATCCGCAAGGGCATTGAAGATGAAACGTGGCTGGGTCTTTCAGCATGACAATGATCCCAAACACACCGCCCGGGCAACGAAGGAGTGGCTTCGTAAGAAGCATTTCAAGGTCCTGGAGTGGCCTAGCCAGTCTCCAGATCTCAACCCCATAGAAAATCTTTGGAGGGAGTTGAAAGTCCGTGTTGCCCAGCGACAGCCCCAAAACATCACTGCTCTAGAGGAGATCTGCATGGAGGAATGGGCCAAAATACCAGCAACAGTGTGTGAAAACCTTGTGAAGACTTACAGAAAACGTTTGACCTGTGTCATTGCCAACAAAGGGTATATAACAAAGTATTGAGAAACTTTTGTTATTGACCAAATACTTATTTTCCACCATAATTTGCAAATAAATTCATTAAAAATCCTACAATGTGATTTTCTGGATATTTTTTCCTCATTTTGTCTGTCATAGTTGACGTGTACCTATGATGAAAATTACAGGCCTCTCTCATCTTTTTAAGTGGGAGGACTTGCACAATTGGTGGCTGACTAAATACTTTTTTCCCCACTGTATATATTCACCCCCATTGCCATGAAGCCCCTAAATAAGATCTGGTGCAACCAATTACCTTCAGAAGTCACATAATTTGTTAAATAAAGTCCACTTGTGTGCAATCTAAGTGTCACATGATCTGTCACTTGATCTCAGTATATATAGAGTGGGGAGAACAAGTATTTGATACACTGACGATTTTGCAGGTTTTCCTACTTACAAAGCATGTAGAGGTCTGTAATATTTATCATAGGTACACTTCAACTGTGAGAGACGGAATCTAAAACAAAAATCCTGAAAATCACATTGTATGATTTTTAAGAAATTAATTAGCATTTTATTGCATGACATAAGTATTTGATCACCTATCAACCAGTAAGAATTCCGGCTCTCACAGACCTGTTAGTTTTTCTTTAAGAAGCCATCCTGTTCTGCACTCATTACCTGTATTAACTGCACCTGTTTGAACTCGTTACCTGTATAAAAGATACCTGTCCAAACACTCAATCAAACAGACTCCAACCTCTCCACAATGGCCAAGACCAGAGAGCTGTGTAAGGACATCAGGGATAAAATTGTAGACCTGCACAAGGCTGGGATGGGCTACAGGACAATAGGCAAGCAGCTTGGTGAGAAGACAACATCTGTTGGCCCAATTATTATTAAATAGAAGAAGTTCAAGATGATGGTCAATCAACCTCGGTCTGGGGCTCCATGCAAGATCTCACCTCGTGGGGCATCAATGATCATGAGGAAGGTGAAGGATCAGCCCAGAACTACACGGCAGGACCTGGTCAATGACCTGAAGAGAGCTGGGACCACAGTCTCAAAGAAAACCATTAGTAACACACTACGCCGTCATGGATAAAAATCCTGCAGCGCACGCAAGGTCCCCCTGCTCAAGCCAGCGCATGTCCAGGCCCGTCTGAAGTTTGCCAATGACCATCTGGATGATCCAGAGGAGGAATGGGAGAAGGTCATGTGGTCTGATGAGACAAAAATATAGCTTTTTGGTCTAAACTCCACTCGCCGTGTTTGGAGGAAGAAGAAGGATGAGTACAACCCCAAGAACACCATCCCAACCGTGAAGTATGGAGGCGGAAACATCATTCTTTGGGGATGCTTTTCTGCAAAGGGGACAGGACGACTGCACTGTATTGAGGGGAGGATGGATGGGGCCATGTATCGCGAGATCTTGGCCAACAACCTCCTTCCCTCAGTAAGAGCATTGAAGATGGGTCGTGGCTGGGTCTTCCAGCATGACAACGACCTGAAACACACAGCCAGGGCAACTAAGGAGTGGCTCCGTAAGAAGCATCTCAAGGTCCTGGAGTGGCCTAGCCAGTCTCCAGACCTGAACCCAATAGAAAATCTTTGGAGGGAGCTGATAGTCCATATTGCCCAGCGACAGCCCCGAAACCTGAAGGATCTGGAGAAGGTCTGTATGGAGGAGTGGGCCAAAATCCCTGCTGCAGTGTGTGCAAACCTGGTCAAGACCTACAGGAAACGTATGATCTCTGTAATTGCAAACAAAGGTTTCTGTACCAAATATTAAGTTCTGTTTTTCTGACGTATCAAATACTTATGTCATGCAATAAAATGCAAATTAATTACAAAAAATCATACAATGTGATTTTCTGGATTTTTGTTTTACATTCCGACTCTCACAGTTGAAGTGTACCTATGATAAAAATTACAGACCTCTACATGCTTTGTAAGTAGGAAAACCTGCAAAATCGGCAGTGTATCAAATACTTGTTCTCCCCACTGTACACCTGTTCTGAAAGGCCCCAGAGTCTGCAACACCACTAAGCAAGTGGCACCACCAAGCAAGCGGCACCATGAAGACCAAGGAGCTCTCCAAACAGGTCAGGGACAAAGTTGTGGCGAAGTACAGATCAGGGTTGGGTTATAAAAAAATATCAGGAACTGGGGCGGCAGGTAGCTTAGTGGGTAAGAGCGTTGTGCCAGTAACCGAAAGGTCGCTGGTTCTAATCCCCGAGCCGACTAGGTGAAAAATCTGTCGATGTGCCCTTAAGCAAGGCACTTAACCCTAATTGCTCCTGTAAGTCGCTCTGGATAAGAGCGTCTGCTAAATGACGTAAATGTAAATGTAAATGTAACTTTGAACATCCCACGGAGCACCATTAAATCCATTATAAAAAAATTGAAAGAATATTGCACCACAACAAACCTGCCAAGAGAGGGCCGCCCAACAAAACTCACAGACCAGGCAAGGAGGGCATTAATCAGAGAGGCAACAAAGAGACCAAAGATAACCCTGAAGGAGCTGCAAAGCTCCACAGCGGAGATTGGAGTATCTGTCCATAGGACCACTGTCACGGAATCAGCCGAGGCTGCCCCTCCTTCTTGCTCGGGCAGGCTTCGGCGTTCGTCGTCCCCGGAGTACTAGCTGCCACCGATCTATGTTTTGGTGTTTGTCTAGTTTGTCCTGATTGTTTGCACCTGTTTCCCATTATGTTATATTGTATTCCCTTTATAAACCCCTGTCTCTCATTGGTTATTGTGTGTGATTGTTTTCCGTTAGGTCGGCAGTGCTGGTTGCATGCGTTATTTGTTCCTCCCTGTTTGGAGGTTTGTTTTGTACTTTCTTTACTGTGTTAAGTAAAGTACGTTCTGCCAGTAGTTCGGTGTCCTGCGCTTGACTTCGTTTCCCGCATAAACGTCACCTTGACAGAATCACACACCACTCATGGAGTCAGCAGGAGCGGCGGTGCCAGCTGGATCAATGGAGGAACGCGTCGAACACCAAGCGGCCATGATCCAGGCTCTCGGCACCGCCATGGAACAGGTGGTGAGCACTATTGGGCGATGGGAAAGAGAGGGTCTGCCTACGCCTTCTCCAACGATACCACCACCATCGGCGATGCCCATCGCTTCACCTCCGGGGTCCAGTGGGATTCGGCTCTCGCTCCCGAGGGCTTATGATGGCACAGCGGCGGGTGTCAGGGCTTCCTGCTCCAGGTTGAACTCTACCTAGCAACCATCCACCCGGTGCCCTCGAGATACGAGAGTGTGTCCGCCCTCATCTCCTGTCTGTCCGGCAAAGCGCTGGAGTGGGCCAATGCCGAGTGGGGGGGAATAGACGCCGCTACTGTCAACTATGCGGAGTTCACCCGCCGCTTCAGGGCAGTATTCGATCATCCACCAGAGGGTAAAGCGGCGGGTGAGCGTCTATTCCACCTTAGACAGGGGAGGAGGAGCGCACAGGAGTTCGCGCTGGACTTCCGGACGCTGGCTGCCAACGCGGGATGGAATGAGAGGGCCCTCAGCGACCACTACAGATGCAGCCTGAGGGAGGACGTGCGTCGGGAATTGGCCTGCAGGGACACCAACCTCAGCTTCGACCAACTGGTGGACATGTCAATTCGCCTGGATACCCTGTTGGCTACCCGCGGACGTCCGGATTCAGGGCCGTCCATTCCATCCCCAGCACTTCCGAGCCGACCCCTATGGAGCTCGGAGGTGCTGGTGCTAGGGAGACCAGGAGAGAGACCAGGAGGGAGGCCGTCCCCTGTACCAACTGTGGCCGCAGAGGACACACTGCTGGTCAGTGCTGGGGAGGTTCTCCTAGGAATCGAGGCGGTAGGAAGCGCACTGATGAGTCATTCCAGGTGAGTAGGCACCCAACTCACCCAGAGCTCTCTGTTGTGCATATGTGTATTAAAGTTGTGTTTCCCGAGGTTTCTCCTCACTCCCAGCATAATGCGTTAGTAGATTCAGGCGCAGCTGGGAATTTTATCGATCGCCAATTCACCTATAAGTTAGGGATTCCTATTGTACCTGTTGATGTGCCCTTCCCCATCCATGCCCTAGATAGCCGCCCTTTGGGGTCAGGATTGATTAGGGAAGTCACCGCGCCGCTCAGGATGAAACGCAGGAGGGTCATGAGGAGATACTACGTTTGTTTTTGATTGATTCTCCTGCGTTTCCCGGGGTGTTGGGGCTTCCCTGGTTAACATCTCATGACCCCAACATTTCATGGCAACAGAGGGCTCTCAAGGGATGTTCTGATCAGTGTTTCTGGCGGTGTGTAGATATTTCCGTAGGGGCAACAACGGTGGAAAGCCCGCACCAAGTTCCCACCATGCACATTCCACCTGAGTGTGCCGATTTGGCACTCGCCTTCTGTAAAAAGAAGGCGACTCAATTATCACCTGATCGACAGGGGGATTGTGCGATAGACCTCCAAGTAGGCGCTGCGCTTCTGCGTAGTCATGTGTATCCTCTGTCTCAGGAGGAGACGGCGGCTATGGAGACATACGTCACCGAATCTCTGAGACAGGGATACATACGGCCGTCCACTTCCCCTGTGTCCTCGAGTTTCTTTTCTGTGAAGAAGAAGGATGGGGGTTTACGCCCGTGTATTGATTACTGTGGTCTCAATAAGATCACAATCAAATACAGCTATCCTCTCCCTCTGATTGCTAGTATGACGGAGTCATTACACGGGGCGCGATTCTTCACAAAATTGGATCTCAGGAGCGCGTACAACCTGGTGCGCATTAGGGAGGGAGATGAGTGGAAGACAGCATTCAGTACCACCTCGGGTCACAATGAGTACCTCGTCATGCCATACGGTTTAATGAATGCTCCTTCAGTCTTCCAATCATTTGTGGACGAGATTTTCCGGGACTTGCATGGACAGGGTGTAGTGGTGTATATTGATGACATTCTAATATACTCCGCTACACGAGCCGAGCATGTGTCCCTGGTGCGTCGAGTGCTTGGTAGACTGTTAGAGCATGACCTGTATGCGAAGGCAGAGAAATGTCTGTTCTTCCAGGAGTCCATCTCCTTCCTGGGACATCGGTTGTCCGCGTCAGGGGTGGAGATGGAGATTGACCGCGTTTCTGCCGTGCGTAAAAAGACTCCCACCACGGTGAAGGAAGTGCAGCGGTTCTTGGGTTTTGCCAATTACTACCGGAGGTTTATCCGGGGCTTTGGACAGGTAGCAGCTCCCATTACCTCCCTGCTAAAGGGGGGTCCGGTGCGTATGCAGTGGTCGGCTGAGGCGGACAGGGCGTTTAGACATCTGAACGACCTGTTTACCTCGGCTCCAGTGCTGGCACATCCGGATCCCTCTTTGGCGTTCTAAGTTGAGGTGGATGCGTCCGAGGCTGGGATCGGCGCTGTGCTGTCTCAGCGCTCGGGTACGCCACTAAAACTCTGCCCCTGTACTTTCTATTCTAAGAAGCTCAGTCCGGTGGAGCGCAATTATGACGTGGGGGACAGGGAGCTGTTGGCTGTGGTTCAGGCCCTGAAGGTGTGGAGGCATTGGCTTGAGGGGGCTAAACACCCTTTTCTCATTCTGACTGACCATCGTAACCTGGAGTACATCCGGGCAGCGAGGAGGCTGAACCCTCGCCAGGCAAGGTGGTCTATGTTTCTCTCCCGATTTGTATTTAAGCTCACCTATAGACCAGGGTCACAGAATGCTAAGGCAGACGCCCTGTCCCGACTATATGACACAGAGGACAGGTCCATTGAGCCCACTCCCATACTCCCGGAGTCTTGTCTGGTGGCACCGGTGGTGTGGGAGGTTGATGCGGACATCGAGCGGGCGTTACGTACCGATCCTACTCCCCCACAGTGTCCAGAGAGGGTCGGAGGTACGTGCCGCTCGAGGTTCGCGATCGATTGATATGTTGGGCTCACATGTGACCCTCCTCTGGTCATCCTGGTATTGGTCGGACAGTGCACTGCCTCAGTGGGAAGTACTGGTGGCCAACTTTAGCTAAGGACGTGAGGGTTTATGTTTCCTCCTGCTCGGTGTGCGCCCAGTGTGAGGCGCCTAGACACCTTCCCAGAGGGAAGTTACAACCCCTACCCGTTCCACAACGGCCATGGTCTCACCTATCGGTGGATTTTGTCACGGACCTTCCCCCCTCCCAGGGGAACCAAGATCGTCGTTGTGGATCGGTTTTCGAAGGCCTGCCGTCTCATTCCTATGCCAGGTCTCCCTACTGCCCTACAAACTGCTGACGCCCTGTTCACACACGTTTTCCGGCACTACGGGGTGCCTGAGGATATAGTGTCTGATCGGGGTCCCCAGTTCACCTCTAGAGTCTGGAGGGTGTTTAGGGAATGTCTGGGGGTCTCGATTAGCCTTACCTCAGGTTTTCACACCGAGAGTAACGGGCAGGTGGAGAGAGTGAACCAGGATGTGGGTAGGTTTCTGAGGTCCTATTGCCAGGACCGGCAGGAGGAGTGGTCAGGATATATTCCCTGGGCAGAGATACCCCAAAACTCACTCCGCCACTCCTCCACTAATCTTACGCCTTTCCAGTGTGTGCTAGGTTATCAGCCGGTCCTGGCACCTTGGCATCAGAGCCAGATCGAAGCCCCTGCGGTGGACGAGTGGTTTCGGCGCGCGGAAGAAACCTGGAACGCTGCGCATGTCCATCTGCAGCGGGCTATCAGGCGGCAAAAGGCGAGAGCCGATCGCCACTGCAGTGAGGCACCGTTGTATGCACCGGGAGATCGGGTCTGGCTCTCGACCCGAAACCTGCCCCCTTCGCCTGCCCTGCCGGAAGCTGGGTCGGGCGGTTTGTGGGGCCATTTAAAGTCCTGAGGAGATTGAACGAGGTATGCTATAGGTTACAACTGCCCATTAATTACCGCATTAACCCCTCGTTCCATGTGTCTCTCCTCAGGCCGGTGGTGGCTGGTCCACTCCAGGAGAATGAGATACGAGAGGCTCCTCCGCCCCCGTTGGACATCGAGGGGGCTCCGGCGTACTCAGTCCGTTCCATCTTGGATTCGAGGCGTCGGATGGGGTGCCTGCAGTACCTCGTGGAGTGGGAGGGGTACGGTCCGGAGGAACGGTGCTGGGTTCCTAGGAGGGACATCCTAGATCCCTCCATGTTGAGGGACTTCCACCGGAGTCATCTGACTCGCCCTGCTCCGCGTCCTCCTGGCCGTCCCCGAGGCCGGGGTCGGCACACGGCTGGAGCCGCGCGTCAAGGGGGGGTACTGTCACGTAATCAGCCGAGGCTGCCCCTCCTCCTTGCTCGGGCAGGCTTCGGCGTTCGTCGTCCCCGGAGTACTAGCTGCCACCGATCTATGTTTCGGTGTTTGTCTAGTTTGTCCTGATTGTTTGCACCTGTTTCCCATTATGTTATATTGTATTCCCTTTATAAACCCCTGTCTCTCATTGGTTATTGTGTGTGATTGTTTTCCGTTAGGTCGGCAGTGCTGGTTGTATGCGTTATTTGTTCCTCCCTGTTTGGAGGTTTGTTTTGTACTTTCTTTACTGTGTTAAGTAAAGTACGTTCTGCCAGTAGATCGGTGTCCTGCGCTTGACTTCGTTTCCCGCATACACGTCACCTTGACAACCACTTTAAGCCGTACACTCCACAGAGCTGGGCTTTACGGAAGAATGGCAAGAAAAAAGCCAAAATTGAGCTTTTTTGCCATCAAGGAAAACGCTATGTCTGGCGCAAACCCAACACCTCTCATCACCCCGAGAACACCATCCCCACAGTGAAGCATGGTGGTGGCAGCATCATGCTGTGGGGATGTTTTTCATCTGCAGGGACTGGGAAACTGGTCAGAATTGAAGGAATGATGGATGGCGCTAAATACAGGGAAATTCTTGAGGGAAACCTGTTTCAGTCTTCCAGAGATTTGAGACAGGGACAGAGGTGCACCTTCCAGCAGGACAATGACCCTAAGCATACTGCTAAAGCAACACTTGAGTGGTTTAAGGGGAAACATTTAAATGTCTTGGAATGGCCTAGTCAAAGCCCAGACATCAATCCAATTGAGAATCTGTGGTATGACTTAAAGATTGCTGTACACCAGCGGAACCCATCCAACTTGAAGGAGCTGGAGCAGTTTTGCCTTGAAGAATGGGCAAAAATCCCAGTGGCTAGATGTGCCAAGCTTATAGAGACATACAGTGGCTTGCGGAAGTATTTACCCCCTTCCGATTTTTCCTATTTTGTTGCCTTACAACCTGGAATTAAAATAGATTTTTGGGGGGTTTGTATCATTTGATTTACACAACATGTCTACCACCTTGAAAATGCAAAATATTTTTTATTGTGAAACAAACAAGATATAAGACCAAAAAACTGAAAACTTGAGCGTGCATAACTATTCACCCCCTCAAAGTCAATACTTTGAAGAGCCACCTTTTGCAGCAATTACAGCTGCAAGTCTCTTGGGGTATGTCTCTATAAGCTTGGCACATCTAGCCACTGGGATTTTTGACCATTCTCCAGCTCCTTCAAGTTGGATGGGTTCCACTGGTGAACAGCAATCTTTAAGTCGTACCACAGATTCTGGGGCCTTTCAGAACAGGTGTATATATACTGAGATCATGTGACAGATCATGGGACACTTAGATTGCACACAGGTGGACTTTATTTAACTAATTATGTGACTTCTGAAGGTAATTGTTTGCACCAGATCTTATTTAGGGGCTTTATAGCAAAGGGGGTGAATACTTATGCACGCACCACTTTTCCATTATTTTTTTTCCATATTTTTTTTAAACAAGTTATTTTTTTCATTTCACTTCACCAATTTAGACTATTTTGTGTATGTCCATTACATGAAATCCAAATAAAAGTCCATGTTCATTTACATAAATATTTCAAATGTCCTTACCAGGCGGATAAAGATAAGGGGCTTGGTTTGGTAAGCAGGGGACAACCAATTACATTAATGACTGCATTGTTCAATGTTTACAGTATATGTTATGAAGCCCAGCCCATGCTTCTTCTGTGTAGTGATATATAGAACACCATCTCTTTTTGAAAACATATAGAATAGCTGTGTCTCAGCATGTAAAACATTCTTTAATTTCAAGTCTGTCACATGAAACACACATTATTAGTTTCACACTCAAAATGATGTACAGAAAGGTTACTTAAGTGAAACGATCGGGCCTTTAGTTTTAACCAGTGCATATATCATGAAGCAATCTGAGAGCAGTAATCGTCCATCATTATTGAGACGACGCCACAGCTTAGGAAACTAGCTCAGAGAATGGAAAACAGATTTAAAGAGGGGGAGGGAGGGTGGGGGTGTTCTTGTGGGAGCATATATTTATGTATAGCTGTGCTGGGAGAATATGTCTATCTGAACAAGAAAGAGTGCATATTTATGTGTGTTTGTGTGTTTGTGTGTGCGTGTGTGTGAGTGTGTATGTGTGAGTGTGTGTGTGTGTGTGTGTGTGTGTGTGTGTGTGTGTGTGACTGCGTGCGTGTGGGTGCATATGTGCGTGTGGGTGCATACGTGAGTGTGTGCGTATTTCCCCGGTCCCTGGGCGTAAGGTGAGAGGGTTGTTGTGTGCTGTGTTTTATTGCGCTCCAGCCTGTGACGGAGCCAGACTTTTAATTGCGGTTGTGGAGGTGGGGGTGGCGGGGGTGGTGGTGGGAGGGGCTGCCAGGGCAGGCTGCTCATCACCCTGCTGCCATGCCGTGTGCTGCTGGGAGTCAGGGCAGGTCCTGATCCCGCTCCCCGCTCCCCTGGGGCTCCTGGCACAGCACACTGTCACCTCTTCTCTTCACTCTGACGCTGCACACCTGAGGTCCTCGCACTACACCACACCATGCCTCCCTGCCCCTCCACACCATACCCCCCCACCTCCATCCCTGCTGACATTATACAGCTCACAGCGCCTGTCTATATGCGTCGGTTGATCAATAGGTCTGACTCGGAGCGTATTGACGCTGGCATCGGCCTCATTGATCACATCCAGCCTCCATCGCCGGTTTATCAAAGATAATTGGGCCCAGGAACCTGCCTCCTTATGAGTGACAGTGGGCTGAAATGATAATCAACTGGATCCGCTCCAAACATAATCCCAGCAGGACTAGCAGGGCTGGGGGCAGAGAGGAAGTGATTCCCTGTTTAAAGCACCTTTTGGATAAGCATATCACTATCACTACTATATTTATCACCACCACTTCCACTATCATCATCACCACTATCACTACCACTATCATCACTACCACTATCACTACAACTAAAATCACCTCACTATCACTACCACTATCATTACCACCACTATCACTACCACCATCATCGCCTCCACTATCACTACCAATATCATCACCTCCACTATCATTACCACTATCATCACCACCACTATCACTACCACTGTCATCACCACTGCTATCACTACCACTATCATCATCACCACTATAACTACCACTATCATCATCTCCACTATCACTACCACTATCATCACCTCCACTATCACTACAACTATCATCACCTCCACTATCACCTCCACTATCACTACCACTATCATCACCACCACATCACAGTCCCCAAGTCCAAAATGTATTCACGGCAATGCACAGTATTAGACAGAGCCATGATCACATGGAACTCCCTTCCATCTCCAATTTCTCAAGCAAACAGTAAAATTAGCTTTAAAAAAAATGAAACAACATTTCATGGAACGGCGGGAACTGTGAGGGGATATACACAAAACACACGCATGGACACACTCTAACACACACAATTTTTTTGTTGCATTGTTTGTACTATTCTTATTGTTTGTATATGGTTGTATTTTAAATATGTGTGACTGTTCTTGCTATCAGTGTATCAGCGTTTTGTTACTTGTCGTGTTTTGTGTTTTGTGTGGATCCCAGGAAGAGTAGCTGCTGCTTCGACAGAAGCTAATGGGGAACCAATAAACCACTATCACTTCCACGGTCATCAACTCCACTATCACTACCACAATCACCACCACCAAAACTACCATTACTGCTTTTGCAAATCATACTATGACTACTACTGCCACCACCACGTCAACAATATATACTGCCATCCCTACTATAAGTATTACTGCTATTACTAATACTATTTGGACAACCTCCTCAAGCTCAGTATTAGAATGAGTGTGTTAGATGATGAAGCGCTTTAATAAAGGCTAGTGATAATAGTGATATTGATATTCATTATGACATGGCCTGGACTAACCACATTATGTTCCCATTAGAGGTAATCTATATATATATATAAACTCCCAGTAATTTATTGGGTAACACACCAACGTGTGCAACTATTTATTTGTATAGCTTACAGTTTATTCCCCGTTAGTCAACACCTCTACACAAAATAATTTTCTCTGGGTGTGCGCCAGCTCATGCTTTTTATTAGCCCATTATAGGTAATAATAATAATAATAATATATAATAATAATAATATAATAATAACACATACTGCCACCTCCTTTGTTTTGTTTCACTGATCACTTGTGCATATGCATAATTAAATGACTCACTATAGTGACAAAGAGAAACACAGTTTCAGTACATTTCTATATTAAATATTAAGAGGTGACTGTGAGTGAACAAACATGCCAGACCGTGAACCAGAAAGCAACATTCACTGGTTAAGAAAATTCAAAGGTTCAAGAGGTAGAGCATCCATGTAAATTATTGAATAGGAAATCAATAGAGGTATTCAAATATGTGCAAATACAGGTATGCTACATGGAAATGAATTGCATCTAGCATATTAAGTAGCTTATCTCTACTGACGATCCACTTAAAAGCTAGCCTTCATCTTGTAGCTACACTCTTAGAAAAAAAAATATTTGGCTGCCCCCATAGTAGAACACTTTAAAGAACCCTTTTTGGTTGCAGGTACAACCCTTTTGGGTTCCATGTAGAACCCTTTCTACGGAGGGTTCTACCTGGAACCAAAAAGGGTCCTACCTGGAACCAAAAAGGGTTATCCTATGGGAACAGCCGAAGAATCCTTTTCTAAGAGTGTAACAATACCAACTACACACACAGCAAGAGCCACTCCAAAATAGACACCCTGCTGAGACATGAAGGTAGGTGAAGCTACAGGCCCATGGCAAAGGCCTACATATTCAGAGCAGAGCATGATAGAAACCAAGCAAGAATCAACCTTATTTCGGAGGCTGCTATTGCACATGTATAGGCAGCTACAAATAAGTCAAAGGAACAAGAGTCAGTCAGACAGAGATAGAGCTGCCGTCCCATCAGCAAGTTGGTCTACATTACAGCATGCCCCTCTTTATTTAATGCCCCCTAGACCCCCCTAGCCCCCCCCTCGCTCAGCCCAAACCCCCAGTGTGTTAGTGTGCCCCTATGCTCAGTCTGTCAGTCCAGCAGCACACCAGCTCACTACCGAGAGGAATTATGTTAATGTATGGGCCTCTCTCTCTACCCAGCCCTTCACTGCTCACTGGACGGACTTGCCTTAGGGCCCTGCTGCTAGTTTTGACAGAGCATCCCCTGATACTTGGGATTAGTCCAGCTTGTTTGGCTTAAACTAGGAGGGGGATCTTAGGGTACTTTGAGTTTTTGGAGGCTCGGCTGGAGCCAGATGCCTCCTGTTTTCATCCCCAGCAGGATAGACCATGCTCTCCCCCAAGGCCTGCCCACAGCCATGGGCAGCAGCACCAGCACCGCTAGCAACACAGTCAGCGTCAGCATGGATACAGATACAGAACAGACACTCACACACAATCATGTACAACATCCAGTAACTACATTTGTACCACATTCACACACCATCATGTACAGTACAATATCCATGAAAACAACACAGAAACAGCCATATAACAGAAACACTATCCAAAGTATACATGCGCACGCATGCACACACACAGACACACACAGACACAATTACATTACAACAACTCTGCTGTGATTTCTTCCTGTCAGTGTGACGCTTACTGACTATACAAAGAGGCAGGACGCAGATGCAGGAATTAACAAGGTCAAGGTATACAGTGAGGGAAAAAAGTATTTGATCCCCTGCTGATTTTGTACGTTTGCCCAGTGACAAAGTAATGATCAGTCTATAATTTTAATGGTAGGTTTATTTGAAACAGTGAGAGACAGAATAACAACAAAAAAATCCAGACAAATGCATGTCAAAAATGTTAAATAAATTGATTTGCATTTTAATGAGGGAAATAAGTATTTGACCCCTCACAAAACATGACTTAGTACTTGGTGGCAAAACCCTTGTTGGCAATCACAGAGGTCAGACGTTTCTTGTAGTTGGCCACCAGGTTTGCACACATCTCAGGAGGGATTTTGTTCCACTCCTCTTTGCAGATCTTCTCCAAGTCATTAAGGTTTCGAAGCTGACGTTTGGCAACTCGAACCTTCAGCTCCCTCCACAGATTTTCTATGGGATTAAGGTCTGGAGACTGGCTAGGCCACTCCAGGACCTTAATGTGCTTCTTCTTGAGCCACTCCTTTGTTGCCTTGGCCGTGTGTTTTGGGTCATTGTCATGCTGGAATAACCATCCATGACCAATTTTCAATGCCCTGGCTGAGGGAAGGAGGTTCTCACCCAAGATTTGATGGTACATGGACCCGTCCATCGTACCTTTGATGCGGTGAAGTTGTCCTGTCCCCTTACCAGAAAAACACCCCCAAAGCATAATGTTTCCACCTCCATGTTTGACGGTGGGGATGGTGTTCTTGGGGTCATAGGCAGCATTCCTCCTCCTCCAAACACGGCGAGTTGAGTTGATGCCAAAGAGCTCGATTTTGGTCTCATCTGACCACAACACTTTCACCCAGTTCTCCTCTGAATCATTCAGATGTTCATTGGCAAACTTCAGACGGCCCTGTATATGTGCTTTCTTGAGCAGGGGGACCTTTGCGGGTGCTGCAGGATTTCAGTCCTTCACGGCGTAGTGTTACCAATTGTTTTCTTGGTGACTATGGTCCCAGCTGCCTTGAGATCATTGACAAGATCCTCCCGTGTAGTTCTGGGCTGATTCCTCACCGTTCTCATGATCATTGCAACTCCACGAGGTGAGATCTTGCATGGCGCCCCAGGCCGAGGGAGATTGACAGTTCTTTTGTGTTTCTTCCATTTGCCAATAATCGCACCAACTGTTGTCACTTTCTCACCAAGCTGCTTGGAAATGGTCTTTGAGCCCATTCCAGCCTTGTGTAGGTCTACAATCTTGTCCCTGACATCCTTGGAGAGCTCTTTCGTCTTGGCCATGGTGGAGAGTTTGGAATCTGATTGATTGATTGCTTCTGTGGACAGGTTTCTTTTATACAGGTAACAAGCTGAGATTAGGAGCACTCCCTTTAAGAGTGTGCTCCTAATCTCAGCTCGTTACCTGTATAAAAGACACCTGGGAGCCAGAAAGCTTTCTGATTGAGAGGGGGTCAAATACTTATTTACCTCATTAAAATGCAAATCAATTTATAACATTTTTGACATGCGTTTTTCTGGATTTTTGTTTTGTTATTCTGTCTCTCACTGTTCAAATAAACATACCATTAAAATTATAGAGTGATCATTTCTTTGTCAGTGGGAAAACGTACAAAATCAGCAGGGGATCAAAAACTTTTTTCCCTCACTGTACTTAACAATGAGCAAGAGAAATAACAAAGATAGAGTAAACGACACGAAGCTAAACAATCACACACAACATCATCCAGAGCAGTCCAGGGCTATATAGGGGTGGTGATGATATGATGAGGTGCAGGTGCTCTGGAGGTGATTAGGGTGCGTTGGGTTACCATTCCGGTGTTGCCGAGGTGATGCGCTCAGACCGGTGGCTCAGTAGACCGGCGAATCAGAGCGCCGGAGGGGAGCAACGGGAGGAGACGTGATAGTCAGTCACGTTATTCATAACACAAAATAAAAAATGTCTGACCATTCAAAATGAGGGGAGAGCAGGAACTTGTGTAATTATCTAATTTTAACGCTCCTCAAGGCTCTGATGGACGCCTTACATGAGGAAATCCTGTTTTATGGCAACATTCCTGCTCTACATTAATGGAGGCGTTGGGCTGCTATCCCTTTGAGAAAGGCTTAAACTTCTCTATTAAAATAGCTAACCTGTGAACCTTGGTTCAAACAGCCGGTATGCACATTAACGTCACGTTCCATGCTTTCATTAACATCTAAAGAGGGGAAAGAGAATAAGTAAGGTGAGCACAAGTGATCTCCCTTTCAGCAGCCGTCCCTAGCAGGAGACCGCACTATATTATTCAGTAATGTCAGGCAGATTCAAGTAGAGTCAGGAAAGTCCTCCCATTGAACTACTCTTCTATTTCTATGCAGAAACATATTGGTGCTTCACTAGCTCATTGATCTATGTGCAAAAATGAGTATGTAAAACAGATTTGAATCTGAGCAGTCCTTTTCTTTTAGTCTGGTATAATGGCATCAGACCAATAGGACTCAAGAGGAAGAGGGGAGGGGCATACCTGGGATCATCATCATTGGCAATGGGATGGAGATGAACCCTTCTTTTGAAACATGGATGAAGCAACACATCACACTCCTATCCCTCAGTGTAAAAACGAGAGGAGAGGAGGCATGTCTCTACTAGAGGGGCAGGTCACTGAGGCCCAGGGGTGATGTCAGCCTATTAAACTGATTTCACAGGTTCCCTTAACGAAGCCTCTGGCATGTTAAAGGGCAGGAAGCATCCTATTTCACTCTTTTCTTCTCTTCCCCTTTAAGCTGAGTGCATGTGAGACTTATCGACAGATCCTGGCAAACAGGCGTGAAGAAGGGCAGCTGCTGGGGTAGCCCTCTCAGGACCCCACGGCGGCCTTGCCGAAAACACAGGTGGTATTCTACACCAGTCCAGAGCTCTTTAATACCCAGCAAACTTCCATTCTCCTTCCATCTCATCTCTTCTTCTCTGCCCCCTTTCCAGAAAGGGTCAAGGGAAACCTGATCCTGAATGTTGAGCATTGGAGCACTGGGGTCTCAGTTTCTCTCTCACACCTTGCATGAAATAGCTACAGACAGATCCTACCCCCCTCTATCTCTTCCCCCTTCTCCTCTCCTCTCCTCTCTCTATCTCTTCCCCCCCTCTCCTCTCCTCTCTTTCTATCTGCTGGGTCTTCTTCCCTCTCTCTGCTCTCTCCTGTTGCCAGACTGTTCCTTCAGTAGCGCTCCCTGCAGCATATGTGCAACCAGGTGTTCCCTCTTCTTTCATCAAGGTAACTTTACTGCAGACAAATTAATTGTGAAAATATGAAAAAGGATTGAGTCAACAGAGCCGTGTCCACAAATTGTTAGCCGTGTAAAACACCAAAAACGAATCTTGTTCACTGAGCTCTCAAGTGAACTATCTCCCCTCCATCTTTACCTTGACAGGAGAGAAAGGCCTGTGTTGGAACTTACTGCAGTACCATTTAGCAACAAGGCTCTCTGGGCTAATGGGAGTTCATCATCAACACAACACAACTGACACTCAGAAAAACACTAGGCTGTTACCAAACAGTATGATATGAGCATGATTATCCCACCCTAACAAAGCACAGCAGCCAACACTGCTTAAAAGCCCTGTTTATTCATAGCACAGTTTGCTCTGTCTGTCATTTAGAGGTCAGTCATTTGAATAGTCCCCAGTACACAACACTGCCGTCCCTTTGCCTAACATCACGTCGACTTCAAAAGAGCCCAGTTTCAAATATTGCATTTCAAATACGACAAAAGTAATTAATAGCGATAGGTCTGAGAGAATATGTAGCAGCTGTACAATATAAAGGATTCAAAGTGTAAATCAGACTGAGCTGTGTTTGTGTCAAATAAGAGAGGGAGAGGGAGAGAGAGGGGGGAGAGAGAGGGAGAGAGAAAGCGAGAGTGATAGTGAGCTGAGAGAAGAGCAAACAGGCTTTGTTTTAATTACGAGCGTGAAAAAGACAGAGAAAAGAAGAAGATTCAGCTCGTTAGACCATCACTGGATCAAACACCATATTTACATATCAGATTAAACCCCTCACACAAACGAACGGTGAGATCTGAGCTGTGAAGGCAACACTAATGAGAGGGAGACATCTTTCTGCTCGCATTCAGAACAGAGGAACACTGTGGCAAAAACAGCTCATCTTTAACTATTTGGGCACACAATTGCTGAAGACATAATGCGTAAAGAATTTGATATAGAACAGCTAGTTATAGCTTCATAAGCACTAATTCAAGATAGCCAGAGCAAATATTACATTCCACAGCGAATGGAAGGCAAATCCCTTGTGGATTTGAAACGTTAAAAGAGATTTGAAGGATTAAAGGTTAGACATTTACTTACTGTTTAGCAAGCCAGCCAATTAGAGGGCCTGTCAGGTCAGAGTGCATTATGGGAGGTGGTAGGAGTTTAGTAGCAGCACAAATACACTGTCAGGACTGGCTCCCGTTTCATCCGCTGTCTTTCTTCTCTCCATCTTTAGAGAGAGAAGTGCTAGCTTTGTGGCTCAAGGGATCCAAAAGGCCGGCCATCATTATTCCCTCCAAGATGCCCCGGCCCCCCTTCCTCCTCCCTCCATCCCTTCCTCCATCCCTCCGCTCAGAGAGCTACACAAGCACACCAGTCGGAGGCAGACTACTGTATGGAACAAAGACTTCTGAGAATGAAAAAGATGAAGTCTTCTCTCTCAGACGTCATATGAGAGTGATAGTAGGAGGCTAGAACATAGCCAGGCAGTCACAGACAAACAGTCCTGGCTGATTACAGGAGCAGAGAGCAGCCAGCTTGCCTCTGGGGTTAAAACCAGACCTCTGGCCTGTACCATCACAGGCCTGTTTGAAGAAATAATATAGCATGTTACACACATGTGTAATCACACGCAACAACCAAGGGCACTCTGTGTCTATATTTGACAGATAAAATAATGTAGCATCAGAAAGGGAAAAAAAATCTATGCTCATTGTAATAACAATGGACGGTTTTATAACAATGGATGGCAAACCAATACACACACAAAAAAAAATTGTTCTGCCAAATAAGGGTTCTTTGGCTTGTAACCATAGTGGATCCTTTTTGCGGCAAAATAGATTATTTTTTTGACGTTTCATAATGGAACCTAAATGGAACATTTACGGTGCTATAAATAACCCTTTCCTAAGGTTCTATAAATAACCATTAATAAAAGGTTATATATACCACCAAAAACGGGATCCGCTATGGTTACAACCCTTGGGGCTATATAGAACACTTTACCATGGTTCTTTATAGAACTTTTATGATGAATGGTTATACAGTGCATTCGGAAAGTATTCATACCCCTTGACTTTTTCCACATTTCGTTATGTTACAGCCTTATTCTAAAATAGATTAAATTGTTTTTTCCCCTCACCAATCTACAATACAATACCCCATAATGACGAAGCAAAAACAGGTTTTCAGAGTTTTCTGCAAAAATATTAAAAATAAAAAACTTTAATATGACATTTACATAAGTATTCAGACCCTTTACTCAGTACTTTGTTGAACTACCTTTGGCCGCGATTACAGCCTCGAGTCTTCTTGGGTATGACACTACAAGCTTGGCACACATGTATTTGGGGAGTTTCTCCCATTCTTCTCTGCAGATCCTCTCAAGCTCTGTCAGGTTGGATGGGGAGCATCATTGCACAGCTATTTTCAGGTCTCTCCAGAGATGTTCGATCAGGTTCAAGTCCAGGCTCTGGCTGGGCCACTCAAGGATATTCAGAGACTTGTCCCGAAGCCACTCCTGCAATGTCTTGGCTGTGTGCTTAGGGTCATTGTCCTGTTGGAAGGTGTACCTTCGCCCCAGTCTGAGGTCCTGAGAGCTCTGGAGCAGGTTTTCATCAAGGATCTCTCTGTACTTTGCTCTGTTCATCTTTCCCTCGATCCTGACTAGTCTCCCAGTCCCTGCCGCTGAAAAACTTCCGCAAAGCATGATGCAGCCACCACCATGCTTCACCATAGGGATGGTGCCAGATTTTCTCCAGACGTGACGCTTGGCATTCAAGCCAAAGAGTTCAATCTTGGTTTCATCAGACCAGAGAATCTTGTTTCTCATGGTCTGAGAGTCCTTTGGGTGCCTTTTGGCAAACTCCAAGTGGGCAGTCATGTGCCTTTTACGAATGATTGGCTTCCGTCTGGCCACTCTACCATAAAGGCATGATTGGTGGAGTGCTGCAGAGATGGTTGTCCTTCTGGAAGGTTCTCCCATCTTCACAGAGGAACTCTGGAGCTATGTCAGCATGACCATTGGGTTCTTGGTCACCTCCCTGACCAAGGCCCTTCTCCCCCGATTGCTCAGTTTAGCCGGGCGGCCAGCTCTAGGAAGAGTATTGGTGGTTCCAAACCTGTTCCATTTAAGAATGATGAGGCCACTGTGTTCTTGGGGACCAGCAGAATTTTTTTGTTACCTTACCCATATCTGTTCCTTGACACAATCCTGTCTCGGAGCTCTACGGACAATTCCTTCGACCTCATGTCTTGGTTTTTGCTCTGACATGCATTGTCAACTGTGGGACCTTATATAGACAAGTGTGTGCCTTTCCAAATTATGTCCAATCAATTGCATTTACCACAGGTGGACTCCAATCAAGTTGTAGAAAAATCTCAAGGATGATAAATGGAAACAGGATGCACCTGAGTTAAATTTCGAGTCTCATAGAAAAGGGTCTGAATACTTCTGTAAATAAGGTATTTCTGTTTTTTATGTTTAATACATTTGCAAAAAAATCTAAGTCAAGGGGTCTGAATACTTTCCCAAATGCACTGTATAAAGAACCTTCCTTAATCTCAAAGGTTCTTTGTAGATCCTTTTGAAGAACCATACAGTGTTTTTTATTCTGGTTATACATATTGTAAAAATTATTTAGGTGTTTTCATTGTTTTAACTGACAAGTTGAATTAGGTGTGCTAGCTCTGGAACAGCTATGGGTCCCTGAGGAGAGAATTGAGAACCACTGATTTAGTCAATTGTTCTCAATTGACACAAGGCCATACGTGGGTCTTTCACAAGGGGGCTCTGACAGTGCAGTTTTCTCGGGTAAGTAACCTGTTTTTGGAGCTGGTGGAACCTGTGTGTATTTGGGCTGTAGTGGGCCTCCTAGTACGGTACTCTTTGAGCCGGCTTGGGGTGTGATTGTACAGTATGTCCCCATAGTATGTTATACTGAGTGACCGACTGAAAGGGAACGTACAGTTATGAATATAACTACTGTTCCCTGAAGGTGGGAACAAGGTATAACATACTATGGGGACATACTGTACAATCACGCCTCTGCAGCTCATACATCACTGAAGAGAGGTACTGAATTGAGGAAATGGATGCGAGCCCCGGTATTATAGCCAGGAAGGCGAGGCTTCAGAGGGCAGGCTCGGCATCCATTGGCTCTTTAGGCGTGATTTCAGTTTACTTCAGGTGAATAGGATTGGTCGTTGACTCCCCACAGTATGTTATACCTCGTTGCCTCCTTCACGGAACAGTAGATATATTCAGAACTGTACGTTTTCTTCCCAGGAGTAATGCAAGGCATTATCGCTTGGATATGAGGTAACAACAGGGCCTGGCCTATGTTAAAAGTGTTTTAAAAAGCACAAAGTGTTGGTTAGTTGTTAAGCCTATGTTGTGATTGTGTTGAAATGTGTTTGGGAAATAAAGATAGACATGGTTTTAAAAAGATAGTGCTAATATTTCATTCAGCACAGAAATTTGTAGGCAGCTTAACCCACCCTGTCCCGCGGCTCAATTTACTCCGTACCCTGGGTAAGTTGTGCCAAGAGACCACTATTTTTGGACAAGTTATGTTTTCAAAACTGTAATGTTTACATGAATTCTGATTATTTCCAGGGATACACAACATCCTCAAAATATATGTAGATATCTTTGATAGAAAGAATACTATATTTGCTTTGATGGAGTGATGTTGAATGTAAATAATGTCTCAATTTACCCCACTCTCCCCTACTGACTGGATGACTGAGAGTCAGAGATCTGCCTTCTGTACAGTGATGTCAGATATCAGCAATGCTAATGTCAGGCCAATGCCTTCCTGCATGTCTTCAGACTGAAACACTGCAGAGACAACCACTTAGAGTTAAAAGAGACAAACAAAAAAGGAAGGAAGGCATAAAAAGGAAAAAGGAAAGGAAATAAAAGAGAGGAGAGGAAGAAAGAATAAAGGATGGGGGGGGTGAAAGAGGAAGTCAATTATGCATTCTGAACCTGGCCGATGTAGTCCTCAGGGAACTACCTCCGCACCTTAGGATCTGTAAATAATTGACAGATAATATTAATTGGCTTAGGATTAGTGAGCAAGCTGAGTATCACACATTAATATTTGATCAGAAGATGATAGGGACCCTGGCAGGGGATCCGAAGGGGCAGCTGAGGCTGTTTTGTTGATTAGGCCAGAGAAGGGAAGCGATAAACCCAGCCCCCTCTCCTGTCCTCTACTCTGCTCCTCTGCTCTTCCATGCTCCAGACATGCACAGACTGAGACACAGAGCCATGGTTTGATGCTCATGTTAGCTCCAGGCTTCTGTCCTGCTCAACCTCTTACTGGCAGCACATAGAAAAAAAAAAATTGGGCTGCAACCACCAGACGATGGTGTGATATCCAGAAATATTATAGTGAGAAAGCCTCCGTTCTCACTCCGCTGATGTTCCAGAGGCAGCTTCATAATACAGATGGAGGCACATCTAGACCAATAATAAGGAACAAACGCGGTGTGGTCAAAACAACGCATTGAAGCCTCCACAACCACAACAACACATTCACTTACACACAATAATACATACAGGTCTGCAAAACAAACAGACACACAGAACCACGCTCGCAGACATGCACATGCAATTAAACTCAGGGAGGCTAATTAAAGTGTTGTGGGAAGCATGCACCCGGAGTGTGACAACATAATGAAAGATTGAAGAGGGGAGGAGAGACACGGGACCCCCTCTGAAAACAATGCCCCTCTCTTTCGCTCCCCTCTCGTCTCATCTCCTCTCTCATCTACCATATGCTGCCATTTGTTTAGTCAAATCCCCTTTAAGCACGGCAGATCTATGGCTCTTAGGCAGAGCTTTGCTGTAGCTCAGATCACTCTCCATAGACACATCCCCAGCCCGTATTCCTCATGGCCTGTGTCACTGGGCCTGCTCTAATAGTCCCCCTGGGACCGCCTTTTTATTGCTTTTACACATCATTTGTCTGGCGATTACAGCCGGCCTCACCCAACTTGGAGAATAATCACAATATTTCAATTTGACGAAGGGGGGAGAAAGGAGGTTGGTTCTATACCTGCTGTGAGGAGTGCAGGATTAAGATATGATGTGTGTCATCTAATGGCACGTATCATTCACACACCATGATACAGTGAGTAAAGAACCAATGTTGGACATGGTAATGTATTTCCACCGCAGGGACTACATGAGTTTTACTATGTTTTGATGAGTCCTAGATGTCAAATAGCACCAATGCTGTCAACATGCAGCTCTGGTTTATATCAAACCCCTTTTAGAAACTAGCCTGGCTTAGCCCATTCTTAAATTTAAATCCCTTAAGTTCACAGCTGCAGCTCACAGGATTACATGTTCCATTCTTCACCACTCTGGCCCTGCTCTGCCTCTGTCCCATTACACAGCACCTACACCCAAACACAACACAGTCCTGTGTCAGTGTGAAGCACTGGGTTCCAACCTGGGTCTCCTGTGCACCACAAGAATGAGTTATCCCGCTGAGCTAAAACCTGGCAATAACTCAGGGAATAAGGAACATTGTAATCTGTAACAAGAGATAGGTGGATAGATGTTATAAGCTATACCTACCTGCTGCCACAGTGCCCTTCCTCAAGTTCTGTGCCACACACAGTAACTACCACTTTAGAGTCTAGAGATGTCTACTGTTAACAAAGGGACAAGTAAAGAACACAACCAACCCAGTAAACCAGGAACATTCCCAGAACATTAGCTAAGATTCCTATTAACTTCTAGTTAACTGTTCTTAACTGACTTGCCTAGTTAAATAAAGGTAAAATAAATAAAATACATAGATATAGCTTTTTAAAGAATGATAATCAAGTAGATTTAACCTGCGATCTGCTGTCTTCAAGGCCTGTAGGCTACTTAGTCTGCTATGCCACCAGGATCCTAACGTTTTTAGTATTTCCCTTTATACTGAAATCCTTATATTATGATCCAAACTATGGCTATATGTCTTAGTACATATGCACATCTATGTTCACCTCAACACACCCTGCCAGGCAATAATTTAACAAGTTTGTAGGGAAAATGAAAGCCAAAATATCCCAACTTTACAGTATATAAATAAGATTGGTAGAGTAAGAAATAATAGAGGATACTTATTTTTCTAGATTTAGTTATCCTGTCTTTTGCAAAGATAAAGAGAACAACTGGTAAGTCAGAGTAAAGTTGTGAACAACTTTATATTTGTGTTAGTCTCATCTGAGTGGCGTAGTGGATTAATTCCTAGGCTAAGCACTCCAAAGCTCCCAGGTTTGATCCCTGCTTGCGACTTTCAACGAAATATGGTGAAACTGTCTTTGTACAATAAATATCATGTGATTCCAAATAATTGCCCTATGTGTTTCTTCATGGATTGTTGTACAACTTCATAATTTGATCATTCTGGGAACATAATAATAACATTTAAAAACATTTAGGAAATGTTTTGTGCATCCTGATACAAACATTTTAAGAATGTCATCAGAACTGGACAGATGTGTTTTGGGAACCTATCTCTTGTCATATCTTCATAATGTGATCTGGGAACGTTTTTTGCAGCATCAGGCAAATGTTTTTGAACCTAATAGAAACATTGTAATCGTCAGCACAACTGGACAGTTTCTGTTTTGGGAACTGTTACTTTCCCTAATGAGAAACCAAAAATCGTTGCTCAAAAGAAAAAGGGAAATAACAAATGAGCCACTAACAACCAAAATGAAACAGGCAGGGTTTTTAAATGGGTTCAGAAAGGCATCCATGCCTACTGAGTGCTGGCTAAGCAAACTCGAGTAGGGTCTTAACACACCCATCATGGAGACTAGATTTGCCTGAGAACAGACAAACTAAAAGAAAAGAAAACCCACACCAACTTAGGTTAGGGAATGAAAAGAAACGTGGAGAAAACCAAACAGGGAGACACAACATAAAAGGCTTTGTATTCACAAACTTAGAGGGAACGTTAAACAGCGATCTAGCTCTTCCAACATCTCTCATGCCTAGTGGAGCTTTGCCTCTGCAGCTCTTAAATATCACCTGTGCCAGCACAGGGGAAACTAACAACTGAATAACGAGGCGACAGGTGCAACACATCCTGACCAATGAGGACGACTCCAACCTGTGCACGTCCACACCCAAATAGAACCAACCTCGAAAAATAAAAACCAAAATAAAAACCAAAGCCTGTAGCAGGAACATAAAGTATCTCTTGTCATGTCCCCACAGTGTTACAACAACCTAAAGAAATGTGTTAGGAACTTTTAAAGAACATCAAAATCTGTTTCGCTACCAGACAAGGCTCTGCTGATAGCCAGGTGTAGCAGTGGTAAGGTTTTGGGACTGCTGTTGGGACTCTGCTGTTGGGACAGCTTTATGTAGACCCTAGCATCCCACATTAATTAAATGTTTTGCTCCACCAACATTTACATGCTAAAATCGCCCCTGACACTGAGTGTACAAAACATTAAGAACACCTGCTCTTTCCATGACATAGACTGACCTGGTGAATCCAGGTGAAGGCCAGGATCCCTTATTGATGTCACTTGTTAAATCCACTTCAATCAGTGGAGATGAGGGGAGGACACAGGTTAAAGAAAGATTTTTAAGTCTTGAGACAATTGAGACAATTGAGACATGGATTGTGTATGTGTGCCATTCAGAGGGTGAATGGGCAAAATATTTAAGTTCCTTTGAATGGGGTATGGCAGTAGGTGCCAGGTGCACCGGTTTGTGTCAAGAACTGCAACGCTGCAACTCAATATTAGGAAGGTGTTCTTAATGTTTTGTACACTCAGTGTATTTTGTGATGTCCACACAATGTTACCACCTGACTGTTCCCACAACATAATGAAACATTCTGGAAACCTTTACAGAACAGATGAATTGTGGGAATGTTCTTGCAACATCAGTCAAAAGTTTTACACAAACATTGCATAATCATTAACACAACTGGGTAGTTTTTGTGTCATGAGAACATTTGCCATGTTCTGGGAACTTTCACAGAACCAATTTAGGTTTGCTGGGAATCCAAGGACAATAAAAGCCAGTGAGGAGTACTTTGGATTTGGCCATGGACTTCATAATCCCATTGCTCCATTTCATGGAGTTTAAACCAAGCTCACCAATAAAGCCAGTCTTACAACTTAATCCCAGCATCCGCCCCTCTCCATCTTCCAGTTGATAGGATGGGAACCAGTCTGGAGATTAGCTGCATGTGGACAGACAGACAGACAGACAGACAGACAGACAGACAGACAGACAGACAGACAGGCAGACAGGCTGGCAGGCAGGCAGGCAGACAGACAGACAGACAGACAGACAGACAGACAGACAGACAGACAGACAGACAGACAGACAGACAGACAGACAGACAGACAGACAGACAGACAGACAGACAGACAGACAGACAGACAGACAGACAGACAGACAGGCTGGCAGGCTGGCAGGCTGGCAGGCTGGCAGGCTGGCAGACAGACAGACAGACAGACAGGCAGACAGGCAGACGCTCTCATCGTATAGGAACCATTATAGCTGGAGTATTTGTATTTGGAGTGCCATGGTTTTATTTAAGGGCATGTTGACTTTCTCACCCTTTCAAAATGTACATTTCATTCCCTTCTTACAATCTTACAATTCCAAAACATTTTCTTATGAGAAATTGTTGAGGAAAATAACCTGACTCATTCCTGTCCAGTCATTATCTCTCTGTCACTAAGAGGGCAGAACGTTTTAGAAAATACACAGTCAGGGCATCTGACATTATTACAGTATCTCTCTGAGCTATATGTGTTAACAATGGTCCTGATTAAAGCTGAGCCTTTTCTCCTAGAAATGAGTCCTCATTTCATTTATACAGTCATGTATAAAGCCATGCATCATTCAATTCAGTCTTGGTTCAGCTACTGAGAAGTGTAAGGGGAAAAAAGCTAAATGCTTAGAAGATCAACCATTCCTGTAAAATATGTAATTACAACTCAGTAAATGACCCTGTAGAAAATATAATCACTACCTTCTGGTGCAGGACACAGGAAGGCGCAATCTGAGTCAGTGACCGACAGACAGACAGACAGACAGACAGACAGACCGACAGACCTGGGATCTGTCAAATCAGAGAACAGGACTTTATATCTCTCTTCTTCCAGCCTGCAGAGCGGAAGTCAGTGAGTTAGTGTGTCTTCAGTTAGCCGCCGGCCGCAGGGAGGGATAGAGGGATCTCCCAGTGATCCTCTGCTATCCTTTGAGCCCCTGGATGACCTGGGCCACAGTGTGGACTCCACAGATGAAGACAAGAGAGGCCTGCTGACACTGACAATCCATCACTGTCTGTACACCCACGGTCTACACATGGTTCAAATACACAGCTAGGGCACGGATGCACGCACAAACACAAACACACACTCATTCACTCACTCACTCACTCACTCACTCACTCACTCACACACCCACCCACCCACCCACCCACCCACCCATACCCACCTACACAACCACACACACACACACACACACACACACACACACACACACACACACACACACACACACACACACACACACAGGGACACACAGACACACACACAGGGACACACAGACACAAACACACACACACACAGGGACACACAGACACACACACAGGGACACACAGACACAATCACACACACACACACACAGGGACACACAGACACACACACAGGGACACACACACGGATGCATGTTCACTTGTGCACATGCACGCACACACACATGCACACAAACACACACAAACAGACACGGATAAAGCACATTCATACCCATCATGAAAGAAATCAACCCTGTGACTTAGCAATAGATAAATATATGTTGCAACAAATTAACATGGACAACATATCTGAATCTACATAAATATAAATTATATCTGTGGTTCTTAAGGATGAGTTAAGCAGCACAGTTGGGGAGCCCATGTTAAATCTCATTAGACAGAGCAATACCCAGAGCAAATTAAAGCATTAGCCTCCGACATGTTTAAAGGAACACTTTAAGATCACTTCCTATTAAGGCTTGCCAGCAAACAGGCCTTTGAAATGGAGCCCTCAACTCCTAGCTGAGCAGTGTTGCAGACATCTGCCATACCCAAGCCAAACACACACACACACACACACACACACACACACACACACACACACACACACACACACACAATGGTAGGGGAGTGTTGTTCCTCTCATGGAACATAGCTTACTACATAACATTCTCTATGTGCTGTACAGGCAGAGTAACATTCACAAAGAACCCCTGGGAATCAGGTACTATCTTAATGCTGAGAGCTGAAAGTTATAAGAAACAAACATAACATAATTAACTCAGAAAAATCCCTTTGCAATCTTTGTACATTGACTCTTGCTATAACAGTCATATACAAGTGGTAAGACAAGTACAATCTGACAGTGTAATTGCCAAAGGAGAACTGTCTCTGTGTACTATTCACCATGCTGACATGACTTGCTCTAACAGTTTATAATGATCAAGATTAAAATAGCAGATTGTAGATTTTCAGTATAATTGTTCCTTTAGATTCATGATTCAATGGAAAGACTTGATTATCATCTGCTCCTGTCTGATGGGGTAACGTGTTGAAAGTGATTTAATAGAGTATTCAGGGGCAGGAATAGATACATTCAGAAGAGTGAGCGACCGAGGCATGCTTGCTGACTGTGTTATGTGAGAGAGCTAATTGTGCCAGTCCTGGTCAGATACAGATTCGCATTCCACTTTAACGGGATATCGCCCCAAGTCCCCTGGCTGGAGGAGATTAGTACTGCTGCTGAATGTTAACTCCTTCAGTTCGAACCCATCACTCCTCTCCTCTCATACCCCTCTTAGGCTAGTGGTAAGGCCTCCACATTTTTTCACATCTCTAATGTCTCCCATTTATGAAATGGATGGTTGTGTGAAAATATTTTACTGCAAAAGTGGTTACATTTATAGATATTGTGACACACCCCCTAAACGCAAAAAGTGCAGAATAATGCCTGGCTGGAGGGGGCATGGGCCACATAAACTCATCTAACCCAATATTGCAAAAATGTGGAATACAAGTAGTCAGTTGTCTGCCCTACATACACAAACAAACACCATTAAGATATCTTATTAATGCATCTTGGAAATATAGACCTGTAAACACAGAGATACAATAGGCCAAGGTTCCCCAATAGGTGGCCCGAGGGCCAAATTCGGCCCGTGGGGGACTTTATTTGCCCCCAAGGTTTTCTGAGCAAAGTATTATTTTGTTGGTGGACATAGACTGTAAAATCACCAGGAAATCAGCTCAAAGTTATTTTAATGTAAGACATATTTTCCCAGGTATTCCCACGCATAAATAGAGAGGCATATGTGATTGTATCCCAAAGTAATCAAGGTTTGAAATTATTCTGTTTATGTCAAATACTACTGTATATCTGTTTGGAATTCTTGCGGACAATTTGCAGTGTACAAATTATTTATAACTATGTTCTGGCCCCCCGACCATCCACAAAAGGAATAGCTGAAGCCAACTAGCTTTTCAATGTGTGTTCATATTTTCACAACAGAAGCACATAGTAGTGTAACCAAATTACAGGAAAGCAACCCATAATACAACAGTCAGCTACTCTAGCATATATGTACAGCTCTAACCTTTTCCCTCTTTTCCTCAATTGTGTAAGGTTGATTCAAAGTCTGAGGTGACCAATACATGAATTTGCCCTAACAGGTGAGGAGACAAAGTAGCCAGTGGTGGTTGTAGTTCTGGGGCCTACTAGAGCTGTGCGATATGGGAAAAAAATCCATATTGCGATAAATTGCCTGACATGATGCGATACCAATAAATAGAATGATACGTTTATAACATTATCCTTTAAACTATTAATACTAGTTTGATGGTTGTAGCCATTAATTGTCCCATTAACAATCACCAATATTAGCAAACTTATTTCATTTCAAACTAAACATTTATCTAGTATAGGCTACTTATTGTAATGAACGATATCACCAAAATGCCTGCGATGAGTGATCGGTATGGTCGGTGTCTATCATTTTCAGTTTATCTTCCCAGCTCTAGGCCTGACCAGGTTGCACAGCTAACTGTGAAAATATTTTACTGCAAAAGTGGTTACATATATAGATATTGTGACACACCCCCTAAACGCAAAAAGTGCAGAATAATGCCTGGCTGGAGGGGGCATGGGCCACATAAACTCATCTAACCCAATATTGCTGTCACGCCCTGGCTCTGGAACTCTGTTATGTTGAGCCAGGGTGTGTTGTTTCATTGTGTTTGTGATCTAGGTTCTGTATCTAGCTCATGTGTTTCTGTGTTGGCCGGGGTGGTTCTCAATCAGAGGCAACGAGTGTCAGCTGTTGCTTGTTGTCTCTGATTGGGAACCATACTTAGGCAGCCTGTTTTCCACAGTGTTTTGTGGGATCTTGTTCCGTGTATGGTTTTGTATTGTAACCAAGGACGTCACGTATCGTTTTGTTGTTTTGTTCGTGTGGTACTCTAATAAATAAGTATGTTCGCAAATCACGCTGCGCATTGGTCCACTGTGTATGACGATTGTGACAATTGCAAAAATGTGGAATACAAGTAGTCAGTTGTCTGCCCTACATACACAAACAAACAGCATTAAGATATCTTATTAATGCATCTTGGAAATATAGACCTGTAAACACAGAGATACAATAGGCCAGGGTTCCCCAATAGGTGGCCCGAGGGCCAGATTCGGCCCGTGGGGGACTTTATTTGCCCCCAAGGTTTTCTGAGCAAATTATTATTTTGTTGGTGGACATAGACTGTAAAATCACCAGGAAATCAGCTCAAAGTTATTTTAATGTAAGACATATTTTCCCAGGTATTCCCACGCATAAATAGAGAGGCATATGTGATTGTATCCCAATGTAATCAAGGTTTGAAATTATTCTGTTTATGTCAAATACTACTGTATATCTGTTTGGAATTCTTGCGGACAATTTGCAGTGTACAAATTATTTATAACTATGTTCTGGCCCCCCGACCATCCACAAAAGGAATAGCTGAAGCCAACTAGCTTTTCAATGTGTGTTCATATTTTCACAACAGAAGCACATAGTAGTGTAACCAAATTACAGGAAAGCAACCCATAATACAACAGTCAGCTACTCTAGCATATATGTACAGCTCTAACCTTTTCCCTCTTTTCCTCAATTGTGTAAGGTTGATTCAAAGTCTGAGGTGACCAAGACATGAATTTGCCCTAACAGGTGAGGAGACAAAGTAGCCAGTGGTGGTTGTAGTTCTGGGGCCTACTAGAGCTGTGCGATATGGGAAAAAAATCCATATTGCGATAAATTGCCTGAAATGATGCCATACCAATAAATAGAATGATACGTTTATAACATTATCCTTTAAACTATTAATACTAGTTTGATGGTTGTAGCCATTAATTGTCCCATTAACAATCACCAATATTAGCAAACTTATTTCATTTCAAACTAAACATTTATCTAGTATAGGCTACTTATTGTAATGAACGATATCACCAAAATGCCTGCGATGAGTGATCGGTATGGTCGGTGTCTATCATTTTCAGTTTATCTTCCCAGCTCTAGGCCTGACCAGGTTGCACAGCTAACTGGTCATGCTGGGCAAACTGCAGCGACAAGGGCAGTATCCTTCCTGTATGACTGGCAGGGTATTCAGGGCTGTGTGGTGACCAGTTTCCATTTTTACAATACAGGTACTCAGAAGATGCAGCTTGCATGCCAACGAGACCAATTGTCTAACTGGAAAGTTTTCTCTGCCTCAATGATGCTGGGGATACTCCAGTAGTGGAATGGTTGGTTGTCTGGTTGTGAAGGAGTGTCTGTGAAAGCGCTTTCACAAACAGACCTGCCCTTAGATCTGTCCAACATCTAATTGAGCTGTGGTCACATGCTACATATTCCTTTGGAAGTCAGGTAGGATGATTAGTTGGCCAATATTTACTGTGGGTAGTTGGCTGTCAATACGGTCTGGGGCAGGCCCAGCAGGAGATGAGGAGATTGACAGAACCTGTGAGGGTAACCTCAGGTTACCTAGAGGTTGCTTGAGTGTAGGGCATAGACCACGACAATGAAGTGTTGGTTATGACGGACGTAGCACAGCTCCACACACATATACATTTGAAGATGATCCCTGGGTTTTGATGGACAGTAAAAGGGGTTGCAGAGGAGGTGGAGCTGTTCAAGCATGGTGCACAAAGGCCACTATTTCACAATCAATCCCCAGCCACCATACATGATGACATACAGCATCTTCATTTAAGTTTGACCATCCTAAGGGGCCTATTGTTTGCCATAGATGGCATATGTCCTTAAAGGGATGTTGGGATTACTGCACCGTTTCCCAGACCAATGCATGGATCACTATAGTATTAGAGCTCATTCTTCACATGCGAGTCCAGTTCAGGTGTCACGTGAGCTGGCCATCCATGGGTGGTAGCAAAATAGGTACATATGAGGGCAAAGTACGCCAGCACTTTCCAGATGGCATTTTGGCTGTTGAATGGCCTCCTGACATGTGGCAGTACAGTTCCATGGTGTCTCTGTCTGTAGTAACTGCCAGAGGGGGTACTGATGGTGGAGTGGGCCTATCAAGGAGAGTTCTGGGAGATTCAGGATGGCATTGACATTAGAGAGGTGTGCTAGTTCAATGTGGTGTACACCTGCCTTATGAGCTTGTCATCATACAGTATGTGGTTGCATCCTCCCCATACACCATAATGTCAATATGTATGGCAGACTGGGAGATTCAGGATGGCATTGACATTGGAGAGGTGCAATTCCAATCATATGTGAAGGCCCACTAAGTTGATGGCATTTCTTGTGTTGGTTCATTGTAGTGACACTTGCCTTATCAAATCAAATAGAAAATCTAATTTTATTTATCACATGCGCCGAATACTACAGGTGTAGACCTTACAGTGAAATGCTTACTTACAAGCCCTTAACCAACAATTCAGTTTTAAGTAAAATAAGTGTTAAGAAAGTATTTACTAAAATAAACTGAAGTAAAAACAAAAACAAAAACAATTGAAAATTGAAAAATAACAAATAATTAAAGAGCAACAATAAAATAACAGTAACGGGGCTATATACAGGGGATACCGGTACAGAGTCAATGTGCGGCGGCACAGGTTAGTCGAGGACATTGAGGTAATATGTACATGTAGGTAGAGGTAAATTGACTATGCATAGATAATAAACAGAGAGTAGCAGCAGTGTAAAAATGGGGGGAGGGGTCAATGCAAATAGACCAGGTAGCCATTTGATTAGCTGTTCAGGAGTCTTATGGCTTGGGGGTAGAAGCTGTTAAGAAGCCTTTTGGACCTAGACTTGGCGCTCCGCTACCTGCGGTAGCACAGAGAACAGTCTATAACTAGGGTGGCTGGAGTCTTTGGCAATTTTTTGGCCTTCCTCTGACACTGCCTGGTATAGAGGTCCTGGATGTCAGGAAGCTTGGCCCCAGTGATGAACTGGGCCATACGCACTACCCTCTGTAATGGCTTATGGTCGGAGGCAGAGCAGTTGCCATACCAGGCGGTGATGCAACCAGTCAGGATGCTCTCGATGGTGCAGCTATAGAACTTTTTGAGGATCTGAGGACCATACCAAATCTTTTCAGTCTCCTGAGGGGGAATAGGCGTTGTCGTGCCCTCTTCACGACTGTCTTGGTGTGTTTGGACCATGATAGTTTGTTGGAGATGTGAACACCAAGGAACTTGAAGCTCTCAACCTGCTCCACTACAGCCCTGTCGATGAGAATGGGGGTGTGCTCTGCCCTCCTTTTCCTGTAGTCCACGATCATCTCCTTTGTCTTAATCATGTTGAGGGAGAGGTTGTTATCCTGGCACACCACTACCAGGTATCGGACCTCCTCCCTATAGGCTGTCTCATCGTTGTCGGTGATCAGGCCTACCACTGTTGTGTCGTCGGCAAACTTAATGGTGTTGGAGTCGTGCTTGGACATGCAGTCATGGGTGAACAGGGAGTACAGGAGGGGACTGAGCATGCACTTGTCATCATGTGTGGTTACATCCACCCCATACACCATAATGTCACCAAGTCATTAACTCCAGGGTGGACAGCCAGGATGGTGGACATGATTTTTAGAAAAACAGCATAAGAGTCCACCGGAACATCCCAATGCGCATCACAAATGCAGTGAGCCAGCGGAAGGTCATGTTGGATTCAGTCAGACATATTGGACTAGCAATTAATTAAAGCTTAGTTCTAAATAATAAGGAGGTGACTTAAGAGCCCAATCCTGGAGGCACATGTTATACCACAGTTGGTAAACCGCAAGTTGTAGACCTAGGGAGAGGGTGACTTGGAATACTTTGTGTTCTCATGCCAAGCAGTCTGCTGCTAGACAATGATGTTTGAGTGTAATTATGGCAGGCCTATTGTATTCCCAACATAGTTTAATTACACAAAAACAGTATTGAGTACAGGTCATAAGTACAGTACACAAATCTGAAAGATGTCTCTCATTTAAAATATACCGGTGATTAAACCACCATTTAATGGTATTGTAGCAGCCATATTGGATTTTGGACGCAATAATGGATTTGGACTAAAATCTAGGGGGGAATCTGAACATAGAAAATCCACAGAGGAACCTTTTACTGAACCTCACTTGTTTTCCTTAGAGCCGATTAGATTACAATTGCCCCAGTCAAGAAACGTGCAACTGTATGTCTTTTTTTCAGGCAGGACCATACAGCACTGAATGAGAGATCATTTGATTTGGAAAGTTGTCTGTTAATCAGCTACCAAAAAATAAGGCTTACATTCATCATACATATGAATAGTTGTTATTTCTGCCTATTATATCTCTGTGTTTACAGATCTATATTTCCAAGATGCATTAAAATACCCTAATGCTGTTTGTTTGTGTTTGTAGGGCAGACAACTGAATACTTCAGTTAATATTTTTGCCATTTCAGAGCTTGCAATATTGGGTTACATAAGCTTATGTGGCCCACCCACCCCCCACCCCCCCCCCCCTCCAGCCAGGTATTGTTCTGCACGTATTGAATTCAACTTAACCACTTTTGCAGTAAAATATTTTTTCACAACCATCCATTTCATAAATGGGAGACATTAGAGATGGCTGAGGGGTAGGGGTAGAAAAACTAAAGCCCTTTTTGATGATTAGCCACTAGCCTATATGTTCTGTTCCACCTTTTCTCTCACTCACTTCCCTCCTCACTCAGCCCCTGTCCTCTCTCACCTCATTTTAGTCCTCAAATTGTAATCTATCACTCCCTCCACTCCACCATAACACTCTCCCCATCTATCCGTTTCCTCGTCTGGTCTCAACTGCTCACACTGCTCTCTCGCCCCCCTCTCCCTTCTTCACACTGCTATTTCCCTTCCTTGCTGCTACTCTTTAGTGCAGATAGACGATGCTAGACGCCATGTCTATCATTCTGCTGTGTCCCCTTCTGCCGTTACTGTCTCATCCTCACTCCTCCAGAGTCTCGAACGCCCCCCTCCACCCTTCACCCCCCATCCATACGGCGCCTCCGACCACATTTTCAGATCAAGCATAAATTGGCTCTTACAGGCTTGAACCCGGACTGTCCAAGAATTAACCACTTCCTCGGTGGTGGCAGTAAAACACAACCAAAGTTTGGCTGGCGAGTCGAGCAGCAGCCGTTCACTTAACTCACACAGCAGCATTACACTACTACTACTACACTGTTCCAACACAGCCAGGGAAAGTTCTGCTGCGTCCTTGAGGTCCAACTTTACACCTTCAAACACAGGGAAAAGTCACACTAATTGATGGTGGATCTGATTAAAATGAGCAGTTATAATGAGAATGGGACTAGAAAGAGGAGCTGATCTGTGTTCTACGCTACACTTCTAACCTTTCGGTCAGAGGGCGACCCACTTTGATGTTCCACATTCTTTTCATCAGCACCGTTTTGGTTATGAAAAAGCGATTTCAAGTACAAAGGGGAAGCCCACATTTGTAATGTGTCTCCTCTTCAGGAACAAATGGTCATTAGAAAACAGTTTTTCCCTTGATGTAAAAGAAATTGCAATCTAAACTAAAACTGCAAATGAAAGGTGGTAGAGAGAGGGGGGGGGGGGGGTTACCGCCAATAGATGGGGCAAGGACACAGGGCTACTCTGTCTGGAGTCTAAACCTATGCTAACCTCACTGTGATCACACCCTCCATAGGCTCACAGTCTCTCTCCTTGTTAGAGGGAGACAGTGGGGACTCGAGATGGGGAGTGTATGGGGGGGGTGGAAATAAAGGTTGAAATCCTTGACTGCGAAAACTGGCATAGTGGGGAACATATGCAGAGCCTGTTTGCCTAATAACCTGAGTCTTGTAAAATGTGAATGTGAAGTCCTCTGGAGCATATAATTTAACACCCCTGTGCCAGGGGAGATGGGTGAGAATTGAAGTGAGTACACCTTGACAAAGGCTATTCTCCTGCTTTCACACCAGCAGAGCAATGCCATGCAGGGGGCTGCCGCTAAGGCTGGGCTTGCACAGTCAACTCCATACACACACACATTCACATTTATACACTGCCTCCCACCAAAAACCACTCTTACCCACCCTCATCATACATAGTCCCACTCAACAGACCAACATAATAACTAATATAGCTATCCAGCCCAATAGTACTTCAGTGCACTGATTTTATTTTAACCTAGAGCCAACTTTTAGAATGCACTTTACCGTTATGTCAGTGGATATGGACTAAAACAGTGTTAAGGATTATAAGGCAGTTTTCCCCATCTTCATTCATATGGTCTATATGTTCTATTGGACACATCCCAATGCCGGCTCAGTCTCAAGTCATTCAATCAGTTCTGTTATGGAGTTTTTGGGGGACCTGTGGTCGGCCCATGGAATTAAAAACAAGAGGGCTGATTTATTTTGTGCCCTATCCTCCATTCTCTCCCCACCGTCCTCTCCTTGAAGGAGCACCAGGCCCTGTCCAGCATCTGCTAGGCGGATTAGCTGTAGAAGACGGAGACTGCATTATGTCCTCAAGAGGCTTTACTGTAAGGTTCACCACTAGTTCTCTTTCCTTCCTTTCTCCCTCTTAATGTACCGCTTCATTGAAAAGAGGCTAAATCTTTGTTAACAGGGGAACTATGAACTCACAGGGAGTTAATCAGAGTCAGTGCCAGGCTGGGGCATTTACATGTGAATTGGCTGCGGCTGTATACAAGGCTTCTTTATGTCATTCACTCCACACAGCGCCTCAGGCTGCTGGCCTCAAATACTTCCTGCTACCATACAGGTATATATATGCTACCCTGCAAACTCAAGGCCAGTTTACTCACAGGTTAAACCAAAATCTTCCAATATGTCTTGATTACCCTGTGATCTCTGCAAGCATAATTGCTTTCATAAGGGTTCTGCATCAGCATTAGGAATGACAGCAGTGTTTTAGACTGGACTGTCAAATAGCAAGTGCATTATGAATGACAGCAGTGCTATAAGGCTGCAGTGATTAAATAAAACAAGTGTATTAACCTAACCGCTTAGACATCATACCCCCTGCCGTGGGTTGTGTGCATTTGTGAAGCCAGGCTCTGGTGATGACCTTCCTGGAGGACTTGCTTGTTCTACAATTTAGTAAGGAGAAGAGTTACATGGCGGGGGTGGGGGAAAGGGTTAAGACAGAGAGTAAAGCTGAAGTGGAAATGTAGACTTAGTGGGATTTACCCATTTGAGAAAATACCTTTTCATTTGTTTTGTTGGTTTATCCTCTAAACCTCTCTCACCCCCCTGCCTAAAAGCTTTTGACATCTTCATCTCATTCACAGTGGGCAGGCTTTGTTTTCTCTGCTTGGAAAAGCGGATGGGGCTTCGCCCTCCCCGCTCTGTGGCACAAGCGGAGGACTTTGCCATGGCAAAGGGGACTTTCTCTTTTCTCCTCCCCCTCCTTTTCCACATGACCACAATATGATCATTGTCTGGCAGTGAATAATGTGGCCACTCGGGCAGCAAAGGCTGCTCCTCGGGGTTTGACTGTGAACCAGCTCTTTTCTTCATCGTGAAAGGACTCTAATCCATGTAAATATAGGACTCTGAGTACAGCTTTACCGCAGAGGGGAAAGGGAGGTAGGGAGAGGGGGAATGGAGGGGAGGGTCAGCAATTTAACCTTTGACCCAACAACAAATTAGAGGCATGTAAGTTCTATGCTCTCCAAAGAGGGGTTCCCGTGGTGGATCGGGGTTATTTTGTGTCACCGCTGTTTGGGTCTGACTGACAGGGCTATGCTGGAAGCTTGACGGGAGCATAGAGTACGGCAGGAGCAGTGGACGCACTCATAATACTCACTGAGTATTATTAGTTATTAATCACATGATACGGAGACAAGAAAGACACCAAATCGATCACTCTGTTTGGTACTTGTTTGCATGATGTCACTATTAACGCTACCGGAGTTCTCTCCATGTATCCACTATGTGGATGAGGTTAAAAGTACTATACTGTATGTCAGCTGCATACTGCATGTTGTTGTCTTCAATCTAATGCAAAAGCCCATTAAACACAAGCCATGATGCATGTTAGGGGGTTACATACTCTCAGAGGAGAAGACCACTGTAATTAAGAAATGGAACAGGGCACAGGAGACTAAAAACACATGAAACGTCGAACATCTCATTCCAAAATCATGGGCATTAATATGGAATTGGTCCCCTTTTGCTGCTATAGCAGCCTCCACTCTTCTGGGGAGGCTATCCACTAGATGTTGGAACATTGCTGCGGGGACTTGCTACCATTCAGCCACAAGAGCATCAGTGAGGTCGGGCACTGATGTTGGGCGAATAGGCCTGGCTTGCAATCGGCGGTCCAATTCATCCCAAAGGTGTTTGATGGGGTTGAGGTCAGGGCTCTGTGCAGGCCAATCAAGTTCTTCCACACCGATCTTGACAAACCATTTCTGTGTGGACCTCGCTTTGTGCACGGGGGCATTGTCATGCTGAAACAGGAAAGGGCTTTCCCCAAACTGTTGCCACAAAGTTGGAAGCACAGAATCGTCTAGAATGTCGTTGTATGCTGTAGAGTTAAGATGTCCCTTCACTGGAACTAAGGGGCCCAACCTGAACCATGAAAAACAGCCCCAGACCCTTATTCCTCCTCCACCAAACTTTACAGTTGGCACTATGCATTGCGGCAGGTAGCGTTCTCCTGGCATCCGCCAAACCCAGTTTCGTCCGTCGGACTGCCAGATGGTGAAGTGTGATTCATAACTCCAGAGAATGCGTTTCCACTGCTCCAGAGTCCAATGGCGGTGAGCTTTACACCACTCCAGACGACGTTTGGCATTGCTCATGATGATCTTAGGTTTGTGTGCGGTTGCGCTGCCATTTTAACCCATTTCATGATGCTCCCAACGAACAGTTATTGTGCTGAAGTTGCATCCTGAGACAGTTTGCAACTCTAATAGTGAGTGTTGCAACCGAGGACAGACAGTTTTTACGCACTACGTGCTTCAGCACTCGGCGGTCCCGTTCTGTGAGCTTGTGTCGCCTACCACTTTGCGGCTGAGCCGTTGTTGCTCCTAGACGTTTCCACTTCACAATAACAGCCCTTACAGTTGACCGGGGCAGCTCTAGCAGGACAGAAATTTGATGAACTTACTTGTTGGAAAGGTGGCATCCTATGACGGTGCCACATTGAAAGTCACTTAGCTCTTCAGTAAGGCCATTCTATCCTGTGATTGTCTATGGAGATTGCGTGGCTGTGTGCTCAATTTTATACACCTGTCAGCAACGGATGTGGCTGAAATAGCCGAATCCACTCATCTGAATGAGTGTCAACATACTTTTGTACCTACAGTGAGGGGAAAAAGTATTTGATCCCCTGCTGATTTTGTACGTTTTCCCACTGACAAAGACATGATCAGTCTATAATTTTAATGGTAGGTTTAATTGAACAGTGAGAGACAGAATAACAACAAAAAAATCCAGAAAAAACGCATGTCAAAAATGTTATAAATTGATTTGCATTTTAACGAGGGAAATAAGTATTTGACCCCTCTGCAAAACATGACTTAGTACTTGGTGGCAAAAACCTTGTTGGCAATCACAGAGGTCAGACGTTTCTTGTAATTGGCCACCAGGTTTGAATACATCTCAGGAGGGATTTTGTTCCACTCCTCTTTGCAGATCTTCTCCAAGTCATTAAGGTTTTGAGGCTGACGTTTGGCAACTCGAACCTTCAGCTCCCTCCACAGATTTTCTATGGGATTAAAGGTCTGGAGACTGGCTAGGCCACTCCAGGACCTTAATGTGCTTCTTCTTGAGCCACTCCTTTGTTGCCTTGGCCGTGTGTTTTGGTCATTGTCATGCTGGAATACCCATCCACGACCCATTTTCAATGCCCTGGCTGAGGGAAGGAGGTTCTCACCCAAGATTTGACGGTACATGGCCCCGTCCATCGTCCCTTTGATGCGGTGAAGTTGTCCTGTCCCCTTAGCAGAAAAACACCCCCAAAGCATAATGTTTCCACCTCCATGTTTGACGGTGGGGATGGTGTTCTGGGGGTCATAGGCAGCATTCCTCCTCCTCCAAACACAGCGAGTTGAGTTGATGCCAAAGAGCTCGATTTTGGTCTCATATGACCACAACACTTTCACCCAGTTCTCCTCTGAATCATTCAGATGTTCATTGGCAAACTTCAGACGGCTCGGTATATGTGCTTTCTTGAGCAGGGGGACCTTGCGGGCGCTGCAGGATTTCAGTCCTTCACGGCGTAGTGTGTTACCAATTGTTTTCTTGGTAACTATGGTCCCAGCTGCCTTGAGATCATTGACAAGATCCTCCCGTGTAGTTCTGGGCTGATTCCTCACCGTTCTCATGATCATTGCAACTCCACGAGGTGAGATCTTGCATGGAGCCCCAGGCCGAGGGAGATTGACAATTATTTTGTGTTTCTTCCATTTGCGAATAATCGCACAAACTGTTGTCACCTTCTCACCAAGCTGCTTGGCGATGGTCTTGTAGCCCATTCCAGCCTTGTGTAGGTCTACAATCTTGTCCCTGACATCCTTGGAGAGCTCTTTGGTCTTGGCCATGGTGGAGAGTTTGGAATCGGATTGATTGATTGCTTCTGTGGACAGGTTTCTTATATACAGGTAACAAGCTGAGATTAGGAGCACTCCCTTTAAGAGTGTGCTCCTAATCTCAGCTCGTTACCTGTATAAAAGACACCTGGGAGCCAGAAATCTTTCTGATTGAGAGGGGGTCAAATACTTATTTCCCTTATTAAAATGCAAGTCAATTTATAACATTTTTGACATGCGTTTTTCTGGATTTTGTTGTTGTTATTCTGTCTCTCACTGTTCAAACAAACCTACCATTAAAATTATAGACTGATCATTTCCTTGTCAGTGGGCAAACGTACAAAATCAGCAGGGGATCAAATACTTTTTTCCCTCACTGTATAGTCTATGTAAAACTCCCATGGATGCTCAGAGATCCAATGCAGGACTTTGTCTGAGCTCAGGCAGCCTAGCCTTTGGTCAGAGCGCTACTAGTGGAAGTCTTTTTAACTTCCTCCCACTGAGAGACTATTTAATGCTTCTTTGAACACAGGAGCTAAAAGACAGCCAGAGCCATGCTCTGGAGGCATCGCAAGCACAACATCTTATAATGATTGAAACAAAACCTGTCTCTATCTCTCTCTGTTACATAGTAAAGCCTGTTTGTCTGTCCATCAGTCCAGTTCAAAGAACACTGTATGTCTGTCTGTCTACCCTGCATTGTTTTAGCGGCGGCAGGGAGATCTGAAGCTGTATCTTCTGAGTTTTTGAGTGGAGATGTTGGAAAAGCCCTAATAAAGCCGTACAGTTTAGACTGAGAGAGCGTATTGGCCCATACTGAACTGGAGTTTAGACTGAGAAGCTGCACTGATCCTAACACCATACTCAAATTAAGACTGAAATATTGCATGGTCCTGATGACGCACTGGGGGGCAGATGGAGAGAGTGTGCTTATTCTAATACAATACTAGAGTTTCTCTGTCTAATATTGTACTGAAGTTTCTCTTTCTTGTAGACTACTGGATTCAGAGTCCAGGCAGGGCTGAGGCTGACTGACCTGATGTAACCCAGACCTGGTGTGTTTCATGACTTTCTTCCTGTGCCGAGTTCCTTTATGGTTTCCTCCTGTACCCGGCCTTATTGCTGCTGCCACAGACAGAACCACGAGTTTCTATGGGTCATTAACAGAAAGGGACAGGAGCACACATTTCTTTGGTCATTGAATGCTTTCCTTGTAATCACACACAGGCACAACACAGTTAGATGTAATTCAGCCTCCATTGATAATATATTAATAACACATAAATAAGCATATTACTTGACTGGACTTTCACACAATTCTCATACTTTGGTCAAGTTATTATGCCCAAAGAATATTTGTGCGTGTGTGCATGTGTGTGTGCATGTGTGTCTGTGTGTGCATGTGTGTGCGGGTGTGTGTGTGTGTGTGTGTGTGTGTGTGTGTGTGTGTGTGTGTGTGTGTGTGTGTGTGTGTGTGTGTGTGTGTGTGTGTGTGTGTGTGTGTGTGTGTGTGTGTGTGTGTGTGTGTGTGTGTGCGTGTGTGCGTGCATGCCTATGATCCTGTGTGTGTGTCTTGATTAGGTTTAGGTGATTATTTTTCCGTTTCATGTGTTTTTAGTCTCCTGTGCTTTGTTCCATTTCTTAATTACAGTAGCCTTCTCCTCTGAGAGTATGTAACCCCCTCCCCACATCCAGCAGCGTCCCATTAGCTCTGGACTGATGCTGTCTTTCTTAATACCTTTATACAATTAAAATAGACAGAGATCAAAAAGATACCAGAGCCTTACAAGGGTGATGTTTTTCACAAAATGCAGATTGTGTTATTGATGGCTGCCCATTTGGAAATCATTATGAGACAAGAAGTAATCTGTGAAGCTACCTCAGCATTTAGAGTAGAACACCCCCCCCACACACACTTTGGTCTTTCAACCAAGTGTCAAAGTTAGTTTTGAGTTCTTAAAAACCAAGTCCACCCTGAACCAACTACTTTTGTAATGCTTTAGTTAAGAGGATGCTCTTGGCTATACTCTTAGTATATTAGAAAATAAAGTGTCTATTGCTCTGTAATGGGGCTATTTATTGTGAGGGTATATGGTGTTTGTGGGAGATAGTATTTAATTGAACTTGACTTGCCAGTTTCATGCATTTTTTCCCGTTCGAATTGTGTTAAACATAACTAACTCTCTCATGTTTTCTCCAACACTTTTTGTGAAGGGATACTGAAACTAGGAAGTGTTTGTCAAGGTGCACTTGCTGCAATTCTCAGTCAACTCCCCTAGCACAGGGTGTTCATTTTCGTGTCCCAGACCTCTTGAAGAGCAGCTATGTGCATTCATCTTTCAGTGAATTTTGCCTTGTGAAGTATCAAATAAGCCCTGCCTGCTAATTAATATATGAATTAATCAACATTTGTAATAATATGATGAATTATTTCATTGAATGTTCTAAGCACATTATCAATTATAAATATTATTTTATGATAGCTATGATTATTATAATAATTATTATTATTATCATCATTAGTGAAATTGTAACGTTAGTCTTCTGACATATTTCATGTAAAGAAAAATATTTCACACTGTTTTTAAAAATAAAATATATGACAGACAAGTAACCATCCATGCCACTCTCTGCCATTACCGTCTGAAATACAATTTGGGGGCCAGAATAATTGTTATTTTTTCATAAACCCTGGGGAACCACTAACCTAGTCCTATGAACCATTATTAACACAAAATTCCACTCATCATTGGTGCCAATTAGCAGGTTGCGAACAATCAATTTGAATCTCAGCCAAGCAGGAATTTCATGAATTTCAAATTTCACATAATTTCAAAAGTATACCCCCATTTGGAATTAATTGTAGGCTAATTGAAATGGAATTTACCCCAAACTTGGCAATATATCACCTCTTCAGAGAGAGCTATTTGGACATTCTGAAGTTGGTAAATAGATTACTAGCAGGTGGAGAGTGACAAATGAACATGCAAGGGAGAAGAAGATGAAACATGAACGTATATTTCATTACATCAATGAAATCGTTTGATATCATGAAATCCAGTCCCACATTAGCCTACTCCTCCAAAGCTTGTATAGCAGCAGCGGAAAATTTCCACTATGAGGCGTATATTCACACTTACAACACGATAAACAGCGTTTCCATTGCCATTTCCTATTATATGAAAGATTGATGATGGTCGGTTTACTAAACTGGGAGTTTGTTGGAAGTGATGCGTAGCAGCATATTCTATTCCAGCATGTCACGAATCCAGCGTAGGCCTAACCAAATGAGAAGAAATGTGCGTGGAGTGTTGTCAATTTGATGATGCCTTGAAATAATTGTCACCAGGGGATATGCCGACACAGCAGTCTTTAGACAAAAGAGGGATAAGATATGCTCTGGTGTATTGGTTCCACAGTCAACGACTGAACCAACCGTATTGACTTTGACTTCAACAGCACAGACGGATCAGGAGGAAGGTTAAAATCACTATGCCTGCTGGAGAAACAACAAAACAAGATAACGTCCTAAATGTTCATAAGAAATCGGCAAGATTGTAAGTAGGTTTTTGATTACGCGAGAGAACAATTGGGAGACCTGGCGAAGTCCAGTCCCATTTAATAAAAATAAGAGTTATTATTGAGACGATTTGAGTTTGAAAATAAACATAATCGCAATATCATATTTCATACACGCCCGCAGACATGCCCAGTGCCACAATGTTTAATGTATAAGACAGCAGCATTATACCAGACATGCAACGCAGATGATAAATATGCATGTATTCAATTAAGGGTATTAAACAGGGGTTGATTTGCATAAGGATTTAGGAGCTCAACATGCCTCTTCATATTTGTGTTATAAAACGTTAAAATCAACGCAGGCTTTCTGTGCTTGGAAGGAACAGGTATTATGGGCTATTATGGGATATGCTACTTTTAAGACCCACGCTACCACAAGCGTTTCCTCCTATATGCAACTAACTGGATATATGTGGGGAAAGGTAAAGAAAAATTAGGCGAACTTGTAGGCTAATTGTGAAATAGTGTAGTGATTATTTTGTCATCAGTAATTAGCCTACGGGTAACAATATTTGTATTACTATGATATTATGATTGATGACATGATCATAATCATGATTATTAGGCCGATATCATTATCGTTGTTTTGCAGTCCTTTAGCAGGCTATACTAGCTGTTAAAAGTTGAAAGATGAAGCGTTTAAAAATATAGACTATTGTTTTCCCTATGAAAGTCAAGAGTGCTAGAAAGATAAAGTTTTGTGCTAAGTGGATTCTGGACTCTCTTCATACAGGCTATTATATGTGTGGATTTTCCATTGTTTACATCTGAGACAGAAATCTAACAAATAAGTGCAAAAGCTGGTGCCCTGCTATTTAATTTCTTGTCGTTTCCTTTGCCATCGATGAAGAATAGGCTATTCTATAAAATGTGATGGTTTCAATGGGGAACAGTGTGGCTAGGTCTTGACAGTGATGTCATTTTCTCACACACATCTCAGGCATTTTCTGTCGCCCATTATTTTCCTGAACAACGTAAGTCCTCCTCTGATGACGAAGTCCAAACTCCCCTCCCAATTAAGATCACATAGCTAATTAGAAGAGCGGATCCGGAGTAGAGGCTTAGGCTATGGCCAGGGACAGCAGCGTCACCCACCACGCAACACTGGTTTGAAACTGAAGGAAATGAGAAGGGAAGTCTGAGTCTAGACGGGAGTACCATTGAAATCATTCATATTGAAGTGTGTGTCATTAGAACAGACACATCTTCAATTTGGGAGATTCTTCATTTACTCTAAATGACTCGCTCTGCACGAGGTGTATTATGTTCACTTTATATCACACATTTTGGAATGCATGCCGTTGACACGGGCAAATTTGAGTTTTTAAATGACTGAAGAAAAATGCCTCTGAGTTGGAGGCCTATTTTGAGAACTTGCCGTTGATTTGATTTATTTTGTATGGATTAAACAGATGCAATACGGGCCTTAATTTGTGATATCAATTTGCCCATTTTAAAGGCATATGTTGCTGGTATTTGTAACATGATACAATTTTTATTTTACCGTTATTTTACCAGTAAGTTTACTGAGAACACATTCTCATTTACAGCAACGTTTACAGCAACGACCTGGGGAATAGTTACAGGGGAGAGGAGGGGGGATATAGATTAAACAAATCGAACACAACATTGAAATCTATACAACAACACCATGATGGAACCTGCATTTCAAATGACTATTATTTCTGTCATTGCTCAATGAACGTCTTCTTACACTACAAAATATGACGCAGAATGCATTGAGTCCCTATGATGGAATAAAGTCATGGGGTCTCAGACGCCAGTGTGACATGCTCTAAACAGATGGTCCAATAGAGAAGGTGATGCAGGAGATCATGTAAGCTATGATTTGTTAAATGTTATGTTATAAGATATACAGATATAAAGATCTAATAAATGGGTCCGGGTGGGTCAGACAGAGAGAGAGAGAGAGAGAGAGAGAGAGAGAGAGAGAGAGAGAGAGAGAGAGAGAGAGAGAATTTAATTTAATTGAGTGAGAGATATGCATGAACGTCATGTGACAATGGACCAACAGATCATCTTTACACACTAAAATCTTTGCAACACTGTCAAATCAATATTCCCGTTCTTCTTCTTCTTCTTCTTCTTCTTCTTTCCATGTTGTTTTAGACTAGATAAGCACTAAACTAAAAGTATTCAGATATCTAATCAAAAGCAGTCACAGAAAGGATGCGTCCAAACAGCATGACATTGGTAACCAACGAAAGAATACTCTGCATACTTCTTCGGCAGCAGTAAAATAAGAATTCGACGATGTTGAAGAACCAATGAACATAAATCGTGGAACGTGACGTAAGGGTCCCTGTAGAAAAGGCGCAGAGTGTATCTCAAGGCCAGAGACCGTGGAACAGTGATAGGGGCTGCCTGCTTGAGTCTTAATGTATAGTCTTAGTCGACTCCTCCTCCTCGATTACTCACATGCATCTTTCTTGGCAAAGAGAAAAAAACTACTAAAGGAAAACAGCTTCTCTCAGGATCTAAATGCAAAACAAAATTTGACAACGAGTTATAAACAGCTTTTTTTTTTCTTACAAATAATTGGCTACATGTAGATTTCCATAACATCAGTGCTGTTCTAACACCAACTTGGACACTGTATTTTAGTTATATGACAAACTGAAGAGGACGCAGCTACATGGAGATGCACGCGCCTACAATCTCAGAGGCTGTTGTGATTTTTTTCTATTCCTTCGATTCGTGTGGAAATCATTTTAGCGTTACAGTGATGCAGTAGATTATTCCAATAAAAGTAGCGGCAGTGTCCATTGATCGAGTTAGTATTGGTCGGCGAAGGACTAATTCATTCGTTTACTAATGCGCTGCAAAATGTTTTAATCCAAATACCCCTGAAGAAATAGGAGGGACCAGTAGCAGACCCATGCAACGGGGGCTTCGATAGTTGGTATGTTTTTAATTCCTTAGGAATTCTTTAGCAAATGGCATTTCTTCTCGTATGATAATGAAAAATATATTGCTATGCTGCATATAATTAATTAGCATTAGTAAAACGACGGATTCCGTCACTTTAATTAATGAATTATAGCCTATGAGAGAGAGATGCAGATATTCGGATGATGATTTCCATTGGCAGATGATAGTGTGGAGAACACGTGTCCATTTTTGCCTCACATTTTTTTCTGACCTGGAATTCTTACATGTCACACCAAGAAGGGAAGAATCTGACTGCCAATGCACGGGCTAGGTTTGCGTCTTATGGAAATCTTTGGTTGCAGATCTGAGGAAAACACGTATAATATCATCCCCTCTGCGGCAACGATGCTTTTCCACGGACTCCCTGGAGGCGACATGCACGGTGTTGTGGAAGAAATGGAGCGGAGAGGAAAGAGCGAATCCGCAGCTATCAGCTCTGCCATAGATATGGGAGAATCTGAAACGGTAGGCAACTGAACAGCCACACGCTGAGGGGCGATTGCAATCGAGAGTATAGCGAGCAGTTGAGCACAAATATCATAATGCGCAGCAAAACGTTCATGCAAAAAAGTAGGAGCAGTGCACTATAAAATCATACTTGTGATATTAAAAAGACTTGACGTGGGATAGGCTATTAAAACTTGTTGGACTAAGAAATAACTTACTTTTGGAGTTTATTATTATTATTTGGAATATGTCTTAAACAATGTATGTATGATTATGGAAGTATTTTGAATCTCTATCACAAAACAATTTAGCGTAATCTAAGAATAGTAGGCTAATGAATTCATAGGCATATGCTAATCTGTTAATAGCAAATATCAGCGATGTTTTTATTATGTCCACTCAAGTGTTTTTAAGCATGACATTGTTTTGGTGTTAGATATGTTGTGGATTTAAACGACATCATAATGAAATGAATGTTTCATAATTTTCTACTTTTGAAATTGTACAACATTACACATTCATCAAATCGTTGTGCAAATTAGTATGAGGCCTATATGCGGCTGTATATACCCTTACAAATAAGGGTACAATTAATAGAGAGTTGTTTTACCTTTAGACTAAAACGTGCATGTGTTCAAATCTTGATTGATAAAATGTAACTTGAGTTAAATTACAAATTAATTCGTTAGAATGGTAACAAATGGGGGGTCTTCTCCCTATAACATTGGCATTCACTTTGTTGCCTATATTTTTTGACTAGGCCTAATGGATGGGTAGAAGTGGTTTGATGTTTGATCTGTTCGGCTATATGTGATAATGTATTCCTATTGTGGTGCATTTCTTTGTCTTGTTATATGGTTTTAGCCAAATCAAAGTTTTAAGCCAAATTACATTAGGTGAGGTGAAAGTTTTAGCATCCATCCCCCCACCCCCCAATAATAATAATAATAGTCCCAAAAGTGTTTAAGAAATTATACTTTTCTTGGAACTTTTTAAAAGATAAAAAACATTTTAGAGAATAGGCCTAGAAAAAATGAAGTGTGTGTGTATGTGTTTGTTTGTAAGTGTGATTAGGATATCTGAAATCGTAAATCTTGGTGTGAGTAAGCCGTTTTATTTCGAGAACTACAGGCTACATAGCATGTGCTTTGTTGTTGTTTATGGATGGATGTTTCACTTTTAAATGCCCAAAATGTTTATAACAAGATATGCTTTGATCAACAATAGGATACAGTTAGCCTAGCTATAGGCCTATAACTTGGCATATTTTAATTGATGTGAAAAAACAAAATCTTCATTTCTAGTCTAAATAAATAAGCCTGTACTGTTCGGCGCAGTGCCCTCTGTCAGATATTACAATATGTTCATGCAAAATATCATACTTAAAAGAATGGGTAATAAAAAGGAAGCATCTCCAAAAGGGAGCATATCTTGTGGCAGAAATTATATATTATTTCGATATGGGTGTTTGATGACATGTGGTTGACATAAGTTTGTGTTTGTTTGGTTGTCTTTTAGAACATGCGGTGCATGAACAGTGACAGGGTGGCTCTGTGCGCGGGCTGCGGCGGGAAGATTGCTGACCGCTACTACCTGCTCGCGGTGGACAAACAATGGCACATGCGCTGTCTCAAGTGCTGCGAGTGTAAACTCAACCTGGAGTCCGAGCTCACCTGCTTCAGTAAAGACGGAAGCATCTACTGCAAGGAAGATTATTACAGGTAACTCAATAAACCCCGCCAAATGGTGCTGCACACAATAGTAAAAGTGTTGGGTGGCTATGAAGAATAGCAAACATTTGAAGTCAGATTTGCCCTAAAAATAGTCACCCCCTTGACACATTATATTTAATTTGGGTATTACAACACCATATAATAGGCTTTAATGTGGTCTATAGCGTGGCCATACTACTGAGCTTCGACAAAACGTTAAAGTGCCCTTGCACAAAACGCATTACATATGGCCTGTGTGAGAGTTTCAAAGTACTGTACATGGTTCTGTTTCAAAGCGGTACCTTGGAGTACGCTTACATAACTGCCACTGTATGTGCTACTAATTGACACGGTTAAGCCTAATTCACATCTGATCAAAATGTGTCCATGCACTGACTAGGTTATGTCTTCTCCGCAGAAGGTTTTCGGTCCAGAGATGTGCCCGGTGCCACCTCGGGATCTCGGCCTCAGAGATGGTGATGCGGGCCAGGGACTTGGTGTACCACTTGAACTGTTTCACCTGCACATCCTGCAACAAGATGCTAACGACTGGGGACCACTTTGGCATGAAAGACAGTCTGGTGTACTGTCGGCTGCACTTTGAAAATCTCATACAGGGGGAATATCAGACACATTTCAATCATGCGGATGTAGCCTCTCACAAAGGACTGGGACCTGCCAACGCATTGGGACTATCCTACTTCAACGGCGTGGGGACTGTGCAGAAAGGGCGGCCCAGGAAAAGGAAAAGTCCCGGGCCAGGAGCAGATTTAGCAGCCTACAATGCCGGTAAGACTACAGTGATAACATTTCCAATTAATATAGGCCTTTTCAGAACAACGCCATACTGACTCAATGGCCACTCCCCCTAATCAAAAAGTTTTCATTGCGTATGACAAAATGACATAACTGTGCAATTTATAATTATTGCCAAGGCCTGTTATTAACAACGCAGGCCAACAATCATGAAAGGGTGGGACTTAAAAGTGCAGGGGAGTCTTTATCCATATGATTTTAAGCATGGTAATAATTTAAATAGAGTAACCTACTTGTTCTCAATAATCTATTAGCTATAGTACATTCGATGCAACGACAATTTTATATAGATGTTGCATGCTTTTAGGCTAATGTCTTTGTTATTTCAATCGTGACAATTCTTTCTCATTCAAGTGGAGAGGTGCCAAACGATTCGCCCTCTTCATTGCATCAGTTAATCTCTAACGATTTAAATAGGCTATCATAATCAATTGATGTTATGATATTTTTGTTTTTGCAACCAATATTTTGCAACCAATATTTCAATGACTTCGTTCAGTTCATTGATTTAAGCTATGGGCTGTTATTTCTTAGGCCTAAAAGGCACGTGGGGCCTATAGCAGAAGACAAGTAGACAATTCTGTGATTTTACCATACAAAGTTGTTTTTTAAATCATTCATTTTCTTTACCTCCATGGACGTTCCTCTTTTGTTAATATCAGAAAAGTATCGTAACCTAAAGGGTTGTAATATTGCATTAGCGTATTTGTGCTCTGGAGAAACTAAATACCACATTTGACCATCATTGTAGGCTACACTGTCATTCGACACAACCGAGTTAATTTCTGCCTAATATTCAAAACATTTGACCTAATTTCTCCCACGAAATTATAACATGGTGGTTTCCCAAATTGCTGCAGATTATGTATCCGAAATCCCTCTCTCTACAATTCAACTGCAATTCAACTGTGTGTGGCAGGACAGTTTTATCCACACATTTATTCATCCTGTCCTCTAAAAAATGTTTTTGAAGTTCCGGCTTTCGCCTTAGCCATTTCCCACTTGTCAGGCTCTATAGACGTCTAAAGTTCCCCTTCTCGCCCGGTTGCGCACTCGGGATCGGTTGGTCTGGGACCTGGCCAGAATGGGTGTGCACTACAAGAGATCAATGAGACTTGACGAGTTATCCAGTAGTGATTGTGGCCAATGAGCAGTTGTTGCAACAGTAAAATAATGTATATAATAAAGAAGGCCCCTTCAGTAAGCATAATTGTCTTCTTGCATCGACATTTGTGTCTTGAGAATGAAATATTGCCGTCAGTTATTGTGTTATTAAACTGTTTTCGTGCATTCCTTCCAACTTTCATAAAATAAGTCAATCGTAGAATAAAAGTTTGATAAAAGGCAAAGTGAATCGATCTACCTTCAGGATATTATCCTATAGGCTATTCAAGTAGGCGTATATAAAATCACTTTTCTATTTAGGCCTACGCATCACTTGCCCGTGTGTCATCATTCACTTGGTCATATAAAGACTTTCCACATGGTTCATCATCTGATTGAGCCACCATACTTTTTCAACCAGTAATCCGAAGTAACATGTCTCACAACATCTAAGCGGGAAGGGGAGGGGGTTGGGCCGCTACTGCCCTCTACTGTTTACGCATTGGGCCACTGACTGATATACATATCAACCTTACTGTATTAGATTAATAAACAACGTATTTAAAGTAGGCTATTGACTAAAGTCACCTAACAATCTTTCACAAACGAAATCGATGTTGTGCTTGAATAAATATCTAATACGTTTCTGAAGCAAACATATATATTATTTCCAGCTGTTATTAGAAATGTACTCATCAGCCTATCAATAGCTTTTGAACATTTGCGAAAGATAAATACTGTTTATGTATGTCTGGTGTTTGTGGTTTATTGTCTGAAGTGTTATTCTGAGACATTTGAATGACTAATATTTATTGTATGCAGCATTGAATATGTCTGAACTGTTATGAATAGATAGCAACACATAAGCATTTGCCAAGAAAATACTGTCATGGAAATGTGTCATGTTTCTGCATCCACGATTCGATTATCTAGGGCAGACTATAGCATATGACAATCAATATGACAACAACCATCACACAATCAGGGTTATTATTATTATTATTATTATTATTATTATTATTAGTAGTAGTAGTAGTAGGCCTAGTACTAGTAGTAGTAGTATCAACATATATTAATTAGACTATTATTGTATTTTATTTCACCTGTTTTATGTGCTTATTATTTCAGCTCAATTCATATTTTTTCAAGGACAAATGGCATTTTTATTTTGCAAACTGACAATGCATATTTCCCAGCTTAAGACCTCTATGTGTAAAGACACTCCTGCCAATACCAGCCAGAAAGTAATTCACATGCACATATTTTAATTGGTTGATGTCTTACACAACCTGCCTATGACACCATATAGTGAGTGCTGCTTAATGTATGTGAATGTAACACTGGGTATCGCCCTAAAAATGTGTAATTGTTAGAAGTCAATGTTCATGTTAACACTGATATATACAAATATCACAAATACATCAAAAATGTTCCAAATATAATATCATATTTTGATTATGGTACTGGGTGGTGTAAGGACCTTATGAGACACCGCTGTTCAATAGCCAGGCTGTGGTTGAATTTACAATCACTGTTCAAATATACCTATGATTTTCATGTGTGTATTCCTCGCCACGCTCTCTACCCAAAGTTTAATTACTAAACCAATCTTAAAACATGGTATTAAAAGCCAGCTACACTCACTGCTGGGCTGCATATAAGCCAGCATTTTGCCCTATTATTATTAATGAATTAATTCAATACATAATGTAGCAAAATACATAACATGGTCATGTTTAACTTATTCACTTGTTCGTGAATGAAACACCATATTCAGGTTGACTAACCAACATCTGATCTTTGTGTGTGTGTGTGTGTGTGTGTGTGTGTGTGTGTGTGTGCGTGTGCGTGTGTGTGTATGTGTGTGTGTGTTTGTTTGTTTGTGTGCGTGTGTGTGGTGTCCTCCAGCACTCAGCTGTAATGAGAATGACGGCGACTCTATGGACAGGGACTCTTACAGCTCTAGTCAGAAGACCAAGCGCATGCGGACCTCCTTCAAACACCACCAGCTTAGGACCATGAAGTCCTACTTCGCCATCAACCACAACCCAGACGCCAAGGACCTGAAGCAGCTAGCCCAGAAGACTGGCCTCACCAAGCGTGTACTACAGGTTAGATACACACACCTACGCTGTATTGTTCCTGATATTGAACAAAATGAGGAAAACTACACACAAAAGGAAAAAGAAAATTGTTCTTGTGTATTATGATGGGAATACAATTGAATAATGGGATGTTGAAATCAAACGAGTATCAAAGGGACATTTTTATATTTCAATTTCCAGATAGGAATTGTGAGGAGTGAGAGTAATAAAATCAGATCTACTGCTTATTATGGGGAGCGGGGATCACAACAGAGAGCGCTTGATTTCCACAAAGACGACAGCAAATTATCTAGGGGACTGAAGAAAAAAATGAGACAAAAAGGTTTCTGAACAAAAATTCTGTAAAAATCGCTCCGCTTTAATTAACGCTCCCAGAAAACAAAGCAGTCATTTTGCTTTGATGCGTTCTATTTTTCATGCCTGTTATTCCAGTTGAAACCTTCCCTCTGTCTTTTCCCCACGGTTCCATCACTAACAGTCGCAACGATGTTGCCTTGCTGTGGTACACAGGTCTGGTTCCAGAATGCTCGGGCCAAGTTCCGGCGGAACCTGATGAGACAGGAGAACACAGGGGTGGACAAGACCTCAGACGGCTCCACCCTGCAGGGGGGCACGCCCTCTGGCCCCGCCTCAGAGGCCTCCATGAGCCCCTCCAGCACCCCCACGACCCTGACGGACCTGACCAACCCCACCATGCCCACCGTCACCTCCGTATTAACCTCTGTGTCTGGCAGCATGGATGTCCACGAGTGCAGGAGCCCATCGCAGACCACCCTGACCAGCCTGTTCTGATGCCCCCTCACCTCCCTCACAGACTGCCACCTTCTGATGCCCCCGAGCCTTTAAGCAAACACCCTGACCAGCCTCTCCCCCGACCTCCCCCCTCGACTCTGTCCACTCTGAACTAAAACACAGACCTTTGACAGAGACAATGAATGGACTAGTAAAATGAAGGTAATGGGAAAAGGCTCTTACTTTTACTCTGAGCCCATTTTAGAATATTTACATAGTGAGGCTGCCAAGCCTTACAGAAGGAACCGTTGTTGTTATTTTGTTGTTGTTGTTCTTGTTGTTGTTGTTGTTGTTTTGTTGAGAACTGAGGAGACTTGATTAGCATTTTTCAGTGTTTACAGAATGAAACTTGGGAAAAGAAAAAAACTGCTTAATTTTGGAAATTCATTTTTTTCTGCACAATATTTATGTTGTTGTACAGGAGTCACTGTTAGGAAACATTGAGAAGGATTGTAAAATGATGGGAAATCTGAGATTAAACACAAGCTAAGATATCCTAAAACTGCAATGTGCCTTACACTCCATTTTATCTTCAATTGGCCCCAACATATCCAGACCTGTTTCTCCCATCAAAATCAGATAGAAACACATATGTTTTGAACCAGCAGAGAGTATTTTGGATCAAGGGTATAGGAGTAAATGATTCACACAAACTGTGTGTGTTCCGTGTGTCTGGTGCATGTGTGTGTGTCTGTGTGGGTTTGTGGTCTTAACTAAAGTTTGGAATTCATTAGAGTTGGCAGACTAATTATTTCTGTTGAATAAATAAAAAATGACATGTTTACACACACGCACACACAAACGGAAATGGCATATGATATCATACAATAGGTTGAAATGAAACAGCCAATGAAAGCTAGTTTTGTTTGTGATCTTACGACTTGCATTTATCTTACAAGAACAACAATTCTATACCTCATTTACAGAAGAACTTGATATCAATGAGGATGGTTTTGCTGGCTAAAACTGACATACAGTGCACACTGGCATCCCAACCTCTTACCTTAACTCAGCTTCCACTGTTCGACACAACTGGGAATTTTGAATTCCAATTGGTGAAAATGATTTTTCCCTCAACAGGAGTTGAAGCACTAAAAGCCAATATAAGGCTATTTTCAAGTTTATCTTTAATCAGACACAATGTAGCATGATATGTGTAGGCAGCGTGTCATGTCCAACCAAGAGAAAAGGCCAGTTATACTTGTGTTACAGTAAACACCATCATTATCAAAAGCTGTAATTGTGGGCTTCTGTTTTAGTTGTGTAACCATTGCCTTCGAAATTCTGTCACATGTAACAACAGTGAACTGGCTACAAATGTTTCATTTTCCCTTTTGTGTACAGAATCACAAACCAGGACTTTTATTCATAGGAAAAAAAAGATGAGGTTTACAAGTGAGAATGCGCAGTCATACGGTTCTCTCCAGCTTCATCCCTCAAACACTACTACTACTACTACTACTACTACTACTACTACTACTACTACTACTACTACTACTACTACTACTACTACTACTACTACTACTACTACTACTACTACTACTACTACTACTACTGTACCAGCCACTGGTCTCCAATGCTGTATGGTTATTGACTGAGGACTTACTGTTTTCCTGCACCTTCTTGTACAGATCCTGACCCTTCGATGTAGTCTTCAGTTCTGTAAGAAATATAAACAATTTATTATAACTTATGTCATCCTTACAAATTTGTCCCTTCACGTCTGTGTTTTGTATTACACCATTAAAAGCACTAACCTATTTTGCATTGCTGGACTAAAGCCTCATATTAAGATGCTCCGTCATCTATCAACTGTAGTGGATGGTGGTATTGTAGGTGTATTGTCACGGGATCAAATCTGGCTCTACATATGCAGTCCCTTCCTTTCAGCATTCCAGCAGATCCAGTCTAGAACCATGATTGGAATTGCAAGAATGAGGGCCATGCGATGCCCTGCTTTTTCTTATGAAATTATGGATGAGGCCTGCTTAAATGACTGTTCAGACCAGGGCCGAATGGCTTTTATGGGAGCTAATGTTTTTTAGGGGAATTTTGTCGGCCACAGACAGTTGATGAACTCTCACGATACAGGCACGGTTTGGACCAACCTTTAAGCCCCTGACTGGTGTAAAACTGGTCCGTTAGTATCCTCCATGTTGGCTCTGAGATACAGTATCTCAACAGGCTGCTGGTGCTACGATACGTGACCCGGGTTGCTGTACACACTATGCCAACCAACCCGTTAACATTCAACATTAAACCAACATAGTAACACCTACTCAGGTGACAATATATATATAATACATTATCAACCCTGCAAGCAATACAATACTCTATTGTTATGGTGGGAGATTATAATACCGTTTAAAATAGCTCAATGGACTGTAAAGAAAATCACACTACAAACTATCACCCTCATGCTCTTAAGGAAATCGTGAATGTCATGGATACATTAAAACTAGTAGATATATGGAGGCTTAAATATCCTGATCTAGTGAGATATACATGGCGGAGACTCAATCAAGCTAGTCGTCTTGACTTCTTTCTTATGTCATTCTCGTTGGCACCAAAAGTTTAAATAAAAAGTGTTGATAGGGGACAGAATGCGGTCGGACCATCATATAATTGGCATATACATTACTCTTACTGAATTTCCACGTGGGCGAGGATATTGGAAATGTAATCAAAGCCTATTGGAAGATAACTTGTTTTTAACTAGGACAGAGGAATTTATAACTGATTTTTTCAGACATAACATAGGTACAGCAAATCCCCTTATTGTATGGGACACTTTTAAATGTGCCTTTAGGGGCCATGCAATTCAGTACTCATCTCGAAAACAAAAGCAATTTAGGTCAAAAGAGTCCATAGTAACAAAGGAAATAGAAGGTCTAACAGAACAGATAGATAGCAATAAAAACTGTAACATAGAGGCTCAGAATAAATTAGAGGATAAACAAAAAGAAATGGAGAAACTTATTCAAGAAAGATCAAGTGTAATATACCAAATTATTTTTTAATCTTCAACATAGAAATGCTACCAAAAAGAATTTACTGAAAATGGTTACAAATGACGGAGTCACCCATGATTCACCAAATTATATTTTGAAGGAGGAAACAAAGTACTTTAAGCATATGTTTTCGTTTCAGTCGCCTCCATCTCCTCTAACTGAAGCTAATTGTAGATAATTATTTTCTATTGATAATGTAAAATTAACAGCCATACAGAAAGACTCATGTGAAGGTGAAATCACAGAGGAGGAACTTCTGGATGCAATTCAAGATTTTAAGTCTGGGAAAACTCCAGGGTTGGATGGCATACCAGTCGAGGTATACCAAACCTTTTTTGATATACTCAGAGGACCGTTATTCGCATGTTTTAACCACTCCTATGTAAATGGTAGATTATCAGACACTCAAGAAGAAGGTCTGATTTCATTATTACTGAAACAGGATACAAGTGGAAAATATAAAGATCCAGTCGATTAAAAAAATTGGAGGCCCCTTACACTTCAGTGTTGTGATGCAAAAATTCTAGCAAAATGTATAGCGCATAGAATTAAAAAGGTATTGTCGGACATTATTCATTCTAATCAGACAGGTTTTTTACATGGACGATACATTGGAGATAATATAAGGCAAGTATTGGAAACAATAGAACACTATAAAACATCTGGGAAACCAGGCCTGCTATTCATAGCAGACTTTGAAAAGGCATTTGATAAAGTACGACTGGGGTTTATACAGTGGGGAGAACAAGTATTTGAAACACTGCCGATTTTGCAGGTTTTCCTACTTACAAAGCATGTAGAGGTCTGTAATTTTTATCATAGGTACACTTCAACTGTGAGAGACATAATCTAAAACAAAAATCCAGAAAATCACATTGTATGATTTTTAAGTAATTAATTAGCATTTTATTGCATGACATATGTATTTGATACATCAGAAAAGCAGAACTTAATATTTGGTACAGAAACCTTTGTTTGCAATTACAGAGATCATACGTTTCCTGTAGGTCTTGACCAGGTTTGCACACACTGCAGCAGGGATTTTGGCCCACTCCTCCATACAGACCTTCTCCAGATCCTTCAGGTTTCGGGGCTGTCGCTGGGCAATACGGACTTTCAGCTCCCTCCAAAGATGTTCTATTGGGTTCAGGTCTGGAGACTGGCTAGGCCACTCCAGGACCTTGAGATGGTTCTTACGGAGCCACTCCTTAGTTGCCCTGGCTGTGTGTTTCGGTCGTTGTCATGCTGGAAGACCCAGCCACGACCCATCTTCAATGCTCTTACTGAGGGAAGGAGGTTGTTGGCCAAGATCTCGCGATACATGGCCCCATCCATCCTCCCCTCAATACGGTGCAGTCGTCCTGTCCCCTTTGCAGAAAAGCATCCCCAAAGAATTATGTTTCCACTTCCATGCTTCACGGTTGAGATGGTGTTCTTGGGGTTGTACTCATCCTTCATCTTCCTCCAAACACGGCGAGTGGAGTTTAGACCAAAAAGCTCTATTTTTGTCTCATCAGACCACACAATTTTCTCCCATTCCTCCTCTGGATCATCCAGATGGTCATTGGCAAACTTCAGATGGGCCTGGACATGTGCTGGCTTGAGCAGGGGGACCTTGCGTGCGCTGCAGGATTTTAATCCATGACGGCGTAGTGTGTTACTAATGGTTTTCTTTGAGACTGTGGTCCCAGCTCTCTTCAGGTCATTGACCAGGTCCTGCGGTGTAGTTCTGGGATGATCCCTCTCCTTCCTCATGATAATTGATGCCCCACGAGGTGAGCTCTTGCATGGAGCCCCAGACCGAGGGTGATTGACGTCATCTTGAACTTCTTCCATTTTCTAATAATTGTGCCAACAGTTGTTGCCTTCTCACCAAGCTGCTTGCCTATTGTCCTGTAGCCCATCCCAGCCTTGTGCAGGTCTACAATTTTATCCCTGATGTCCTTACACAGCTCTCTGGTCTTGGCCATTGTGGAGAGGTTGGAGTCTGTTTGATTGAGTGTGTGGACAGGTGTCTTTTATATAGGTAACGAGTTCAAACATGTGCAGTTAATACAGGTAATGAGTGGAGAACAGGAGGGCTTCTTAATGAAAAACTAACAGGTCTGTGAGAGCCGGAATTCTTACTGGTTGGTAGGTGATCAAATACTTATGTCATGCAATTAAATGCAAATTAATTACTTAAAAATCATACAATGTGATTTTCTGGATTTTTGTTTTAGATTCCATCTCTCACAGTTGAAGTGTACCTATGATAAATTACAGACCTCTACATGCTTTGTAAGTAGGAAAACCTGCAAAATCGGCAGTGTATCAAATACTTGTTCTCCCCACTGTATATAAATGCCTGGAGCATTTCAATTTTGGAGAATCTGTTATAAAATGGGTTAAAATCATGTATAGTAACACTAGGTGTAAAATAGTAAATAATGGCTATTTCTCCGAAAGTTTTAAACTGTCAAGAGGAGTGAAATAAGGTTGTCCACTATCGGCATATCTATTTATTATGGCCATCGAAAGGTTAGCTATTAAAATCAGATCCAACAATAATACCAACTGATTAGAAATCCAGGGTTTAAAAACAAAGGTGTCATTGTACGCTGATGATTCATGTTTTCTTTTAAATCCACAACTTGAATCCCTCCACAGCCTCATAGAGGATCTATATACATTTTCTAACCTCTCTGGATTACAACCAAATTATGATAAATGTACTATATTACGTATTGGATCACTAAAAAATAAAAAAATTACATTACCATGTAGTTTACCAATAGAATGGTCTGATGGTGATATGGATATACTCGGAATACATATCCCAAATGAAATAAATGATCTCACTCCGATACATTTTAATGTTAGCAAAAATAGATAAGATCTTGCTATCATGGAAAGGTAAATACCTGTCAATTTGTGGAAAAATCACCCTGATTAACTTTAGTATAATCCCAGTTTATCCTATTTGCTTATGGTCTTGCCTACGCCTAGCGAACCGTTTTTTAAATTATAGCCAGACAAAATTAAACGGGCCTATTTATATAATGAATATGACAGAAATGATTAAATATTAAAGCATTAGACCTATCACTTAACACTTCAGTCATACAAAAGTTATACTTAAATCTGAACTGGTTCTCTAGTAAATTAGTAAGATTGTCTCACCCAATGTTCAAGAATGGCCTTTTTCCCTTTATTCAGATTACAACTTATCACTTTCAGTTATTTTAAATGGAAATCATCTCCCAAATATCACTATTTCAAAAACAAGCCATAGAAAGTTGGTTGCAATTTCAATTTAATCCTCCAGAAACGACAGAACAAATAATGCAACAAATATTGTGGTTAAACTCAAATATAGTAATTGATAAAAAACCATTATCTTTTGAAAAAATGTTTAAAAAAGGTATAATCTTCGGAAATGATATCATAGGAAGGACTGGTGGAGTTATGTCGCACATGCAGCTAACAGAAACATATGGAAATGTCTGCTCTACCCAAAATTACAACCAAATAATTGCAGCATTACCGCAAAAATGGAAGAGGATAGTGGAAGGGGAAAAAGTAAGGAACTTGCCTGCTTTAAAGAACATAATTGGTTGAAGAAAATTGTGATAAATAAAAAAGTATACCAGTTTCATGTAAGTACCAAAGGAATGACATCCGTCCCATATATATTGCAAAATAGTTGGGAAGAGATTTTTGACGTACCGATTCCATGGCATAGTGTTTATGAACTGATGCACAAAACGACGCCGGATTCAAAACATATAATTTTTCAATTTAAATTATATAAAATTCTTGCTACCAATAGAATGTTATTTACAGTATATGGGGGATACAATCTTCCAAGCTCTGCAGATTTTGCTGCAAAGAGACAGAATCATTAGATCATTTGTTTTGGTAATGTGCATTTGTAGCTTGTTTTTGGACACAGGTCCAGGAATGGCTAAAGGTTGGAAAGTAATAAAGGGAAATATATATTTTTTAAGGATATGTATATGTACAGTTGAGGTTTACACACACCTTAACTAAATACATTTAAACTCAGTTTTTTACAATTCCATTATTGTAGAATAAAGAGACGAATAACATATTCCAGATGATTCATTTCTCATGGGGCATTTCTGTGGTAGAGGTGTTCACATAATGGCATTTTTTTATGGGAGCATATTGTATTTCTTTGACCTGTACAGTTTAGCATTTTCTTGATTAAGCTTGCATTTGTTCATATATTTTCCATTGGGTATACAGTTGAAGTCGGAAGTTTACATACACATTAGCCAAATACATTTAAACTCAGTTTATCACAATTCCTGACATTTAATCCTAGTAAAGAGTCAGTTAGGATCACCAATTTATTTTAAGAATGTGAAATGTCAGAATAATAGTAGAGAGAATTATTTATTTAAGCTTTTATTTCTTTCATCTCATTCCCAGTGGGTCAGAAGTTTACATGCACTCAATTAGTATTTGGCAGCATTGCCTTTAAATTGTTTAACTTGGGTCAAACGTTTCGGGTAGGCTTCCACAAGCTTCCCACAATAAGTTGGGTGAATTTTGGCCCATTCCTCCTGACAGAGCTGTTGTAACTGAGTCAGGTTTGTAGGCCTCCTTGCTCGCACATGCTTTTTCAGATCTGCCCACACATTTTCTATAGGATTGAGGTCAGGGCTTTGTGATGGCCACTCCAATACCTTGACTTTGTTGTCCTTAAGCCATTTTGCAACAACTTTGGAAGTATGCTTGGGGTCATTGTCCATTTGGAAGACCCATTTGCGACCAAGCTTTAACTACCTGACTGATGTCTTGAGATTTTGCTTCAATATATCCACATCATTTTCCTTCCTCATGATGCCATCTATTTTGTGAAGTGCACCAGTCCCTCCTGCAGGAAAGCATCCCCACAGCATGATGCTGCCACCCCCATGCTTCACAGTTGAGATGGTGTTCTTCGGCTTGCAAGCAACCCCCTTTTTCCTCCAAACATAACGATGGTCATTATGGCCAAACAGTTCTATTTTTGTTTCATCAGACCAGCAGAAAACTTATCCAAAAAGTATGATTTTTGTCCCCATGTGCAGTTGCAAACCATAGTTTGGCTTTTTTATGGCGGTTTTGTAGCAGTGGCTTCTTCCTTGCTGAGCGGCCTTTCAGGTTATGTCGATATAGGACTAGTTTTACTGTGGATATAGATACTTTTGTACCTGTTTCCTACAGCATCTTCACAAGGTCCTTTGCTGTTGTTCTGAGATTGATTTGCACTTTTCACACCAAAGTACGTTCATCTCTAGGAGACAGAACTCGTCTCCTTCCTTAGTGGTATGAAGGCTGCATGTTCACATGGTGTTTATACTTGCGTACTATTGTTTGTACAGATGAACGTGTTACCTTCAGGCATTTGGAAATTGCTCCCAATGATGAACCAGACTTGTGGAGGTCTACAATTTCTTTTCTGAGGTCTTGGCTGATTTCTTTTGATTTTCCCATGATGTCAAGCAAAGAGGCACTGAGTTTGAAGGTAGGCCTTGAAAGACATCCACAGGTACACCTCCAATTGACTCAAATGATGTCAATTAGCCTATCAGAAGCTTCTAAAGCCATGACATAATTTTCTGGAATTTTCCAAGCTGTTTAAAGGCATAGTCAACTTAGTGTATGTAAACTTCTGACCCATTGGAACTGTGATACGGTGAATTATAAGTGAAATAATCTGTCTGTAAACAATTGTTGGAAAAATTACTTATGTCATGCACAAAGTAGATGTCCTAACCAAATTGCCAAAACTATAGTTTGTTAACAAGAAATTTGTGGAGTGGTTGAAAAACGAGTTTAATGACTCCAACCTAAGTGTATGTAAACTTCAGACTTCAACTGTTTGTGTTTATATGTATGTATGTGTATATGTATGTGTATGTATGTATGTATATGTATATATATATACAGTGAGGGAAAAAAGTATTTGATCCCCTGCTGATTTTGTACGTTTGCCCACTGACAAAGACATGATCAGTCTATCATTTTAATGGTAGATTTATTTGAACAGTGAGAGACAGAATAACAACAAAACAATCCGGAAAAACGCATGTCAAAAATGTTATAAATTGATTTGCATTTTAATGAGGGAAAGAAGTATTTGACCCTTCTGCAAAACATGAATTAGTACTTGGTGGCAAAACCCTTGTTGGCAATCACAGAGGTCAGACGTTTCTTGTAGTTGGCCACCAGGTTTGCACACATCTCAGGATGGATTTTGTTCCACTCCTCTTTCCAGATCTTCTCCAAGTCATTAAGGTTTCGAGGCTGACGTTTGGCAACTCGAACCTTCAGCTCCCTCTACAGATTTTCTATGGGATTAAGGTCTGTAGACTGGCTAGGCCACTCCAGGACCTTAATGTGCTTCTTCTTGAGCCACTCCTTTGTTGCCTTGGCCGTGTGTTTTGGGTCATTGTCATGCTGGAATACCCATCCACGACCCATTTTCAATGCCCTGGCTGAGGGAAGGAGGGTCTCACCCAAGATTTGATGGTACTTGGCCCCGTCCATCGTCCCTTTGATGCGGTGAAGTTGTCCTGTCCCCTTAGCAGAAAAACACCCTCAAAGCATAATGTTTCCACCTCCATGTTTGACAGTGGGGATGGTGTTCTTGGGGTCATAGGCAGCATTCCTCCTCCTACAAACACGGCGAGTTGAGTTGATACCAAAGAGTTCGATTTTGATTTCATCTGACCACAACACTTTCACCCAGTTCTCCTCTGAATCATTCAGATGTTCATTGGCAAACTTCAGACGGCCCTGTATATGTGCTTTCTTGAGCAGGGGGACCTGCGGGTGCTGCAGGATTTCAGTCCTTCACGGCATAGTGTGTTACCAATTGTTTTCTTCATGACTATGGTCCCAGCTGCCTTGAGATATTGACAAGATCCTTCCGTGTGGTTCTGGGCTGATTCCTCACCGTTCTCATGATCATTGCAACTCCATGAGGTGAGATCTTGCATGGAGCCCCAGGCCGAGGGAGATTGACAGTTATTTGTGTTTCTTCCATTTGTGAACAATCGCACCAACTGTTCTCAACTTCTCACCAAACTGCTTGGCGATGGTCTTGTAGCCCATTCCAGCCTTGTGTACGTCTACAATCTTGTCCCTGACATCCTTGGAGAGAGTTTGGAATCTGATTGATTGATTGCTTCTGTGGACAGGTGTCTTTTATACAGGTAACAAGCTGAGATTAAACATCTTTCTGATTGAGAGGGGGTCAAATACTTATTTCCCTCATTAAAATGCAAATCAATTCATAACATTTTTGATATGCGTTTGTCTGGATTTTTGTTGTTGTTATTCTGTCTCTCACTGTTCAAATAAACCTACCATTAAAATTATAGACTGATCATTTCTTTGTCAGTGGGCAAACGTACAAAATCAGCAGGGGATCAAATACTTTTTTCCCTCACTGTATATATATATATATATATATATATATATATATATATATATATACATATACGAGAAAAAAAAAACATATGGGGGATTGGAAGTGATGCAGACAACTACATTGATGGAAGTTACAATCTATCCGCAATATAAAAGCTGATCTACCCCCCCCCAAAAAAAAAACACCTACTCAGGGTGGACAAGAAAAGTTTAATTTATTAATAGCAACAAAACAAGCTTTTCTAGCCAAGAGAACTTTGATTGCAGTTGTTAATCATACAAAATATGTTTCGTGGGCAGCTTTCCCCTCTCAGCTGGGGCAATATGTGTCCAATTTTGTCATGGAACCACCGACCGCTCATTCAGCTGAATCTAATAATAAAGATATGATTGTAAGACTAAAGGCGTCCGCATGCTTCCTAGCCGAAACAGTTCGGAAGAGTTGTGCATATATTATGACGACATTTTGTGACGTTTTTGTTCGTTTTGGACTTCGATAAGAGTTTTTTCAGTTGTTCGGGCACACAGAAATGTTTCTTGAGGCAAGTCGAAGTCGGTAGCCGAAGTCTACGCCCCTTATACGGTGATTGGTCAACAGTAGGGATTCTTCAATAAAGTCTTTGTTGTCATTCAACAAGAGATGACTCGTTTCATACAAAACATTTTATTTAAAAATACTGCACCAAACATCTTAGTTAGATGTAAAATTATGCAACTAAGATCTCCTCGGCAAAAACGTCAAAATTAATGACAGATTTCTTGAGTTATCTTAGATTAATTCTGACTATTTTGAGGAAGTGTATACTTGCTATGGCATCTCAAAATGGACAAGCTGCTTTTTTCTAGTTTCTCAAGCGAATGTCTTAACGGAGTATGCGAGCACACTCGTTCGTTTCGCCTAGCCGACATTGGCTAGCTGCCAGCTGAACTGAAGCATGCTGAAGCCTTAAGTCCTTTCTAAAATAATTAAGAACTCCTCTTCTCTCAACAGAGGAAGCCGCCTCGCTGGTAGCCCAAATCTCTCTCAATAAAGATTAGATAGCATGAATAAAGGCAAATCACCTGGATGGGACGGTGTTCCCCTTGAGCTCTGTTTAACATTTTGGAATCAATCAGGTCCACTATTGCTCAAAACGATTAATACAGCCATTCACAAAGGTTCGTTTGAGATGTGAATACAGCACTAATTTTGCTTTTTTAAAAGAAAGGTAAGGATGCCACCCAGTGTTCTCAATATCTTTGATAAACACAGATGTTAAACTGTTTTCCAAAATGTTGTGTCGTCCTGTCTCGAGACTTACCCAAATTGGTCCATACAAACCAAAGCGGGTTTGTTAAAAAACTTTTATCCTCGGATAACCTCCATCGACTATTACATATCTTAAATGCCTCATCAGAAACAACATCTCCTTGGGCTGTTTTATCTCTTGAAGCAGAAAAAGCTTTTGATAGACTAAACAAAGGTATACACCTCACATATATGATTATGGACTTTAAAAAATAAGACACCTGTACCATGTCAGATATAGAGTTGAAATGTATTCAATTTTGAGTTTGCATCCCAATATTACACTTTATATACATCCCAGAAGACTGAAATATATCCAGACCGTTTGTCAGTGTAGCTGTAGGTGGGTGTGGTGGTGGAATCAGGCGCAGGACGCACAAAGTAAGTCCAAAATACTTTAGTTGTTTGGCAACAAAACACAGCACGAAAACAAATGCCCTGAGGCGAGAAACTCCGCACACAGGCGAAATAAAGCGGGCGCACAAAATACGTGCGACAAAAATACTCCAAAGACACAGAATGGAGAGCAGCTCAACCGAGCAAACTGTACATACAAAAGCTAAGCGCACGACAGTGAAAACAATCACACACAACACTAGACAAACACAACGAGAACTTATAGGACACTAATTACACTAAACGATAACAGTGTAACAACAATCAGACAAAAGCAAACGAACATAGAAACATGCAACGGTGGCAGCTAGTATTCCGGAGACGACGAACGCCGAAGCCTGCCCGAGCAAGGAAGAGAGGCAGCCTCGGCCGAAACCGTGACAGTACCCCCCTTGACGCGCGGCTCCAGACGTGCGCCGACTCCGGCCTCGGGGACGACCAGGAGGACGCGGGAGCAGGGTGCGTCGGGTGCCCACGATGGAATTCCGTCAGGAGAGACGGGTCCAAAATGTCTCTCCTCGGCACCCAGCACCGTTCCTCCGGGCCGTACCCCTCCCACTCCACTAGATATTGGAGACCCCCATCCGACGCCTCGAATCCAAGATGGACCGCACGGAGTACGCCGGTGCCCCCTCGATGTCCAATGGGGGCGGAGGAGTCTCCCTGATCTCACTTTCTTGGAGTGGGCCAGCTACCACCGGCCTGAGAAGAGACACATGGAACGAGGGGTTAATACTTTTATACTCAACAGGTAGTTGTAATTTGTAACACACCTCGTTCAACCTTCTCAGGACTTTAAATGGCCCTACAAACCGCCGACCCAGTTTCCGACAGGGCAGGCGGAGGGGCAGGTTTCTGGTAGAGAGCCAGACTCGATCACCAGGTGCGTACACCGGTCCCTCACTGCGGTGGAGATCGGGCGCCGCCTTATGACGACGGAGGGCCCGCTGCAGGTGGACGTGTGCAGCGTTCCATGTCTCCTCCGAGCGCCGCGCCCACTCATCCACCGCAGGAGCCTCGATCTGGCTCTGCTGCCAAGGTGCCAGAACCGGCTGGTAACCTAACACACATTGGAAAGGGGTTAGGTTAGTGGAGGAATGGCGTAGGGAATTCTGGGCCATTTCGGCCCAGGGAACGTACCTTGCCCACTCCTCCGGCCGGTCCTGGCAGTATGTTCTAAGAAACCTACCCACATCCTGGTTCACGCTGCTCCACCTGCCCATTACTCTCTGGGTGGTAACCCGAGGTGAGGCTCACCGAGACCCCCAACCGCTCCATAAAAGCTCTCCAGACTCTGGAGGTAAATTGGGGACCTCGATCAGACACAATATCCTCGGGTACCCCGTAGTGCCGGAACACATGGGTGAATAGTGCTTCGGCGGTTTGCAGGGCAGTAGGAAGGCCCGGCATAGGGAGCAAACGACAGGCCTTAGAAAACCGGTCCACAACGACCAGTATAGTGGTATTCCCCTGTGAAGGAGGAAGGTCAGTGAGGAAATCCACCGAGAGGTGAGACCATGGTCGTTGTGGAACGGGCAGGGGTAGTAACTTACCCCTAGGCAGATGTCTAGGCACCTTACACTGGGCGCACACCGAGCAGGAGGAAACATAAACCCTCACATCCTCGCCAACGTGGGCCACCAGTACTTGGCACTAAGACAGTGCACTGTCCGGCCGATACCAGGGTGTCCAGAGGAGGGTGACGTGTGAGCCCAATAGATCAATCGATCCCGAACCTCGAGCGGAACGTACTTCCGACCCTCCGGGCATTGAGGTGGACTAGGGTCGGTGCGTAACGCCCGCTCGAGTTCAGCATCGACCTCCCACACTACCGGTGCCACCAGACACGACTCCGGCAGTATGGGAGTGGGCTCCACGGACCTCTCCTCCGTGTCATACCGCCGAGACAGTGCGTCTGCCTTACCGTTCTGTGACCCAGGGATGTACGTGATCTTAAATGTGAACCGGGTCAAAAACATATTCCACCTCGCCTGGCGAGGGTTCAGCCTCCTCCTTGCCCGGATGTACTCCAGGTTACGGTGGTCCGTCAAAATGAGGAAAGGGTGATGAGCCCCCTCAAGCCAGTGCCTCCACACCTTTAGGGCCTGTACCACAGCTAACAGCTCCCTGTCCCCCACGTCATAGTTTCGCTCCGCCGGACTGAGCTTCTTGGAATAAAAAGCACAGGGGCGGAGTTTAGGTGGCGCGCCAGACCGTTGCGACAGCACGGCTCCTATACCGGCCTCTGACGCGTCCACCTCTACCTGAAATGGCAAAGAGGGATCCGGATGCGCCAGCACCGGAGCCGAGGTAAACAGGTCCTTCAGCCTCCCAAACGCCCTGTCCACCTCGGCTGACCACTGCAGACGCACCGGACCCCCCTTCAAAAGAGACGTTATGGGAGCTGACACCTGTCCAAAACCCCGGATAAACCTCCGGTAATAATTCGCAAACCCCAAAAACTGCTGCACCTCCTTCACAGTGGTTGGCGTTTGCCAATTACGCACGGCTGACACCCGGTCTACCTCCATCTTCACCCCTGACGCAGACAACTGATAACCCAAAAAGGAGACCGACTCCTGGAAGAACAGACACTTCTCTGCCTTGACATACAGGTCGTGCTCCAACAGTCTCCGCAACACTCGGCGCACCAGGGCCACATGCTCGACTCGGGTAGGCGAGTACACGAGAATGTCATCGATGTACACGACCACCCCCTGCCCCTGCATGTCCCTGAAGATCTCATCCACGAAGGATTGGAAAACTGAAGGAGCGTTCATCAACCCGTATGGCATGACAAGATACTCGTAATGGCCCAAGGTGGTACTAAAGGCTGTCTTCCATTCATCGCCCCCCTAATGCGCACCAAGTTGTACGCGCTCCTGAGATCTAATTTAGTGAAGAAACGCGCCCGTGCAATGACTCCGTCATGGTCGCAATCAGCGGGAGTGGATAACTGTACTTCACCGTGATCTGATTGAGACCACGGTAATCAATGCACGGGCGTAATCCTCCATCCTTTTTCTTCACAAAAAAGAAACTCGAGGACGCAGGGGAAGTGGAGGGCCGTATGTATCCTTGTCTCAGAGATTCGTCTATGTACGTCTCCATAGCTCTCTTCTCCTCCTGAGACAGAGGATACACATGGCTCCGTGGGAGCGCAGCTCCTGCCTGGAGGTCTATCGCACAATCTCCCTGCCTATGGGGAGGCAACTGCGTCGCCCTCGACTTACTGAACACAATAGCCAAATCCCCATACTCAGGGGGAACGTGCAATGCGGGCACCTGGTTTGGACTCTCCACCGAGGTAGCCCCCTACAGAAACGCCTAAACATCGACCCACACACTGGGCAGACCACTCCATCAGAGCCCTCTTCTGCCACGAAATAGATGGGTTATGGGTACTCAACCAGGGCATGCCCAGCACCACCGGATACGCAGGCGAAAGTCGATCAGAAATAGCTGGATCATCTCCTGATGACCCCCCTGCGCACACATCCTAAGTGGCGCAGTGACCTCCTGATCAAGCCCGCCCCCAACGGACGGCTATCTAGGGCATGAACGGGGAAGGGAACGTCAACTGGGAGAAGGGGAATCCCTAAGGCTAAGCAAAACTTCTTATCAACAAAATTCCCAGCCGCGCCTGAATCTACCAGCGCCTTATGCTGGGAATGAGGTGCTACCTGTGGAAAACGCACAGGTATACAGAAATGTGCAACAGAGAGCTCTGGGTGAGTGGGGCGCCTACTCACCTGGAAGGACTCCCCAGTGTGGGACCTGTCGTCCTCTCCCCTAGGAGGCCATCCCCAGCACCTAGCCGTGGTGTGTCCTCCCCGACCACAGTTGGTGCAGGAAATGGACCCCCTCGTAAGCCGACCCCTTCTCTCTCTAGCGCCAGCGCCCCCGAGCTCCATGGGGCACGGCTCGGAAGCGCTGGAGGGTGAAATGGACGGACCTCCCTCGGGACATCCGCGGGTAGCTAGCAGGGTATCCAGCCTGATGGACATGTCGACCAACTGGTCGAACGAGAGGCTGGTGTCCCTACAGGCCAGCTCCCTACGGACGTCCTCGCGTAGACTACATCGGTAGTGATCGATGAGAGCCCGCTCATTCCACCCTGCATCCGCCGCTAGAGTACGGAATTCCAAGGCGAACTCCTGGGCACTCCTCTTCCCCTGCCGGAGGCAGACCAGACGCTCCCCGCCGCTTCCTCCGGGGATGGTCAAACACCGCCCTGAAGCGGCGGGAGAACTCGTCGTAGGTGATGGTGTTCGCGTCGATTCTCCTCCACTCTGCGTTGGCCCATTCCAACGCCTTCCCGGAAAGGCAGGAGATCAGGGCGGACACGCTCTCGTGTCCCGAGGGCGCCGGGTGCACGGTGGCCAGGTAAAGCTCCACCTGGAGAAGGAATCCCTGACACCCGGCCGCGGTCCCATTGTAGGCCCTCGGGAGCGAGAGCCGAACTCCTCTGGGTTCCGGAGCGGGAATGGGCTGACCTGCCGATGGTGCGGGCAGGGAGGATGGCGGTGGAGGAGTCCCTCGGGTCTCCCAGCCTCGGATGGTGGTGATCACCTCCTGCAGTGCGGACCCCATCCGCAGGATCTGGTCATTTTGTTCGCGGATCCTGTCCTCCAACGTCGCCTGTGCTGCTGCGGCTCCTGCTGACTCCATCGAGTATGGTGTGTGATTCTGTCAGTGTAGCTGTAGGTGGGTGTGGTGGTGGAATCAGGCGCAGGACGCACAAAGTAAGTCCAAAAGACTTTAGTTGTTTGGCAACAAAACACAGCACGAAAACAAATGCCCTGGGGCGAGAAACTCCGCACACAGGCGAAATAAAGCGGGCGCACAAAATACGTGCGACAAAAATACTCCAAAGACACAGAATGGAGAGCAGCTCAACTGAGCAAACTGTACATACAAAAGCTAAGCGCACGACAGTGAAAACAATCACACACAACACTAGACAAACACAACGAGAACTTATAGGACACTAATTACACTAAACGATAACAGGTGTAACAACAATCAGACAAAAGCAAACGAACATAGAAACATGCAACGGTGGCAGCTAGTATTCCGGAGACGACGAACACCGAAGCCTGCCCGAGCAAGGAAGAGAGGCAGCCTCGGCCGAAACCGTGACACCGTTTGACATAAAAAAAACAGATTGTCTTTTTTTTTTTTATTATGTAATGTTTATTAATTATGAAATTATGAAAAATATTAATAACATTCCACCCATGGGGCCACTAGGTCATTTGACTGCAGGACAAATAATATGATTAAAATACTATATGCCAACCCCTCAGCCATAGTTATAACAGGCAATATCTGCTCTGCTCCATTCAAAATCACTAGAAGCAGCAGAGAATGTGATTCAATTTCTCATTTGCTATTTTTATTATCCCTGGCCCGGGAAATTCATCAATCAAAAGAAATAACACCAATTTCCCTACAATCTACTGATCACTTCATCTTATTATACGTTGACGATATTTTACTATATCTGGACAATGTATCGCAATCGCTCAAAAAAACGCATTGAAGATCATAGATAAATTCAGCTTCATCACAAGTTATAAAATGTATCTAACCAAATCAGCCCTACTGCCTCTCAAGACCCCGATGGAAGACTCCATCTCTTCTTATGGAATCCGAATTTTCCCATTTTAAATATTTGGGAGTATATACAGTATATTTCCTTCCTTGGATTAAACTATTGCCAGAAACTTTGACAGAACGCTCAAATCAATTCAAGCTGACTTCAGTAGATGGACTAACATCTCATTGCTTTAACCGGCAGAATATCTATTGTAAAAATGAATGTACTGCCACAGCTGTATTTCTGTAGTTGAATGCTTCCCATGTCTCCCCTTCTGGTTATTGGGATAAAATCCATAGTGCGGTTTCAAATGTATATGGCAAGGTAAGCCATGGCTGAGCAGCCGCACACAAGCCTAAGATCACCATGCACAATGCCAAGCATCGGCTGGAGTGGTGTAAAGCTCGCCGCCATTGGACGAGGTCCATACAGAAAGGGTTTGTCGAGATCGGTGTGGAAGAACTTGACTGGCCTGCACAGAGCCCTGACCTCAACCCCATCGAACATCTTTGGGATGAATTGGAATGCCGACTGTGAGCCAGGCCTAATCGCACAACATCAGTGCCGATCTCACTAATGCTCTTGTGGATGAATGGATGCAAGTCCCCGCAGCAATGTTCCAACATCTAGTGGAAAGCCTTCACAGAAGAGTGGAGGCTGTTATAGCAGCAAAGGGGGGACCAATTCCATATTAATGCCCATGATTTTGGAATGAGATGTTCGACAAACAAGTGTCCACATACTTGTGGCCATGCAGTGTACATACAAATAAAATATTTAAACCTATTTTCATATTTTTTGCTTTCTTTGCTTTCAGGCCCATGGGGAAGGGGTGGTATGGGGAGGGTTTTCTGGGGGAGAGGGTACAGTGGGTGAAAAATAGAGATGTGTGTGTGGGGGGGATGACTGACAAGCAACTCTAGTTGCTAGGGGAGTGGGAATGGGTGGAAAACATGGTTTCAGGGTGGGGGGCGTGAGGTGGGTGGTTGGATGGAGACATCTTTTTATTTATTTTCCTTTACATACAACATTTATAATATATATTATATATATATTATATGTGGTCCTCTGTAGCTCAGCTGGTAGAGCACGGCGCTTGTAACGCCAAGGTAGTGGGTTCGATCCCCGGGACCACCCATACACAAAAAAATGTATGCACGCATGACTGTAAGTCGCTTTGGATAAAAGCGTCTGCTAAATGGCATATTAATTAATTTAATTTAATTTAATTTAATTAATAACTTTATTTTTTACTCTAACATGATCATAATGATCAATACTTTGTATTTATGTACCTTTTTCTATTTTTTTGTTGTTGTGTGGCAGCTCACAGGTAAATACGATATGAACTGAATGTTAAATTATATTAATTTGTATATTTTACCAGCAATCACCCACCCCCCCACCCACCCAACAAAAAAAATTACAAAATAAACAAAAATGGTGTAAAATGAATAAATAAAATAATTTCAACCTAAAAATTTCAAGAAGGTTTACACTAATTTAGTTCAATAAATGTACATTTAATTAGGGACTTAACCTTTTGAGAATAATGTCCATTATGTTATGTAGGCTCAACAGATTTGACCATACATACAGGTCACATTGATATGTAGCTTTACTATAGAAATACATTGATCAAGAAATAATATTATCAGCCTCAAAAGCTCACTCTCAAGTCAGGGCTTTTGCATTGATACAGTGATGGTTAGTATTGTGCCCTAAAACTGTTTTGGGAGTCTGAGTTGAAATGTTAATTGGCCGACATACTCACAGACGTCTGGTGAGCACACCTGGCTACACTCGCACTTACAGCTCTCTCCGGCAGTTCTCCCCAAAACAATCAACACCATATGTGTGATTTTATATGGATCAGCTAATGTATGTGTGTGTGTGTGTGTGTGTGTGGGTGTGTATTTATGTGAGTTTACATGTGTGTTTTGGTTCCTGTGTGAGTGAGAGACAGCGAGAGAAAGTGTGAGTGTGTGTGTATGCGTTTGTATGCAAGTGTGTAAGTGTACGACAAGGGTATAATGGAGTGTGTTTCTCTGTTATATTTTACATCCGTTCCATAGAATATTCAGCGTCAACGAAGGTAACCAAATAGAAGCAAGAAGCGGACTGACATCTAATGGTAAGGCCGAGGCTGAGTATCAGATAATGGGGGAAATGCCATTCAAATGGTAGAATTCAAGTGGCAGTTAATGATTTTGGCTGCTTTGCTTTATGTTAATGTAGATGTGAACCCACTGGTTCGTTTATCCAGTAATTAGAGAAGAAAATTTGAGGCCTGGCAACCATCATGCAGAAATAACAGAACAGCCTCATAACCAAATGTTTACTGTGTGTTAATGGATGCCTATGTCTGTTACAGAGGGACTGTTATTTTAAGAACAATAAAATATGTTTTTAGGAATTTAGAACATTTAGGGAGAATGTAGACCTTTGAAAAAGTCATTTTATGTCTCCAGACCGGGTGCAGTATCCATTGCAAGATAACAGAGAGGATGGGACTCTAGATGTATACAGTTAAATATCAGTAATAAATAAAACACAGACTGCGGCAATCCAGGTGAAAAAGGCTACTTCCCTTTATAAGTATTAGGTCACTGGGCTTCTGTATTACCATACTCTGGCTTTGGCAGAGTTCTGGGTGTCCTGGACAGGGGCCTGTCTTCCAGGCTGGTCCCCACCCAGCTTTCCCATCAGAGAGACTGCCAAGCTGGGACTTTTGGGCATTAGAATCAGTCTCTGCAGAGGGTGCCCTGCCAATGTGTTGCCCAGATGTACCCACACACTCACATAAAGCTATGTGATAAAGGCTTTAATAGAGAAAGGCCAATCTTTAAAACACATGACAGGCTATATAGAAATAGTGGGGCCTATAAAATTTTATATGCAATATTACTGCCGAATTTCAGCAGCATAAGTCAAGGCCTTCTCTTAATATTAACTATTTTCTTCTTTGAAATGGTGATGCAGGATCAAAACTTTACAGAGATGCCTGAAACATAATTTTCTACCCACTACATGTGTCTGATGCACAATATTAATGGCAGGCAACCTTCAAATTAACATGAAATCTCTATTCACACGACATTCTAGTACACTACTGGTTGGTCCATAACTTCCTCTCTAATGTATTAAACATCATCTAAAATGGAAGCAGCCTGTGTGTAGGTCTCTGCAGCTGCTCTCCGAAGATTGGAAGTTTTACACACAGGGTAGAATACAAGTTAGATTTTTATACAATCAACTCAAGCTGGAGTTTCACACATTGATTACAGCCTGACGGTCTACTGAACAAGCTACAGCTGCACAGAGATCCCTCAGATCAACCCCAAGGAGTGCTGGACTGTCCCGCTTTTAGACCCACTACTTAATGGTGGACAAGTATGACTATATAGAAAGACTGATCTGTGTTAGTCTGAATATAGTGCACATGGTAGTTGCATAAAGAACTGAAAAGTTGCAGACATACTGAATGGAATAAGTCCTCAAAGGAGGAAGGACTATAACTTGTGAGTCCCTGATACAGAAATGACCGTAAGATATTGCACCCTGGTATAAAAAAAAAGAGGATCTAACAAACTAAGCCACTGTCTTGTCTGTATGCCACTCACACAGGACTTGAGCATAATATATTATGAAAATGAGATGTGGCCAGATTGCCATTCCGATTCCTCTGGTCATTATGTGTCCATTAAAGCCGGCTTTAGCCCCTTCTCTTCCACCCTGAGGCCCTCTCCATCTTAGGGCTAGCGTCTAATTAGCATGAGGAGGCCCGCCTAATGTGGAGACAGCTCTCTGTAATCACATTCACTCAATGGCTGAGGACACGTGGAGAGATGAAATGAGAGTGATTAATTGGGCTTTGACACTCTGCCAAAGGTTCTCAATTTAGCCTTGTCACATCAATAAAAAAGGCCTCTCTTCGGCCGCATGTGAGGTTGACCTAAAGGAGAGAGACGCAGGGGTATTACCAACATTTAAAACCAATTACTGCAAGCAACCTTCCAATGGGAAGACACTCACACAAACACGCACATATGTAGGATCTTAATTTGAGCCAGCTTGCTACAACAGGAAAATAATCCTGCAGCAACAGGAAATGTGAATTATTATGTGGATTATAATTAATGGACATTTTTGTAGAGGTTGATAGATTTTTCGTAAGGGAAAGTCAAGTCTGAAATTTCTAAGTGAAATTTACAAACTTCAGAACCTCAACCTTTTTAAACCTCAAATACACTACAAGTTTTACATTTCCTGCATTGCAGGAAGGTTCTCCTGCAACAAGGTGATCAAATTAAGATCCTACATCTGTACTGGGACACTTATACCTCCTAGGCCAGGGCTAGTCAGACTCCCTGCACTGTGACTGGACCCCCACGCTACCTTAGAGGGTCACTACATTTAAATCAAATTACATAATTTACTCATCAATTTACTATATGAGTGACACTTTACTACAGTACAAACATTTAGATTTTAACAATTCACCAGGGAACTTTATGAAATACTTTACTGAAAGTTTGACACATATCTTTGACATTGCTGAGTAGGTAAACCTGCAATTTCTGGGGACATCCTCTAACGGGTGTTTTTCCTGACCTGAACTCTCATCACCCTTATCTGAAAGCATAGCAACTTATTATAAAAAACACAAATGTTATGCAAAGCTCAACATCCCTCACCCTGACAGACAGACAGACAGACAAGGAAGGGAGCTCATTTAATCCAATCCAGCCATTACCATGTCTGTGGGGAAAGTAAAGGACTGCCTAAACCAGAGGAAAAATATTGCTTCATTATCCTCTCAACCAAGTGACAAATTCTCACTGAATGGAATGGAATGTAGAAGGTTCCCTGGGACAAGCCAGGCTCCTGCTCTATTTAGATATACAGTGAAGTGCTGTCAGGGTGGCAGCGTGGTGCCTGGCAGAGCGCGGCAGGTTGGGGAACAGCGCTTAGCATGGAGTGGGATGGGATCTGGGCTGCCTGCCTGGGAGCTGCCTGCCTGCCTGGCTGAATGGCTCTCCCTTTGGGCGCGGGCGTGCTGGCGGGTGCGGGCGCTGCACAGGCAGCTGTCAGCAGAAAGGTGGCATTTCCTGGGCTGACGCTGACAGAGGCTGTCTGCAGGCAGCGGGAGCGCAGCCAGACTGACACCCTGTTTATTCACAGATGACATCCTGGGCCGGGGATGGGTGTCGCTGGCATTTTGATTCACCTAGCGATGTGAAAACTTCCTGAAACAGCATGTGATTAATTCTTTGTAGAGTACACATAACGGGAATAATTGAATAGTTTCTGCAGCGGGTGTGTAGGCCCGTCATCTCTGTCGCCTGGTTGTGTGGGGACAAGGAGGGAGGATAACATGCATGAATGCACACACACACAGGCACACACACACAGAGAATCAAATACACACAACACCACTGAATACTCTCACCCACTCGCAGACACATACAGCAATGAGAAGACCCTCCTCCTGCCAGTGAGGAGATGAAGCCTAATACTGATTAAGATTTTTTTCAAAAGCAAAATCTCTACATGGTAAATCAGAAAAATTTGCTAATAATCCAAGGAAATGTTGATTAATGTATTTTGCAGAGTGGTGGTTCATCAATAGGCTATTATGAAAATTGTTAGTGTTGCTGGAGTTGCGATTTGAATCTAGATCAGTGCATCGTCTACAGTACATGGCTGTAAGATACATTTTGGGAGTGAGCTCAAATACAGACAGGCAGGTGAAAGGTCACCCCTAGAGAGGCTTAGCCGGTAAGGAGTAGTTAGGACCCCAGGATCTTTGACCCCTGCCCCTCCCCCGGTCTACCTAATGCCTCCATTCAATTCACAGCACTCAGTCAGTGTGAAACAGGGTCAACCCGCTTACGTTCCAATCAATTGTTTCATTGTTTAACAGACACAAAGGAACAATTAGGCCTAAGCTAAAGCATGGTCTATTGCTCCTCATGTCACACACATACCAGTACACTCAACACACACAGAAAACATACAGCATACTGTATAGAAACATACAAGAAGTGGATTCTTGTGCTGTATACACTTGCACATGAACATTCACAAGAGACACACACACACACACATTTAGCAAAGGAGCACGGCTATAAATAAAGAGCAAAGGAGCAGTGGCAGATGATTGGAGGGAACATGAACATGAGAAAGGTTACAACAACCCAGCAGCACATTATTCTTGTTTGGATACAAGCTGCTTGATTCCCCAAATGAGTGTTGTGGAATCCCGCGACATCAGCCCTTAATCACCGCCTGTTCCCCATTATAAATCAGTTGAACTACTGACACCTGAACTTTATTCTGTACACCTTGTAAAGGCCACAGGCACAGGCTCACGCTATTAGGAGGGAGCTGATCCATTGTGTGTACATTCAGGTCAGAAAGCAGGCCGTTGGATACACACTGCATGCATCACCTGAGTAATTGTGGAGCAGAATAATAAGACCAAACAAATAGACAACTCATCATGATGTCGCCATCATGTTTCTGCTGCTTTCATCCAATATAAACACAGGCCTTCAAATATGGGGGAAGGAAGCTTTTGCAAAATTATGTTGATATTACAGTATTACACACTAGGAAATATAACAACATAAACTGCACAAATGTTATCAAGAAAACTAATATAATTTGCCCCCATGACCTTTTGGTGTCTGTATGTATCTACGTCATTTTGTGCATGCATGCATATGAGTATGCATGTGTTTGCTTGTTTGTGTGTGAGTGTCTTTGTCTCCCATATACAAGGAGCATCCCATTGATGCTCATCTGTTGATGCGTCAATGACATCTTTACCGAATGTCCTCTGCATGTAGCTAGTACACCAGAGTTGTAAAGCCCTGTCCCCTGATCCTCCTGCTCTTCATGTCTGCCAGACAATAGGGCAGACCTCCCAGCACTGCAGCTGGGCCTTGCTCTCCATACAACAGCACTCTCTCATGCCCTCCTCGGCTCCTGTACTTGGGAAAACTTCTCTGTGATTCAACTGTCACTCACGGGCGGCCAAAGGCCCAGTGAAAGGCTGTGTGCCGGCTGAGTGGTGAGCATTTCTTAGGCCCAAGCGGGTGAAGAAGAAAGACCATTGTTCTGTTGCTCCCCAGTCCACCAGCCCAGCTCTCTGGGTCTCTGGAAATGGGGCCACAGTAAACAAACAATACACCCCGATGAATGGATAATGATGCACGTGTTTACTGAGTAGGATCTCAGCAGCGTGTTCTCTGTTCCCTCTGCGAAAGAGACGCCATAAAAAGGGGGTTTAAATTCGCATTGGGCAAGTTTTTATTGAAGATTGTTTCTAAAGTGATTTCCCTGGACAGATTGAATATTTTGTTTGTTTTGTGTATCCTTGATATACTTCACTTATCCTTCTCAACTCTTCATTAAGGGAGAGAGCTTGACTTTCAGTTGGCTGGGTTAGTTTTCTCTTCATGATAAAGAACTGTGCGTGAATCATGAAATCATGTAATCCTCAGGCTATGCAAGCAGTTTGTTATTCATCTCTGCTCCCAGAGAGCTCTCCCTCCCATGCAACAACTTATCTGTGCTTTTTCCTCCAAGAAAGGAATGCTTTTTGATTTAATCCATGCTATATCTTCTACAGTAGACTATTCAACGCAACAAAGAGTCACATCTATTTGTTTCACCATCTAGTCTGTGACGAAGGGTGTCTGTTATTAAATAATTACTACCCAATATGTTTCAATAGCATCAAGGTCAAATGTTCTGGCTATCCCAACTTCGTCTTTTATATCGGAGAAGCTTTACTAATTGTATATGAGAGTGAAAAAACATCAATGCAAGCTTGTATTCATGTACTCATTCATGTTTTGCTGTCGAGGGATGGCTGTCTGTTGGGAATGGAGGTGTTTCCAGTGTTCCTGCCTTTCTCCTTGAGGGATTAAAACATCAGACAAGCCACATGCATACGAGCTCCAGAGCAGCTCGTTTGTCACTTTCACAAGGGGACCGGTGGTATTGTTCTGTCTGCTGCACATTGGGAGGCTCAGGGTCTTTGGGGCACACCGGAAAAGAGCACGGGAACAATTCCTCTCATAAATCCCTCTCCTCCCCTCACCTCACAAGGGCCTCCGCCTTGCATTCCCATGCCAGAGAACCGTCAAGCTCAGGGGGCTACTCATCAAAGTCACTTCACTCAAGAGAACTCTCTCTGAGAGGTAGGGGGCAATATGCTCTCTGGGGATATTAAACACAAGCACTACAGAGGGTACTTATTCCTCTTTTTAAGGACTATGCGGGTGAACTATTGGATTCTTCATAATTCTTTAAGCATTTCAAGAGTGAGAAGGCTGGGGACAAGCTGAAGAGACTTTATATTGACTAGACTGAAAGAAATGCCATAGGTTTTAGTTGAATAGTACATTTTAGTTAGGATTTTGAGATGAGGAATGCTTTTTAAACTGATCAACATTTTGTTAACTAAATACTACAGCTATACATTTATTGTATTTCCATATGCTTGTATATTTGTTTGTACAAACGTATGCACTGACACAGACAAAGGCAGATATCCAAAAAAACACACAAACACTCACTCACACAGACGCACACACACCCACCATAAACCTCCTGTGCTAACTTCAAAAGGTGCTTTGATCAGAAATCTGGCATCCAGCTCTCTTGGATACTCTTTTCTGAGGCGTATTATGTATTTTACAACTTTCTTTTCATGTTGGTATTGTCTTAGCCTTTGTCATATTTCAGTCTTTCTGCCACCCTAAGTTCCATGAGATATTAACAATAAGTCAAATAAAGCTAGAGATGGAAGCATTGCTCGTAGACAATGGAATTTCTCCTATGAAACCAAAGTCAACTTTACCGCCATAAAAGACTATGAACGTGTTTTTGTACATACAGTTGAAGTCGGAATTTTACATACACTTAGGTTGGAGTCATTAAAACTCGTTTTTCAACCACTCCACAAATTTCTTGTTAACAAACTATAGTTTTGGCAAGTCGGTTAGTACATCTACTTTGTGCATGACACAAGTAATTTTTCCAACAATTGTTTGCGGACAGATTTCAATTATAATTCACTGTATCCCAATTCCAGTGGGTCAGAAGTTTACATACACTAAGTTGACTGTGCCTTTAAACAGCTTGAAAAATTCCAGAAAATGATGTCATGGCTTTAGAAGCTTCTGATAGGCTAATTGACATCATTCGAGTCAATTGGAGGTGTACCTGTGGATGTCTTTCAAGGCCTACCTTCAAACTCAGTGCCTCTTTGCTTGACATCATGGGAAAAACAAAAGAAATCAGCCAAGACCTCAGAAAACAAATGGTAGACCTCCACAAGTCTGGTTCATCCTTGGGAGCAATTTCCAAATGCCTGAAGGTTCATCTGTACAAACAATAGTACGCAATCATAAACAACATCGGACCACGCAGCCGTCATACCGCTCAGGAAGGAGACGAGTTCTGTCTCCTAGAGATGAACGTACTTTGGTGCAAATCAATCCCAGAACAACAGCAAAGGACCTTGTGAAGATGCTGTAGGAAACAGGTACAAAAGTATCTATATCCACAGTAAAACGAGTCCTATATCGACATAACCTGAAAGGCCACTCAGAAAGGAAGAAGCCACTGCTCCAAAACCGCCATAAAAAAGACAGACTATGGTTTGCAACTGCACATGGGGAAAAAATAGAACTGTTTGGCCATAATGACCATCGTTATGTTTGGAGGAAAAAGGGGGTTGCTTGCAAGCCGAAGAACACCATCCCAACCGCGAAGCATGGGGGTGGCAGTATCATGCTGTGGGGGTGCTTTGCTAAAGGAGGGACTGGTGCACTTCACAAAATAGGTGCAACATGAGGAAGGAAAGTTACGTGGATATATTGAAGCAGCATCTCAAGACATCAGTCAGGAAGTTAAAGCTTGGTCGCAAATGGGTCTTCCAAATGGACAATGACCCCAAGCATACTCAAAGTTGTGCCAAAATGGCTTAAGGACAACAAAGTCAAGGTATTGGAGTGGCCATCACAAAGCCCTGACCTCAACCCTATAGAAAATGTGTGGGCAGAACTGAAAAAGCGTGTGCGAGCAAGGAGGCCTACAAACCTGACACAGTTACACCAGCTCTGGTTTATGTAAACTTCCGACTTCAACTGTATACCCAATGGAAAATATATTAACAAATGCTAGCTTGATCAAGAAAATGCTAAACTGTACAGGTCAAAGAAATACAATATGCTCCCACAAAAAAATTCCATTATGTGTACACCTCTACCACAGAAATGCCCCATGAGAAACGAATCATCTGGAATATGTTATTCGTCTCTTTATTCTACAATAATGTCCGGATCAAGCTATTAACTAAGGAAGGAGAATCCAGCACCATGGGGGTAAACTATTATTCATGTGATAACGTGCATCATAGAAACAACTTAATATACCTGAGGCGCCCCAAGGGTATGAATTATGAAGGCATTTATGGGCGCCTCGTACACGGCTGTGTTTATTCTCAATTTATGGCTGACAGAGTCGAGAGCAGGAAAGCCACTTTGAAACCCCTAAAACCTTGTGTTTTATTACGCCATGGCAGAATTGCACAGTTACAGTAGGACCACAAATGACTCCCCGCGGACCATCCCTCCCTTTTTTCTTTTTAAGACATAATTATTTTCAAAAACACTCAGCCTCTCTGGAAGACCACATTCATAAAGATGATGAATGACTCTCATAAAACACTTCTTTTTCTCATCAAAAACATAGAGGATGAGAATGTTTTGGGGGCTCACAATAAAGAGCGACCTCGTGGCAAGATGTGATGATGGAAAGGAGGAAGCATTAATATATTTTTGGATCAACTTTTGTACTAACACCCCAGCAACACAGAAGGATGTTATTCCTGTGATGAGAGAAGGCGAGAAAAACAGAGGGAGAGAAAGAGAGAATGAGGGAGAAAGAGACAGAAAGCACCATTGCGCTGGTGGGCACAAAGCAGTGATGTATACACTGGGTATCATAAGTATTTATCCCCCTTGGATTTTTTCCACATTTTATTGCGTTACAAAGTGGGATTCAAATTGATTTACACTGAACAAAAATATAAACAAAAATGTAAAGTGTTGGTTCCATGTTTCATGAGTTGAAATAAAAGATCCCAGAAATGTTCAATACTCACAAAAAGCATATTTCTCTAAAATGTTGGGCACAAATTTGTTTACATCCCTGTTTAATGAGAATGTCTGAACAAACTGTCAGAAACCGTCTCAAGGAAGCTCATCTGAGTGCTCGTCGTCCTCACCAGGGTCGTGACCTGACTGCAGTTTGGCGTCGTAACCGACTTCAGTGGGCAAATGCTCACCTTCGATGGTCACTGGCAAGCTGGAGAAGTGTGCTGTTCACGGATTAATACCAGTTTCAACTGCACCGGGCAGATGGCAGACGTATGGCGTCGTGTGGACGAGCGGTTTGCTGATTTCAATGTTGTGAACAGAGTGTCCCATGGTGGCGGTGGGGTTATGGTATGGGCAGGCATACAGTGCATTAAGAAAGTATTCAGACCCCTTGACTTTTTCCACAATTTGTTATGTTACAGCCTTATTCCAAAATTGATTAAATAAAAAAAGGTCCTCATCAATCTACACACAATACCCCATAATGGCCCCCCGTGTAGCTCAGTTGGTAGAGCATGGCGCTTGCAACGCCACAGTTGTGGGTTCGTTTCCCACGGGGCGCCAGTGAATAGTTATGTACGCTCAAGTTTATTTCTTGTTTCTTTCACAATAAAACATATTTTGCATCTTCAAAGTGGTAGGTATGTTGTGTACATCAAATGATCCAAACCCCCAAAAAATCAATTTTAATTCCTGGTTGTAAGGCAACAAAATAGGAAACATGCCAAGGGGGGTGAATACTTTCGCAAACCACTGTACATTTGTAATAAAAATAGAAATAAACTGTTTATGCTTTGTCATTATGGGGTATTGTGTGTAGATTGCTGAGATTTTTTATTTTTATTTTAATCAATTTTTGTAACGTAACAGAAATGTGGAAAAAGTCCAGGGGTCTGAATACTTTCCAAATGCATTGTATTAGGGCCTAACAAATTTATTTCAATTGACTGATTTCTTTATATGAACTGTAACTCATTAAATTATTTGAACAATTGCATGTTGCTTCTATATTTTTGTTCAGTGTAATTGTAATTTTTTGTAAACGGTATACACACAATTTTTTACAAAAAATAATGATGAAAAATAAACACATATACCTAGATTGGATACAACTAGCTCTCACAGTCTCATGTCAGAATTAGATGTTCATCCATGTATTCTGTATATTTTCATTATTCTGTCATTTAGGTCATTATTGTGGAGTCTCCCATCACAGCCATTGAACTTCATAGCTGTTTTAAAATCATCAATGTCCTCATTGTGAAATCCCTGAGCAGTTTCCTTCCTGTCCTGCACCTCAATTCAGAAGGATGACTGTATCTTTGATGTGTCTATCTGGTTCAATACATCACCCACAGCATGGGTCCCGTGTGGCTCAGTTGGTAGAGCATGGCACTTGCAGTGCCAGGGTTGTTGGTTTGATTCCCATGGGGGATCAGTACAAAAAAGTATGTACGCACTCACTACTGTAAATTGCACTGAATAAGAGCATCTGCTAAAATAATTTTTAAATAATAATAATTAACTTGACCATGCTTAATAACCCCTTACACTCATAGAAATTGGCCTATATGGATAGGGCCACATTGAAATGTTTCTAACAGAATAACTATAAAGAGCATAAGCATGGTAGCAATTGAAAGAGGATGCTTTGGAGATTATGGGGAATTTATTAGACCAAAGGTTAGGCTCAACAGTTCACGAGACTGAATCTAAATATTATACTGTTAATTGTATGTGCATTTACTGTACTTTTCACAGCATTTGTCAATAACGAAATCTGAAAATACTCTGGATACATTCGGCAATATAATAAGAATATTCATTTACATTTTGGAGTAAGTGCAAGATAAGAAAAAACGATTAGAAGAGTTTGCGAGAGAGGTGTAATTGGTGTCTCCAAGTGGCTACACACCTCTCGAAACTGTGCACAGTTCCTTAGTAATTTCAATGCACTTTTAGACTCAAGGAAATAGCATTAAACTATAAGGAGTTATTTTTTAATTTTTTTAGCTCTCCTAGTTTTGCCATTGAGGAACTGAAGCAAGCACACTTGTAGTTTTTTGTTTGGAACACAACCTTGTGTCCCCACCATCACACAATTGCTGTTGTTGTTTATGCAATCCAAAAACTTTCCATTATAAATCGCAATCTGGGTCAGGTGGGAATAATTTGAAGCTTATTATTTTGCCAATATGGCTAGCTAAGTTATAAAATACGATCTTACAGTGTTGGGCTTTCAAAAGGCACTTCAGACAAATAGATTGTAATTTTGATGCGCATAGAATGGAGCAGAGGAAGCTGCTGAGGGGAGGACAGCTCATAATAATGGCTGGAACGGAGCAAATGGAATGGCATAAAACACATGGAAACCATGTGTTTGATGTATTTGATACCATTCCACTGATTCCGCTCCAGCCATTACCACTAGCCCGTTCTCCCCAACCTCCTGTGGAATGGAGTCACGAATGCATTTAAGTGCGTGTTTTGAAGCAAATCTTCTTCACAATACGACAAACATTCTGTTCATGACAACCTAGGGTAGAATGCATGTCATCCTTGTAACTGTGGATCAAACATAGCAATTATAAACGTTTATACTGTAAATGACATGAGTTTCCAAATATTGAAATGTGAAGTGTACATTTGGACTGGGTGTGTGGTTTGCTTGTATGACATCAAAGTGGTATTTATTATAATCCTGAACGCCTCATCTTTCAGAACACATCGACTCCTCTCGATTTACAGCATTTCCCTCACTCAGACAACATATGCAAAAGTAGCCCAATTAGCGGGAGGGATGGGGGCATCTTCTTGTCGAGCCGGTGCACAAGTTTATAATGGCTGTCTGTCAAAACCCATAGTCCCTGTCGGTATTAGATAGAACGCCCGCCTGTGGGGAAAACAACCTGTGGTTACTGTACCTAAGATACCCCATTGGCTCACAGCAAAAACTTCACCCTTTTCAAACACAATTTTCTTCTTGTCTGCTTGTTTTAGTAAATTACAAAACTACATTTAAGAAAAGTACAAGTGTATTCTCCAGAGTATTGTCACTACTTAGAAAAACATAATATTGTAGGGCTTCCCTCATGCCCCTTTTCATGACAGTGCTAGCAGCCATGTGAGTACTAGCTAGCTACCGACCGGAACATTAAGCTAGCCAAGACCAACAACACAAACAAATGGACTATACAGCTACAAGTAGTGAGTGGAGTTACAAATGGACTATACTAAACAAGTAACATGTCTTACCTGTGATTAAATGTTTTCCACACGCATAGCTACGTGTAGCCTACTTGGACACCAGGTGCCCACATTTCCCACTCTCCCATGCCGAATAGCATGAAGCCACAGGGCTCTTCTTGCAGGCTCTATTTCCCTACGTGGGAGCATTGCGATCCATAGGTCGGGATTTCTGACCTGGTTACATGTACATTGAACAACACAGCAGCTTTCGGCATGTTTACATTTTTCTGTATAACAAAAATCGATGACGAAGTTGGCTCTTTTACAATGGGAGTGAATGGGAAGGAATGTTTGTTTTCCCCAATTTGTGGGCGTGGTCGAGGGGAATTCGTTATTATTGCGTGAATATCGACTCGGAGTATACAGCGCTGTGAAGCGGAGAACCTGAGCTCTGACGTCATGTATAGCATGTTACTCTACAGCCACTGCGTTCCAATTTAGGCCCTTATCAATGACAAAATCTGCCATTTTCAACCCGTACACGGGATGACAGGATCTGTGAGTAGAAAGGGCTACAGAGATATTCAACCCCTACTATTTCACACAGAATGAGTTTATGTAACTTATTATGTGATTTGTTAAGCCAAATTTGACTACTGAACTAATTTAGGTTTGCTAAACCAAGAGGGTGAAAACTTATGCAAGAACTGTATTGTAGTTATTACATTTTTATTAATTAGTAAAACATTTGTAGAGTTTTCTTTTCACTTAGACATTATGGAGTATTTTGTGTAGATCAATGACAAAAAAATCACAATTAAATCTACTGTATTTCAATTTTATTTGTCACATGTGCCGAATACAACAGGTGTAGACCTTACAGTGAAATGCTTACTTACAAGCCCTTGACCAACAATGCAGTTTTAAGAAAAATAAGTGTTGTAAAAAGTAAAAATACAAAAAAGATATTAAACAATTAAAGATCAGCAGTAAAATAACAGTAGCGAGGCTATATACAGGGGGTACCGGTACAGAGTCAATTTCAATCCCTCTTTGTAACACAACAAAATGTGAAACAATCCAAGGGGGGTGAATACTTATGATACCCACTGTAGATGAGGCATAGCAGTAGTGACAGACAGAACAGATGAGTTTGGGGAAATTAGAATAACAAGGTTATGGCTTGTCTTTTCTGTCATCCCAGAACTCTCTTCTGGGTACCACCTGAGCTATTCTCAACCTGGACTACCCCACCCAACCTGTAGGTTAAAACCAACTTGAACAGACAATTCCAGAGTCAAACATGTTTGTAGCCTACCAACACATTATTGCAGAAACATGCTTCTACCAATGTTCTAATTAAATTGATTATCCAAAGGCAACATGTGCTCTGTGTGCAGAAAATGGAATAGTATGGACCAGTGTTCACCAACCTTTTCTGAGTCAACATCACTTTCTGAGTTAAAATGCAAGCTGAGACCTACCGCTCAGATTTTTTTTCAACATGACTTAAAAAATGTAAGCCTATGCAACATTAACCTATTAAAAACAGTACCGTAGCAAATTAGGTTTATGCAGTAGGCTATAGACCCAATACATTATGACCGTATATTGGCTTTAATTCAATTGCCCTGCCAATGCATTGTTGTTCGGGCCATTAAAAAAAATATATATTTAAAACATTTGAGGTAGGCTATATGATCACACCGGTAATAGATCAGTTGTTGTATTACTTGTGAGGCACAGCTGAGTGAGCATATATTTAAATAATTTGCTGTTTATTTTTATTTTACTGGGCTGATGGTGCCTGCATCTGATGGTCAGTCTCAGCAGAGGGAGAGAGCAGCAGACTGAGAGTCCGCCTCTCAACATCCCTCCGCTCTCCCTTTCCTCAACTGACACTGACCAAAAAGGGACACCGTCTTCCAGTTGATGGCGAAACTCGAGTCACACCGCATTATTTCTGCCTCATGCACAAATTCATATTGTTACTCCGATGAACAGATAAAGTGAAATTCCTCAATATTAAAAAAGACACAACCCGCTAATAAAAACAATGGAAGCCTATCAATACACTTTCCTACTCATTCATTACAGCTGCAGTGCTGGTTGTAGCACGAGTGGAAGTAGGAAGAACGTGCACTTTATGGCTTATAAAAGTGTTGAATAAAAAGTGTTGACAGTGCTGAATAAGAACTTAAATATGAACTCACTCATAAAAACAGAATCTCTTTGCTGTATTCCTTGACAGTTTCTAGTCATGGTTTTAAACATTTTTAAATCTCACACTATTAACTTTGCTGTAGCTTTTTTTATGCCTGCTATGTTACTGCAGACAGTTATCTGAGCCATCCCATTGGCCAGCGGTAGGCCTATAGAGCACCTGATTTGCTCTCCAGGGCGAGTTTGTACCTTCAGACACATGAAATGGTTTAAAATGGGAACACTTCGCAGCTGAATCGGTGCACCTACCGCGCAAGACAAATAAAAAAATAGGAAGGCTTTATCATCAGGTTTTTTACAGAAATGTTTGGCGATCGACTAGGAATGCCTTGGAGATCGACCAGTCGATCGCAATCGACCGGTTGGTGACCACTGGTATGGACTATGGAATTACCTTGCCTGTACATAGGATAGGTGGCTGTCTTTGTAATTGACAGTCAGGGATGGTGATTATTGGCCCATCAGTCATAACCTGTCTGCCTTGCACCAGCTCCAGCGACTGTGCCCCTGACATGCCTGGACGAATTAAGCATATATTCAGAATGGGTTGGAAATAATTGGAGGAATGTCAATTTGTGACCATGAATGATGACCCAATGGCTGCAACCCTCAGTCCACATGTCAGACATATAGGCCTACAGGTCTTTGCTCTCATTCACAGACAGAAGGAAAATACGGCTATGCTGCTGTCATTATTACCTTACCCAATGTTTACAGCAGATCATCATGACACATCGTCAACATTAGCTGTTGACCAGGTCTATGTGTCAACATGTGCTAAACTAAGCATACAAACGCTGACAGATACTCATCATTAATGTGTTTAGATACAACCTGAAATAAACCAATCACAAACAGATGTGTGGGCTATTAAATAACGCAATTTGACATGGACATCTTGTACAAACCAAAATTGATGATTATGGTTGATACAAAGTATGGGTGAACGGGGAAGAAAGTAACACTTTTTGTTTTTTTCCTAATTACTCAGAGATCGATAGAGCTACAGACACCATATTTTTGATGACAAGCAACTTATATATGTCCTCTACCATTAGTAATTTATTTTCTTGGTTAAACAAGTTTAAATTAAATAGGCCGAGAACAGAACTACCGCAACTTTATTTTTGTACCTGCTGGTGGGGCGAGAGTAACACAGCCTTGGGACGGAAGTAACAGCTGGCGAGAAGCGCACAATATATGTCTTATCTCCATGTTTCTGGTTTGTAATGCTGGTTACTCTCAACAAATGTACTATCAGTCATAATTTCATGTTTGTATCGATTTGAATAATTAATCGCAATATTGCGCAAACACAATATTTTGCTTTACTAAAATGTATAACATTATTTTCCCATCTCACATTAATGGGAATGTAGTAGGAGAGGTTTTTCACCACTTTCAATGACTATTCATGCTTAGCTCTACCAATCAGGTGTGCTCCAGCTGTCCTTGTCATGAACGCTCCTCGTGTCTTGATAGAATAAACATCTTTATTCTCTTCACAAACGAAAAACTCATCATGCTTCTCACATTTCCATGGCTTGACATAAGTTAATTGACCCCCAGAATCATAAGGATATATATTTTTAACCATTAACCTGTCGATAAAAGCTTATGTGAGAAGCTGCTCCATCAAGTCAATTGATTAAGGCATAATTCTAATGATGTCATATATAATTTACAAACATTCAGTCACTTGTTGATATTTTGCTAACATTATCAAAGCAATATGAACTACAGGAGACAATGGCCTGTGCTTAAACTTTTTACTTTATTTTATTCCAGGTCATCAGTTTACACTGTGTTACTTTCGTCCCACCCTTCCTGTAACTTCTCCCAGGCTAAACACCCAAGACTAGCTAGCATGATAATTGAAACCAGTGCTTAATTTGGTAATTGGGAGGTGCCGGAACAAAAAGTGAGCGCAAGAGAGGGGTGACCTGGGGAGCTCTGAGGTACCGAAATGCATGATAAAAAATCACCTTTATAATTAAGCATTTCATGCATATAATTACATTTGTGTAGTGGCATAAAGCAGTAGAGTAGAGGCACTTACAGAAGTTGCACATGTGGGAAAAATATTTTAGTGGCCTAGGGTCATGAAAATGTTGGGCCTTTTATAAACGCATTTCATGCAAATCTATGTCATTTTACATGACTGGAGACTTGCATAATCTTTTTTAATGCCGCGTTCAAAACAACTGGGAACTCGGAGCTGGGAAATCTCTGACTTCAGTGAGCTCAAGACAACTTGGAAAATCGGGAAAAAACGAGCGCCGACTGGGAAAATTCGTTTTGAAAACTTTTTGTTATCATTTTGATGTCACCATATTTACTTTAGATGCAGCATAACGTTAGCTAGCTAACTAAGATTGAGGGGAGGTCACCAGATTTTAGCTAGCTAACGTTAGCATTGCTAGCAATTTTTGACAAACTTTGCTAGCTAATGACAACATTGCCATCTGTCTAAAGTAAATTTGATGACATAATAATCCTGGCAAAGTTGTTTCCTACTAAATATTTGACTACTTTAGCAATGTCATCGTATTTCCAGGCACTATAGTGTAATATAGACTAAACAGTAGTTAGCCTCCATCCAGAATGACTGGGCTAATCATCTATCACGACTCAGGATAAGACACAGATGCAGACACAGGAGGCAGATAGTTCGAATCTCAGAATGTTTATTTTAACACAGGGGGCAGGCAAAGGGCAGGTCGAGGGCAGGCAGAGGTTCGTAATCCAGGAGAGTCAAGCAGGTACTGGACGACATGCAGGCTCAGGGTCAGGACAGGCAGAAGGGTCAGAACTGGGAAGACTAAAAACAAAAACTTTAGAAACAAGAAAATGGGAAAAACATGCTGGTACGACCTAACAAGACAAGACGAACTGGCAACAGACAAACTGAAAATGCAGGTATAAATGGGGGAAAATGGGAGACACCTGGTGGGGGGGTGGAGACAAGCACAAGACAGTTGAAACAGATCACTGGAAAGACAGAGCGCTTTTCTGCCTCCATTTTCCATAAGACGTACAAAACCTTGGCCCTATCAATCAGAGCACTCAAATTGAATTATTTCTTAATGGCCTACCAGGCAGAGTTACTGGAGAAGGTGGGGAAGCAACTGGATTTGGATACCCAGAATCCAGATTCTTGGGATGAGATCTGTATGATTACAGATATAAACCTCTGCGCCTCCCTTAGTGCCACCCAAGGCTGTGGTCATACGACCCACAAACCTGAGCCCTGTCGCTGCCCCGTTGGTCACTTCAACTCGCCCCAGCCTCACAGCGGGGTAGGTGCAACAAGCTGGCATTGCAGGACCAAACCACCGGCGACACAGCAGACTGCCAATACCCAGGTTAAGTCCTTGAACCAGAGCAAACCTGGAGGTAAACAGTCCTTTGCTGCGGTCCTAAGCGGCAGAGGAGGATAGTGTAAAGCCTATAGGTTTTCTGGGCTCACTATGAAGATCCAGTGGTATGTCCAGAACATTTTGAATGGGGTGGCCAAGGTGGGGCACAGACCCAGTTTAGGGGGGCCATAATATTTTGAACCTTAATCGATGTAAGTTGAATTTAGTCAATTATTATTTTATTTCTTTATATAATATTTATTTTTACATTATCATTTTTTTACACTCAAAATACAAACTTATACAAACGAATAACAACTTACAGACACACACAAACAATGACTACATCTCATCTGCCCATACCAGCATGCTCACATCCCCATCCATAGTGCCTGCATTATTGTTTAACTGTAATTTTGCTAGTTATGCTCCAACTTTCCCTGCATCTTGTGCCAACATCAGTTAGTTTTAAGTCTTGGTTCCAATAGTTAATATTTGTTCTAAAAGATTGTCAGTTGGATATGCTCTCTACAAGGTTTTGTATATCTTCATTATCATATGAACATGCTTTGATGTCCAAAATATTTCAAATCGAAATTTCGTGATACATTACATTGCCAAAAGTTGGTTCGCCGAACATCACATTCCGAACTCATGTGCATTAATATGGAGTTGGTCCCCTCTTTGCTGCTATAACAGCAGGGAAGGCTTTCCACTAGATGTTGGAACATTGCTGCTGGGACTTGCTTCCATTCAGCCACAAGAGCATTAGTTAGGTCCGGCACTGATGTTGGGCGATTAGGCCTGGCTCGCAGTCGGCGTTCCAGTTCATCCCCAAGGGTTTTTACATGTTCTACTCTGATGTAGCCACTATCTTCTGTATTCCTGACCCTGAGTTGGCTCTAGAACATTTATCCTCAAAATGTATTCCTCTGGCAGATAAACACGCCCCTTTTAAACAATTCAGAGCCAAAGATAGATCTAACCCTTGGTTTTCTTCTGAGCTATCTGAGCTCAGAAATCAGATGAGAAATCAGGCCTGGACCAAAGCAAGGAAAATATACTCTGTAGTGGACTGGCAATCTTTCATACAATTGAGAAACAGATGTACTATCTCGATTAAGAAAGCTAAATCAAACTATTTTTTAAACTCTATTGCTGACTCTGCTGGTGATCCTTCTAAATTTTGGAAAACAGGAAATGCACTGAAGCGTACAAATTCCTCTTCTTCCCTGCCTAAGCAAGTTATGTCTGACTATGGCATCATAACTGAGAAGAATGGAATAAGTGATGCTTTTAATGATCATTTTATCTCGGAAGGCTTTTTATTTGAGAGAAACTGTGCTTTAATTGACCCTAGTCAGTCAATCGACTGCTCTTCCCTCTGTTAGCCTCTAGCTGACTCGAAGGTTAACCCGTCAACTTATAGTGAATCTTTGTTTTCATCTCAACAATTTACTATCTGTGATGTGCAAGATGCCTTGCTTAAGATTGATGTAAAAAAAAAAAAAGATCCACTGGGGCTAATATGCTTGATACATTTTTGCTGCAGCTCTCTGCCCCCCTGATTGCTGGATTATTAACCGATATCTTTAACCTGACGATTATATCTGGTACTATCCCCAAGGTTTGGAAGGCGGCCCATGTACTCCCACTTCACAAAGGTGGTGACCCTTGTGACCTAAATAATTATCGCCCTATTTCTAAACTTTCTTGCCTAGCTAAAATATTAAAATCCTTGATTAATTCTCAGCTAAGATCTTTCTTATCTTTGAAACGTATTCTAAATGTACATCAGTCTGATTTTAGACCAGGTCATAGGACTATCTTGGCTGCATCCCTAGTTATAAATGATGTGGTTAACTGTATGGATAAAAGGCAATATTGTGCTGCCCTCTTCACTGACCTGTCAAAGGCCTTCGATACTGTTGATCACTCACTGCTAATTCAGAGGCTTTCCTCAATTCACCTAGACCAAGCTGCATGTTACTGGTTTAAAAATTACTTGACAGATAGAACTCAATGTGTATGTACTGATAGTGTTAAATCAGGTTTCCTGGATATTACGAAAAAAGTGTCCTGCAGGGGTCGATTCTGGGTCCTGTACTTTTTACTGTTACATTAACAATATCGACTTGTCTGTAAAAAACTCTAGCCTGAACTTGTATGCCGATGATACTGTTGTGGATGGTATTGCCCCCACGGTTGGCCAGGCTCTATCTGAACTACAGTCTGCCTTCATTGTATTACAGAAAAACTTTATTGACCTGAAATTAGTATTGAATGCAGATAAAACTAAGTTTACAAATAACTCTGATGATTTAAGCATATGTACTTTGGATGGTGTCCATTTTAGAAGAAGAAATTGCGCCGGAGAAGATGGCTGTCATTTTACAGACCTCTAACCAATTGTACTATTATATGTGTTTTTTCACGTTATTTGTAATTTATTCTGTACATAATGTTTCTGCCACCATCTCTTATGACCAAAAAGAGCTTCTGGATATCAGGACAGCGATTATTCACCTCGTATTGGACCAAGATTATTTCTTCAACGAGTCGGACGCAAAGGATATCCTACAGACACCTGACAAGGCCCATATCCCCGTCATTCGCATGAGAAAGAGACGGAAATATCGTGGACGTAGGTCGGGGTGCCTTGTAAGGATCCGACGGCGAGCGAGTAAACTGCCTCTTCCATCAATCATATTAGCCAATGTTCAATCATTTGAAAACAAATTGGACGACCTAAGATTAAGGTTATCCTACCAACGGGACATTAAAAACTGTAATATCTTATGTTTCACCGTGTCGTGGCTGAACGATGACATGGATAACATACAGCTGGCGGGATATACACTACATCGGCAGGATAGAACGGCTGACTCCGGTAAGACAAGGGGTGGCGGTCTGTGTATATTTGTAAACAACAGCTGGTGCATAAAATCTAATACTAAGGAAGTCTTGAGGTTTTGCTCGCCGGAGGTAGAGTATCTCATGATAAGCTGTAGACCACACTAGAGTTTCATCTATATTTTTCGTAGCTGTCTATTTATTTATTATTTATTTTTATTTCACCTTTATTTATCCAGGTAAGCCAGTTGAGAACAAGTTCTCATTTACAACTGCGGCCTGGCCAAGATAAAGCAAAGCAGTGCGATAAAAACAACAACACAGAGTTACATATGGGGTAAACAAAACATAAAATCAAAAATACAACAGAAAATATATAGGCAATAAGGCAATAAATAGGCCTTTGTGCAAAATAGTTAACATTTCGTATTAACACTGGAATGATAGATGTGCAAAAGATGATGTGGAAATAGAGATACTGGGGTGCAAATTAGCAAAATAAATAACAATATGGGGTTGAGGTAGTTGGGTGGGCTAATTTCAGAATGGCTGTGTACAGGTGCAGTGATCGGTAAGCTGCTCTGACAACTGACGCTTAAAGTTAGTGAGGGAGATAAGAGTCTCCAGCTTCAGAGATTTTTGCAGTTCATTCCAGTCATTGGCAGCAGAGAACTGGAAGGAATGGCGGCCAAAGGAGGTGTTGGCTTTGGGGATGATCAGTGAGATATACCTGCTGGAGCGCAGACTACGGGTGGGTGTTGCTATGGTGACCAGTGAGCTAAGATAAGACGGGGATTTGCCTAACAGTGATTTATAGATGACCTGGAGTCAGTGGGTTTGGCGACGAATATGTAGTGAGGGCCAGCCAACAAGAGCGTACAGGTCACAATGGTGGGTAGTATATGGGGCTTTGGTGACAAAACGGATGGCACTGTGATAGACTACATCCAATTTGCTGAGTAGAGTGTTGGAGGCTATTTTGTAAATGACATCGCCAAAGTCCAGGATCGGTAGGATAGTCAGTTTTACGAGGGCATGTTTGGCAGCATGAGTGAAGGAGGCTTTGTTGCGAAATAGGAAGCCGATTCTAGATCTAACTTTTGATTGGAGATGCTTAATGTGAGTCTTGAAGGAGAGTTTACAGTCTAACCAGACACCTACGTATTTGTAGTTGTCCACATACTCTAGGTCAGACACGCCGAGAGTAGTGATTCTTGTCTGGTGGGCGGGTGCAAGCAGCGTTCGGTTGAAGAGCATGCATTTAGTTTTACTAGTGTTTAAGAGCAGTTGGCACTAAGATTGCACTCAATGAGCTGTATAAGGCCATAAGTAAATAGGAAAACGCTCATCCAGAGGCAGCGCTCCTAGTGGCCGGGGACTTTAATGTAGGGAAACTTAAATCCGTTCTACCTAATTTCTACCAGCATGTTAAATGTGCAACCAGAGGAAAACAACTCTAGATCTCCTTTACTCCACACACAGAAACGCATACAAAGCTCTCCCTCGCCCTCCATTTGGCAAGTCTGACCATGACTATCCTCCTGATTCCTGCATATAAGCAAAAACTAAAGCCGGAAGCACCATTGACTCGGTTAATGAAAAAGTGGTCAGATGGCGCAGATGCTAAACTACAGAACTGTTTTGATAGCACAGACAGGAATATGTTCCCGGGATTCTTCCGATAGCATTGAGGAGTACACCACATCAGTCACTGGCTTCATCAATAAGTGCATCGATGACGTCGTCCCCACAGTGACCGTACGTACATACCCCAACCAGAAGCCATGGATTACAGGCAACATCCGCACTGAGCTAAAGGGTATAGCTGCTGCTTTCAATGAGCGGGTCTCTAACCCGGATGCTTATAAGAAATCCCGCTATGCCCTCAGACGAACCATCAAACAGGACTAAGATTGAATCGTACTACACCGACACTCGTCGGATGTGGCAGGGCTTGAAAACTATTACAGACTACAAAGGGAAGCACAGCCGCGAGCTGCCCAGTGACACAAGCCTACCAGACGAGCTAAATCACTTCTATGCTCGCTTCGAGGCAAGCAACACTGAAGCATGCATGACAGCATCAGCTGTTCCGGATGACTATGTGATCACGCTCTCCATAGCCGATGTGAGTAAGACTTTTAAGCAGGTCAACATTCACAAGGCCGCAGGGCCAGACGGATTACCAGGACGTGTACTCCGAGCATGCGCTGACCAACTGGCAAGTGTCTTCACTGACAATTTCAACATGTCTCGGACTGAGTCTGTAATACCAACATGTTTCAAGCAGACCACCATAGTCCCCGTGCCCAAGGACACTAAGATAACATGCCTAAATGACTACCGACCCGTAGCACTCACGTCTGTAGCCATGAAGTGCTTTGAAAGGCTGGTCATGGCTCACATCAACACCATTATCCCAGAAACCCTAGACCCACACAATTTGCATACCGCCCCAACAGATCCACAGATGATGCAATCTCTATTGCACTCCACACTGCCCTTTCCCACCTGGACGAGAGGAATACCTACGTGACAATGCTATTCATTGACTACAGCTCAGCGTTCAACACCATAGTGCCCTCAAAGCTCATCACTAAGCTAAGGACCCTGGGACTAAACACCTCCCTCTGCAACTGGATCCTGAACTTCCTGACGGGCCGCCCCCAGGTGGTAAGGGTAGGTAACAACACATCTGCCACGCTGATCCTCAACACGGGGACCCCTCAGGGGTGCGTGCTCAGTCCCCTCCTGTTCTCCCTGTTCACCCATGACTGCATGGCCATGCACAACACCAACACCATCATTAAGTTTGCCGACGACACAACAGTGGAAGGCCTGATCACCGACAACGATGAGACAGCCTATAGGGAGGAGGTCAGAGACCTGGCCGTGTGGTGCCAGGATAACAGCCTCTCCCTCAACGTGATCAAGACAAAGGAGATGATTGTGGACTACAGGAAAAAAAAGAGGACTGAGCACGCCCCCATTCTCATCGACGGGGCTGTAGTGGAACGGATTGAGAGCTTAAAGTTCATTGGTGTCCACATCACCAACAAACTATCATGGTCCAAACACACCAAGACAGTCATGAAGAGGGCACGACAAAGCCTATTCCCCCTCAGGAGACTGAAAAGATTTGGCATGGGTCCTCAGATCCTCAAAAATGTATACAGCTGCACAACCGAGAGCATCTTGACTGGTTGCATCACCGCCTGGTATGGAAACTGCTCGGCCTCCGACCGCAATGCACTACAGAGGGTAGTGCGTACGGCCCAGTACATCACTGGGGCCAAGCTTCCTGCCATGCAGGACCTCTATACCAGGCGGTGTCAGAGGAAGGCCCTAAAATTGTCAAAGACTCCAGCCACCCTAGTCATAGACTGTTCTTTCTGCTACCGCACGGCAAGCGGTACAGGAGCGCCAAGTCTAGGTCCAAAAAGCTTCTCAACAGCTTCTACCCCGAGCCATAAGACTCCTGAACAGCTAATCATGACTACCCGGACTATTTGTAGTGCCCCCCACCCCACCCCACCCCAACCCCCTCTTTTACGCTGCTGCTACTCTGTTTATTATATATGTATAGTCACTTTAACTTTACCCACATGTACATATTACCTCAATTACCTCGACTAGCCGGTGCCCCCGCAAATTGACTCTGTACCGGTACCCCCCTGTATATAGCCTCCCTACTGTTATTTTATTTTACTGCTGCTCTTTAGTTATTTGCTTGTAATTTTTTCCTTAACACTTTTTTTATTTGACTTTTTCTTAAAACAAACTGCATTGTTGGTAAACGGGCTTGTAAGTAAGCATTTCACTGTAATGTCTACACCTGTTGTATTTGGCCTCCCACTCCTCTTTCTATTCTGGTTAGAGCCAGTTTGCGCTGTTCTGTGAAGGGAGTAGTACACAGCGTTGTACGAGATCTTCAGTTTCTTGGCAGTTTCTTGCATAGAATAGCCTTCATTTCTCAGAACAAGAATAGACTGATGAGTTTCAGAAGAAAGTTATTTGTTTCTGGCCATTTTGAGCCTGTAATCGAACCCACAATTGCTGATGCTCCAGATACTCAACTAGTCTCAAGAAGGCCAGTTTTATTGCTTCTTTAATCAGCACAACAGTTTTCAGCTGTGCTAACATAATTGCAAAATGGTTTTCTAATGATCAATTAGCCTTTTAAATGATAAACTTGGATTAGCAAACACAACGTACCATTGGAACACAGGACTGATGGTTGCTGATAATGGGCCTCTGTGTGCCTATGTAGATATTCCATTACAAATCAGCCGTTTCCAGCTACAATAGCCATTTACAACAATCACAATGTCTACACTGTATTTCTGATCAATTTGATGTTATTTTAATGGACAAAAAAATTGCTTTTCTTTCGAAAACAAGGACATTTCTAAGTGACCCCAAACTTTTGAACGGTAGTGTACATTTTCATAGAAGCTTTAAAAATGTTATTTAATTGGGTTGTTGTATCTAATTACTGCTTTTGTATCTTTATCTTTTATAATTATAACTGGTTTAGCATGTACTCATTTTGTGAGGGCTGCGAGATATTTACCAGGTTTATTTGCCATTAAGCAGTATGCTTTATTTTAGTTTAACCTGTAGTTGTTGGCTCTCTTCAAAAGTAAAAGATCGTATTCCTGCTTAAGTTCAGAAATTGTATTTTCTTCTTTAACTTGTAAAGATTTTTATGGGCTTTTTCTAAGAGAGTGATTATTATTATTCTATTTTAATTTGTATTTCTAAATCAGATGTAACTTTTGCAGAGTAGGAGATTATCATTCCCCTAATGTACGCCTTATAAGCATCCCAAATTATATTGCGGGTCGGGTTTTCTCTGTCCTCTATGTCTACATTTGTAATGGTAAAGGTTTTACATTTTTCATTTACGTACAGTGCATTCGGAAAGTATTCAGACCCCTTGACTTTTTCCAAATGTTGTTATGTTACAGCCTTATTCTAAAATAGATTGAATAATTTACACACAATACACCATAATGACAAAACGAAAACAGGTTTTTTGACATTTTTGCAAATGTATTCAAAATAAAAAACAGAAATACCTTATTTACATAAGTATTCAGACCCTTTGCTATGAGACTCAAAATTGAGCTCAGGTGCATCTTCTTTCCATTGATCATCCTCGAGATCTTTCTACCATTTAAGAATGATGGAGGCCACTGTGTTCTTGGGGACCTTCAATGCTGCAGAACGTTTTTGGTACCCTTCCCCAGATCTGTGCCTCGACACAATCCTGTCTCGGAGCTCTACGGACAATTCCTTCGAAGCCACTCCTCAGTAGAAGGCACATAACAGTCCGCTTGGAGTATGCCAAAAAGCACCTAAAGACTCTCAGACCATCCTTGATGCAAACCTGCTCCAGAGCGCTCAGGACCTCAGACTGGGGCAAAGGTTCACCTTCCAACAGGACAACAACCCTAAGCACACAGCCAAGACAACACAGGAGTGGCTTCGGGACAAGTCTCTGAATGTCCTTGTGTGGTCCAGCCATAGCCCGGACTTGAACCCGATCGAACATCTCTGGAGAGACCTGAAAATAGCTGTGCTCTGACGCTCCCCATCCAACCTGACAGAGCATGAGAGGATCTGCAGAGAAGAATGGGAGAAACTCCCCAAATACAGGTGTGCCAAGCTTGTAGCGTCATAGACAAGAAGACTCAAGGCTGTAATTGCTAAAGGTGCTTCAACAAAGTACTGAGTCTAGGGTCTGAATACTTATGTAAATGTAACATTTCCGGTTGTTTTCTTTATACATTTCAAAAATGTTCTAAAAACCTGTTTTTGCTTTGTCATTATGGGGTATTGTGTGTAGATTGATGAGGATTTTTATTTATTTAATCCATTTTAGAATAAGGCTGTAACGTAACAAAATGTGGAAAATGTCAAGGGGTCTGAATTCTTTCTGAATGCACTGTATGTAATACATTTCGGGTCCAGAAGATGAGCTCTGTTCATTCTCCAAATTCTGTCACTAGGTGTATTTTCTATTGTTGTAATTAAGCACACCTGTTAATTGAAATGCATTCCAGGTGACTACCTCGTGAAGCTGGTTGAGAGAATGCCAAGAGTGTGCAAAGCTGTCATCAAGGCAACAGGTAATGCATGGCTTATATCCAAGATGGCGTAGCAGTGCGGTCGCGGTTTTATTCATTGTCCTAGTGTAAATATCCCGTTTCTTGTTTTTTTTGTCTATTTTGTATATATTTCTCAATTTTTACTTTTCATTCTTTAACTAAATATACTTTCCTGCAACCCGCCTCACCCAACGTGGAAAGGATTCTATTATTTCTTTATAACTTTCATCAAGAACCTTAAGCTGAAACTAGTGTAGGTGCAACTGAATGGCTACTTGCTATTAGTCACCGTTAGCGTCTTCACCATTGTCTGTGGCCTACACTATCCACCAGCCAGCTCTAGCTCTAGCCTGGACAATTCGTCGGCCAGTCTGCACAGCGTGCTATCGACCCAGAGCTTATCGGACTTTCTGCCGGAATCACTGGACCCTAGCGCCAGATCATCGCAACCAGCTAGCTAGCTGCAACCTGTTGTTGGCTAATTACCATTGCCCTATAGCAAGCACCAGTTAGCCTTGAGCTAGCCTCAGGCCCATCTCCCGGCTATCTACCTCTCTGTCAACCGGACGGGACCTCCTAGTGTTGACACTGAGCCCCGCCGATCCAACACGACTGGTTTGCCGACCAACGTCTGATGTGGTTTCAACAGGCTTCCCGTTGCGGCGACCCACGAAGATCCATCTGCCAGCCCCGGCCCGCTAGCACACGCAAACTACAACTGTGCTCCCTGCTAGCTGTGCTGAAGCACCAATTTGAACTGCTCTCGGACTCACATATTGCTGTTCACTGGACCTTATGATCACTCAGCTGCACAGCTGATGCCTGCTGGACTGTTCCTTTACACGGTACCCTGTCCTGTTTATTCTGTTTAGCCTCAGCCCAAACTTTATCGCTATTACCAGTTGTTGTCTTTGCTCTCTCTAATAACACCTGTGATTGCTTTATGCCTTTCTCCCATGTCAATTATGCCTTGCCTATCGCTGTTTGGGTTAGTTCTTATTATACAATTTCACTGTAGAACCCCTAGTCCCTCTCAAACTGCCTGAAATAGTTCCTTTGTTCCACCCCCCATACACGCCGAGACCGGCTCAATCGGTGCCTCCAGTGATGCTATCTCTTTCATTGTTACCCAACGCTTAGGGTTACCTCAACTGTTCTCATATCCTTCCATATCCTTTTCTGTACATAATGCCCTGAATCTTTTCTACAACGCCCGGAGAACTGCCCCCTTTATTCTATGTACCCAACGCACTAGAAGACCAGTTCTTAAAGCCTTTAGTCATATCCTTATTCTAGTCCTCCTCTGTTCCTCTGGTGATGTAGAGGCTAACCCAGGCCCTGCAGCCCCCAGTATCACTCCTACTCCCCAGGAGCTATCATTTGTTGACTTCTGTAACCGTAAAAGCCTTGGTTTTCTGCACGTAAATATCAGAAGCCTCCTTCCTAAGTTTGAGTTATTCACTGCGTTAGCACACTCCGCCAACCCTGATGTTCTAGCAGTGTCTGAATCCTGGCTTAGGAAGGCCACCAAAAATTCTGAAATTTCCATCCCCAACTATAACATTTTCCGTCTAGATAGAATTGCCAAAGGGGATGGAGTTGCAATCTACTGTAGAGATAGCCTGCAGAGCTCTATCATACTATCCAGGTCTGTGCCCAAACAGTTTGAGCTTCTACTTCTAAAAATCCACCTTTCCAGAAATAAATCTCTCACTGTTGCCGCTTGCTACAGACCCCCCTCAGCCCCCAGCTGTGCCCTGGACACCATATGTGAATTGATTGCCCCCCATCTATCCTCAGAGTTCGTACTGCTTGGTGACCTAAATTGGGATATGCTTAACACCCCGGCCATCCTACAATCTAAACTAGATGCCCTCAATCTCACACAAATTATCAACGAACCTACCAGGTACAACCCTAAATCCGTAAACATGGGTACCCTCATAGATATCATCCTGACTAACTTACCCTCTAAATACACCTCCGCTGTCTTCAACCAGGATCTCAGCGATCACTGCCTTATTGCCTGCGTCCGTAACGGGTCCGCGGTCAAACGACCACCCCTCATCACTGTCAAACGCTCCCAAAAACACTTCAGCAAGCAGGCCTTCCTAATTGACCTGGCCCAGGTATCCTGGATGGATATAGATCTCATTCTGTCAGTAGAGGATGCCTGGTTGTTCTTTAAAAGTAATTTCCTCTCAATCTTAAATAAACATGCCCCATTCAAAAAATACAGAACTAAGAACAGATATAGCCCCTGGTTCTCCTCACACTTGACTGCCCTTGACCAGCACAAAAACATCCTGTGGCGTACTGCATTAGCATCAAATAGCCCCCGCGATATGCAACTTTTCAGGGAAGTTAGGAACCAATATACACAAGCAGTTAGGAAAGCAAAGGCTAACTTTTTCAAACAGAAATGTGCATCCTGTAGCACTAACTCCAAAAAGTTTTGGGACACTGTAAAGTCCATGGAAAATAAGAGCACATCCTCCCAGCTGCCCACTGCACTGAGGCTAGGAAACACTATCACCACCGATAAATCTACAATAATCGAGAATTTCAACAAGCATTTTGCTACGGCTGGCCATGCTTTCCACCTGGCTACCACTACCCCGGCCACCAGCTCTGCACCCTCCGCTGCAACTTGCCCATGCCCCCCCCCGCTTCTCCTTCACACAAATCCAGACAGCTGATGTTCTGAAAGAGCTGCAAAATCTGGACCCCTACAAATCATCTGGGCTAGACAATCTGGACCCTTTCTTTCTAAAACTAGCCGCCGAAATTGTCGCAACCCCTATTACTAGCCTGTTCAACCTCTGTTTCGTAATGTCTGAGATCCCCAGAGATTGGAAAGCTGCCGCGGTCATCCCCCTCTTCAAAGGGGGTGACACTCTAGATCCAAACTGTTACAGACCCATATCCATCCTGCCCTGCCTTTCAAAAGTTTTTGAAAGCCAAGTTAACAAACAGATCACCGACCATTTCGAATCCCACTGTACCTTCTCTGCTATGCAATCCGGTTTCCGAGCTGGTCATGGGTGCACTTCAGCCACGCTCAAGGTCCTAAACGATATTATAACCGCGATCGATAATAGACAGTACTGTGCAGCCGTTTTCATTGACCTGGCCAAGGCTTTCGACTCTGTCAACCACCGCATTCTTATTGGCAGACTAAATAGCCTTGGTTTCTTAAATGACTGCCTCGCCTGGTTCACCAACTACTTCTCTGATAGAGTTCAATGTGTCAAATCGTAGGGCCTGTTGTCTGGACCTATGGCAGTCTCTATGGGGGTGCCACAGGGTTCAATTCTTGGGCAGACTCTTTTCTCTGTGTATATCAATGACGTCGCTCTTGCTGCTGGTGACTCTCAGATCCACCTCTACGCAGACGACACCATTTTGTATACATCTGGCCCTTCATTGGACACTGTGTTAACAAACCTCCAAACGAGCTTCAATGCCATACAACACTCCTTCAGTAGCCTCCAACTGCTCTTAAACACTAGTAAAACTAAATGCATGCTCTTCAACCGAACGCTGCTTGCACCCGCCCACCCGACTAGAATCACTACTCTCGACGGGTCTGACCTAGAGTATGTGGACAATTACAAATATCTAGGTGTCTGGTTAGACTGTAAACTCTCCTTCCAGATTCACATTAAGAATCTCCAATCCAAAGTTTAATCTAGAATCGGTTTCCTATTTCGCAACAAAGCCTCCTTCACTCATGCTGCCAAACATGCCCTCGTAAAACTGACTATCCTACCGATCCTTGACTTCGGCGATGTCATTTACAAAATAGCCTCCAACACTCTACTCAGCAAATTGGATGTAGTCTATCACAGTGCCATCCGTTTTGTCTCCAAAGCCCCATATACTACCCACCACTGTGACCTGTACGCTCTTGTTGGCTGGTCCTCACTACATATTCGTCGCCAAACCCACTGGCTCCAGGCCATCTATAAATCACTGCTAGGCAAATCCCTGCCTTATCTTAGCTCATTGGTCACCATAGCAACACCCACCCGTAGTATGCGCTCCAGCAGGTATATCTCACTGGTCATCCCCAAAGCCAACACCTCCTTTGGCCGCCATTCCTTCCAGTTCTCTGCTGCCAATGACTGGAACAAATTGCAAAAATCTCTGAAGCTGGAGACACTTATCTCCCTCACTAACTTTAAGCATCAGTTGTCAGAGCACCTTACCGATCACTGCACCTGTACACAGCCCATCTGAAATTAGCCCGCCCAACTACCTCATCCCTATATTGTTATTTATTTTGCTCATTTGTACCCCAGTATCTCTATTTGCACATCATCTCTTGCACATCTATCATTCCAGTGTTAATACTAATTGTAATTATTTTGCACTATAGCCTATTTATTGCCTTACCTCCATAACTTGCTACATTTGCACACACTGTATATATATTTATTTCTGTTGTATTTTTGACTTTGTTTTGTTTTACCCCATATGTAACTCAGTGTTGTTGTTTTTATCGCACTGCTTTGCTTTATCTTGGCCAGGTCGCAGTTGTAAATGAGAACTTGTTCTCAACTGGCTTACCTGGTTAAATAAAGGTTAAATAAAAAAAGAAAAAAAAGAAAAAAGAAAAGGTGGCTACTTTGAAGAATATAAAATATAAAATATTGAGTGGCGCAGTGGTCTAAGGCACTGCATCGCAGTGCTAGCTGTGCCACTAGAGATCCTGGTTCTAATCCAGGCTCTGTCATAGCCGGCCGCGACCGGGAGACCCATGGGGCGGTGCACAATTGGCCCAGAGTCGTCCAGGGTAGGGGAGGGAATGGCCGGCAGGGATGTAGCTCAGTTGGTAGAGCATGGTGTTTGCAACGCCAGGGTTGTGGGTTCGATTCCCACGGGGGGCAAGTATGAAAAATAATGTATGCACTCACTAACTGTAAGTTGCTCTGGATAAGAGCGTCTGCTAAATGAATTTAAAATATATATATATATATATATATTGATTTGTTTAACATTTCTTTGGTTACTACATGATTCCATATGTATTATTTCATAGTTTTGATGTTTTCACTATTACTCTACCATGTATACAAGCTTGGCTCGGGTGGGGTCTACTTCTCCCCCCTTTTACCCCACCCGAGCCAAGCTTATCCCGACCTCCCATCTTTACTCCCCCTTGCCCCCCAAGCCAAGCTAGTCCCACCCTCCCATTCTTACCCACCCTTGCCCCCCCAAGCCAAGCTTATCACCACCTCCCCTCATTGACCTCCCTTACCCTCCCAGGCCAAGTTTATTCCAACCTCCGTCAATTCCCCCCTCCCTTCTTCTCAAACACATTTATACTCCTTTGTACATTTACTTAGTCATCCATTTTCCTTCATTCACACATATACCCTTTGCCTCCACACACCCATTCTCTCCCGCCCTCCTATATGTATTCATATTCACACTCCTTCAATCTCCCATTCATATGCATAGACCCATATCCACAAGTACACCCACTCACAACCTCTCACCCCACACACACACACACACACACACACACACACACACACACACACACACACACACACACACACATCCATTGAACAATTATTGACAATTATTGACTTTATGTTATATTTCCTCTTTTATCTTGTATTTTCAGTGTCCATTTATCTCATTGGCATCTGTTAATTCTATTGTTACTTCCTAGAGAAGAACAGTTACTTGGGGACAATAGAGTCTAGATTGTATTGGGGGGACAGGGAAGGAATAGTGTCTCAATTTATGATAATCTGGTCTTGGGCATCACTGTATTTAGACTACTGTGGTCCTCTGTAGCTCAGCTGGTAGAGCACGCCGCTTGTAACGCTAAGGTAGTTGGTTCGATCCCCGGGACCACCCATACACAAAAAAAATGTATGCATGCATGACTGTAAGTCGCTTTGGATAAAAGCGTCTGCTAAATGGCATATTATTATTATTACTGTGCTTATCTGTTTTTTCAGCTTCTGCTGTCCTCAGGGCACGGGGTTCTCGTTCAACTAGAATGATTTACTGCAGCCCTTTCAAGGCTTCGTTGGAGCTTGTGAACTCCATTTTCTGTGTTCCCTTCCATGCTAGGGTTGAATATTTTCCCGGTATTTTACAAACGTTCCATCCCGAGAACACATCACTTTTCTCCCGGGTAAACCGGTATTTCCCACCAAAACCGTTAATGTCATTCAAAAGCATTATAAAGCATAAAAATATGTCTGGATTTGATTAGAGCTTTGATCAGCATGAAAATTCAAACCTGATGCTACCTGAGCCTGATAAGCCATATATTAAATACATTTTATGAGCCCTAAATTAACGACATTTAATGATCCCAAGCCCAAAAACTGCCAAATGATTGTGCCGTTATCCAGTACAAAGCCTACAGTTGAAGTCGGAAGTTTACATACACTTAGGTTGGAGTCATTAAAAATCGTTTTTCAACCACTCCACAAATGTCTTGTTAACAAACTATAGTTTTGGCAAGTCGGTTAGGACATGTACTTTGTGCGTGACACAAGTAATTCTTCCAACAATTGTTTACAGACAGATTATTTTACTTATAATTCACTGTATCACAATTCCAGTGGGTCAGAAGTTTACATACACTAAGTTGATGTCATGGCTTTAGAAGCTTCTGATAGGCTATTGGAGGTGTACCTGTGGATGTATTTCAAGGCCTACTGTCGTGTATTGGGATTATGCCTTTGTTAAATGTTTTTAAGTGGAACTGAAAGAATGTTGATTTTAGTATCAAGAGGGAATGTTTTAGTGTAACGCCACATACAACAGACAGGAAGTGTGTTGTGGACAGGGGAGACTGGTGATTGGCCAGAAGAGGGAGCCCATCTTTTTGCATTGTTTATAAGTAGGGGTTAAACGATGAAAGGGCAGAGCGGCCATTCTGAGGCGTCGCTCTCCGGGTGGGCATGTCACCTGTCACTTATGCTGAAGCTTGTGATATGAATAAACCTTATGATCTAAGTTCAGTATGAGCGGACTCCTTTGTTCATCAGCAATAATTGCCACCATTCACCCGATACGACAAATGGCGCCCAACGTGGGGCTGGTCTGCAAATCTCCTTTGTTTCATTCAGCCGCCAGGCTAACTCGCTTTGAAGCCATGGCCAGACAAGGGTGAGTTTTTCTTACCGCTTTGGAGCTTGTTAGGTTGGATGCTATGTGATTGTACACTGGAGAAATGTACCATACGACCGTGCCTCGGGTGGCGTTATTGCTGATGACTGGGGGTCTGGCTAATCATTATAAAAAATTTAAAACAGCGCAAAAGTGGTTAGAGTTTATGGATTGTTTATAGAGATGTGTTGCTTGAATAGTAAGTCAAGAACAATCGGGGCCAAGATATGTATACAAGTTAGGACATTGCAGGATTTGATAAAGCCCTCGGAACAAACGAGGCGACCGCATGGTGGGCCATAAAATCCTGGGAACGCGTTATGGGTTTCAGGTCAGTCTTAGACTGGGGTTTGGTTGTAGATTTATTGGGGGTTGCTTGCCCATCTTCTGTCCGACGGGATATCTGGTTGGGGGGGACCGCTCATATAAATATCCATACTCACGGCAGAATAAAGTTAGGACAAAGGAAAAAGTAATTAAAGACGCAATGTCGGGTACATTGTTTTTATGCTACATGGTGCATACAGGTTAAGGCTAAATGCTAATGCTAAATGCTAATATGCTGCATGCTAACATGTGACCGTAGAGGTCCACTGCGATGGTAATAAAGCCTCTTAAATTATGTTTGTATGTGGAATTTCGGTTCTATGTTTTGTGAGCGCTGTTAAATGTTGTTTGACTATGAGGGGGAAACGGGAGTTACAGCAGGACTGTTAACCGTCTATTTGGGGTTGGGGAGAGATCTAAGAATCTCCCTTCCACGGTGAAAAAGTATTTTAGAATGTATGCGCATGCGTTTAATTTTGCGACACTACACTACAGAAAGGGGGAGTTTATGGCACGAGATTAGGACACGTTTTGGTTTACGGTACTAAACTACAACACGTTTTTGCTAATGGGTCATATTTCTGTTGGGGGCTGCAGGGGGAGACAGAGAAACACACAGACAAAGAGATATTTGGACACGAGTATTCTAGTTGTAAAGCGGCGGTTGGTTAAAGATGAAACTTGTTTTGTGACCTATTGAATTGATAAATGAGAGAGATATGTTGACGGATTATAATAAATTGAATTAGAAGACGATTAAAATAAAATAAAAATGTTTTTGAGCGATCTATTTAGTCCTGAGTTAAATGACGGATTAAAATAAAATACGTAATGAATTAAATTAAGTCTTAAAGCGAATGTGAACGAAGGAATATTGAATATGCTTGAAATAACTCGGTGATTGCATTAACTACTAAAATCTTTTCCTGTGTCTCTGTTCTTCTGTCATATGAGAGGAACGATAAGCGAGAGGAGAGAGGAGATACAGGAAGTGCTGACGTGACATCACGTGACGCGGCAGAGGATCAAGTCAAAAAGGGTTTGAGACTGGTCTGGTTACAAAATATTTGATGTTATGACAATTTCACATAGGCTTGGCAAATACTATTTCATTAAAAATTGCATTTTGGAGGCTATGTGCATCACTTGGGTTAATTACAGATGTGTTGGGAATCAAGGACTGACATTATTCTGTAAAATTAAGATAAGGGTTTATGGGAATTGTAGTGTTGAAGGGTTAGAGGCTTTGTTTTTGGGATTGCTTTGAAGTTGACTAACTTACATTTGCATTTGATGGGTTGTGGTAAGATAGCCACCACTAATTGATAAATTGGTGACATAGGATATAGGAATAAAAATTGGTTTTAATTATTCATGATTTTTAATTGATTTTTTAATTGATTTTTTTATTTTAATTAGAAATGGTTTTTGAATAAAACATTTAATTGAATTTTTTAATATTCACATTTTAGTTGATTTGATTTTGGGTTTTTATTTTTATTTTTTTGGGTTGTTTGGTTTATATTAATAATTGAAGGGGGGAAGCCATAGGCTATATAGTCTAAAATAAAATAATTCACGATAAAGGAATATAAAAGGGTTGTTACAATGGGGAAAAACGACATCAAGGCTATAAAAAGTCATTACACCGGTTGATATAGTACAAAATAGTAACCCTTTAACTAGAGTATTGCTAGGTTATCCGGCAAATGAAACAAAAGTTGCCCTTCATTCTCAAACAAAAACTGATAAAAGATTCCAGCGATAAGATAAACAGAGGTATAGAGAAGGCGACAGGAAAACTAATGGCAGAAGTTAGTACACCTTTCTCACATACGGATTCAGCAAAAAGACACCCACCTTATGAGAAGGAAGTAGAGCTTAGGGATGTTTATCCTCAGCTTCCAGTGATCATCCAGCAGGGTGATTGTTGCATCAGAGATGAAGATGAATAATGTCTGGAAACTAAGAGAAGAATGAGGTTCGGAAAGATGAGGATGAAGATACAGAAGGAGAAAACCGGCTGAGAAAATAATCCCAAGAATTGGAGGAGAAGAAGAATACATTGAGGCCAAGATGCTGAAGAAAAGTAAGAAGATGATGGAAGATGATATTTCGAGGACAGTGCTTAGAATATAAGCTGTTGAAGAATCCTGATATGTCAACAACAAAGAACAGGACAAAGAAACTCTCAGAAAACTCAATCATACAACTGGTGGAGAAGAGAAGCTTTGGTTATGAAGAATCAGAGTGAACCAAATCAACAATCACTGCTACAGCTTCAACTGAACAATATCAAATGCAATTGTAACATTTTTAAGGAAGATACAGGGGCCAGTCACCTGTTCTCCAGGTGAACCCTAAGGATTCTAGAGTGCCTAGAAGATCCGAAAGGGGGGTGTCAGCTGATTGCACCGATTAGAGAAGAAGAGAAAATATCCAACAATTGAAGTAAAACCAGAGGACTATGAGAAGTGATAGTGAATAGTGTAAAAGCTTTTATCTGTGTTGAGCCTAAAAGAGGTTAAACATCTCACTATGTAAAATTAACTAATTAGGATAGGGATTTGAGGTAATAAAACAGTTAATTACTCTTAGGGAACCAATTGAGCTATGCTATAAAAAATTAAGGAGAAATTAAAATAGACATACTAATATTAGAGCATATACCTATTGCAGTGTTGGGAAGACATGCATGGTGTAAATTGAACTGTACAATAGGATGTACACTAAACGGCTGTCTGGTAGAAGTTTTTAAAAAGTAGGGTTTTTGGGAATCATATTTGCTTAAAAAGATAATATCATAGGAAGGATGATAATCTATTAGACTGCCTATTAGACAATCTGTCTGAAAAATAAAGTTAAAAGGGGTGACTGTTATTCTGGGTTACATTCTTACACTAAGAGATTTCAGGCTAGGCTAAAAGGTGTTTAGTCGTTTGCCAAGTCTGTGTGTAAAGAAGTCAGAAGCAGGTGGGGACTTTCCCAATCACATATTCTAAAAATTTGGTGGTAAAGGGATTTTGTGAATAAATCAGTGGGAAAAGGTTTTGAAAGGTTAGGAGAAAAGATTAGATTAAAATAAGTTAGGAGAACTAGGTTGAAGGAACTCTAAGACAGTAAGCTAAGTTTCAAAGTTAGTAGTAAGAGAGAGAACAATGGTGAAGGACACTTTAGAGTAGGAAGATCAAGGTAATTATAGGTGTATTTTTTATAATCAAAAGTTTGAAAGTCAGGGATTAGAGATAGGCTTGAGAGTTGGGAAAAAGTGACACTAGTGGTGATAGATGGAAGTACAAGTAAAGAGTTCAAAGCTTTGGGGAAACAAGGACATTAACACTTCAGTCTATTAAAACAACAGTGAGAAGCAATTTAACTCTTTCAACATTGATAGTTATTAAAGCCATAAATATATCGCATTTGATTATAAGGGAACCAATAGCTCCAGCACCAATTTTAGGGGGAAAAATACTTATTAGGGTTAGGATGGGGACGTTCCTCCCACATGGAGAGATAATTATGGAGAAGAAGTATACTTATCTAGTGCAAGCATTAGAATTTGTTCCGGTTAAGAATTATTGGTTAAAGGGCTATGTAATTCGTAAAGTGACGCTTATAATGGAAGATTTGAAGTCTGTTGAAGTTTCCACAGTCACCAAAGGAGTTCAGGAAGAATATGTTGCAGTAGTCACTCCAACAGTAAATAATACACATAGGATATGGGTAGCTTTCGCACTAAAAATAATTAATGTTAATACATCAGCTAAATCAACTACTTTAATGGTAACTTTGGAAGGGATTAATGATACGATGGCAATAGCAAATGTAGGAAGTATGACACCGACAACAACTTTTCTGAAATTAAAGGGGGTCGCAAGAAGGACTCAGGGTTTATGTTACGGATGGAGAGTGCTGTCAATGATAGTACGAATAGGGTTAAAATAGGAGAACAGATAGTAGTAGAGAGAATATAGATTTATCATGGAGTACAGGATGAGGTCTTTGATTTTAATGACAGACAAGGAGAGGTATCTGATCAGTACCGCTCGTTAGGGAAGAGAGAAACTAAAGGGAGTGGTTTGATTCTTCTGTTGTGAAAATTAGAGATAGATGGGCAGGTTCCAGCAACTCATTCTGTAATATCAGTGAGGAATCTTGAGGGTCCATGTCTGTTGAGAATTCCAGCACCAAACATGTTAGAGACGGTCGCTCGACCTCTATCAAGTATGTGTCAATCTTATGCTTTGTCATGACTGTGGTATCAGCAACAGTCAGTAACAGATAAAATAATGTCGTTGTCAAAACATTTGTTTAAGCCTAGGTTTAGGTGTTATTGGGTTAAGTGAATTAACTTGTGTGCATTTGTTAGATGGGAAGGAAACTCAGGTAACAGCGTAACTGAAGCATTTGAGGTGAAAGCAGTGAGGGCTAAAAGTTGTTTTTGTTCTAATAAAACATATGAGGTAAGGGGTATGTTTATGGGAATATCAGATTGTGATGACTATATGATAACTTTGGGTATGCATGACCTTAAGGGTAGTAATGAGAAATATGTTATTTTTTATGTACCAGGTAGTAGGAACAGCAGGACTTTGATGGTTAAAAGATTAGCTTTTGCCTGACAATGTGACTATGGGAAATTTTAGAGATATTTTGAGGGTTTGTGGTGATAAAGCATATATATTCTTACCCTATTGATGGATAGGATGTTGTTACATATCAACGTTGAAGCTTCCATATGAGGTTTCTACCATTAAAAGAGGGGTACCACCGGACACAGAAATCTGAAGCTAGGTTTGAAATTGGATGAAAAGAGACATGGAGACATGTCATAGTCTTCAAGCCTATCATTGAAGGATGAGTCTAAGGGAGAAGGGGGGACTTTTTCCATGGTATGGTGTAACATTTGGGAAGATCATATTGATAATGCTAGTTATACTTTGAGTCCAGATAGTTCAGATATTATCACTAGGGTTATATATGCATTAAAGAATATAAGGGATGCATTTGGTATATCTGAAGGAGCTGGAAGTCAGCGAAGACTTGGTTGCAAGATCAGGTAGGCCCAGTAGGGGCAGTGATGGTTCACATTTTAATTGCAGCTTTGATAGCACTGTGTGTGAGGTTTGTAATTTGTTACTGACCTTTGAGAAAGCTATGATATTGAGATAGGTTGGAGAGTGATGCCTGGAGACAACACTCAGATGCCGTTGTTGACTGTTCCTGATCTGGATGAAGATGGACAAGTAGAACTGGATGGATAAATTTCCTTTTTGATGTTTTGATCATTAAAAAAAAAAAAAAAATTCAATATTGGGGTGATTTTGGTATGATTTTATGAATCAAAGGGGGGGAAGTGTATGAATGAATAATTATCCTAGTTCATTATTCTATCATTTATATTGATTCATGCATCATTTATATATCATTTTTATATTCTTAGTTGATATTGATGTTTAATTTGAAAGTGTTGTTTTGCAAAAGATACTGTTTGTTTTTTCCTTTTCTTCCAGAAGCATTTGGGGGACATGTGGAGATTGAAATACTCAAACAAGGACAATATGAAGGGACAATATGACTGGAGGAGATGAAACAAGGAGGGTGTGGAAAGATTCCGATTCCATCATCAACAGTCCATTGGAAGAGGAGACTACGGGGAGATTAAGTGTAGTGGACTACATTCCAGTGTCTGCAATGAAATATAGACATGTGTAATACATAATTTGTGTCATAGCCTTAGGGATTAATTTTTGTAGAAGGATATTTGATGTTATTGAATACATGTGAGGATCTTAGATGTTTTTGTTTATTTCGGTGATGTTTAGGGACAGGGAGTCTAGGCAGGGAGAGGTCCACTGTAGGGTCCAATGGGTTGACCAGCCTTAGAGTGGATATTTTTTGGATAGGATTTTGTTTGCAGGGGCTTACATGTGTATTTAATTGCATCATAGTTTCAAATGCATTTACATGGTTTATGAGTTTATTTGGAGTATCTAGGTGGTTGCCTGGGGCAGAGGGACCGTGAGAGAATTTTACTGTCTTGATTGATGATGGATATCTGAAAAGATGGCTGCCGGACAGTTTTTCGCTCTTACACTCCATAAAGATTTGTTCATATTTCATAGTAATGTATTCACACTTCATAAACAGTTATTCATATTTCATAGAAAGGTATTTACACTCTAGAGAAGAATGTTTTTGGTTTAATGTTAAAGATACTCAATAAGATAAATTGTTACTTGTCATAATCCTATTCTGTTTGTTTTCGAGACGTTTAGTTCGTCTCGAAGGGGGGAAATGTCGTGTATTGGGATTATGCCTTTGTTAAATGTTTTTAAGTGGAACTGAAAGAATGTTGATTTTAGTATCAAGAGGGAATGTTTTAGTGTAACGCCACATACAACAGACAGGAAGTGTGTTGTGGACAGGGGAGACTGGTGATTGGCCAGAAGAGGGAGCCCATCTTTTTGCATTGTTTATAAGTAGGGGTTAAACGATGAAAGGGCAGAGCGGCCATTCTGAGGCGTCGCTCTCCGGGTGGGCATGTCACCTGTCACTTATGCTGAAGCTTGTGATATGAATAAACCTTATGATCTAAGTTCAGTATGAGCGGACTCCTTTGTTCATCAGCAATAATTGCCACCATTCACCCGATACGACACTACCTTCAAACTCAGTGCCTCTTTGCTTGACATCATGGGAAAATCAAAAGAAATAAGCCAAGACCTCAGAAAATAAATTGTAGACCTCCACAAGTCTGGTTCATCCTTGGGAGCAATTTCCAAACACCTGAAGGTACCACGTTCATCTGTACAAAAAATAGTACACAAGTATAAACACCATGGGACCACGCAGCCATCATACCGCTCAGGAAGGAGACACGTTCTGTCTCCTAGAGATGAACGTACTTTGGTGCGAAAAGTGCAAATCAATCCCAGAACAACAAAGGACCTTATGAAGATGCTGGAGGAAAGGGGTACAAAAGTATCTATATCCACAGGAAAACAAGTCTTATATCGACATAACCTGAAAGGCCGCTCAGCAAGGAAGAAGCAACTGCTCCAAAACCGCCATAAAAAAGCCAGACTGCGGTTTGCAACTGCATATTGGGACAAAGATTGTACTTTTTGGAGAAATGTCTTCTGGTCTGATGAAACAAAAATAGAACTGTTTGGCCATATTGACCATCGTTATGTTTGGAGGAAAAAGAGGGCCGCTTGCAAGCCGAAGAACACCATCCCAACCGTGAAGCACAGGGGTGGCAGCATCATGCTGTGGGGGTGCTTTGCTCCAGGAGGGACTGGTGCACTTCACATAATAGATGGCATCATGAGGAAGGAAAATTATGTGGATATATTGAAGCAACATCTCAAGACATCAGTCAGGAAGTTAAAGCTTGGTCGCAAATGGGTCTTCCAAATGGACAATGACCCCAAGCATACTTCCAAAGTTGTGGCAAAATGGTTTAGGACAACAAAGTCAAGGTATTGGAGTGGCCATCACAAAGCCTTGACCTCAATCCTATAGAACATTTGTGGGCAGAACTGAAAAAGCGTGTGCGAGCAAGGAGGCCTACAAACCTGATTCAGTTACACCAGCTCTGTCAGGAGGAATGGGCCAAAATTCATCCAACTTACTGTGGGAAGCTTGTGGAAGGCTACCCAAAATGTTTGTCCCAAGTTAAACAATTTAAAGGCAATGCTACTAAATACTATTTGAGTGTATGTAAACATCTGACCCACTGGGAATGTGATGAAAGAAATAAAAGCTGAAATAAATAATTCTCTCTACTATTACTCTGACATTTCACATTCTTAAAATAAATTGGTGATCCTAACTGACATAAGACAGGGAATTTTTACTAGGATTAAATGTCAGGAATTGTGAAAAACTTAGTTTAAATGTATTTGGCTAAGGTGTATGTAAACTTCCGACTTCAAATGTAGACCTACAGTCGTGGTCAAAAGATTTGAGAATGTATTGGTCTTCACAAAGATCGCTGCTTCAGTGTTATGAGATATTTTTGTCAGATGTTACTATGGTATACTGAAGTATAATTACAAGCATTCCATAAGTGTCAAAGGCTTTTATTGACAATTACATTAAGTTTATGCAAAGAGTCAATATTTGCAGTGTTGACCCTTCTTTTTCAAGACCTCTGCAATCCGCCCTGGCATGCTGCCAATAAACTTCTGGCCCACATCCTGACTGATGGTAGCCCATTCTTGCATAATCAATGCTTGGAGTTTGGCAGAATTTGTGAGTTTTTGATGTCCACCCGCCTCTTGAGGATCAACCACAAGTTCTCAATGGGATTAAGGTCTGGGGAGTTTCCTGGGCATGGACCCAAAATGTCGATGTTTTGTTCCCCGAGCCACTTAGTTATCACTTTTGCCTTATGGCAAGGTGCTCCATCATGCTGGAAAAGGCATTGGTCGTCACCAAACTGTTCTTGGATGGTTGGGAGAAGTTGCTCTCGGAGGATGTGTTGGTACCATTCTTTATTCATGGCTGTGTTCTTAGGCAAAATTGAGCCCATTCCCTTGCTTTACTGTTGGCATGACACAGGACTGATGGTAGCGCTCACCTTGTCTTCTCCGGACAAGGTGTTTTCCGGATGCCCCAAACAATCGGAAAGGTGATTCATCAGAGAAAATGACTTTACCCCAGTCCTCAGCAGTCCAATTCCTGTACCTTTTGCAGAATATCAGTCTGTCCCTGATGTTTGTCCTGGAGAGAAGTGGCTTCTTTGCTGCCCTTCTTGACACCAGGCCATCCTCCAAAAGTCTTCGCCTCACTGTGCGTGCAGATGCACTCACACCTGCCTGCTGCCATTCCTGAGCAAGCTCTGCACTGGTGGACTTTAGGAGACGGTCCTGGCGCTTGATGGACTTTCTTGGGCGCCCTGACGCCTTCTTCACAACAATTGAACCTCTCTCCTTGAAGTTCTTGATGATCCGATAAATGGTTGATTTAGGTGCAATCTTACTAGCAGCAATATCCTTGCCTGTGAAGCCCTTTTTGTGCAAAGCAATGATGATGGCACGTGTTTCCTTGCAGGTAACCATGGTTAACAGAGGAAGAACAATGATTTCAAGCACCACCCTCCTTTTAAAGCTTCCAGTCTGTTATTCTAACTCAATCAGAATCAGCATGACAGAGCAATCTCCAGCCTTGTCCTCGTCAACACTCTCACCTGTGTTAACGAGAGAATCACTGACATGATGGCAGCTGGTCCTTTTGTGGCAGGGCTGAAATGCAGTGGAACTGTTTTTTGGGGTTAAGTTCATTGTCATGGCAAAGAGGGACTTTGCAATTAAGTGCAATTCATCTGATCACTGTTCATGACATTCTGGAGTATATGCAAATTGCCATCATCAAAACTGAGGCAGCAGACTTTGTGAAAATTAGTATTTGTGTCATTCTCAAAACTTTTGACCACGACTGTACAATGAAATATAGAACTTCATGAAGTGTACTCACAATTGCATGGCATGGTGATGTCTGCTTGTCTTCAAAAGCCCTGATTAATAAATGGAGTAGATGTGCTCAAAGATGTCCTCTGGTGGTACGAACAAGCATTAACGGCAAACACTATAATGCACCTTTCTATACCACAGCATACAGCATGCTATACCTTGGTATGACACAAATTTTAATTGAGGAAACACTATGGCGACAGACGCAGAAACACTATGGGGACAGATGCAGAACCATTTTGGAACCGTTTTTTCTAAGCGTGTCTATCCATGTTTCATAATCTTCCTTCGATTCGAAAAAGGCTGAATCTGTTCACCAGAGAAAGCATCCGAGCGAGGCAAACAGCGCCCCTCTGTCTTAGTATCTGTAGCCCATATACAGTATATTTCTATGCATCTTCAAGACCGGATGGCAGACTCGGGTAAGGCAAGAGGGGGAGGGGTGTGTCTCTTTGTTAACAACAGCTGGTATGCAATCTCTAATGTTAAGGAAATCTAGAGTTTTTGCTCGCCTGAATTAGAATACTTCAAAAATATATAAATGCAACATGCAACAATTTCAAAGATTTTACTGAGTTATGGTTCATATAAGGAAATCAGTCAATTGAAATAAATTCATTAGGCCCTAATCTATGGATGTCACATGACTGGGAATACGGATATGCGTCTGTTGGTCACAGATACAGTGCCTTGCAAAAGTATTCATCCCCTTTCACGTTTTTCCTATTTTGTTGCATTGCAACCTGTAATTTAAATTTATTTTTATTTGGATTTCATGTAATGGACATACACAAAATAGTCCAAATTGGTGAGGTGAAATGAAAAAAATTAAATAACAGAAAAGTGGTGCGTGCATATGTATTCAACCTCTTTGCTATGAAGCCCCTAAATAAGATCTGGTGCAACCAATTACCTTCAGAAGTCACATAATTAGTTAAATAAAGTCCACCTGTGTGCAATCTAAGTGTCACATGTTCTGTCACATGATCTCAGTATATATACACCTGTTCTGAAATGCCCCAGACTCTGCGACAACATTAAGCAAGGGGCACCACCAAGCAAGCGGCACCATGAAGACCAAGGAGATCTCCAAACAGGTCAGGGACAAAGTTGTGGAGAAGTACAGATCAGGGTTGGGTTATAAAAAAATATACGAAACTTTGAGGGTTATAAAAAAATATACGAAACTTTGAACATCCCACGGAGCACCATTAAATCCATTATAAAAAAATGGAAAGAATATGGCACCACAACAAACCTGCCAAGAGAGGGCCACCCACCAAGACTCACGGACCAGGCAAGGAGGGCATTAATCAGAGAGGCAACAAAGAGACCAAAGATAACCCTGAAGGAGCTGCAAAGCTCCACAGCGGAGATTGGAGTATCTGTCCATAGGACCACTTTAAGCCGTACACTCCACAGAATTGGGCTTTACGGAAGAGTGGCCAGAAAAAAAGTGATTGCTTAAAGAAACAAATAAGCAAACACGTTTGGTGTTTGCCAAAAGGCATGTGGGAGACTCTCCAAACATATGAAAGAAGGTACTCTGGTCAGATGAGACTAAAATTGAACTTTTTGGCCATCAAGGAAAATGCTATGTCTGCCGCAAACCCAACACCTCTTATCACCCCGAGAACACCATCCACACAGTGAAGCATGGTTGTGGCAGCATCATGCTGTGGGGATATTTTTCATCGGCAGGGACTGGGAAACTGGTCAGAATTGAAGGAATGATGGATGGCCAAATACAGGGAAATTGTTGAGGGAAACCTGTTTCAGTCTTCCAGAGATTTGAGACTGGGACGGTGGTTCACCTTCCAGCAGGACAATGACCCTAAGCATACTACTAAAGCAACACTCAAGTGGTTTAAGGGGAAACATTTAAATGTCCTGGAATGGCCTAGTTAAAGCCCAGACCTCAATCCAATTGAGAATCTGTGGGATGACTTAAAGATTGCTGTACACCAGCGGAACCTGTCCAACTTGAAGGAGCTGGAGCAGTTTTGCCTTGAAGAATGGGCAAAAATCCCAGTGGCTAGATGTGCCAAGCTTATAGAGACAGACTCCAAGAGACTTGCAGCTGTAATTGCTGCAAAAGGTGGCTCTACAAAGTATTGACTTTGGGGGGGATGAATAGTTATGTACGCTCAAGTTTTTAGTTTCTTTGTCTTATTTCTTGTTTGTTTCACAATAAAAAATATTTAGCATCTTCAAAGTGGTAGGCATGTTGTGTAAATCAAATGATACAACCCCCCCAAAAAAATCCATTTTAATTCCAGGTTGTAAGGCAACAAAATAGGACAAATGCCAAGGAGGGTGAATACTTTCGCAAGCCACTGTACCTTTAAAAAAAGGTAGGGGTGTGGATCAGAAAACCAGTCAGTATCTGGTGTGACCACCATTTGCCTCATCTACTTCTGATAAGTTTCCCAGAAAAGCAATAAAAACAATCAAGCATCCCAGAAAGTGCTAAGAATAGCCCAGATTAAGATATGTATCCTAACAAGGTTCATGAAATCAATAATTTAATAGTAACAGATGACATTCATACTCTAACTATCTCTGAAACTCACTTTAATCATACCTTTGATGATAAAGTGGTAGCAATACATGGTTATAACATCTACACAAAAGACAGAAATGCCAATGGGGCGGTGTTCAGAGCCACATTCATGTAAAGCTTAGAGCAGATCTCATGTTAAATACTGTTGAAGTAATATGACTACAGGTTCACCTGCCTCACCTAAAGCCCATTCTTGTAGTAAGTTGTTACCAAGTGCTAACAATTAGTAACTGGATAATATGAGTTGAAATGCTTGATAATGTATGTGATATCAACAGAGAGGTATATTTTCTGCGTGACCATAATATTGACTGACTTTCATCAAGCTGCCCACTCAAGAGAAAGCTTCAAATTGTAACCAGTGCCTGCAACCTGGTTCAGGTTATCAGTCAATCTACCAGGGTATTTACAAACAGCACATGAATGAAATCATCAGCATGTATTGATCATATCTTTACTAATGCTGCAGAAATCTGCTTTAAAGCAGTATCCAAATCCATTGGATGTAGTGATCACAACATAGTAGCCATATCTAGGAAAACCGAAGTTTCAAAGGCTGGGCCTAATATTGTGTATAAGAGGTCATACAATAAGTTTTGTAGTGATTCCTATGCTGTTGATGTAAAGAATATATGTAATATTGTAAGAAGTGTTGACATGCTGAATTCACCAAGGTGTCTGTTTAAACTACTAGCACAGAGCTCGGACACCCATGCATACCCCACAAGACATGCCACCAAAGGTCTCTTTATAATCCCCAAGTCAAGATCAGACTATGGGAGGCATACAGTACTACATAGAGCCATGGCTATATGGAACTCTATTCCACATCAGGTAACTGATGCAAGAAGTACAATCAGATTTTAAAAAACAGATAAAAATACACCTTATGGAACAGCGGGGACCATGAAGAGACACACACACAGGCACAGACACACATACGCATGATAAGACACGCGCTCTACACACACGTACGCATGGATTTTGTATTGTAGATATGAGATAGTAGAGTAGTGGCCTGAGGGAACACACTTAATGTGTTGTGAAAAGTGTTATGAAATGTAATGTCATATAATATTTTAAATTGTATATAACTGCCTTAATGTTGCTGGACCCCAGGAAGAGTAGCTCCTGCCTTGGCAGCAGATAATGCTCTTTAATTATTTTTATTATTATTATTTTAGTTATCAATTTTTTACTTAACACTTATTTTTCTTCAAACTGCATTGTTGGTTAAGGGCTTGTAAGTAAGCGTTTCACTTGAAGGTCTACACCTGTTGTATTCGGCGCATGTGACAAAAAACATTTGATTTAATTTGATTATCTATCCTGTTGCCTAGTCACTTTACCCCTACCTACATGTATTGTATATAGCCACCTCAATTACCTCGTACCCCTGCACATCGACTCGGATTTGGTACTCCCTGTATATAGCCATATTACTTTTACTCGTTATTGTTATTCGTTATTCTCTGTGTATTTATTCCTTGTGTCAATATTTCTATTTTTCATTAAATGTTTTACCTTTATCTTAACTCTGCAATGTTGGGAAAGGACCCATAAGTAAGCAATTCACTGTTGGTCTACAGATGTTGTTTTTCAAAGCATGTGTATGACATGTCATACTCTTTTTAGCCAGAAAGCATAATATACATGGGGGGGGTAGAGTTAGAGGACAATCAGTACAGTATTTATTTACTTGTACTTTCTGGTCCAAGGAAAAAGAAAATAAGGGATGGGGAACGGGACCCTTTGCTGGGCATAGCTATCTTGTACCCAAAGTCCACTACGCTCCCACCTTTTTTTCTCATCCCGTTTATACACTGTCGGGCATTTGTCCGATCTATACTTTCGCTCTTCATAACCCTTCCCTCCAGAGTAGGGCCAAGACAGACCAGACACATAGCTGCTCTACTGCGCAGGATTAGAACATCTGGGTAACCAGCATGTTTCCTTCTCCTTTTAGCTACACTGTTTGACGGTGTAGTGTCGAGAAAGCGTTGCTAATTATGCTCTGAAACAAAGGAGTCCACTTATACTGTACTTCGATTATACGTTTTATTTATATCACAAGTTTTCAGCATAAGTTTACAGACGTCTGCAGCATCCGGAGAACAGTGTCCCAAAAGAATATGTCTGTTCTGATCTTCTTTGTTCCAACCTAGTACTTATAATCTTTACCAAGATATGGGTGGTTCCCCATACTGTCCAATCACCTGTCTCCAACAAACAGACTTCCTCTGTTCTATGGGGTGTCACTCTAAAACGTCTCCCTGTAAAACTGAATAAACATCCTCTCAGGTTCCACTTGAAAACATTAGCAAAGTCATAATTCTTCATACACTACATATTTCCCCCCTTCGAGACTTAAGTCTCGAAAACAAACAGAATAGGATTATGACAAGTAACAATTTATCTTATTGAGTATCTTTAACAATAAACCAAAAAAAAAATTCTATTGAGTGTAAATATATTTCTATGAAATATGAACAAATCTTTATGGAGTGTGAATACATTACTATAAAATATGAACAAATCTTTATGGAGTGTGAGAGCGAAAAACCTGTCTGGCAGCCTTCTTTCCAAATATCCATCCATCAATCAAGACAGTAAAATTCTCTCACAGCCCCTCTGCTCCAGGCAACCACCTAAGTACTCCAGATCAATTCATAAATCTTTATCAATGCATTTGAAACTATGATGCAATTAAATACACATGAAAGCCCCAGCAAACAAAATACTATGCAAAATATCCACACTCAGGCTGGTCGACCCATCGGACCCTACTATGGATTCTCTCTATCCCTGCCTAGACCCCATGTCCCTAAGCATTCACGAAATAAACAAAAACATCTGAGATCCCCACATGTATCCAATAACAGCAAATATCATTCTACAAAAATTAATACAGAAAGAATATGACAAATTATGTATTACACATGCAAATATGTCTATATATCATTGCAGACACTGGAATGTAGTCCACTACACTTCATCTCCTCAGCAGTGTCGACTTCCAATGCATCGTTGATGATGGAATCGGAACATTTCCACACCTTCCTTGTTCCATCTCCTCCAGTCCCTTCATATTGTCCTTTAATATTGTCCTTGTTTGAGTATTTCAATCTCTACATATTCCCCATATGCTTCTGGAAGAAAAGAAAATACCAAACAGTATCTTTTGCAAAACAACACATTCAAATTAAAACATCAATATCAACTAAGAATATAAAAATGATATATAAAATTAATCACATTATTCTATTTCCCCCCTTTGATTCATAACAAAACACTAAAATCACACTAATATTGAAAAACATTTGAAAAATAATGAGATAATCAAAATGGATATTTATCCATCAATACTCCATCCAGTCCCACTTGTCCATCTCCATCCAGATCAGGAACAGTCAACAACGGCATCTGAGTGTTGTCTCCAGGCATCACAACTCCAACCCATCTCAATATCATAGCCTTCGCAAAGGTCAGTAACAAAGTACAAAAGCAAAACATCACACACAGTGCTATCAGAGCTGCTACTAAAATCTGAACCATCACTGCTCCCACTGGGCCTAACTGATCTTGCAACCAAGTCTTCGCTGACCATCCAGCTCCTTCAGATCTACCAAATGCATCCCTTATATTCTTCAATGCATCTATAACACTAGTGATATTATCGGAACTATCTGGAATCAAAGTATAACAATCATCCCCCGTCAAATTCATAGCCAAACATAAGCCACCTTGTTTTGCTAGAATATAGTCAAGAGCCATGTCATGTTTCAACAGCGTCAGTCTGTGACTTCTTTGAGTATTCGACAGAAGGTTAAACCCTCTTATCGTTTCATTTGCAAAACCCTGCAAAGTATAGGTAATATTATCAATATGATCTGCCAAAAATGTTACACCATACAATGGAAAAAGTCCCAGTCCCTACTTCTCTCCTAGACTTATCCTCCAATGGTAGGCTTCCAGACTATGAAATTCCTCTAAAATTGGTGCTGGAGCTATCGGCTCCCTTGTAATCAAATGTGATATATTTATGGCTTTAATAACTGTCAATGTTGAAGGAGTTAAATTGCTTCTCACTGTTGTTATAATAGGCTGAAGTGTTGATGTCATTGTTGTTAATTCATCCATTCTCCCTAAGGCTTTGAACTCTTGACTTGTATTTCCATCTATCACCACTAGTGTCACTACATTAACTCTCAGTCCTAACTCTAATCCCTCACTTTCAAACTGTTGGTTATAAAAAATACACTTATAATCACCTTGATCTTCCTGCTGGGAATTGTAAATATAGATACCGCAATCACCCTCAATCTTCATTCTTCTCTCATCATTCAGCAACGCATACTTTCTCAATGCAACTGCTCCTAACAGATCTAAACTCCTGCCATATCTATCTTCCCACTGAACTCTAAATTTCCCTTCACCACTGTTCTCTCTCGTGCACTTACATGGGAGCTGAGCTGACTGTCCCAGAGTTACTGCAACCTTAGTTTTCTTAACTTTTTTTATCTGACTTTTTCTCCTAACTTTTAAAAAACATTTCACTGATTTATCCACACAATCCTCTCCCTCTAATTTTAGAATATGTGATTGGGAAGTCCCCACCTGCTTATGATTTCTTTACACACAGACTTGGCAAACGATTGAGCATCTTTTAGCCTAATTTGACATCTTATGCACCTCTTGGTGTACGAATGTAACCAAGAATAAGTCACACCCCTTTTAACATTATTTTTCAGACAGATTGTCCTATAGGAAGGAGGACAATCTTTTCAAGCAAATACGATTCCCAAAAACCATACTCTTTTATAATCTTCTACCAGACAGCCGTCTGGTGTACATCTTATTGTACAGTTCAACTTACACAATGCATCTCTTCCCAACAATGCAATAGGTATATGTTCTGATACCAGTATGGGTATTTTAATTTTCTGATTTTTATAGCAGAGCTCAATTGGTTCCTTAAGAGTAATCAACTGTTTTACTCCTCAAATCCCTATCCTAATTAGTTAATTTTACATAGTGAGATGTGTAACCTCTTCAGGCTGAACACAGATAAAAGCTTTTCCACTATTCACCATCACTTCTCATAGTCCTTTGTTTTCACTTCAATTGTTGGATATTTTCCCTAATTGGTGCTACCAGCTGACACCCCCCTTCGGATCTTCTAGGCACTCTAGAATCCTTGCTCCTTTAAGGGTTCACCTGTCCTGCAGATGATCTTCACTTGCTCCTGTATCTTCCTATCCAATTCCCTCTTTCCAGAAACTATCTATGGATATGAAACAACTTGTACCACTAGTTGTGGCTGGTACAATTGCATTTGACCTCGTTCAGTTGAAGCTGTGGCAGTGATTGTTGATTTGGTTCACCCTGATTCTGCATAACCAAAGCTTCTCTTCTCCTTCTTATTCTCCACCAGTTGTATTTGATTGAGTTTTCTGAGAGTTTCTTGGTCCTGTTCTTTCTGGTTGTGTTCCTTTTTCCTGTACAGATCCACTTGATGGGCTATATGATCTGTATAGACGCCTTTTGTCATGCTTCCAAGTCCAACCACCTCTGCCAGTTTGCTCCTTACTGGTGAGGGCAGTCCCATCTGCAGTTTAGCTCTCAAAATTGACTGCTCAATTTGACTCACATCTGGATCATTTCCAGTAATATTTCTCCACACTTGATGGACTCTTGACACATAGGCTCTCGGATTTTCTTGTTGTCCTAGTGGGTCAATCAGAATGTTATCAGGATGCACATTTGTTGGAAATGTATCTTTCAATGCTCTCCACAGACGATTCCTACTTGCAGCCAACAATTCAGGGTCGTTCACTGCAGTCCCCACATATCTATTGAGTCCCGCTCTCTGAAAAATTTATTCCATACCTGGAATCCCAAGGAGATTAGCCAAAAGTATCTTAATGTCTCCTACAGCAGACTGTGTTCCCACTGTAATTTCTTCCAATTTTGAAATCCAAGGATAGGCTCCATCTTGAAGAGTAGGCAGCTTCTCAAGTATATCTGACATATCGGTACTTTGCAAAGGCTTATATTCTAAGTTTTGACCTCGAATGATCACTGGCATCATCTTCTTACTGGTGCTCCCTTGTCTTGGCCTTAATGTATACCTCTTCTCCAATTCTTGGGATCCTTTTTTCAGCAGTTTTTTCTTCTGTATCTTCAGCTTCTTGAGTTGTTCTTCCAGTTCTTTTACTTCTTCTAAATCATTCGCTTTATCCAGGCATGATACGCATCGGTCTATATCTCTTTCTATTTCTTCTGTGCTAGTCATTGTAGGATAAAATCCTCTTGAATATGAAGCACCTTTAATCTCCAAATCTTTATCGCTGTCTCCATCTTTACTTTCATCAGAACTCGAATCTCTTGTATTCTTCTTCTTCAAACATCCATCACCCCTTCTTTCCGCTCTGGCCAACCTCCGTCTGATCACAGGGTCATATCCACCCATGATCTCTTCTGAATCACTCTGATCATCATCATCATCATCATCATCATCATCATCATCATCTTCTTCATCAAGTTCCATCCTCCTGAACCTCATTCTACCCTTAGTATCCAGACATCTCGGTTTTTTCTTACTTCTGGAGTTTGGATTCATTTTTATGGTCGTTTCTGCTTGTCCTCTCTCTATTATTCGTTCATCTTCATCTCTGATGCAATAATCACCCTCCTGAATGATCACTGGAAGCTGAGGATAGACGTCCTTAAACTCTACTTCTTTCTCATAAGGTGGGGGTCTTTTTGCTGAATCCGTATGTGAGAAAGGTGTACTGACTTCTGTCATTAGTTTTTCTGTTGCCTTCACTGCATTTACAATTTTCTCTATACCTTTGTTTCTTCTATCGCTGGCATCTTTTATCAGTTTTTGTCCTTCATTTTCAAACAACTTAAGAACACCCAGCTCTCTTTGTCTCTTTTCTTTACGATGTTCCCTTTTTTCCCCTTTCTTTTGATCTGCTTTATGAATTGACAGAAGCACTTTCATTATGTTGATGACGTCAGGGTTAAGAGTCCCTTCCACTGGCCATGGTTGTTCAATGTCAGGCCAACGTTTGTTCCATTTTCCAGATAACCTTGCAATACCATTAACTAGAGGATTACTATTTTGTACTATATCAACAGGTGTAATTACCTTCATAGTCTTGATGTCCTTTTTCCCCATTGTAACAACTGTATTATATTCCTTTATTGTGAATTATTTTATTATTTTAGACTATATAGCTTATAGTGTCCTCCCTTTAATTATTAATATAAACTAAAAATATTTTTTTTTCTAAATAATTAAACAATTAATCAATAAAATTATGAATAATCAAAAATATTTTTTTATTTTTTATTTTTTTTAACCAATTTATTAATTAGTGGCTATCTTACCACCTCCGATCAGGAAAAGTACAGGAAAGTAGACAACTTCAGAGCAATCCAAAAAAGAAAATACCTATAATCCAGCAACACTACAGTACTCATAAACCAATTGCTTAATAAGCACCCAATGACCTCAATTTTACAGAATAATGTCAGTACTCGATTCCCAACACAACTCTAATCAAACCCACTCATGCACAAAAAACTCCAATACGCAATTACATCAATTGATCAGTATTTTGCCAAGTCCCTGTCAAATTGTCATAACATCAAATATCCTGTAGGGGAAGGTTTTGTAAATATAACAGTACTGGCCTTAGTTTGACCTGGTCCCGTTGCAGCAGACTCTTGTCGCGTGATGTATACGTCAGCACTTCCGCTCTCTCTCTCTCTCCTCCTTCCTCTTACTGTCTCTCATATGACAGAATAACAAAGGACAAACAAGAATTTAGTATTTTATGCACACACTGAGTTATGTCAAACATTCAATACTCCTCCGTTCACATTTGCGCTAAGAAATAAGCAAACAACTTAACTCAGGAATATTATAAATAACTCAATAACATTTTATTTTATTTATTTTAATCCGTCAACATATCTCTAGTTTATCAATTCAATAGGTCACAAGAAAACAGTTTCATCTTCAAACAACAGCCGATGTAACAACCAGAATACACCATTAGACTCTAAATGTTCCCTTCTCTTTGTTCCTTCGTTCGTCTGCGTCTCCCAGCAGAAGAGTGTAGCAGGGGAGTGGCATATTTACCCCTACGTCACTCTAGAGACATAAAATCACGCGCATGCGCAGTACATTCATCACTACGATTTCACAGTGGAAGGAGCTCTCTCCCAGCTCTCTTCACTCCAGACAACAGAACGTTAACAGTCCCGCTATACCTCCTCTCTTTTACCCCTCATAGACAAACAATAACACTTAACAGAGCTCACAAACCATAGGGCACAAAACCCACGCTATCCTAAACACAGTTCTGGAGGCTCGACCCATTCCAATGGACCCCCAAGGTAAAAATACCGCACGTAGCACGCATCAAATTAGCATGTAGCATGTATAAGTTAGCATGTAGCATGAAGCATTTAGCATGCCGCATTTAGCATTTCTACCTCCGCCACGTCGTAAAATTCCTTTGTTTCTCTAAATTTCTGCTACCACGAGGTCCCGCCGGAAATCTAATGAGCGGTTACATCAAACAAATGATTTGTCAACCACAAGCTGAGAGGTAACATACAATCAAAATATACCACAGCCTCAAGCACCCTGGACTTACCTACTCCACCTAACGTGTTATAGGATTTTTTGGCCCATCATAATGATCGCCTCCTCAAGAGGGCTAACGTAGATTCGTAGCGGTTCTAAGTTACACACATATGCCTAGGCCTTATTCCTCTCAATCTATTCTTCTTGAACTCTTATTCAAGCAAAATATCCCTATAGACACTCCCCCCTTTTTGCGCTGTTTACCAGCGCAAACAAATTTAGAATAGTTAGAACAGACCCCCATTCCACAGCAATAACAGCAACACCAGCACACACAAGTCTTTTACACGGTACATCTCCCCAGCGCACACACCCATAACCAAACGAACCAAATCACACACAAGACCGTGAGAAATCTCACCTTATAAGACGGCGTCTTGAGCGGGAGTCACTTCGCTGCTCATGAATGTAACACAGGAGAGACGCAGACCGGCCCAATCACTCGTCGCCATTTTGTAGTGTCGAGAAAGCGTTGCTAATTATGCTCTGAAACAAAGGAGTCCGCTTATACTGTACTTCGATTATAAGTTTTATTTATATCACAAGTTTTCAGCATAAGTTTACAGACGTCTGCAGCATCCGGAGAACAGTGTCCCAAAATAATATGTATGTTCTGATCTTCTTTGTTCCAACCCAGTACTTATAATCTTTACCAAGATATGGGTGGTTCCCCATACTGTCCAATCACCTGTCTCCAACAAACAGACTTCCTCTGTTCTATGGGGTGTCACTCTAAAACGGCTCCCTGTAAAACTGAATAAACATCCTCTCAGGTTCCACTTGAAAACATTAGCAAAGTCATAATTCTTCATACACTACAACGGCTTACAGCCAAAAAGCACATGGAATCGGATATTTCAAGCCACATTTCAAACCACCTTAATAGGTGGTTTGAAGTCAGATACAAATCTGATTCTTGGCCATGTGACTTGTGTCTGAACGGTCAAATCTGATTTGTTTTTATACTGTTATTTGGCATATCTTGTTGCTTGCTAGCTACTCTGTTGACAGTTTGACAAGAACATGTGGTAGCTAACTAGCTTGTTAATTGTTTACAAATACATTTGTGAATGTGCTAGAAAGCTAAATAGCTACCTACCTAGCTAGTTGACTGCTGTGGCTAGCCAAAAATGATTTGTTTTCAAAGTTGGATCATCTTATCTTTTGAGGCTTTAAAGGTGTTCTTACACTATGATTTTGAACATTCAAAGCAACTGGGTGATTCTCATGAAACCAGTTTTAAAATGTCTGTAGCAAATTGAGTTACAAAACCATGATGCATCTGCAAAAATCAACTATCATTCTGAGGACTAAGATGTATAGTTTTAGGGAAAGCGTTTTATTTTAAATACATTTAAAATGTTTGCCTGAATGTTGTACATTTTCAACACAAATTCTCATTACTGTAATGCGTCCTTATAAAGTTCTTGGTTCATTTTTTACAATTTTACTTTAGAAACTTATTATTTTAATAAAATACAAAAATATGTTGCTGTAGGTTGTCCATAAATAATAATAATAGTATACTAGTTGTAGTTTACATTAAACTATAATATTTATTACGTACAAACACAGTGTCTGTGGACATGTGTCTCATTATCGCTTTTTCTCGATTCAGACTGCAGGAAAAATATAATATTCGAATCACATACAGTGGGGAAAAAAAGTATTTAGTCAGCCACCAATTGTGCAAGTTCTCCCACTTAAAAAGATGAGAGAGGCCTGTAATTTTCATCATAGGTACACGTCAACTATGACAGACAAAATGAGAAAAAAAATCCAGAAAATCACATTGTAGGATTTTTAATGAATTTATTTGCTAATTATGGTGGAAAATAAGTATTTGGTCAATAACAAAAGTTTCTCAATACTTTGTTGTATACCCTTTGTTGGCAATGACACAGGTCAAACGTTTTCTGTAAGTCTTCACAAGGTTTTCACACACTGTTGCTGGTATTTTGGTCCATTCCTCCATGCAGATCTCCTCTAGAGCAGTGATGTTTTGGGGCTGTCGCTGGGCAACACGGACTTTCAACTCCCTCCAAAGATTTTCTATGGGGTTGAGATCTGGAGACTGGCTAGGCCACTCCAGGACCTTGAAATGCTTCTTACGAAGCCACTCCTTCGTTGCCCGGGCGGTGTGTTTGGGATCATTGTCATGCTGAAAGACCCAGCCACGTTTCATCTTCAATGCCCTTGCTGATGGAAGGAGGTTTTCACTCAAAGTCTCACAATACATGGCCCCATTCATTCTTTCCTTTACACGGATCAGTCGTCCTGGTCCCTTTGCAGAGAAACAGCCCCAAAGCATGATGTTTCCACCCCCATGCTTCACAGTAGGTATGGTGTTCTTTGGATGCAACTCAGCATTCTTTGTCCTCCAAACACGACGAGTTGAGTTTTTACCAAAAAGTTCTATTTTGGTTTCATCTGACCATATGACATTCTCCCAATCCTCTTCTGGATCATCCAAATGCACTCTAGCAAACTTCAGACGGGCCTGGACATGTACTGGCTTAAGCAGGGGGACACGTCTGGCACTGCAGGATTTGAGTCCCTGGCGGCGTAGTGTGTTACTGATGGTAGGCTTTGTTACTTTGGTCCCAGCTCTCTGCAGGTCATTCACTAGGTCCCCCCGTGTGGTTCTGGGATTTTTGCTCACCGTTCTTGTGATCATTTTGACCCCACCGGGTGAGATCTTGCGTGGAGCCCCAGATCGAGGGAGATTATCAGTGGTCTTGTACGTCTTCCATTTCCTAATAATTGCTCCCACAGTTGATTTCTTCAAACCAAGCTGCTTACCTATTGCAGATTCAGTCTTCCCAGCCTGGTGCAGGTCTACCATTTTGTTTCTGGTGTCCTTTGACAGCTCTTTGGTCTTAGCCATAGTGGAGTTTGGAGTGTGACTGTTTGAGGTTGTGGACAGGTGTCTTTTATACTGATAACAAGTTCAAACAGGTGCCATTAATACAGGTAACGAGTGGAGGACAGAGGAGCCTCTTAAAGAAGAAGTTACAGGTCTGTGAGAGCCAGAAATCTTGCTTGTTTGTAGGTGACCAAATACTTATTTTCCACCATAATTTGCAAATAAATTCATAAAAAATCTTACAATGTGATTTTCTGGATATTTTTTTCTCAATTTGTCTGTCATAGTTGACGTGTACCTATGATGAAAATTACAGGCCTCTCTCGTCTTTTTAAGTGGGAGAACTTGCACAATTGGTGGCTGACTAAATACTTTTTTTCCCCACTGTATGCAATTTATTTTTTTGTGTCACTTCAAACAGCCAGTGTGAACAAGGATTTAGAAGCGACAACCCTTTCCCAACAATGCAGTAATCAATATCCATACTATAAAATAAAATAAATTTGAACAAAAACACGCTAGAAATAGAAATAAGAAGAACAAGAGAATGTAAGTAAGCTATATACTGTACGGGGTCTGTTCCAAGGTCAATGCCAATAACATATTTACAATGTGCAGGGATACTGGAGTGGTAGGGGTAGATATGTATAGGGGTAAGGTGACTAGGCATCAGGATATATGAAACAGAGTAGCCGCAGCATATGATGATTGTATGTGAGTGCGTGTGCATGTGTAGAGTCAGTATGAATGTGTGTGCGTGTTATGTGTGTATGAGCCAATGAAGTTTGTGTGTGTGTGTGTGTATGTGTGTGTGTGTGTGTGTGTGTGTGTGTGTGTGTGTGTGTGTAGAGTCCTGTGAGTGTGCATAGTCAGTGCAAAAATAAAATAAAAGGGTCAATGCAGATAGTCCATGTAGACATTTTGTTAGCTATTAAGCAGCCTCATGGCTTGGGGATAGAATCTGTTGAAGAGCCTGTTGGTGTCAGACTTGTTGCTCCGGTACTGCTTGCCATGCGGAAGCAGAGAGAACCGTCTATTGCTTGGGTGGCTGGGATCTTTAATAATTTTCTGTGCCTTCCTTTCACACCGCATGATGTAGAGGTCCTGGATGGCAGGAAGCTCGGCCCCAGTGATGTACTGGGCTGTCCGCTACACACTCTGCTCCATGCGATCGAGGGTGGTGCCGTTGCCATACCAAGCAGTGATGCAGCCAGTCAAGATGCTCTTAATGGTGCAGCTTGAGGTCCCATGACAAATCTTTTCAACCTCTTGAGGGGGAAGAGGTGCTGTCGTGCCTTCTTCACAACTGTGTGCATGTGTGTGGACCATTTAAAGTCCTTAGTGATTTGGACATTGAGGAACTTGAAGATCTCGACCTGCTCCACTACAGTCCCATTGATGTGGATGGGGGCGTCCTCGCCCCCTGTTTCCGGTACTCCATGATCAGCTCCTTGGTCTTATTGACATTGAGGGAGAGATTGTTGTCCTGCACTCTTAGAAAAAAAGGTTCCTTATAGAACCAAAAAGGGTTCTATCGCTTGCTTCATATATGGAACCCCTTAAAGTTCTATATAGAACCCTTTGATCAGAACCCTAGAGGTTCTTCTTCACTGAACCAAAATAGTTCCATATAGAATTCATGCATTGATGAATTATGGCTACTACTATTAAATACTCATATTTTGAGGTAGAATTTAATTCAATAAGTCAATTAAATAATGGACAAAAGAATAACAGCATAGTTTTTAGAATGTTTTGTCATTATATGCAAACATAGCTTGGAAATATGCACTGGTGGCCAGGGAGGCATCTCTTTGTTTGAATGATGGCCAACGTCAACTCTCTGGCTGACTTCTTTACAATACAATACAATACAATACAATACAATACAACTTTGTCCATTAGTTACAGTGAACAACAAAAATGAGTCTTCTGCTCCATTCTCAACCTCACACATACAGCTGAGACCAGCACAGGTTCAACCTGGATGCAGAGCATATTGTGGGGTTAAGAGCCTTGCTCAATGGCCCAACAGTAGGGGAATGTTTTGAGAATGTGAACCCAGCAGCCCTCCCGTTGTCAGATCAATTCCTCACGTTTTTTCCAGCGCCCAGCGCAGGATTCGAACTGGATACCTTTCGCCATCAGGTTCAACTTCTGCCATAGGTCCAACTCCTCACAGAGTATTTGAGCAGAGTTGAGCAGTCAGCAGTTATTTCTCATGGAGTAGTGCACACTGCTCCGGCGCTCCACATCCTTTCCAACAGCTCCACTAAAAAACATTCTGCACTCACAGGAAAAAAAACTGCCACTCCAAATTCGCACCATTCATTAAAATCACAATGTAACCAACACCCATCTATTATTGTAACTACCTGGACCTACCATTTGGTTTTGAAGTATTGAAACCAAACCATATGATTTAAATGAAAAGTATTTTAATTAACATGAAAAGGTGAATGTAAGAAGCGCTCATAATTTCAAATAGGCTACATGTCATATCAAACAGCATATAAACACTCTAAATAGGTCAGGAGCCAGACAGGGAGCCTAAGAAGGAACGAAAATGAATTATTTAGTCTATATTATTACAATTATTTCAAGGCTATAGCCTACAAAGAAATACATTGTGAAGCATTTGAGAGTGTGACACACTAGGATGGTAGGGAGTCAGGGACATTAAGCGCTCAGCATTTAAACAACACTTAATTGTATTAAATCATTATACAATTAAATCATTATGAATCATTATAGTCTATAAATTGCATATAATAGGCTGTGACTTACTTAGAATTAAATGCAAATTAAATGAAAAATGTCTTATTAGGCTCAGTGCCTCAGTGCCTTTGAATTCATTTTTAGAAACACGAGTTTGGCCAGAGTCTGTGGCTTCCGGCTCATGCGATGGTGCCTGGAGAGCAGGCCAGCAGCAGAGAATATCCTCTCCATGCTTGCGAAACCACTGGGGATGCTAAACACCCTTTTGGCCACTCTTACCAGGCTGGGCAGGGATATATAGGTACGCCTAAAGTTTTTTTAGGCAAAATAACCCAATCAAAATAACCTTGAATGTTGGAATATGCCAGACCTATTGGGCCAAAATCAATTATGGCCTATTGTATAGATAATAGAGCAAAAAATAAGGAAACTTTTAAGAGATCTGATTTTTTGTTTATAAATACTTTGCTACAATGACACAATAAATTAGCTACCCACCTAGTTCATTTATTTTAGCATGTGCACCAGTAGAGGCTCCTCAGAGGAGGAAGGGGAGGACCATCCTCCTCAGTGAATTTCATAAACATAAAAATAGTGAAACGTTAACAAAGTTATCCTTTTTAGATAAAACGATACTAAATATATTCACGTCACCAAATAATTGATTAAAACTCACTGTTTTGCAATGAAGGTCTACAGTAGCCTCACCAGCACTCTGTAGGGTTGCACCATGGTGTAGCCGGAGGACAGCTAGCTTCCGTCCTCCTCTGGGTACATTGACTTCAATACAAATCCTACGAGGCTCATGGTTCTCACCCCCCTTCCATAGACTTACACAGTAATTATGACAACTTCCAGAGGACGTACTCCAACCTATCAGAGCTCTTGCAGCATGAACTGACATGTTGTCCACCCAATCAAAGGATCAGAGAATTAATCTAGTACTGAAAGCATAAGATACAGCTAGCTAGCACTGCAGTGCATAAAATGTGGTGAGTAGTTGACTCAAAGACAGAGAAAGACAATAGTTGAACAGTTTTGAACAAATTAATTTATTCAAAAATGAAGAGAGAGAGAGAGAGATAGCAATATTTCATAATTTTCTTTCACTGTCACTTACAGTGGGGGAAAAAAGTATTTAGTCAGCCACCAATTGTGCAAGTTCTCCCACTTAAAAAGATGAGAGAGGCCTGTAATTTTCATCATAGGTACACGTCAACTATGACAGACAAATTGAGGAAAAAAAATCAAGAAAATCACATTGTAGGATTTTTTATGAATTTATTTGCAAATTATGGTGGAAAATAAGTATTTGGTCACCTACAAACAAGCAAGATTTCTGGCTCTCACAGACCTGTAACTTCTTCTTTAAGAGGCTCCTCTGTCCTCCACTCGTTACCTATATTAATGGCACCTGTTTGAACTTGTTATCAGTATAAAAGACACCTGTCCACAACCTCAAACAGTCACACTCCAAACTCCACTATGGCCAAGACCAAAGACCTGTCAAAGGACACCAGAAACAAAATTGTAGACCTGCACCAGGCTGGGAAGACTGAATCTGCAATAGGTAAGCAGCTTGGTTTGAAGAAATCAACTGTGGGAGCAATTATTAGGAAATGGAAGACATACAAGACCACTGATAATCTCCCTCGATCTGGGGCTCCACGCAAGATCTCACCCTGTGGGGTCAAAATGATCACAAGAACGGTGAGCAAATATCCCAGAACCACACGGGGGGACCTAGTGAATGACCTGCAGAGAGCTGGGACCAAAGTAACAAAGCCTACCATCAGTAACACATTACGCCGCCAGGGACTCAAATCCTGCAGTGACAGACGTGTACCCCTGCTTAAGCCAGTACATGTCCAGTACATGCTAGAGTGCATTTGGATGATCCAGAAGAGGATTGGGAGAATGTCATATGGTCAGATGAAACCAAAATATAACTTTTTGGTAAAAACTCAACTCGTCGTGTTTGAAGGACAAAGAATGCTGGTTGCATCCAAAGAACACCATACCTACTGTGAAGCATGGGGTGGAAACATCATGCTTTGGGGCTGTTTTTCTGCAAAGGGACCAGGATGACTGATCTGTGTAAAGGAAAGAATGAATGGGGCCATGTATCGTGAGATTTTGAGTGAAAACCTCCTTCCATCAGCAAGGGCATTGAAGATGAAACGTGGCTGGGTCTTTCAGCATGACAATGATCCCAAACACACCGCCCGGGCAACGAAGGAGTGGCTTCGTAAGAAGCATTTCAAGGTCCTGGAGTGGCCTAGCCAGTCTCCAGATCTCAACCCCATAGAAAATCTTTGGAGGGAGTTGAAAGTCTGTGTTGCCCAGCGACAGCCCCAAAACATCACTGCTCTAGAGGAGATCTGCATGGAGGAATGGGCCAAAATACCAGCAACAGTGTGTGAAAACCTTGTGAAGACTTACAGAAAACGTTTGACCTGTGTCATTGCCAACAAAGGGTATATAACAAACTATTGAGAAACTTTTGTTATTGACCAAATAATTATTTTCCACCATCATTTGCAAATAAATTCATTAAAATCCTACAATGTGATTTTCTGGAAAAAATAATCTCATTTTGTCTGTCATAGTTGACGTGTACCTATGATGAAAATTACAGGCCTCTCTCATCTTTTTAAGTGGGGGAACTTGCACAATTGGTGGCTGACTAAATACTTTTTTTCCCCACTGTAGTTAGCTAGCTAATGTAGTGTAGTGTCGCATCTGTTGTTGGTGGTTATTGCTGTCAATCAAAGAGTCCGCTTAGGCTGCAACATTATTAGAGGCTTTTATTAATATCACACGTTTACAGCATAAGTTACAGACCCGCGGTGTCTGGAGAAGCACCTTCCCAAACTAATCTGAATGCTTCTGACTCCCCCTTTGTCTAGCTCCTACTTATAAACAATGGCAAAAATGGGTTGCTCCCTCTTTCGTCCAATCACCGGTCTCCCCTGGGGCGTCACCCTCCAAACGGCTACATTTGAACTAAGATAAACAGTTTTTCTTTGTCCCTCAAGACTAGTCATAATCTTCATACACGACAGTAGCTAGCTTGTTTAGCCTTCTCAAACACCCGGCTCAAACAGAGGGATGCTATGTTAGCTAGCTGGATATGACTATCCAACACTGGAACTCTTCCAAGTCAAGTTAAGCTTTTGGTTTTATTAATATATTGCCACCGGGGCCCACCAGTGTAACTGCTAAACTGCTTACTGACTGTACACTGTTCTGCATGATTGTAAAGGGTTTACTAACGTGTTAGTTCTATTAGCTATGTTGACTGTGACGTTACTTTAGCTAATATGGTGACAATTGTGTAGGCTGTGTGTAGCGGTTAGCGGTTATGTTATGAAGGTTTGGCTAGGAAATGTTTTTTCGCCTGGTCACAGACAGCAAAGGGAAAAGGTGAGCATGTAGATGTGAGAAGGAATACAATGATCTGTTTGTATGTGGCTGCTATGAAAGTGAACTGTGTTTACGTGTGATTAGGGGTGTAGTGATTCCGTCGATTCTGTTGAAAAACCTTTCTTAAACGGAAGCAAACGGAATGAAACCAGAATAAACATACCTGAATTTGTCCAATAGAAACTCTCATTTGCAACTGTTGAACTAATGATTACACCCTAGATTAGCTAGACGCAGGCAACAGTGTGCAAGGCTGTATTGAATGTGTCACTGTCTGTCCATGTGTCACTGTCTGTCACCTCAAATTTTCTCTCGGGCTGTGTGCACCTACGTTGTAGGTTAGGTTGTAGCAACCTCATGATGGGAATAGGGACAATTTGAGTATCATGTAGTAGCCTAAACCTATCGATGTTACATTGAACTAGTTGAATGGAATATGAATGACAGTCATCCAATATGCGGTAATAGAAATAAGGCCATGCTCATTAAAATAAAGAATTGTCCTCCCTCATCTTAAACAGCACCGACCGCCACTGATGTGCACATAGTAAGTAGCCTACACCATTATACTTTCGGAATATGTGTCTTTTCAGATTCCACAATGATTATTTAGTTGTGGACACTACATCACCACACTCCCTCTATTGCTCTTGGTCCTCATCTTTGTAAGTCACCTTGATTTTGCACCTGTGTGTTTGATCAGTTTCTTTATGAAAATATTTAGCGAACTCCATGACAGTAGCTAAAACAAGGGGCTATAGCAGCACACAAGTAGACTACAAATGCATGCTGGGCTGAGCATGCCCTGAGCTCGTAAAGTGAGCACTACTGGAGCGCTATTGGAGCGAAATTGGAGCGGGCGAGAAGGCCGATGCTCCAGCCTTTGGGAATCTCGCTCTGCACTCCAGTCAAATTGGGCACGCTCCGCTCCAGTTTTGCTCCTGCTCACATACTCTGATTCCTTAGCCTGACTGGTTGCAGAGAAGAAGAAAAAAACTGCAAAAACTATCTAATATCTAATCTGACAAAATGAAGACAAAATGCTATGCAGACATAATTATTATGTAGAAGAACAACTTACATGCAGTTGTTGTCAGCAGCAGACGAAAGAGAGATCCTCTTATAGTTCTGGGTTACTGCCAGACTGAGCAAAACATAATTTATAATAGATAGTGTGTTAAAAGTCGTGCAATGATTAACTAGGCTATTGAATCACCAAGACTTATTATACATAGTTTATTATAAATAATTTATACATACCTCCTCTCAGTCAGCAACAGTCTTCTAATGGCTTCATGAAACATAGGCTAGTCCCCTCAATTGACTCCACACTGAAATACTGAAATAAAAGTAACAATTAGCTAATTGCCAATGTCAGGCTGGGTCTGTAGCGCTATTTGGCATATCCCATAATAGAAAATAACATTTATTTGAAAGAGTTGGCTGACTAGCTTGTAAAGTGGCGAATTAAAGTAGCCTAGCTTTTTCTGCTTAGCTAGCAAAGTTAGCTAGCTAGCTACAAACGTGCTCAAATTCTAATAATGTTTCAACTTTATTTGTCTAGCCTATAGTTTATCATATGACTTTTCCTTCACATGTTTGATTTAAATAATCAACTTTGCTTACCTTAATACATAAAACAATTACGTGCTTATTGGTAGGCTACTTGCAAGTTGGTTCAACCACCGTCCTCTTGCATCATCATGCTGGAATGGCAGTCGGTTTTTTAATTGGAATGGCAGTTACATTTTGAATTGATCAAAGCTTTCTATATATAGAACCCTTTTTTAAATCTAAGAGTATGTTTTTATTAAACACATTATTTCTTCTTCTAGTTAGCATTTAGTTTGCAACAGCACAGGTTTGTATGAACCTTGCTGTTTACCACTCAGACCTCGGCAACAATGTTGCAAAATATGAATTTAATCTTCACCTTGCCATAGAGAGCTAATGGTGTAGGATATCAGCTAGCCATTTTTCTGACCAGGCGAAATCATGCAGTCAACAGTGAAGAGGCGACTCCGGGATGCTGACCTTCTAGGCAGAGTTGCAAAGAAAAAGCCATATCTCAGACTGGCCAATAAAAAGAAAAGATTAAGATGGGCAAAAGAACATAGACACTGGACTTTTTCTTTGCAACTCTGCCTAGGTCAGCATCCCAGATTTGCCTCTTCACTGTTGATGTTGAGACTGGTGTTTTGCGGGTACTATTTAATGAAGCTGCCAGTTGAGGACGTGTGAGGTGTCTGTTTCTCAAACTAGACACTCTAATGTATTTGTCCTCTTGCTCAGTTGTGCACAGGGGCCTCCCACTCCTCTTTCTATTCTGGTTAGAGCCAGTTTGCGCTGTTCAGTGAAGGGAGTAGTACACAGCATTGTACGAGATCTTCAGTTTCTTGGCAATTTCTCACATAGAATAGCCTTCATTTCTCAGAACAAGAATAGACTGACGAGTTTCAGAAGAAAGTAATTTGTTTCTGGCCATTTTGAGCCTGTAATCGAATCCACAATTGCTGATGCTCCAGATACTCAACTAGTCTCAAGAAGGCCAGTTTTATTGCCTCTTTAATCTGCACAACAGTTTTCAGCTGTGCTAACATAATTGCAAAAGGGTTTTCTAATGATCAATTAGCCTTTTAAAATGATAAACTTGGATTAGCAAACACAACGTACCATTGGAACACAGGACTGATGGTTGCTGATAATGGGCCTCTGTACGCCTATGTAGATATTCCATTAAAAATCAGCCATTTCCAGCTACAATAGCGGTATGCATATTGGAGTGGGTCTAGGGTTTGTGGGATGATGGAGTTGATGTGTACCATAACCAACCTTTCAAAGCACTTCATGATTACAGATGTGAGTGCTACAGGGCGGTACTCATTGTGGCATGTAGCCTTAGAGCGGTACTCAATGTGGCAGGTAGCCTTAGAGTTCTTAGGAACAGGAATGATAGTGGTCAACTTGAGACGTGGGGATGACAGACTGGGACAAGGAAAGGTTGAAAATTACCGTGAATATACCTGCCAGCTTCCCTGGAATACCGTCCAGCCCCGCGGCTTTGTGAGTGCTAACCTGATTAAAAGCCTTACTCAAGTTGGCTTTGGAGAGTGAGATCACCCAGTTCTCTGGGTCGGCGTGGGCCCTCATCCACGACTCTGTGTTGTTTTTGTCGAAGCGTGCATAAAATGCATTGAGTTCATCTGGTAGAGAGGCATCGATGGGCAGAGCACAGCTTGGTAATCCTTTGTAATCTGTATTGGACTGTAGCCCCTGCCAAATGCGATGGGCATAAGAGCCCGTGTAATAGGATTCCAACTTGTTCCTATATTGTCCTTCTGATTGTTTGATGGCTCTGCGGAGGTCGTAGGACTTGTGCTTGTTCGTGTCCTGAGCCGTATGTAGGATATTTACAAGCAGTAAATGTGTAAGTGCAATTTGATAATAAAAATGTCAAAACGGGCTACATGTTTAAGTGCAAGTGTAATTAGTCCAACATTTTGTTAAGTTGCAGAATTGCATTCGGAATAAAAGAGTACTTGGCCCTATTTTTTATTACCTTAGGTAGTCTGTACCTGCGGACCTAGGGGAGGGGCTGGAATTCGGGATGGAGTGGGGGGGAAGAGTAAAATGCTATTTTGTTGGCCTTCTGGAGGGCTTTGCCCAGGTAGAGAAATGACAGCTCTTACTGTCGCTTCCCCATGATTTTTCCGCAAGTCCTGACTATCTTCCCCAACCTAATTTTCTGTGCAACCATCGCATTCCCAAACCAGCAGGTGAGGCAGTAGGACAGAATACTCTCAATTAATGATTTACAGTGGGGAGAACAAGTATTTGATACACTGCCGATTTTGCAGGTTTTCCTACTTACAAAGCATGTAGAGGTCTGTAATTTTTATCATAGGTACACTTCAACTGTGAGAGACGGAATCTAAAACAAAAATCCAGAAAATCACATTGTTAATGCATTAATGCATTAATTTGCATTTTATTGCATGACATAAGTATTTGATACATCAGAAAAGCAGAACTTAATATTTGGTACAGAAACCTTTGTTTGCAATTACAGAGATCATACGTTTCCTGTAGGTCTTGACCAGGTTTGCACACACTGCAGCAGGGATTTTGGCCCACTCCTCCATACAGACCTTCAGGTTTCGGGGCTGTCGCTGGGCAATACAGACTTTCAGCTCCCTCCAAAGATTTTCTATTGGGTTCAGGTCTGGAGACTGGCTAGGCCACTCCAGGACCTTGAGATGCTTCTTACGGAGCCACTCCTTAGTTGCCCTGGCTGTGTGTTTCGGGTCGTTGTCATGCTGGAAGACCCAGCCACGACCCATCTTCAATGCTCTTACTGAGGGAAGGAGGTTGTTGGCCAAGATCTCACGATACATGGCCCCATCCATCCTCCCCTCAATACAGTGCAGTCGTCCTGTCCCCTTTGCAAAAAAACATCCCTAAAGAATGATGTTTCCACCTCCATGCTTCTCGGTTGGGATGGTGTTCTTGGGGTTGTACTCATCCTTCTTCTTCCTCCAAACACGGCGAGTGGAGTTTAGACCAAAAAGCTCTATTTTTGTCTCATCAGACAACATGACCTTCTCCCATTCCTCCTCTGGATCATCCAGATGGTCATTGGCAAACTTCAGACAGGCCTGAACATGCGCTGGCTTGAGCAGGGGGACCTTGCGTGCGCTGCAGGATTTTAATCCATGACGGCGTAGTGTCTTACTAATGGTTTTCTTTGAGACTGTGGTCACAGCTCTCTTTAGGTCATTGACCAGGTCCTGCCGTGTAGTTATGGGCTGATCCCTCACCTTCCTCATGATCATTGATGCTCCACGAGGTGAGATCTTGCATGGAGCCCCAGACCGAGGGTGATTGACCGTCATCTTGAACTTCTTTAATTTTCTAATAATTGCGCCAACAGTTGTTGCCTTCTCACCAAGCTGCTTGCCTATTGTCCTGTAGCCCATCCCAGCCTTGTGCAGGTCTACAATTTTATCCCTGATGTCCTTACATAGCTCTCTGGTCTTGGCCATTGTGGAGAGGTTGGAGTCTGTTTGATTGAGTGTGTGGACAGGTGTCTTTTATACAGGTAACGAGTTCAAACAGGTGCACTTAATACAGGTAATGAGTGGAGAACAGGAGGGCTTCTTAAAGAAAAACTAACAGGTCTGTGAGAGCTGGAATTCTTACTGGTTGGTAGGTGATCAAATACTTATGTCATGCAATAAAATGCAAATTAATTACTTAAAAATCATACAATGTGATTTTTTGGATTTTTGTTTTAGATTCCGTCTCTCACAGTTGAAGTGTACCTATGGTAAAAATTACAGACCTCTATATGCTTTGTAAGTAGGAAAACCTGCAAAATCGGCAGTGTATCAAATACTTGTTCTCCCTACTGTATAAAAGAGAACTATGATGGTCAACATTGAAAAAGTGCAGCTTTCATAGGAAATACAGTCTCTGGCCTTTCTTAAAAATAGTGTCAGTACACTGATCCCAGGACAGCTTGTTGTCAATGACTAGCCCAAGGTATTTGTACTCCTCTACTACAGTGCCTTGCAAAAGTATTCATCCCCCTTGGCATTTTTCCTATTTTGTTGCATTACAACCTGTAATTTAAATGGATTTATATTTGTATTTCATGTAATGGACATACACAAAATAGTCAAAATTGGTGAAGTGAAATGCAAAAAATAAGTTGTTTCAAAAAATGCAAAAAAATAAATAACGGAAAAGTGGTGCGTGCATATTTATTCACCCCCTTTGCTATGAAGCCCCTAAATAATATCTGGTGAAACCAATTACCTTCAGAAGTCACATAATTAGTTAAATAAAGTCCACCTGTGTGCAATCTAAGTGTCACATGATCTCAGTATATATACACCTGTTTTGAATGGCCCCAGAGTCTGCAACACCAGTAAGCAAGGGGCACCACCAAGCAAGCGGCATCATGAAGACCAAGGAGCTCTCCAAACAGGTCAGGGACAAAGTTGTGGAGAAGTACAGATCAGGGTTGGGTTATAAAAAAATATCAGAAACTTTGAACATCCCACAGAGCACCATTAAATCCATTATAAAAAAATTGAAATAATATGGCACCACAACAAACCTGCCAAGAGAGGGCCTCCCACCAAAACTGACGGACCAGGCAAGGAGGGCATTAATCAGAGAGGCAACAAAGAGACCAAAGATAACCCTGAAGGAGCTGCAAAGCTCCACAGCGGAGATTGGAGTATCTGTCCATAGGACCACTTTAAGCTGTACACTCCACAGAGCTGGGCTTTACGGAAGAGTGGCCAGAACAAAGGCATTGCTTACAGAAAAAAATAAGCAAACACATTTGGTGTTCGCCAAAAGGCATGTGGGAGACTCCCCAAACATATGGAAGAAAGTACTCTGGTCAGATTAGACTACAATTGAACTTTTTGGCCATCAAGGAAAATGCTATGTCTGGCGCAAACCCAACACTTCTCATCACCCAGAGAACACCATCCCCACAGTGAAGCATGGTTGTGGCAGCATCATGCTGTGGGGATGTTTTTCATCGGCAGGGACTGGGAAACTGGTCAGAATTGAAGGAATGATGGATGGCGCTAAATACAGGGAAATTCTTGAGGGAAACCTGTTTCAGTCTTCCAGAGATTTGAGACTGGGACAGAGGTTCACCTTCCAGCAGGACAATGACCCTAAGCATACTGTTAAAGCAACACGAGTGGTTTAAGGGGAAATATTTAAATGTCTTGGAATGGCCTAGTCAAAGCCCAGACCTCAATCCAATTGAGAATCTGTGGTATAACTTAAAGATTGCTGTACACCAGTGGAACCCATCCAACTTGAAGGAGCTGGAGCAGTTTTGCCTTGAAGAATGGGCAAAAATCCCAGTGGCTAGATGTGCCAAGCTTATAGAGACATACCCCAAGAGACTTGCAGCTGTAATTGCTGCAAAGGGTGGCTCTACAAAGTATTGACTTGGGGGGGTGAATAGTTATGCACTCTCAAGTTTTCCGTTTTTTTGTCTTATTTCTTTTTTGTTTCACAAAAAAAAATATTTTGCATCTTCAAAGTGGTAGGCATGTTGGGTAAATCAAATGATACAAACCCCCCAAAAATCTATTTTAATTCCAGGTTGTAAGGCAACAAAATAGGAAAAATGCCAAGGGGGGTGAATACTTTCGCAAACCACTGTAGTTCCATGGGCTCCCCTTTTATCAGTGATGGTGTGTCCTTCGAAAGTCAATCATCATATCCTTTGTTTTTTATGTGTTTAGTTTTAGATGGGACGACTCACACCAAACAGTAAAATAATTCAGAGCCAGTCCATGTTCGGTCTCATCCCCTTCAAGGAGACTGACCAAAGCAGTGTCGTCAACATACTTGATCAGGTGGCACCCTGGGAACTGGCTTCAGCAGCTGTCAATATATATGTACAGTACCGGTGAAAGGGCACTGCCCTAACTGAAGTAGTGCGTACATCCGACAGTGTGTTGCCAACTCATACCTGCTGAGACCTATCAGTTAGGAAGTTGGTGATCCATGTGATAAGTATCAATTCTGAAGTCTCCTTTCAGTCTGTCTGAGCGGACAAACGGATTGATTGTGTTAAATGCAGAGGAAAATCTGCGAACATGATATGCACATAGGTTTTGCTGCCCTCCAAATGCATGTACACCAGATTTAAGAGCGAGAGGATGGCATCATCTGTTCCTCTCTCCTACCGGTATGCCAATTGGAGGGGGTCAAGTAGGTGTTTGTTAGTGTTGATGATGTATGCTTTGATGATCTTTTCAAGAGATTCAATCAATAGAGAGGTAAGAGCGATAGTCTGTAGTCATTTGCTTGGATAAAGCCAGAGTGTTGCGTAAGAGCTACAACACCTCTTTGTTTCTAGGGCACCTCCCTGCAAGGGAGAGGCTGCTATCTCGTTAAAGGGTAACTCTCAACTCCAATTTCAGCCTAATTACAGATTACTCTCCCCTTCAAATATATATTTTTTAAAGCATTCAGGGGAGAGGTTGTGGGTGGGGGAACTGCTCATAAATATTAATTTTGGGGGTGGGTCACTAAAGCATACTTACCAGAAGTCCACTGGCACGCTCTGATAATAACATTATGTGCATCACCAGCAAATACACCTCTGGACAGTTAGCTCACAGTCGTAAGGCGCCAAGTTCCTGACATCTATTGCCACTTGTGGTGTAAATTTGAATACCCCATGAGGTGCAACATTTTTTATTTATTGCGGTAATGTGTTGGGAAGAAAAGTGCAATCATCACCTTGAAAATGAAGATTAGGGGCTCAATCCAACCCACATTGCAGTATTTATGCAATAGCTATTTTTTCAATGGTCAAATGAACTCACAGATTGGTCTTGGGTACTGTATATTAACCTACAACTACTACCATGGCGAACCCTCTCACAGGCTTGCTTTCACTTTTCAGAATTAGAAGTGTGTGGGCACGGGATGAATATTGTAAATAAAGGATTTCAAAAAATAAAAAACATATATTTGCCCCATGTGGGATTCAAACTCACAACCACTGTACTATAAAACAACTCTCTTAGCAGACTGCACCACCAACAATCTTAAGACAAGAAAAAAAACAATAAGTTGACATGACCATCATTGTGATCTATTTCTTGTCATGATGGATGTAGCTGTGGTATAGTGTATCTGACGGCTATAGGAGCGGCTGTAAAAGACGACACACAGAGGGACGCACTGTTTCTTACAGTAGCTGGCCATTGATGACTACAACAGCTTTCAGCTAACGGATGAGGAGCAGGCAGATTATGAACTTGTATTAGCCAAATTGTCGGGAGCTTCATGAAATGGGTTTCCATGGCCAAGCAGCCGCACACAAGAGATCACCATGCGCAATGCCAACCGTCGACTGGAGTAGTGTAAAGCTCTCTGCCATTGGACTCTGGAGTAGTGGAAACACGTTATCTGGAGTGATGAATCTGGCAGTCCGACGGACTAATCTGGGTTTGGCGGATGCCAGGAGAAAGCTACCTGCCCGAATTCATAGTGCCAACTGTAAAGTTTGGTGGAGGAGGAATAATGATCTGGGGCTGTTTTTCATGGTTAAGGCCCCTTAGTTCCAGTGAAGGGAAATCTTAACGCTACAACATAAAATGACATTGTAGATGATCATGTGCTTCCAACTTTGTGGCAACAGTTTGGGGAAGGCCCTTTCCTGTTTCAAAATGACAATGCCCCCGTGCACAAAGCGAGGTCCATACAGAAATGGTTTGTCGAGATCGGTGTGGAAGAACTTGACTGGCCTGCACAGAGCCCTGAACTCAACACCATCGAACACCTTTGGGATTAATTGGAACGCCGACTGCAAGCCAGGCCTAATCGCTCAACATCAGTGCACGACCTCACTAATGCTCTTGTGGCTGAATGGAAGCAAGTCCCCACAGCAATGTTTCAACATCTAGTGGAAAGCTTTCCCAGAAGAGTGGAGGCTGTTATAGCAGCAAAGGGGGGACCAACTCCATATTAATACCCATGATTTTGGAATGAGATATTCAATGAGCAGGTGTCCATATACTTTTGGTCATGTTGTGTATGTTTACTGATGGACCATTACTCGCATTACCCAGATATGGCTCTACTGAAGGACACTACTGCTAGTCAGGTGATAACTCACATTAAGTAATTATTTGCTCACCATGGGGTCGCAGAGGTAGTCCGTACGGACAACGCCTCACAGTTCAGCTGTTCAGCTCTCAGTGATTTTGCTAAACCGTACAGGTTCAAGCATGTCACACCCAGCCCATTGTTTGTACCCACAGTCTAATGGGTTAATCAAGAACGGTGTCAAAACAGGGAAACTACTGGTTAATAAAGCTCTTGACTCAAAGACAGATCCGTATCTAGCTGTGTTAAACTACAGGGCTATTCCACTAAAACATGGTATGTCTCCTGCAGGAAACTCTAAACTATACTGAACAAAAATGTAAACGCAACATGCAACAATTTCAACGATTTTACAGAGTTACAGTTTAATTAAAATAAATTCATTAGGCCCTAATCTATGGATTTCACATGACTGGGCAGAGGTGCAGTCATGTGTGGGCCTGGGAGGGCATAGGCCCTCCCACTTGGGAGCCAGGCCCACCCACTGTGGAGCCATGCCCAGCCAATCAGAATGAGTTTTTTTCTCACAAAAGGGCTTTATTACAGACAGAAATACTCTTCAGTTTCATCAGCTGTCCGGGTGGCTGGTCTCAAATGATCCCGCAGATAAAGAAACTTACCTTCACTACCAAGAAGACATAGAGGAAAGGTAAGTGTCCTTTTTGTCTTGTAATTTCAAATTTGGAAGGTGCATTGAAACAATCAGCTAGCACGATTATTTCATTTCCAGTACAACCAACTAGTTAGCTAGCAAGTTATATCTGAATGATGCACTGAAATTAGCTACTCTCGAGGGGATCACTATGGTAGCTAGCTATGGCTATTCTCAAGAACAAGCAAGCCCCTATCTGAGAAGCATGTCCGACTGATCGAGTGTACTCAATGAGCGCTGCTTTCATCAAAAGTGCATTACAGTGGCTTGGAAATACAATGACATTGCAAAAGGAGTCAAATAATTAGTAGGAAACCTTTAGTCATCATTTTGATATCGCCAGATTGACTTTAGATGCAGTATAACCACAGATAGAACAATGAGCTATAAACATCTTTGGCTACTGTAGCTAGCTAATATTGAGGGGAGACCAACTCAGATTTTACCTAGCTACCGTTACCATTGCTAGCTGTTTTTGACCAACTTTGTTAGCTAATGACAACATTGCCATCCATTTGACAACATGATAGTTACGGCAAAGTTCTTTCCTACTAAACATTTGCCTACTTTAGCAATGTCATCATATTTTGTTATTTATTTTGCCCAGATCTCAGACTATGTGTGTGTGTGTGTGTGTGTGTGTGTGTGTGTGTCTGTCTGCCTGCCTGCCATTCTGTATGTCTGTCTTGGAGTTCCAGATGTGGCTGGAGGAGTGGTGGTGTCCACTGGAGGGCAACTTTACTGGAGCACACGTAGAAGCTCATCGTCATGAAGTTAATCTATACCAACTGATACAAGTATCCTATATTAGGTACAACTACAGTGCTAGCTAGTACATGTACATATGGATTTACAGTACTAATCATATTTCGTTAATGTACAGGGTCCACTTTTACCCAAGAAAACAATACAGATGAAGAATTTGCAAAAGGTAAGATTATAATGAATAGTACTATTATATGGACAAAGTGGACCTGATCCTAGATCAGCACTCCTACTCTGATGGTGAATTCTCTCTCTCCCTCATCCTTTCTATAACTTCAGATTGACCCCCTGGTCTGTTATTAGTAGATGTGGGTGAGTGGACTTACAGATCTGTGACTAGCCTAGCAACAGCAGCTCTTCTCAACTATTGGCAAGGATTATTTTGACCTCCATTCACCATGAGAGTTGCTGGAGAGGTGAGCACCTGTCAGATCCCCCTGGTGTCCTTCACCCCTCTGTGCAGTCTGCTGACCATCGGTGTGGCCAGGAAGAAGTCCGCCAGCCTAAGTAGGAGCCATGTTCATCGCCATGCAACGCTCCACTGACTGAGTAGTATTTTACTCGGTGACTTTCACTTTTACTTGAGTCATTTCCTATTAAGGTATCTTTACTTTTACTCATGTATGACAATTGGGTACTTTTTCCACCACTGTTGCTGTGTGTGTTTAACTTTAGCAGCTCCTATAGGTGCTCCAGCACACCTCCTCCTGTCTTTTGGATCCTGCTGAAACGGTCCACTATCAGCCAGGTGAGGATGCTCTCCCATGGAAAGGAAGGGCTGTTGTGGCACCAAAATGGCTGAAAGTTGCCTGGGTAGCGTCTCCTTTCTCTGAAAAGTTTAATTTACCACTGAAAATCTTAGTGCATTAAATTGCCAACTATAGACAAGCCTGTTTAAGGCAAGCCATGTTTTTCTGTCAGCCAGAATCTGCAATATTTTCAAGTACTAAGTTAGGATCCTCCTCATCCCCACTTTGGGTACGCTTTTAAAGTTTTGCTCAGTTCTGGCACTCTCCCTACATATTTGTCATTTGCCACTACTTTATCATGCCTGCACTCTTTATATTATGTTTATCCTAATGTATGTGCTTGTATCTCCCTTCCAGAAACCTTCCTTCCTACCATAACCATCCTACAGGACTCAAAGCTCCAACTACTGAGTCTCCGCTCCAACCAACTGTGTTTAATTGTGTGAACATTTTAACCACCCTCCTCCTGTGATTGGAGCGTCCTACTTCTCTCCTTGCAGTTTACGTCCTCTGCCTCTTTATAACCTTTAGTCCATCTGTGTTTGGGATCGATCACCTCTTAGGGCAGCGAGTGGAGTAGGAGCGTGAATATCGGCCCAATCTGCAAATGTCTGAGCTGCGGAGCTCTGGTTGGAGCTAGCTCGTAGTCATCCGTCCTAACATAGTTTTCCTTGCATTCAGGGTTGTCAGCTATCATTGTTTTTCTAGTTCAAGCGCCACTCCACGTGCTCCCCCATGCTCGGTAAGGTATTTGTTATGGCTTCGGTAAGGTATTTGTCAGCTGCGCACTCTGACGTCATCCACCATTGGGGTGCCAGAGCAGCGAACAGTTTTGACTGGGCTGAGCGGGAACTGTGGTAGGTAGGGGGGCCAGCAGGCCAGAGGTGGATGAACGCAATGCCCTCATTTGGGTGTAGGGACTGAACAGAGCCTGAAGGTACGGAGGTGCCGTTCCCCTCACAGCTCCGTAGGCAAGCACCATGGTCTTGTAGCAGATGCAAGCTTCAACTGGAAGCCAGTGGAGTGTGCGGAGGAGCGGGGTGACGTGAGAGAACTTGGGAAGGTTGAACACCAGACGGGCTGCGGCGTTCTGGATGAGTTGTAGGGGTTTAATGGCACAGGCAGGGAGCCCAGCCAACAGCGAGTTGCAGTAATCCAGACGGGAGATGACAAGTGCTTGGATTAGGACCTGTGCTGCTTCCTGTGTAAGGCAGGGTCGTACTCTGCGAATGTTGTAGAGCATGAACCTACAGGATCGGTTCACCGCCTTGATGTTAGCGGAGAACGACAGGGTGTTGTCCAGGGTCACACCAAGGCTCTTTGCACTCTGGGAGGAGGACACAACGGAGTTGTCAACCGTGATGGCGAGATCATGGAACGGGCAGTCCTTCCCCGGGAGGAAGAGCAGCTCCGTCTTGCCGAGGTTCAGCTTGAGGTGGTGATCCGTCATCCACACTGATATGTCTGCCAGACATGCAGAGATGCGATTCGCCACCTGATTATCAGAAGGGGGAAAGGAGAAGATTAATTGTGTGTCGTCTGCGTAGCAATGATAGGAGAGGCCATGTGAGGATATGACAGAGCCAAGTGACTTGGTGTATAGCGAGAATAGGAGAGGGCCTAGAACTGAGCCCTGGGGACACCAGTGGTGAGAGCACGTGGTGCGGAGACAGATTTTCGCCACGCCACCTGGTAGGAGCGACCTGTCAGGTAGGACGCAATCCAAGAGTGAGCCGCGCCGGAGATGCCCAACTCGGAGAGGGTGGAGAGGAGGATCTGATGGTTCACAGTATCAAAGGCAGCAGATAGGTCTAGAAGGACGAGAGCAGAGGAGAGAGTTAGCTTTAGCAGAGTGGAAAGCCTCCGTGTCACAGAGAAGAGCAGTCTCAGTTGAATGACCAGTCTTGAAACCTGACATAGAGAGTCAAAGGATGCAGAAAGGGAGGAGAGGAGGGTTGAGGAGGCAGAATCAGGAGATTGGAGGGAGAAGGATTGAGCAGAGGGAAGAGATGATATGATGGAAGAGGAGAGAGTAGCGGGAGAGAGAGAGCGAAGGTTGCGACGGCGCATTACCATCTGAGTAGGGGCAGAGTGAGTAGTGTTGGAGGAGAGCGAGAGAGAAAAGGATACAAAGTAGTGGTTGGAGACTTGGAGGGGAGTTGCAGTGAGATTATTAGAAGAACAGCATCTAGTAAAGATGAGGTCAGGCATATTGCCTGCCTTGTGAGTAGGGGGGGACGGTGAGAGGGTGAGGTCAAAAGAGGAGAGGAGTGGAAAGAAGGAAGCAGAGAGATATTAGTCAAAGGTAGACGTAGGGAGGTTAAAGTCACCCAGAACTGTGAGGGGTGAGCCATCCTCAGGAAAGGAACTTATCAAGGCGTCAAGCTCATCGATGAACTCTCCAAGGGAACCTGGAGGGCGATAAATGATAAGGATGTTAAGCTTGAATGGGCTAGTGACTGTGACATCATGGAATTCAAATGAGGAGATAGACAGATGGGTCAGGGGAGAAAGAGAGAATGTCCACTTGGGAGAGATGAGGATTCCTGTGCCACCACCCCGCTGACCAGATGCTCTCGGGGTATGCAAGAACACATGGTCAGACGAGGAGAGAGCAGTAGGAGTAGCAGTGTTTTCTGTGGTAATTCATGTTTCCCTCAGCGCCAAGAAGTCGAGGGACTGGAGGGTAGCATAGGCTGAGATGAACTCTGCCTTGTTGGCCGCAGAACGGCAGTTCCAGAGGCTGCCTGAGACCTGGAACTCCAGGTGAGTGGTGCGTGCAGGGGATCGATCACCTCTTAGGGCAGCGAGTGGAGTAGGAGCGTGAATATCGGCCCAATCTGCAAATGTCTGAGCTGCGGAGCTCTGGTTGGAGCTAGCTCGTAGTCATCCGTCCTAACATAGTTTTCCTTGCATTCAGTGTTGTCAGCTATCATTGTTTTTCTAGTTCAAGCGCCACTCCACGTGCTCCCCCACCAGGTTAGAGTGGCAGCAGCCACGCGGTGTGAGGCGTTTGTATAGCCTGTGCAGAGAGGAGAGAACAGGGATAGACAGACACATAGTTGACAGGCTACAGAAAATGGCTACAATAATGCAAAGGAGATCGGAATGAAATTAACTAAACATCTGGGAAAGCGAGAGAGCGGGGGCTCCCTCACTTACGTTTCACTGAAACACCCAAATATAACTCTTCCAACTTCCACCTCAAAAACTATAATTGTTGTAAACTACAGCGGTTCAATGTTTTCTAGGAATAGACTAACTTAGTTTAGTTCAGCTAGCTAACTTGGTACAGTATTCTTCCGTGAAAACTGTCCAGGGCACCGAATCCTATGACACCACAGCCAACTAGCATGCCAGCCTCCAACAACACCGTTTAGCACCAATACTCGGCCACAACAAACCACCAGTGTGTCAACATGCCAAGCAGATAATTTGTGTCTGTGTCTAACGTTGTGTAAAGTTCTGGGTTAGTCCCGACAGCTTGAGCGAGTCCATCGTCAACTTATTCAGCCAGTTAGTTAGCTAGAATAGTTAGCATACTAGCTAGCCATTGCTTTCTGCCAACGAAAAAATATCAAATCCTCCCACGGCACGAACACACAGAGAGAGCCAAGCTAACGTTAACTAATCACCCATGTCCCGAATTCCCTTGAACGACTCTGGTTACCAGTATGTAAAAACAACACACAAATGTAGGTTATAACTTACCCCTAGCAGCTACTGTTAGCCAGCCAAGTGCCACTGAATCGACTCCAGTTCACGTCTGTTCGCTAGGTCATTCCAGCTATTGTTTAGTTAGCTATCCAGGTAGCAACAAGCTAGCTACATTTCGAGCACAGTAGCTACTAACTACCTAACGCCAACGCTTCAGACAATGAGGTTAGAAAAACAGCTGAATGGTAGGCAGCTAGCTGGCATAATTACAGGTACTCTCAAGCGTGAAACAACTATCCACAGTTACTAATAGTTACCAGTAGCTACCCGCTAGCTAGTCCAGGTAGTGGGTTAGCTAGCCTCGTGCTTCACTGGGCTCAACCGAATACAATACTTACCTACAATAATTACCTACAATAAACTACGATAACTACAATAACCTACAATAACTACCTACAATACCTAACTACAATCTAAATACATGGTTTAAGCTTTACTCAACACCATAAAAGCCATATAAGCCAAGCTTACCTCCCGCCAGAGAGAGACACAATCTCACCCGACGACTTCCGACGACTACACTACCTTCTGTCCCTGCTCTGGATCGAGTTGGGCTTCTCCATCTGTCGGAGGCCTGCACCATCCTGTGAAGCGTGGGAGTGGGTGGATTTCCTCGTTCTTCTCGCCAGCCATGATTTTGGGCAGCTCCAAGGTAAGAAATGTGACTGTTCCTGGTGCAAAAACAATGTCCTATCACAGAGCTCAAGTAAATTACATTACTAAGCTGCTCCCGAATGTACTACACCAGGACATGGTCTATCGTAGTCCATGTGGGTTTTAATGACATTATGAAGGGCAGCTCTGAACAGTTCAAACTGGATTTCAAAGAGCTGATTGACTCTCTGCTAGACACTAATAAAAGACCTATCATACCTGGCCATGTGCCCTCTCTGAATCGTGGCATTGAACGCTTTAGCAGGATTCTTTCTCCTCACAACTGACTATGTGATTATTGCAGCTCAATGGGTGTAACTTTTGTTTACAATTTCGATACCTTTTGGAAACAAAACACATTTTATAAGGAGAATGGGATCCACCCAAATAATTTGGGTTCCTTGATCCTTTATCAGCATTATAAGGCTGCGTTGAGACAATGACTTATCAATGACCCAAGCCCAGCTCAGTTAAACCCTACCATTGTGTCACTGAGTCATCATAATGCTTTAGCAAATGTACATTATTCCAGGGGCATTGCTAGACACAATGTAAGTAACCAAATGTATGTCCCTCTAACTGCCCTCAATGCCTCTGCTGATCCTACAGCTATTGTATGCAGCAATCATGTGTCTATGAACCAGATTATGCTGTTAGCACTGAGGCGGTGTGCCATAGTAGGAAGTCCACTGTGTGCAGCTCACCCTGCACTAACATACAGTGACTTGCGAAAGTATTCACCCCCCTTGGCATTTTTCCTATGTTGTTGCCTTACAACCTGGACTTTGGGGGAGTTTGTATCATTTGACATACCCCCCCCCCCCCCCGAAGTCAATACTTTGTAGAGCCACCATTGGCAGCAATTACAGCTTCAAGTCTCTTGGGGTATGTCTCTATAAACTTGGCACATCTAGCCACTGGGATTTTTGCCCATTCTTCAAGGCAAAACTGCTCCATCTCCTTCAAGTTGGATGGGTTCCGCTGGTGTACAGCAATCTTTAAGTCATACCACAGATTCTCAATTTGATTGAGGTCTGGGCTTTGACTAGGCCATTCCAAGACATTTAAATGTTTCCCCTTAAACCACTCAAGTGTTGCTTTAGCAGTATGCTTAGGGTCATTGTCCTGCTGGAAGGTGACCTCCATCCCAGAGTCAAATCTCTGGAAGACTGAAACAGGTTTCCCTCAAGAATTTCCTTGTATTTAGCGCCATCCATCATTCCTTCAATTCTGACCAGTTTCCCAGTCCCTGCCGATGAAAAACATCCCCACAGCATGATGCTGCAACCACCATGCTTAACTGTGGGGATGGTGTTCTCGGGGTGATGAGAGGTGTTGGGTTTGCGCCAGACATAGCGTTTTCCTTGATGGCCAAAAAGTTCAATTGTAGTCTCATCTTACCAGAGTACCTTCTTCCATATGTTTGGGGAGTCTCCCACATACCTTTTGGCGAATACCAAACGTGTTTGCTTATTTTTTTCTTTAAGCAATGGCTTTTTTCTGGCCACTCTTCCATAAAGCCCAGCACTGTGGAGTGTACAGCTTAAAGTGGTCCTATGGACAGATACTCCAATCTCTGCTGTGGAGCTTTGCAACTCCCTCAGGGTTATCTTTGGTCTCTTTGTTGCCTCTCTGATTAATGCTCTCCTTGCCTGGTCCGTGAGTTTTGGTGGGCGGCCCTCTCTTGGCAGGTTTGTTATGGTGCCATATTCTTTCCATTTTTTAATAATGGATTTAATGGTGCTCCGTGGGATGTTCAAAGTTTCTGATATTTTTTTATAACCCAACCCTGATCTGTACTTACTCCCGAGTGGTGCAGTGGTCTAAGGCACTGCATCGCAGTGCTAGCTGTGCCACTAGAGATCCTGGTTCGAATCCAGGCTCTGTCGTAGCTGGCCGTGACCAGGAGACCCATGGGGCGGCGCGCACAATTGGCCCAGCGTCGTCCAGGGTAGGGGAGGGAATGGCCGGCAGGGGATGTAGCTCAGTTGGTAGAGCATGGCGTTTGCAACGCCAGGGTTGTGGGTTCGATAAAAAAATAATGTATGCACTAACTGTAAGTCGCTCTGGATAAGAGCGTCTGCTAAAATGTAAATGTACTTCTCCACAACTTTGTCCCTGACCTGTTTGGAGAGCTCATTGGTCTTCATGGTGCCGCTTGCTTGGTGGTGCCCCTTGCTTAGTGGTGTTGCAGACTCTGGGGCCATTCAAAACAGGTGTATATATATACTGAGATCATGTGACACTTAGATTGCACACAGGTGGACTTTATTTACAGTGAGGGGAAAAAGTATTTGATCCCCTGCTGATTTTGTACATTTGCCCACTGACAAAGAAATTATCAGTCTATAATTTAATGGTAGGTTTATTTGAACAGTGAGAGACAGAATAACAACAAAAAAAATCCAGAAAAACGCATGTCAAAAATGTTATAAATTGAAAAATGTTGTCCCACTCCTCTTTGCAGATCTTCTCCAAGTCATTAAGGTTTCGAGGCTGATGTTTGGCAACTCGAACCTTCAGCTCCCTCCACATCTTTTCTATGGGATTAAGGTCTGGAGACTGGCCAGGCCACTCCATGACCTTAATGTGCTTCTTCTTGAGCCACTCCTTTGTTGCCTTGGCTGTGTGTTTTGGGTCATTGTCATGCTGGAATACCCATCCATGACCCATTTTCAATGCCCTGGCTGAGGGAAGGAGGTTCTCACCCAAGATTTGACGGTACATGGCCCTGTCCATTGTCCCTTTGATGCAGTGAAGTTGTCCTGTCCCCTTATCAGAAAAACACCCCCAAAGCATAATGTTTCCACCTCCATGTTTGACGGTGGGGATGGTGTTCTTGGGGTCATAGGCATCATTCCTCCTCCTCCAAACACGGCGAGTTGAGTTGATGCCAAAGAGCTCCATTTTGGTCTCATCTGACCACAACACTTTCACTCAGTTCTCCTCTGAATCATTCAGATGTTCATTGGCAAACTTCAGACAGGCATGTATATGTGCTTTCTTGAGCAGGAGGACCTTGCGGGCGCTGCAGGATTTCAGTCCTTCACGGCGTAGTGTGTTACCAATTGTTTTCTTGGTGACTATGGTCCCAGCTGCCTTGAGATCATTGACAAGATCCTCCCGTGTATTTCTGGGCTGATTCCTCACCATTCTCATGATCACTGCAACTCCACGAGGTGAAATCTTGCATGGAGCCCCAGGCCGAGGGAGATTGACAGTTATTTTGTGTTTCTTCCATTTGCGAATAATCGCACCAACTGTTGTCACCTTCTCACCAAGCTGCTTGGCGATGGTCTTGAAGCCCATTCCAGTCATGTGTAGGTCTACAATCTTATCCCTGACATTCTTGGAGAGCTCTTTGGTCTTGGCCATGGTGGAGAGTTTGGAATCTGATTGATTGATTGCTTCTGTGGACAGGTGTCTTTTATACAGGTAACAAATCAAATCAAATCAAATTGTATTGGCCACATGCGCCGAATACAACAGGTGCAGACATTACAGTGAAATGCTTACTTACAGCCCTTAACCAACAGTGCATTTATTTTTAACAAAAAAGTAAAAATAAAACAACAACAAAAAAAGTGTTGAGAAAAAAAGAGCAGAAGTAAAATAAAATAACAGTAGGGAGGCTATATATACAGGGGGTACCGGTGCAGAGTCAATGTGCGGGGGCACCGGCTAGTTGAGGTAGTTGAAGTAATATGTACATGTGCGTAGAGTTAAAGTGACTATTCATAAATAATTAACAGAGTAGCAGCAGCGTAAAAGGATGGGGTGATGGGGAGTGCAAATAATCCGGGTAGCCATGATTAGCTGTTCAGGAGTCTTATGGCTTGGGGGTAGAAGCTGTTGAGAAGTCTTTTGGACCTAGACTTGGCACTCCGGTACTGCTTGCCGTGCGGTAGCAGAGAGAACAGTCTATGACTAGGGTGGCTGGAGTCTTTGACAATTTTGAGGGCCTTCCTCTGACACCGCCTGGTATAGAGGTCCTGGATGGCAGGAAGCTTGGCCCCAGTGATGTACTGGGCCGTACGCACTACCCTCTGTAGTGCCTTGCGGTCGGAGTCCAAGCAGTTGCCATACCAGGCGGTGATGCAACCAGTCAGGATGCTCTCGATGGTGCAGCTGTAGAATTTTTTGAGGATCTGAGGACCCATGCCAAATCTTTTCAGTCTCCTGAGGGGGAATAGGCTTTGTCGTGCCCTCTTCACGACTGTCTTGGTGTGTTTGGACCATGATAGTTCGTTGGTGATGTGGACAACAAGCTGAGATTAGGAGAACTCCCTTTAAGAGTGTGCTCCTAATCTCAGCTCGTCACCTGTATAAAAGACACCTGGGAGCCAGAAATCTTTCTGATTGAGAGGGGGTCAAATACTTATTTCCCTCATTAAAATGCAAATCAATTTATAACATTTTTGACATGCGTTTTTCTGGATTTTTTTGTTGTTATTCTGTCTCTCACTGTTCAAATAAACCTAACATTAAAATTATAGACTGATCATTTCTTTGTCAGTGGGCAAATGTACAAAATCAGCAGGGGATCAAATACTTTTTTCCCTCACTGTAACTTATTATGTGACTTCTGAAGGTAATTGGTTGCACCAGATATTATTTAGGGGCTTCATAGCAAAGGGGGTGAGTACATATGCACGCACCACTTTTCCGTTATTTATTTTTTCGAATTTTTTTAAACAACTTATTTTTTTCATTTCACTTCACCAATTTGGACTATTTTAAATTACAGGTTGTAATGCAACAAAATAGAAAAATGCCAAGGGGGATGAATACTTTTGCAAGGCACTGTAAATAACATGAGAATATCTACTTCTATCTACTTCTATATGTATTGATCACATCTTCACTAATGCTGCAGAAATGTGCTTGAAAGCTATATCCAGATCCATCGGATGTACTGTAGTGATCACAATATAGTTGCCATATCTAGGAAAAGCAAAGTTCCAAAGGTTGGGCCTAATATAGTGTATGAGAGGTCATAAGAGAAGTTTTGTAGTGATTCCTTTGTTGTTGATGTAAAGAATATTTGTTGGTCCATGGTGTGTAATGAGGAGCAAACAGACACTTTTATGCAATTGCTTATCCCAATTACTAGTAAGCATTCACTCATTAAGAAAATGACTGTAAAAGCTGTTAAATCCCCGTGGATTGATGAAGAATTGAAAATGTGTATGGTTGAGAGGGATGAGGCAAAAGGAATGGCAAATAAGTCTGGCTGCGCAACCGATTGGCAAACGTACTGCAACTTGAGAAATCATGTGACAAAACTGAATAAAAATGAGAATAAACTACACTATGAAACAAAGATAAATGACATAAAGAATGAGAGTAAAACTCTTTGGAGCACTTTCAATGACATTTTGGGCTAAAAGGCAAACTCAGCTCCATCATTCATTGAATCAGATGGCTCATTCATTACAAAATCGACTGATATTGACAACTACTTTAATTATTTTTTCATTGGCAAGATTAGCAAACTTAGGCATGACTTGCCAGCAACAAACGCTGACACTACACATTCAAGTATATCTGACCAAATTATGAAAGACAAGAATTGTCTGTAAAGTGAGTGTGGAAGAGTTGAAAAAAGGATTGTTGTCCATTAACAATGACAAGCCACCGGGGTCTGACAACGTGGATGGAAAATTTCTGAGGATAATAGCGGACGATATTGCCACTCCTATTTGCCATATCTTCAATTTAAGCCTACTGGAAAGTGTGTGCCCTCAGGCCTGGAGGGAAGCAAAAGTCATTCTGCTACCTAAGAATAGTAAAGCCCCCTTTACTGGCTCTAACAGCCGACCAATCAAGCTGTTACCCCAAAAAAATATATGTGTTTGACCAGATACAATGCTATTTTACAGTAAACAAATTGACAACAGACATTCAGCACGCTGGTAGGGAAGGGCATTCAAGAAGCACAGCCTTTACACAAATGACTGATGATTGGCTGAGAGAAATTGATGATAAAAAGATTGTGGGGGCTGTTTTGTTAGACTTCAGTGTGGCTGTTGACATTATCGATCATAGTCTGCTGTTGGAAAAACGTATGTGTTATGGCTTTACACCCCCTGCTATATTGTGGATAAAGAGTTACCTGTCTAACAGAATGTAGAGGGTGTTCTTTAATGGAAGCTTCTCCAACATAATCCAGGTGGAATCAGGAATTCCCCAGCGCAGCTGTCTAGGCCCCTCATTTTTTTCAATCATTACTAACGACATGCCACTGGCTTTGAGTAAAGCCAGTGTGTCTATGTATGCGAATGACTCAACACAATACATGTCAGCTACTACAGCAGCTGAAATTAATAATAATAAGCCATTTAGCAGACGCTTTTATCCAAAGTGACTTACAGTCATGCGTGCATACATTTTTTTTGTGTATGGGTGGTCCCGGGGATCGAACCCACTACCTTGGTGTTACAAGCGCCGTGCTCTACCAGCTGAGCTACAGAGGACTACTGCAACACTTAACAAAGAGCTGCAGTTAGTTTCAGAACGGGTGGAAAGGAATAAGTTAGTCCTACATATTTCAAAAACTAAAAGCATTGCATTTGGGACAAATCATTAACTTAAACCTCAACTAAATCTTGTAATAAATAATGTTGAAATTGAGCAAGTTGAGGAGACTAAACTGCTTGGAGTAACCCTGCATTGTAAACTGTCATGGTCAAAACATATTGATACAGCAGTAGCTAAGATGGGGAGAAGTCTGTCCATAATAAAGCTTTGCTCTACCTTCTTAACAGCACTCTCAACAAGGCAGGTCCTACAGGCTCTAGTTTTGTCGCACCTGAACTACTGTTCAGTCGTGTGGTCAGCTGCCACAAAGAGGGAATTAGGAAAATTGCAATTGGCTCAGAACAGGACAGCACGGCTGGCACTTGGATGTACACTGAGAGCAAACATTAATACAGTGCCTTGCAAAAGTTTTCATCCCCCTTGGCGTTTTTCCTATTTTGTTGCATTACAACCTGTAATTTAAATGGATTTTTATTTGGATTTCATGTAATGGACATAATAGTCCAAATTGGTGAAGTGAAATGAAAAAAATAACTTGTTTCAGCTAATTCTAAAACATAAATAACGGTAAAGTAGAAACAATTACACATAATCACATAATTAGTTAAATAAAGTCCACCTGTGTGCAATCTAAGTGTCACATGATCTGTTACATGATCTCAGTATACAGTGAGGGGAAAAAAGTATTTGATCCCCTGCTGATTTTGTACGTTTGCCCACTGAAAAAAGAAATTATCAGTCTATAATTTTAATGGTAGGTTTATTTGAACAGTGAGAGACAGAATAACAACAAAAAAATCCAAAAAAACGCATGTCAAAAATGTTATAAATTGATTTGCATTTTATTGAGGGAAATAAGTATTTGACCCCTCTGCAAAACATGACTTAGTACTTGGTGGCAAAACCCTTGTTGGCAATCACAGAGGTCAGACGTTTCTTGTAGTGGGCCACCAGGTTTGCACACATCTCAGGAGGGATTTTGTCCCACTCCTCTTTGCAGATCTTCACCAAGTCATTAAGGTTTCGAGGCTGACTTTTGGCAACTCGAACCTTCAGCTCCCTCCACAGATTTTCTATGGGATTAAGGTCTGGAGACTCCAGGACCTTAATGTGCTTCTTCTTGAGCCACTCCTTTGTTGCCTTGGCCGTGTGTTTTGGGTCATTGTCATGCTGGAATACCAATCCACGACCCATTTTCCATGCCCTGGCTGAGAGAAGGAGGTTCTCACCCAAGATTTGACGGTACATGGCCCCGTCCATCGTCCCTTTGATGCGGTGAAGTTATCCTGTCCCCTTAGCAGAAAAACACCCCGAAAGCATAATGTTTCCACCTCCATGTTTGACGGTGGGGATGGTGTTCTTGGGGTCATAGGCAGCATTCCTCCTCCTCCAAACACGGCGAGTTGAGTTGATGCCAAAGAACTCCATTTTGGTCTCATCTGACCACAACACTTTCACCCAGTTCTCCTCTGATTCATTCAGATGTTCATTGGCAAACTTGAGATGGGCATGTATATGTGCTTTCTTGAGCAGGGGGACCTTGCGGGCGCTGCAGGATTTCAGTCCTTCACGGCGTAGTGTGTTACCAATTGTTTTCTTGGTGACTATGGTCCCAGCTGCCTTGAGATCCTTGACAAGATCCTCCCGTGTAGTTCTGGGCTGATTCCTCACCGTTCTCATGATCATTGCAACTCCACGAGGTGAGATCTTGCATGGAGCCCCAGGCTGAGGGAGATTGACAGTTCTTTTGTGTTTCTTCCATTTGCGAATAATTGCACCAACTGTTGTCACCTTCTCACCAAGCTGCTTGGCGATGGTCTTGCAGCCCATTCCAGCCTTGTGTAGGTCTACAATCTTGTCCCTGACATCCTTGGAGAGCTCTTTGGTCTTGGCCATGGTGGAGAGTTTGGAATCTGATTGATTGATTGCTTATGTGGACAGGTGTCTTTTATACAGGTAAAAAGCTGAGATTAGGAGCACTCCCTTTAAGAGTGTGCTCCTAATCTCAGCTCGTTACCTGTATAATAGACACCTGGGAGCCAGAAATCTTTCTGATTGAGGGGGGGTCAAATACTTATTTCCCTCATTAAAATGCAAATCAATTTATAACATTTTTGACAATGCGTTTTTCTGGATTTTTTTGTTGTTATTCTGTCTCTCACTGTTCAAATAAACCTACCATTAAAATTATAGACTGATCATTTCTTTGTCAGTGGGCAAACATACAAAATCAGCAGGGGTTCTGAAAGGCCCCAGAGTCTTCAACACCACTGAGCAGGGGGCACCACCAAGCAAGCGGCATCATGAAGACCAAGGAGCTCTCCAAACAGGTCAGGGACAAAGTTGTGGAGAAGTACAGATCAGGGTTGGGTTATAAAAAAATATCAGAAACGTTGAACATCCCACAGAGCACCATTTAAATCATTATTAAAAAATTGAAATAATATGGCACCAGAACAAACCTGCCAAGAGAGGGCCGCCCACCAAAACTCACGGACCAGGCAAGGAGGGCATTAATCAGAGAGGCAACAAAGAGACCAAATATTACCCTGAAAGAGCTGCAAAGCTCCACAGCGGAGATTGGAGTATCTGTCCATAGGACCACTTTAAGCCGTACACTCCACATAGCTGGGCTTAACGGAAGAGTGGCCAGAGAAAAGCCAGCTTAAAGAAAAGAATAAGCAAACACGTTTGGTGTTCGCCAAAAGGCATGTGGGAGACTCCCCAAACATATGGAAGAAGGTACTCTGGTCAGATGAGACTAAAATTTAGCTTTTTGGCCATCAAGGAAAACGCTATGTCTGGCGCAAACCCAACACCTCTCATCACCCCGAGAACACCATCCCCAGAGTGAAGCATGGTTGTGGCAGCATCATGCTGTGGGGATGTTTTTCATCGGCAGGGAAACTGGTCAGAATTGAAGGAATGATGGATGGCGCTAAATACAGGGAAATTCTTGAGGGAAACCTGTTTCAGTCTTCCAGAGATTTGAGACTGGGACGGAGGTTCACCTTCCAGCAGGACAATGACCCTAAGCATACTGCTAAAGCAACACAAGTGGTTTAAGGGGAAATATTTAAATGTCTTGGAATGGCCTTGGAATGGAAATATTTAAATGTCTTGGAATGGCCACCTCTCATCACCCCGAGAACACCATCCCCAGAGTGAAGCATGGTGGTGGCAGCATCATGCTGTGGGGATGTTTTTCAACGTTAGGGACTGGGAAACTGGTCAGAATTGAAGGAATGATGGATGGCGCTAAATACAGGGACATTCTTGAGGGAAACCTGTGGGGGGGGGGGGGTTATGCACTCTCAAGTTTTCTGTTTTTTTCCTGTTTGTTTCTCCAAAAATATTTTGCATCTTCAAAGTGGTAGACAGGTTATGTAAATCAAATGTTACAACCCCCCAAAAAATCCATTTGAATTCCAAGTTATAAGGCAACAAAATAGGAAAAATGCCAAGGGGGGTGAATACTTTCGCAAGCCACTGTACTATGCATGTCAATCTCTCCTGGCTCAAAGTAGAGGAGAGATTGACTTCATCACTACTTGTATTTGTGAGAGGTATTGACATGTTGAAAGCACTGAGCTGTCTGTTTAAATGACTATCGCACAGCTCAGACACCCATGCATACCCCACAAGACATGCCACCAGAGGTCTCTTCACGTTCCCCAAGTCCAGAACAGACTATGGGAGGCGCACAGTACTACATAGAGCCATGACTACATGGAACTCTATTCCACATCAGGTAACTGATGCAAGCAGTAGAATCAGATTTAGGAAACAGATAAAAATACACTTTATAGAACAGCGGGGACTGTGAAGCAACACAAACATAGGTACAGACACATGCATACACACATGATAACATAAGCACTATACACACTAGTACACATGGATTTTTTGTTGTAGATATGTGGTAGTGGAGTATGGGCCTGAGGGCACACACTTAGTGTGTTGTGAATTCTGCAATGAATGTATTGTAATGTTTTTAAAATTGTATAACTGCCTTAATTTTGCCGGACCCCAGGAAGAGTAGCTGCTTCCTTGGCAGCAGCTAATTTGTATCCATAATAAATACAAAATACAAATACAAAGTAACTTACTGCTTTGTTTCCAAGCTATTTAATGTATTGTTTGAGTAGAGCGCAAGCCACCATCCGGGTAGTCTCGGAAACCCAGACAAATGCAATAGCAGTGACTAGGTTTGGGATTAATGACAGACTGTATTGGTAACTTCGAAAAGTTCATCTTCAGACAGCCAACTGTCTCAACAAATCACAAGTTTGTGTGGGCGGGGCTTAAAATGCAGGCAGGAATTGAGGGGATTAGATTATCTGCCCCGGGTTACCATGGTCGGAGAAGTTTGCACCGGGTGAAAAGTGATTGCATTCATTTTGGAAATGCCTCCCGGACTTGAGCCAGGTTCAAAACTCAAGGCAAATTCAGCTCAAAATAAAAGTGATGCAGCCTCGGCTAGATTAAGCATGTGCAGTAATGAGTAAGATTCTGTGTTTTCACATGCAAAAGTGCTTGCTTTCGATAAAAACACTTTATCTGCCTTCCCAATGAAAACTATACTGAACAAAAATATAAATGCAACATGCAACAATTTTTCAAAGATTTTGCTGAGTTACAGTTCATAATACATTTGAAGTTGGAAGTTTACATACACTTAGGTTGGACTCATTAAAACTCGTTTTTCAACCACTCCACAAACGTCTTGTTAACAAACTATAGTTTTGGCAAGTCGGTTAGGACATCTACTTTGTGCATGACACAAGTAATTTTTCCAACAATTGTTTACAGACAGATTATTTCAATTATAATTCACTGTATCACAATTCCAGTGGGTCAGAAGTTTACATACACTTAGTTGACTGTGCCTTTAAATAGTTTGGAAAATTCCAGAAAATTATGTCATGGCTTTAGAAGCTTCTGATAGGCTAATTGACATAATTTGAGTCGATTGGACGTGTACCTGTGGATGTCTTTCAATGCCTACCTTCAAACTCAGTGCCTCTTTGCTTGACATCATGGGAATATCAAAAGAAATCAAACAATGATAGACCTCCACAAGTCTGGTTCATCCTTGGGAGCAATTTCCAAACGCCTGAAGATACCACGTTCATCTGTACAAACAATAGTATGCAAGTATAAACACCATGGGACCACGCAGCCGTCATACCGCTCAGGAAGGAGACACGTTCTGTTTCCTAGAGATGAACGTACTTTGGTGCGAAAAGTGCAAATCAATCCCATAACAAGGATGTGAAGATGCTGGAGGAAACAGGTACAAAAGTATCTGTATCCACAGTAAAACAAGTCCTATATCGACATAACCTGAAAGGCCGCTCAGCAAGGAAGAAGCCACTGCTCCAAACCGCCATAAAAAAGCCAGACTATGGTTTGCAACTGCACATGGGGACAAAGATCGTACTTTTTGGAGAAATGTCCTCTAGTCTGATAAAACAAAAATATAACTGTTTGGCCATAATGACCATCGTTCTGTTTGGAGGAAAAAGGTGATGCTTGCAAACCGAAGAACACCATCCCAACCGTGAAGCATGGGGGTGGCAATATCATGCTGTGGGTGTGTTTTGCTGCAGGAGGAACTGGTGCATTTACAAAATAGATGGCATCATGAGGAAGGAAAATTATGAGGATATATTGAAGCAACATCTCAACTCAGGAAGTTAAAGCTTGGTCGCAAATGGGTCTTCCAAATGGACAATGACCCCAAGCATACTTCCAAAGTTGTGGCAAAATGGCTTAAGGACAACAAAGTCAAGGTATTGGAGTGGCCATCAAAAAGCCCTGACCTCAATCCTATAGAAAATGTGTGGGCAAAACTGAAAAAGCGTGTGTGAGCAAGGAGGCCTACAAACCTGACTCAGTTACAGCAGCTCTGTCAGGAGGAATGGGCCAACATTCACCCAACTTATTGTGGGAAGCTTGTGGAAGGCTACCCGAAACATTTGACCCAAGTTAATAAAACTTAAAGGCAATGCTACCAAATACTAATTGAGTGTATGTAAACTTCTGACCCACTGGGAATGTGATGAAAGAAATAAAAGCTGAAATAAATCATTCTCTCTACTATTATTCTGACATTTCACAATCTTAAAATAAAGTGGTGATCCTAACTGACCTAAGACAGGGAATTTTTACTAGGATTACATTTCAGGAATTTTGGAAAACTGAGTTTAAATGTATTTGGCTAAGGTGTATGTAAACTTCCGACTTCAACTGTATATATTATAAGGAAATCAGTCAATTAAAATAAATAAATTAGACCTTAATCTATCGATTTCACATGACTGGGCAGGGGCGCAGCCATGGGTGGGCCTGGGAGGGTATAGGCCCACCCACTTGGCAGCCAGGCCCACCCACTGAGGAGCCAGGCCCAGCCAATCAGAATGTGTTTTTCCACACAAAAAAGCTTTATTACAGACATAAATACTCCTCAGCACCCACCCACCCCCCTCTGACGATCCCGCAGGTGAAGAAGCCGGATGTGGAGGTCCTGGGCTGGCGTAGTTACACATGGTCTGTGGTTGTGAGGCCGGTTGGTACTGCCATATTCTGGAAAACAGCTTTGGAGGCAGTTTATGGTAAAGAAATGAACATTCAATTCTCTGGCAACAGCTATGGTGGACATTCCTGCAGTCAGCACGCCAATTGCACGCTCCTTGCAAAATCTGAGACATCTGTGGCATTGTGTTGTGTGACAAAACTGCAAATTTTTGAGTGGCATTTTATTGTCCTCAGCGCAAGGTGCACCTGTGTAATGATTGTGCTATTTAATCAGCTTCTTGATATGCCACACCTTTCAGGTGGATGGATTATCTTGACAAAGGATAAAATGCTCACCAACAGGGATGTAAACAATTTTAGAGAAATTAGTTTTTTGTGCGTATAGAAAATTCCGGGATCTTTTCTTTCAGTTCATGAAACATGGGACCAGCACTTGAAATGTTGCGTTTATATTTTTGTTCAGTGTAGCCTGTCAACTATGCCTCTGCCTATCCCTGTTCTCTCCTCTCCGCACAGGCTACACAAACGCCTCACACCGCGTGGCTGCTGCCTCTCTAACCTGGTGGTCCCTGCACGCACCACTCACCTGGAGTTCCAGGTCTCAGGCAGCCTCTGGAACTGCCGTTCTGCTGCCAACAAGGCAGACTTCATCCCAGCCTATGCTACCCTCCAATCCCTCGACTTCTTGGCGCTGACGGAAACATGGATTACCACTGAAAACACTGCTACTCCTACTGCTCTCTCCTCGTCTGACCATGTGTTCTCGCATACCCCGAGAGCATCTGGTCAGCGGGGTGGTGGCACAGGAATCCTCATATCTCCCAAGTGGACATTCTCAATTTTTCCCCTAACCCATCTGTCTATCTCCTCATTTGAATTCCATGCTGTCACAGTCACTAGCCCATTTAAGCTTAATATCCTTGTCATCTATCGCCCTCCAGGTTCCCTTGGAGAGTTCATCAATGAGCTTGACGCCTTGATAAGCTCCTTTCCTGAGGATGGCTCACCCCTCACAGTTTTGGGGGATTTCAACCTCCCTACGTCTACATTTGACTCATTTCTCTCTGCCTCCTTCTTTCCACTCCTCTCCTCTTTTGACCTCACCCTCTCACCGTCCCCCTACTCACAAGGCAGGCAATACGCTTGACCTCATCTTTACTAGATGCTGCTCTTCTACTAATCTCACTGCAACTCCCCTCCATGTCTCCGACCACTACTTTGTATCCTTTTCTCTCTCGCTCTCCTCCAACACTACTCACTCTGCCCCTACACAGATGGTAATGCGCCGCCGCAACCTTCGCTCTCTCTCTCCCACTACTCTCTCCTCTTCCATCCTATCATCTCTTCCCTCTGCTCAATCCTTCTCCCTCCAATCTCCTGATTCTGCCTCCTCAACCCTCCTCTCCTCCCTTTCTGCATCCTTTGACGCTCTGTGTCCCCTATCCTCCCGACCGGCTCGGTCCTCACCTCCAGCTCCGTGGCTTGATGACTCATTGCGAGCTCACAGAACAGAGCTCCGGGCAGCGGAGCGGAAATGGAAGAAAACTAAACTCCCTGCCGACCTGGCATCTTTTCACTCCCTCCTCTCTACATTTTCTTCATCTGTTTCTGCTGCTAAGGCCACTTTCTACCACTCTAAATTCCAAGCATCTGCCTCTAACCCTAGGAAGCTCTTTGCCACATTCTCCTCCCTGCTGAATCCTCCTCCCCCCCCTCCTCCCTCTCTGTGGATGACTTCGTCAACCACTTTGAAAAGAAGGTTGACGACATCCGATCCTCGTTTGTTAAGTCTAATGACACTGCTGGTCCTGCTCACACTGCCCTACCCTATGCTTTGACTTCTTTCTCCCCTCTCTCTCCAGATAAAATCTTGCGACTTGTGACTGCAGGCCGCCCAACAACCTGCCCGCTTGACCCCATCCCCTTCTCTCTTCTCCAGACCATCTCCGGTGACCTTCTCCCCTACCTCACCTCGCTGATCAACTCATCCTTGACCGATGGCCATGTCCCTTCCGTCTTCAAGAGAGCGAGAGTTGCACCCCTTCTCAAAAAACCAACACTCGATCCCACTGATGTCAACAACTACAGACCAGTATCCCTTCTTTCTTTTCTTTCCAAAACTATTGAGCGTGCCGTCTTTAGCCAACTCTCTTGCTATCTCTCTCAGAATGACCTTCTTGATCCAAACCAGTCAGGTTTCAGGACTGGTCATTCAACTGAGACTGCTCTTCTCTGTGTCACGGAGGCTCTCCGCACTGCTAAAGCTAACTCTCTCTCCTCTGCTCTTGTCCTTCTAGACCTGTCTGCTGCCTTTGATACTGTGAACCATCAGATCCTCCTCTCCACCCTCTCCGAGCTGGGCATCTCCGGCGCGGCTCACTCCTGGATTGCGTCCTACCTGACCGGTCGCTCCTACCAAGTGGCGTGGCGAGAAGCTGTCTCCGCACCACGTGCTCTCACCACTGGTGTCCCCCAGGGCTCAGTTCTAGGCCCTCTCCTATTCTCCCTATACACCAAGTCACTTGGCTCTGTCATATCCTCACATGGCCTCTCCTATCATTGCTACGCTGACAATACACAACTGATCTTCTCCTTTCCCCCTTCTGATAACCAGGTGGCGAATCGCATCTCTGCATGTCTGGCAGACATATCAGTATGGATGACGGATCACCACCTCAAGCTGAACCTTGGCAAGACGGAGCTGCTCTTCCTCCCGGGGAAGGACTGCCCGTTCCATGATCTCGCCATCACGGTTGACAACTCCGTTGTGTCCTCCTCCCAGAGTGCGAAGAGCCTTGGCGTGACCCTGGACAACACCCTGTCGTTCTCCACTAACATCAAGGCGGTGACCCGATCCTGCAGGTTCATGCTCTACAACATTCGGAGAGTACGACCCTGCCTTACACAGGAAGCGGCACAGGTCCTAATCCAGGCACTTGTCATCTTCCGTCTGGATTACTGCAACTCGCTGTTGGCTGGGCTCCCTGCCTGTGCCATTAAACCCCTACAACTCATCCAGAATGCCGCAGCCCGTCTGGTGTTCAACCTTCCCAAGTTCTCTCATGTCACCCCGCTCCTCCGCACACTCCACTGGCTTCCAGTTGAAGCTCGCATCTGTTACAAGACCATGGTGCTTGCCTATGGAGCTGTGAGGGGAACGGCACCTCCGTACCTTCAGGCTCTGATCAGTCCCTACACCCAAACGAGGGCATTGCGTTCATCCACCTCTGGCCTGCTGGCTCCCCTTCCTCTGCGGAAGCATAGTTCCCGCTCAGCCCAGTCAAAACTGTTCGCTGCTCTGGCACCCCAATGGTGGAACAAGCTCCCTCACGACGCCAGGACAGCGGAGTCACTCACCACCTTCCGGAGACATTTGAAACCCCACCTCTTTAAGGAATACCTAGGATAGGATAAAGTAATCATTCTACCCCCCTAAAAATAAATAAAAATAAATACAAAATAAATATAAAAAAAATAAATAAATAAATATGTGAAGTGGTTATCCCACTGGCTATAGGGTGAATGCACCAATTTGTAAGTCGCTCTGAATAAGAGCGTCGGCTAAATGACGTAAATGTAAATGTAAATGTAGTTTGAAATTGTTCACATATTTTATGGAAAAGAGATTATGTACAGTATGTTTCTGGACGATGCACCATGCTGCCTTGTTGACATCAGGACCAAGCAGGGGAAATTACTGTTCGATTTGAGAAGGGCACTCCTCACTAACCACTTTTGTCCGTTCACGTCACAGGCCATAGACCGGTGCACCACAGCTCAGATGAATAGAACTCCCTCATTGTGCTGGGGCACAAGTACCCCTAACTGTACACATTTTTGTTGTTGCCCCGGACAAACACACCTCATTCAACTCAAGGGCTTAATGATTAGTTGACAAGTTGAACCAGATGTGCATGTCTGGGGCTACAGTAAAAATGTGTACTGTTGGGGGTCCTCGAGGACTGGAGTTGGGAAACACTGTGCTAGGGCAACAAGTGGATAAGGCAGTGACGTAAGAACACTGGATGTCCCAACTCCGCACTTTCCTCTATGCCAAACTGACACTATTTATGTACGGATGTGTAAGCCGGAACATTGGTACATTGTGGGAGGCAGCCCGTCTGTCTAGAGAGACTACCATCCGGGTATGTATTATTGATTGATGACTATTGGGACTGGCTAACAAACAGAAATTGCCAGTGGTTTTAATCATGTAACTTAAAGAGAAACATACATATTTTTTATAAAGTGTTGTCTGGTCCTTTGTAATGCTCAGAGCTCATGATCCAACTCAATAGGTGGCCTGTCACGAACCTGTCTTCCTATGGTTTAGGTGTCCCCCTCAGTTAAAATGAACTGCCGAAGTCTGGTAATTTTAGGTAATCCTATAGGTGTAATCCTCCAGGTGTTACATAGTCATATGGCCAATTATGTATTCTGTAAATATAATTACAATACAGAAATGTACTTGCTCTTTAGTGAAGTTCTGTCCATCTTATGCTGGAAACTATATTCATGGGAACCTAGTTGCACACTTTTTATAAAAATTGCAACCTGTTTCTTGAAAACCAGTGCTTTCTTAGGACAAGAATGACTGTGTAACCTTTAGGACAATGTCTCCATCACAGGTGTGCAGTAAGGGTATATCATTAACATAATGTATAATGGTTTAAATGTTCAGATTGGGCATGACAAATTAATGAACTTATGATATCAACGTTGTTTACATTATACCTCACACAACCTTTTCACATTGACAGTGGCAAGGAAAAACTTGATATGCATTGAATGTAGGATTTTAACCCTTGTGACGTAAGATGTATCTTTAAAAGTATTCACTCCACCAATCAGACCTTTATGGTAAAGTGGCCAGACGGAAGCCACTCCTCAGTAAAAGGTACATGACAGCCCACTTGGAGTTTGCCAAACGGCACCTAAAGGACTCTCAAACCATGAGAAACAGATTCTCTGGTCTGATGAAACCAAGATTGAACTCTTTGGCCTGAATGCCAAGTGTCACGTCTGGAGGAAACCTGGCACCATCCCTACGGTGAAGCATGGTGGTGGCAACATCATGCTGTGGGGATGTTTTTCAGCGGCAGAGACTAGTCAGGATTGAGGGAAAGATGAACGGAGCAAAGTACAGAGAGATCCTTGATGAAAACCTGCTCCAGAGCTCTCAGGACCTCAGACTGGGGAGAAGGTTCACCTTCCAACAGGACAACAATCCTAAGCACACAGCCAAGACAACGCAGGAGTGGCTTCGGGACAAGTCTCTGAATGTCCTTGAGTGGCCCAGCCAGAGCCCGGACTTTAACCCGATTTAACATCTCTGGAGAGACCTGGAAATAGCTGTGCCGCGACGCTCCCCATCCAACCTGACAGAGCTTGAGAGGATCTGCTGAGAGGAATGGGAGAAACTCCCCAAATACAGGTGTGCCAAGCTTGTAGCGTCATAACCAAGAAGACTGGAGGATGTAATTGCTGCCAAAGGCGCTTCAACAAAGTACTGAGTAAAGGGTCTGAATACTTATGTAAACGTGATATTTCTATATATATTTTTTTTTTTTATGTGTAAAAACCTGGTTTTGCTTGGTCATTGTGGGGTATTGTGTGTAGATTGATGAGGAATGTTTATTTTTTTAAATCCATTTTAGAATAAGGCTGTAACGTAACAAAATGTGGAAAAGTCAAGGGGTCTGAATACTTTCCGAATACACAGTATGGTGTAAAAAGTTCTGGAGGGGCAGAGCAAGCAGTTGGATACACTGAGGGTGGAGTTTCAGAGTCCCCGGTTGGGCCGGGGTGAAGCCAAAGATGGTGGATAAATGAAGATAGTTCACTCAGGCTGTTTACAATTGTCTACTTAAGGGGGTGGCTCTCCCATAGAACCAATGCGATATTAGCTGGGTCTGGTCTACTAAATTCATTCACTTCAATTGAAATAGTATAAATTAGGCAGTGGGATGTCTCGCTTCCTCTTTCGTCTCTGGTGAAGCTCTTGATTAACCTGGCTAGACCAAGAGGTTATGCGGTGGGGTCCAGCTGAGGCTACTATGAAAGGAGATGGGAGACCACGTGTCACCTAGGGTGGAGAATGGGAGATGAATGGGCTGAGAAGGGAGAGGGGGGTGTCTGTGAATAGAATGCTGTCAATATAAAGTCAAGTCAAATGTGAGTGTGTGTGTCTCTGCCTGCCTGACTACCTGTCAGTAAGTTGCTAGTTAGAGCATAGTCGATCTCGGTCAATAGAGCGTTGCATGGCGATGGTCAGCAGACTGCACCGAGGGGTGAAGGACAGCTGGGGGATCTGATAGGTGCTCACCTCTCCTGCAATAGAAGTGTTGAATGTAGAATAAAGCATCTCTCATGGTGATTGGATGTCAAATAAATCCTTGCCAATAGATGAGAAGAGCTGCTGTTGCTAGGCTAGTCACAGATGTGTATGTCTACTCGCCCACATCTACTAATCATAGACCAGGGTGTCAATCTGAAGTTATAGAAAGGATGATCGGAGAGAGAGAATTCACTCTGTCCATTTAATACTAGTATTCATTATTCTTAGTATGGATTGATGTCTTGGGTCAAAGTGGACCCTGTACATTAATTCATTATGATTAGTAATGTAAATTAATATGTACATGTACTAGCTAGCACTGTAGTAGTAACTAATATAGGATTCTTGTATCAGCTGTTGTAGATGAACTTCAGGAAGATGAGCTCCTACATGTGCTCTAGTAAAGTTGCCCTCCAGTGGCCACCACCACTCTTCCAGCCTCATCTGGAACTCCAAGACAGACAGGCTGGCAGGCAGACAGACAGACAGACAGACAGACAGACAGACAGACAGCACACACACACACACACACACACACACACACACACACACACACACACACACACACAGTCGGAGATCTGGGCAAAATAGACAAAAGCAAAACAAATATTGCTATTCATACAGTAGGTTGCACCTCCATCACTGGGTCGCTTCATGCCATTGGTGGAGTTTGTTTTGCATAGCTTGCTGCCCCGGGTGGGTGGACCAAAATAATGTACTAAAATGCACAAACTCCTTCCACCCGGGCACCAGTCATGCAGAACGAACTCCACCATTATTATGAACGTTCTCAAGCCACCCTCTGCCGGCAACGCCATTGTGGTGCCCAAAAGTCGTGATAGATGGAGGCTAAAGATTGTTTTGTCTAAATTACACTATAGTGGCCTGGAAATACGATGACATTGCTAAAGTAGGCAAATGTTTAGTTGGAAAGAACTTTGCCATAATTATCATGTTGTCAAATGGATGGCAATGTTGTCATTAGCTAACAAAGTTGGTCAAAAACAGCTAGCAATGCTAATGGTAGCTAGGTAAAATCCGAGTTGGTCTTCCCTCAATATTAGCTAGCTATAGTAGCCAAAGATGTTTATAGCTCATTGTTCTATCTGTGGTTATACTGCATCTAAAGTCAATCTGGCGATATCAAAATGATGACTAAAGGTTTCCTACTAAGAAGCTAACTACCATAGTGATCCCCTCGAGAGTAGCTAATTTCAGTGCATCATTCAGATATAACTTGTTAGCTAACTAGTTGGTTGTGCTAGAAATTATATAATCATGCTAGCTAATTGTTTCAATGCACCTTCCAAATGTGAAATTACAAGACAAAAAGGACACTTACCTAATCTGTTCCTCTGTGTCCTCTTGGTTGTGAAGGTAAGGTAGCTAGCTAATCTCGTTCCCAGAGACATCCGCCTAAATGTGCAGAACATGAAGTAAAAGTCTGACTTTGTTTTGGGTCACCAACTAACCTGCTTGGATGCATTTAAGATGCATTAGTTTGTCTCCATGAAGTTTCCCATGTCGGCCCAGTTGATCAAGAAGGAATAACGCTATGTAAAGGTGGTCCGATAGTTTTCTCCTTCTGCTGTAGAGCCATAGAGAACTCAGATTTCTATGCAATGTAGGTAAACTAATGACAACACCATCTACATTGCTTGATGATACTAATGTCTCCCAATGCCTCAAACCGAGGAGAAAATAAAAGATGATGAACTCAAGCAAACCGGCCATAATGTCAACCTGTGCATGAGAGGAAGCCAAGCTTGCCAAGTAGCCTATGCTAACATTTCAGCATAATAAAGGTATAGGCTATTTCTCATAATAACGTGCACCTGGATTATTTCATAATAACTACATCTTTCTCATTATAACATGATCTTTCTCATAGTAACAAGATAATGGATTGTTTCGTTTATAACGAGAAATTGAATTATTTTGTAAAAACGTGATCTCATCTCATAATATGCCACCGTAGTGTATAGATGTGTATGAAACAGTAAGCAAAAATGTTGAATTTGGTCATATGCGGAAATGTGCCTTTTGAATTTTGTGTAACGTCAGTAATCTAGTCAAGGAAGCATCATGCAAGTGGCGCAGCGGTCTAAGGCACTGCATCTCAGTGCTTGAGGCATCACTACAGACCCCCTGGTTCAATTCCAGGCTGTATCACAACCGGCCGTGATTGGGAGTCCCATAGGTCAGCGCCCAATTGGCCCAGCGTCGTCCGGGTTTGTCCGGTGTAGGCCGTCATAGTAAATAAGAATTTGTTCTTAACTGACTTGCCTAGTTAAATAAAGGTTAAATAAAACAATAAAAAAATTAATGCAAAATATATTGGCACACTCCACTTACCAAGACCATTGCCAAAAAAGCCACGCTGTCACTTGCTTTTATACAGTGCCTTCAGGAAGTATTCACACCCCTTAACTTTTTACAAATTGTATTGTGTTAAAGCCTGAATTAAATGGGTTAAATGTATATTTTTTTGTCACTGACCTACACACAATCCCCATAATGTCAAAGTGGAATTATGTTTTTAGAACTTTTTGGAAATTAATAAAAAATGAAAAGCTGAAATATCTTGAGTCAATAAGTATTCATCCCCTTTGTTATGGCAAGCCTAACTTAGTTCAGGAGTAAACATTTGTCACGTAATATGTTGAATGACTACCTCATCTCTGTACCCAACACATACAACTGTCTGTAAGGCCCCTCAGTCGAGCAATGAATTTTAAACACAGATTCAACCACAAAGACCAGGAAGGTTTTCCAATGTCTCGCAAAGAAGGGCACCTATCGGTAGATGGGTTCAAATAAAAAATGCAGACATTGAGTATCCCTTTGAGCATGGTGAAGTTATTAATTACGCTTTGCATGGTGTATCAATGCACCCAGTCACTACAAAGATACAGGTGTCCTTCCTAACTCAGTTGCCAAAGAGGAAGGAAACCGCTCAGGGTTACACAATGAGGCCAATGGTGACTTTAAAACAGTTATAGAGTTTAATGGCTGTGATAGGAGAAAACTGAGGATGGATCAACAACATTGTAGTTACTCCACAATACTAACCTAAATGACAGAGTGAAAATAAGGAAGCTTGTACAGAATACAAATATTCCAAAACATGCACCCTGTTTGCAATAAGGCACTAAAGTAAAACTGCAAAAAATGTTGCAAAGAAATTAACTTTATGTCCTCAATACAAAGTGTTATGTATGGGGAAAATCCAACACAACACAACACATCACTGAGTACCAATCTTCATATTTTCAATTATGGTGGTGGCTGCATGTTGTGGGTATGCTTGTCATCGGCAAGAACTAGGGTTTTTTTATGATTAAAATAAATGGAATGGAGCTAAGCACAGGCAAAATCCTAGAGGAAACCTGGTTCAGTCTGCTTTCCAACAGACACTGGGAGACAAATTCACCTTTCAGCAGGACAATAACCTAAAACACAAGGCCGAATATACACTGGAGTTGCTTACCTAGACAACATTGAATGTTCCTAGGTTTTTACTTAAATCAGCTTGAAAATCTATAGCAAGACTTGAAAATGGCTGTTTAGCAATGATCAACAACAAACTGGACAGAGCTTGAACCATTTTATTGTACAATCCAGTTGTGCAAAGCTCTTCGATTCTTACCCAGAAAAACTCACAACTGAAATCACTGCCAAAGGTGATTCTAATAAATGTATGCATTTACTCAGGGGGTTGAATACTTATGTAATAAAGATATGTTTGTGTTTTAGTTTTCATAAAGTTTTCTTCCCCTTTGACATTACAGAGTATTTTGTGTAGATCGTTGACAAAAAAATTACAATTAAATCAATTTTAATCCCACCTTGTAACACAACAAAATGTGGAAAAAGTCAAAAGGTGTGAATACTTTCTGAAGGCGCTGTAGTAAGCCTTGAGGTGGTACCACCCAGCACATCTAGAAGGGAGTGTATTTCATACCGAACCCCTCCCTTGTGATGACATAGATCACAATTTCAATGGTAGAGTTGAACCGCTAGGGGCAAAAAGAGCTAGATTAACTTCTAAAATAACTAAATCTATCACTTTTGCAACAAACTGTCAAAATGAAGACCAGAATTTGCGTATTTCACTATAACTAAGCCTAAAACATCTGGGGGGTTTTCATGAAAGTTACTAATATTTTCATGAAAGTTACACTTTATATACTGTACATGGCCATGACGATAAACAAATAAATGATCTCTGGAGGTAATGCGGTCGGCATTAGATGGTGAGGTATTCTAGATCGGGAGAACAAAAGGACTTGAGATCCTGTACGTTGCCACAATCACACCATGTGTAGTTAGTGGTGAAACATACACCTCCATCATTATTTTTCCCGTAGAGTTCTTTCTTCAACAAGCTCTCACAGTCTCACTTCATCCACGTTCTCCAAACGTCAAACGTCGAAGTTGCTCCAAACGACACATTTCTTAGTATTTTTGTTGCTCATGCTGCTCTGTATCATTCCATTTCTCCAAACGTCACATTTTGAAGTTAAGGGTTAATTTTAGGCACTGATTCCGAAACGTTAAGGTAAGGGTTAAGGCAGGGTTTCCCAAACTTGGTCCTCAGGACCCCAAGAGGTGCAAGTTTTTGTTTTTGCCCTAGCACTACACACCTGATTCAAATAATCAACTAATCATCAAGCTTTTGATCATTTGAATCAGCTGTGTAGTGTTAGGCCAAAAACCACATCGTGCACCCCTTGGGGTCCTGAGGACCAAGTTTGGGAAACACTGGGTTAAGGTTTGGTATTGGGTTAAAACACTAAGTTTAGGCACTCATTCCAAATGGTTAAGGTAAGGGTTAAGGTTTGGGATAGGGTTAAACACCCCCCCAAAAAAAAATAAAAAATAACAACAGTGTCCACAACTGGGATCGAACACGCAACGTTATGATCCAGAGTCGTGGGATGTATGAACGAGTGAGTTTAGTAATTCATTCAAATTAGCCTATCATGTATATTCAGTGTGAAATTGATGTTGATTATCAAAACCTTAGAGCAGCGATGAAGTTGAACAATACATTGGGATGAATGTCATCAGGCATGATGTAGTTAGAGCTTGGCATAAAAACACAGACAGACACTGGCTGAAAATGTGCAGGTTTGTGTTTGTGCAGGTAGACCAGTAGAGTATATCGGGCAGATATAAATGTTTCATAAATCTTCGCTAGAGGAGAAGAAGAAAGTGACTGATGGAGTATCAGTTTGGTTTCCCTAGGGAGCACTGTTTTGCTCTCCAGTTCACTCATAGTCATAGATGACTTGGCTGCCTCTCTAGGGGGAACAGCAGGAGCAGAGACACCCTTTGGAGGAAAACTCAGCTTCCTCTGTGATTTAAGGAGTTGTGTGAAGATCAAAGCCATGGTCCAGTCCCCTCAGTCTCCAGTCTTTAGGGAAAAGTCAGGGGTGTTGAGAAATGAATGGCCCTGGGGGGTCGATGAAAGGAAGACAAGAAAGCAGCTGGAAAACATAACATTACTGAGTTGCACAGGTGCAATTCTCCCCTGCATCCCATTTATAAATTCAGTCCAATATGCTGCAGTTAGTTATACAGAGCATATCTCTATAATCAACTCAATGTCATAGAGGGGAGTGGTAGAAAACATAACACTGAGCTGCAGGGGCGGCCTGTTCAATAGGGCGATATGGGCGACGCACTGCCAAACGGGAAAAGGAAGGGATTTTTTTTCTAATCAATTATATCACGGCAACAGTAGTTATCAGTGTTGTAATCTAGACGTCTGATCTGCCACAGTGCCACACTGCCACTAAATGTCCAATTGCTTCAAATGGCCACCCCCCCTTTTGGGGCGATTTCAGTCAGGTTGAAAATCGCCCAGAAGTCTGTCATAGACTCCCATGTAAAATCTATTTTTTTCAAATTTCAGAGCTTTCAATACAATCTCTATGGGTGTCTGAGGGCTTGCACTTACGCGCTTTCGTCATACGTAACGTAACCATGAACGTAACAACTCGATTGTGTCTTTGAAAGAAGTTCCTTTTTGTCGGCGAACAAATGAAGATAAATTGGCAACGAAACAATTAGGACCTCCCAGACCAAATTTAATAATTCAACAGGTTTCTACTAAAGGCGGAAAGTCCTACACCCGAGGATTTTCCAAAAATTGGTACGAACGAAAAAAGACATTGCCACTCAACTGGATGAGGGATACAGGCTAGCTGTCCGCCGCCACAACGATGAGGTTAGTGTTGATAATCACAAGTTTACTGGAGAACTGAGACCAAGTAGAGACTTTGGACAGGGTGGATATGGTATAATAAAGGCAGTTTATTCAGAGGTAAAGATATCTGGAATCGCGTGCACGGACCCGTTCGTCAAACTCTTAGGGAGCTATAGATTAAGCCCCATTACTTACCATATCAGATAAGAGAAATTGCTGCAGCTACATATATTTTACATCCTGGCCCTACATAGTTCACTATTTGCATCACTTACCAAAATATTACATGTGGTCATATATGCTTGGAAAGTGGAGATGCCATAGAACGTCAAAAAAGTAAACATTGCTGGAGACACATTGCCGTTTTGGAGAAGACATCGCGTTTGCTAGCGAAGAGATTTGTTGTGGCAAATGAACTTGGGCTGGGAATTGCCAGGAACCTCACGATAAGATATATGCATTGCGAGTCTCATGATTCTATACGTATTGCGATTCGATACTGTGATTTTATTGCGCACCATATGTCTGTTGCAGAGGGATCAGAAAGCCATGAGAACGAGTTTTGATCAGTCATGGAAATAAAAGTGCTGAAAACAAATTGGCTCCCAATGTGAAAAGATTGAGAACAAGCTATGAAGGAACAATAATGGTGTTTTGGTGCAGGTACAGCCAACTAGCGCTAAAATATTGCGATATTGTCAATACAGTATATCGTAAAGTATCACTATGTAACTCGATTTCTTTCACCCCAATCCCTCAAATTAACGGTAAATAACTGAATTGTTTGCCCCACATTTAGCTAAGATGATTAGCTAGCCAGCTAAAATGTTTTATTTAGTTAGCAGTCGCATCTACAATAGTTTACTGTCAATAACATGTCTCCAAAAATGACGTGGTGTCTCCAATTGTGTTGACATTTTACAATTGCGATGCGCATCCATGAGTATCCACTTTCTGTAGCTCAGCTGGTAGAGCACTGCGCTTGTAACGCCAAGGTAGTGGGTTCGATCCCCGGGACCACCCATACACAAAAATGTATGCACGCATGACTGTAAGTCGCTTTGGATAAAAGCGTCTGCTAAATGGCATATTATTATTATTATTATTATTATCTGAAGAGAGCCCCGAAACATTGTGTGCAGACATTTTAAAAAGATGAAACTGAGGGCTCCACCAACCCTGGTAAGCCAACACTTTTGAGATCAGTCAATAAATGCTTCTGGTATTGACTTATATGCTGCCCCTGTCTTCATGTTGTTGCTGGACATATCTTTTTTTAAATGTGTGTAGGTCACCTAAATCATCAGAAAAATTGCCCCCCCTGAGAATTTTTTCAGGAGCCGCCACTGCTGAGCTGACACCATTGTCAGAATGGTCTGAACAGTGGGAGAAAACATTGTGGTATAAGAGATTCAGCTAAGAGTAACTTCTCTCAGAATTGTTTGCTATATTGTGTCAGCTGAACCTTTTATGTTTATCTTCACAGGTAACACATTTTTATTCCACCAGTAATTTTTGTTTTGTGTAGTGATGAGACATATTTATTTGTGCGTGATGTGTGGGTGCTTATGGGGGCACGGTGGGGAGAGGGCAGTGGAAGATAACAAGTGTTTTGTTAGCTTTGCTTTGTTTCTGTTTCCTGAGAAGTTGATCATTAGTTTAAAATTGGAATTCATCAACCTCCAGCACATCCCCAGTGTGGGAGTCTGTGAAGTTCAACTTAATGAACACTGCCTTCCCCCTTTATGCTTTGTGGTGCACGGATGGATGAGATGGAGAATAGGAGGCACATGTATGCATGTCAGGAGAAAATGGAACACGGTTATTTATTTCATTTTGTTTAACGATGTTAGGAGCAGCCCAGAGTGCTGTGGTGGGACATGCTGACAGCCTGCGGTGCAAACAGGGTAAGAGGAGCGGGTCGGAGAGGCGTGAGCCCTTCTGCTCAGCCAGGTCCCTGTGATGCTGTCATGCAGAAGAGGAGGAAGCAGAGGAGAAGTGCATACAGCAGCAGCCATCAGGAGTGCCAAGGCCTGGGGCCCTCACTGGCAGACTCTGTGAGTAAACCTTGACTCGCTGCACTAAGACAGCCCACAATGAACAAAAGGCCAGCCTGACCTAAGACAGCGTTTTGGCAGCGAGATTGTTTTAGAGGGAAAAGAGCTTAGCTAACTTTAACCCTGTATGCACAGCTTTTAGCTCATGAGATTAGCTTGATCGAGATCAACCTAGAGGGCATGTTCCCCCCCCACACACTTTTCACAATATATGACATAAACTATTACTCACAAAAAGAAAGGCCAAACTATGTCTAGGAGGCAAGTTTTGCTGTCAGTGAGTATGAAATATAATTTTTTGATTTGTCTACTATTTTCCACTCTGTGGTTCGGTCAAGTTTGAATGTGGATAGTGTGTAATTGTTTGACAGGGTCTGTGTTATGCAGTCATGAGGTGATGAATGATGCTTGTCACTGCTGGGGTCAAGTGTGCCTCTGTCTGCAGCTTCTCAGATAGGGCTATTACAGTCTGGAGTTGTCCATTGGCTCCTCAAATGACTAGACTAGAGTGTGAGAGTTGGCCATGTTGTCCAGAGTCTGAGAGACTGTCCATCTCCTCAGATAGAGGAGAAAATGAAAAATGAGGTGAACTTTATAGTGGGTCACATGATTAAAATAAGTGCATTTTGGGAATCTTGTAATATCAGCCGTCACATCAGGACCCTGTTGTCTGTATTCTTTGGAGATGCATTTTATACTCCACCACATCATCTCTATCTTGAAGAGAAGACTCCATCTTCGTCTGTCACTAAAGTCACCTCACTTATCAGAATGTCTGCACATTAGCATTATAAAGACAATGATGTATAGAAATGTAAACAGACTGGTGTTCCATGATCATGGAGGGTGGTCCTTGAGTGTTACTCTGCTTTTAACTCTGCTCTGTAGTGCCGTGTTCTAATTCCTCTAATTCACCTCTGATGGGTCAGACTCTTTTCAAACAGATGAAAGGGAAGATATTTGGGAGTGTTTAAATTTTCATGTCAGATTTATAGATTTTAGGCCTTTTCTTTCATGCATTAATATGCCAGTGAACATCTGAGCGCAGGAGATTATGGACTGAAATCAGCCTAAATATGAATAAGTCTGCTTGTGTTAATGTGATTTGGATCTGTGCTTTTCATCTTCCTAAGTGTCAGACAGGGAGAGAGAGAGTCATTCATTATGGTTAGCCCATGATGAGGCCCTTGCTGATTCAAACAAACCACCTGCTACTTCTCTGGAAGCTCAAGCTTTCTTATAAAGATGCATGTCATGTGGAGAACTGTGTTGTATGTTATGAATAATGCAGTTGATTTATTTGATATCAAATTGGTCAGTGAAAGTTTTACACAAGACTGCATGCAATACTAAGGAGTGTATCTGGCTAGCAGCCATAACAGGAGGGTTCACTACTCCTAGTTCAGTCCGAACTTTCCTCTGTTGTGCTATACTGAACAAAAATATAAACGCAACATGTAAAGTGCTGGTCCCATGTTTCATGAGCTGAAATAAAATATCCCAGCAATTTTCCATACACACAAAAAGCTTATTTCTCTCAAATGGTGTGAACACATTTGTTTACATCCCTGTTAGTGAGCATTTCTCCTTTACATTTACATTTACGTCATTTAGCAGACGCTCTTATCCAGAGCGACTTACAAATAGGTGCATTCACCTTATAGCCAGTGGGATAACCATTTTTTTGGGGGGGTGGGTTGGGGTAAGGGTGGGGTAGAAGGATTACTTTATCCTATCCCAGGTATTCCTTAAAGAGGTGGGGTTTCAAATGTCTCCGGAAGGTGGTGAGTGACTCCGCTGTCCTGGCGTCGTGAGGGAGCTTGTTCCACCATTGGGGTGCCAGAGCAGCGAACAGTTTTGACTGGGCTGAGCGGGAACTATGCTTCCGCAGAGGTAGGGGAGCCAGCAGGCCAGAGGTGGATGAACGCAATGCCCTCATTTGGGTGTAGGGACTGATCAGAGCCTGAAGGTACGGAGGTGCCGTTCCCCTCACAGCTCCGTAGGCAAGCACCATGGTCTTGTAGCAGATGCGAGCTTCAACTGGAAGCCAGTGGAGTGTGCGGAGGAGCGGGGTGACGTGAGAGAACTTGGGAAGGTTGAACACCAGACGGGCTGCGGCATTCTGGATGAGTTGTAGGGGTTTAATGGCACAGGCAGGGAGCCCAGCCAACAGCGAGTTGCAGTAATCCAGACGGGAGATGACAAGTGCCTGGATTAGGACCTGTGCCGCTTCCTGTGTAAGGCAGGGTCGTACTCTCCGAATGTTGTAGAGCATGAACCTACAGGATCGGGTCACCGCCTTGATGTTAGCGGAGAACGACAGGGTGTTGTCCAGGGTCACGCCAAGGCTCTTCACACAACGGAGTTGTCAACCGTGATGGCGAGATCATGGAACAGGCAGTCCTTCCCCGGGAGGAAGAGCAGCTCCGTCTTGCCAAGGTTCAGCTTGAGGTGGTGATCCGTCATCCATACTGATATGTCTGCCAGACATGCAGAGATGCGATTCGCCACCTGGTTATCAGAAGGGGGAAAGGAGAAGATGAATTGTGTGTCGTCAGCGTAGCAATGATAGGAGAGGCCATGTGAGGATATGACAGAGCCAGAGAGACAGCTTCTCGCCACGCCACTTGGTAGGAGCGACCGGTCAGGTAGGACGCAATCCAAGAGTGAGCCGCGCCGGAGATGCCCAGCTCGGAGAGGGTGGAGAGGAGGATCTGATGGTTCACAGTATCAAAGGCAGCAGACAGGTCTAGAAGGACAAGAGCAGAGGAGAGAGAGTTAGCTTTAGCAGTGCGGAGAGCCTCCGTGACACAGAGAAGAGCAGTCTCAGTTGAATGACCAGTCTTGAAACCTGACTGGTTTGGATCAAGAAGGTAATTCTGAGAGAGATAGCAAGAGAGTTGGCTAAAGACGGCACGCTCAATAGTTTTGGAGAGAAAAGAAAGAAGGGATACTGGTCTGTAGTTGTTGACATCAGAGGGATCGAGTGTTGGTTTTTTGAGAAGGGGTGCAACTCTCGCTCTCTTGAAGACGGAAGGGACATAGCCAGCGGTCAAGGATGAGTTGATCAGCGAGGTGAGGTAAGGGAGAAGGTCACCGGAGATGGTCTGGAGAAGAGAAGAGGGGATAGGGTCAAGCGGGCAGGTTGTTGGGCGGCCTGCCGTCACAAGTCGCAAGATTTTATCTGGAGAGAGAGGGGAGAAAGAAGTCAAAGCATAGGGTAGGGCAGTGTGAGCAGGACCAGCAGTGTCATTTGACTTAACAAACGAGGATCGGATGTCGTCAACCTTCTTTTCAAAATGGTTGACGAAGTCATCCACAGAGAGGGAGGAGATAATTCATCCACCTGACAGGTGTGGCATATCAAAAAGCTGATTAAACAGCATGATCATTACACAGGTGCTCCTTGTGCTGGGGACAATAAAAGGCCACTCTAAAATGTGCAGTTTTGTCACACAACACAATGCCAAAGATGTCTCAAGTTTTGAGGGAGCGTACAATTGGCATGCTGACTGCAGGAATGTCCACCAGAGCTGTTGCCAGAGAATTGAATGTTGAATGTTCATAAGCCGCCTCCAACGTAGTTATAGAGAATTTGGCAGTACGTCCAACCGGCCTCACAACCTCAGATCACGTGTAACCACGCCAGCCCAGGACCTCCACATCTGTGTTCTTCACCTGTGGGATCGTCTGAGACCAGCCACCCGGACAGCTGATAAAACTGTGGGTTTGTACAACCAAAGAATTTCTGCACAAACTGTCAGAAACGGTCTCTGGGAAGCTCATCTGAGTGCTCGTGGTCCTCACTAGGGTCTTGGCCTGACTGCAGTTTGGCATCGTAACTGACTTCAGTTGGCAAATGCTCACCTTCGATGGCCTCTGGCACGTTGGAGAAGTGTGCTCTTCACAGATGAATCCCAGTTTCAGCTGTATCAGGCAGATGGTGTTGTGTGGGTGAGCGGTTTGCTGATGTCAACATTGTGAACAGAGTGCCCCATGGTGGCGGTGGGGTTATGGTATGGGAAGGCATAAGCTACGGACAACGAACACAATTGCATTTTATCGATGGCTATTTGAATGCACAGAGATACCGTGATGAGATCCTGAGGCCCATTGTCGTGCCATTCATCCACCAACCGTCACCTCATGTTTCAGCATGATAATGCACGGCCCCATGTCGCAAGGATCTGTACACAATTCCTGGAAGCTGAAAATGTCCCAGTTCTTCCATGGCCTGCATACTCACCAGACATGTCACCCATTGAGAATGTTTGAGATGCTCTGGATCGACGTGTACGACACTGTGTTCCAGTTCCCGCCAATATCCAGCAACTTCGCACGGCCATTGAAGAGGAGTGGGACAACATTCCACAGGGCACAGTCAACAGACTGATCAACTCTATGCGAAGGAGATGTGTCACTCTGCATGAGGCAAATGGTGGTCACACCAGACACTGACTGGTTTTCTGATCCAGGCCCCTACCTTTTTTTTAAGGAATCTGTGACCATCAGATGCATATCTGTATTCCCAGTCATGTGAAGTTCATAGATTAGGGCCTAATGAATTTATTTAAATTGCCTTATTTCCTTATACAGTATGAACTGTAACTCACTAAAATCTTTGAACTTGTTGCATGTTGCATTTATATTTTTGTTCAGTGTATATTAGTGGAGAAGTGAAAGCCTGCCAAACTGGTGACTTTTGAGCGACTTGGATTACAAAATGTACTCTTTCATTCATTGTGATGGAAGACATTCACCCTATCTTCTCTCTTTGCCTTTGACCACTCTGTCCCAGCATTATGGAAAGTTCCTAAGGTCCTTGGATGTTGGGGTGGCATGCAGTTTAATCTAATACCTAAATGGTGTTGGGTTTTGACCTACCCATCATTGCCTGGAGCACCCCACCCCACCACCCCCTCTCTCCCCCCCACCAGGTCCCAGAGAGAGGGTCCTGCTGGTGGAAATCTGCCGCAGAGATGGAGCTTTCAGGGGACGCAGTGTGAAATGCAGAGCTCCTGTGGTTTTAAATAGAGGAAGTGCCCCCGGCTCAATTACTGTCTCATAAAAATGGGAAGCGCCATAATTGAATGTGACATGAGCAAGCTGTGTGTGCCGGGCTGTGCCAGCTCCTCTCACATTCAGGACACATCTCTGAAAACGATCCGCCGGAATGTGCACACACCAACATGCATTTGGAACTGTAATCAGAGAAAGTGTCCTTATGCATAATGGAACAATTGCAGTGTAAGAATCGTTCAATGTGAGTGTGTTGGAATTATCTGGTTGAGTTCTGCTGCTTGTGTGTGCGTGTGTGTGTCTGTGTGTGTGTCTGTGCATGTGTGTGTGTGTGTGTGTGTTTGTGTGTGTTCAGCACTGTGGCGGGCCAGGCAGGTGTCTGTCTGACAGGCGTGTGATGAGTTGAGCCCTGTGTTGAGCCTATCTAAGCCTGGCGACTGGGCTCCCTCAATATCCCAGTAAGCTGCCTTGGGTCTGCTGGGCTGATTCAGTCCTGCCTCGATCTGCCATCTTTGACTGCAGGAGCCACTGGAATACCAACGACCCAATGTCCCCCACAGTGCACTGCTCTCTGCTACCTATGCATATTTGATGCTTTGTCACCTGATCTGAACTACAATGGCTTTGTGAGAGGCCCTGTGTGAGTAGTGTTTAGCTGTACTGCACACACACCTCACCCAGTCTCTAATGTAATCTCTGCACACTCTGTGTAAAATGTAGCTCATTGACTGCTTATGTTCATGACCCTTTATAGATCCTTCATAACGGCTTTCAGATCACTGAAACTTCATGTACCTTTTTCTGTCTTAGATCCTGTGGTGATTACAGAGAGCACTCCATCCCTCCAGCACTCCTTAGTATTGCAGACTGCATGCATATCCTGAGGCAGGAGGCTGTGTAGAGTGCATACATGGGTTCATCTAACAGTAAGTAAGAAAGTGCTGCATTCACAACAATGTGAACAATAGCAGGCAGCGAACAGTGGGCCAGTGAAATGTTTATTCAGCACATTAAAGAGTAATGAGTAGCCTCTTCCAATGACTGAGACCACATTACCAACATGCACTGAGTTAAGATAACCCCACTCCAAGGTTTAATGGGTTACTTGGATAAACATAAACAACAGTATAATGAGATATGTCCAATATTTCTTCGTTTTCTGTATATGAAGCAAAAAATTATTCTGTATAAACAGAAATATGATCGGCTACAGGCAAAAGAAGAAGCCATATTTTGCAAATAAAGTTTTAAAAGGACCATGAGATTTAACAGCTTTGTTCTCTTCACATAGCCTTAACACTGCCAAATATTTAGTCCTCTCACACACAGACGCACACACCTACACGCACACACCTTTAGCACTGTCAACCTTCTCTTCTTGAACACACTATTAAGACTGTCAACATTTTACTCACATGCATCCTGTCTCCTGTTGTTCCCTTTGTGTTGTGTGTCTCCCCTGTCTGGAGGGCTAGGTGGTGTGTTGTGTGTCTCCCCTGTCTGGAGGGCTAGGTGGTGTGTTGTGTGTCTCCCCTGTCTGGAGGGCTAGGTGGTGTGTTGTGTGTCTCCCCTGTCTGGAGGGCTAGGTGGTGTGTTGTGTGTCTCCCCTGTCTGGAGGGCTAGGTGGTGTGTTGTGTCTCCCCTGTCTGGAGGGCTAGGTGGTGTGTTGTGTGTCTCCCCTGTCTGGAGGGCTAGGTGGTGTGTTGTGTGTCTCTCCTGTCTGGAGGGCTAGGTGGTGTGTTGTGTGTCTCCCCTGTCTGGAGGGCTAGGTGGTGTGTTGTGTGTCTCTCCTGTCTGGAGGGCTAGGTGGTGTGTTGTGTGTCTCCCCTGTCTGGAGGGCTAGGTGGTGTGTTGTGTCTCCCCTGTCTGGAGGGCTAGGTGGTGTGTGTTGTGTGTCTCCCCTGTCTGGAGGGCTAGGTGGTGTGTTGTGTCTCCCCTGTCTGGAGGGCTAGGTGGTGTGTTGTGTCTCCCCTGTCTGGAGGGCTAGGTGGTGTGTTGTGTGTCTCCCCTGTCTGGAGGGCTAGGTGGTGTGTTGTGTGTCTCCCCTGTCTGGAGGGCTAGGTGGTGTGTTGTGTGTCTCCCCTGTCTGGAGGGCTAGGTGGTGTGTTGTGTGTCTCCCCTGTCTGGAGGGCTAGGTGGTGTGTTGTGTGTCTCCCCTGTCTGGAGGGCTAGGTGGTGTGTTGTGTGTGTCAGTGAAGAGCGGAGGTCTAAGACAATAGAGTTTGTACTGGATCCCGAGCCACACAGCTAGAAATGCTCTCACAGTGGCCTGTTTTCACTGCTTCATCTAAAAAGTGAATCCCAACTTTGTCTGCAAAAGATAAGCTTGCAATGTCATCATATGTACTGCCATGCAAGTGATGTTTTTGTTCACATTATTCTACATTTTGCTTACGTGTTCAAAATTGTCCCCTTTTCCTGGGCAGCGAGCACATAGAAATGGATAAGAAGCAGTTATAGAGCAGAGAAAGGTGAATTCGATAATTACCTGTATAGCCTAGGATTTTTTAGTAGCAGCGTGTGGAATGTTACTTTTTTTGGTCATTTTTAGAGCTGACTGTGAGAACCTTGATGTGAAAGGTCGTAATAGATGATCAGTGACGGTGGTAGAAAAGTGCCTTGAGCAAATAGCTAGTTCATTGCTGGAACCTCTTCAGACACTCACCCAATTTACCATGTTAAGTCATTTAGTCACATCCACTCCCCATAATGCATTCACTGCTAATGCCCCATTGCTGCTTGGGAAATAAGGTTAATCATCTCCTCATTCATCAACGCTGAGAGGGCAATTACTGTTTGGAGTGCAGGGGTGGATCCTGTTGGAGAGCCTGGGCTTATTTTCATCATCACGTACACACTGACTGCACACAGACTTTCTAATTACATTATAATAAAGTGCAATTAGTCAGTGAAAGGGAGCATATGCTACTGGTGACAAGCAGTAATCTGACTCCCTGCCCGCTCATACTCCCCTCTCTCTTTCAGCTCTGTGTACCCACTGCCCACTCCATACTCCTGGACTGCAACTTTAATAGGCTATATTATAAACGACTATTGTCCGAATGAACAAATGCTAATCAGACCCCACTTGTTTGTAAACAAAAGACTTAGCTAAGCTATGAGTTATTTATAATCATGTACTGTATTAGAGCGTGAATCTGCCCATGTGTTGTTTGACAATGTTGTAGACGTTTTTCCAGTATGTGCTGAGGGCTGTCAACAACCGGTCAGTGGTGGGTTGTCTCTTCTGCAGAGGTCAGGGTGACATTAGGAGGTTGTGTGATATCAGGAGAGTAGTGTGTGACTCTGTGACATGGAGAGAGAGAGGGCTGGTCACATGGGGTGGGCAGGGCCGAGCATGCAGTGTATTTATCGAGCCTGCTCTAATCAGTGTTGATGGAGTGTGAGGAGGGGTGGGGGGGGATGCTAATCTGGGTCATTGCATATGTAAATGCACAGCTGGGATCTTCGCAGTGCCAAAACAAATCAGCCAGGGTGTCTGAGTGTCACCCAACATTAGGTCCAACATGGCAGGCGGACAGGAGCCTTAAACACATCCCACGGCCGCGCTCTCCCATCCCCAGGCACCAGGGATTAGTGCAATCACAAACAGTGTCAATATCAGGCTTCATCATCATATCAGCCCCTCTGCCCCATACACTCACTATGAAGGATCGCATGGAGGGATGCACCTAAATGTTTCTAAAGAGTTTTGTAGGATACCTACACATTTGACAGTTGTCACAACTTCCGCCGAGGCTGCCCCCCCTCCTGGTTCGGGCAGGCTTCGACGTTCATCGTCACCGGAGTACTAGCTACTGCCGATCCCATTCTCATCACTCCACTTGTCATGTCTTGTCAATCACACACACCTGGTGCTCATTCCCCTAATTAGTATGTGTATAAGTGTTCCCTCTGTTCCCCTTGTCTTTGTGAGTGATTGTTTTGTTGTGAGAGCGTGTAGCTCGGTTGAGCTACATTTCACAGTGTTATTTGCCAAGGTGGATGTTTTCCCTTGTACAGTGTAGTTTGACGCTTGGGGCGTTTGATTTATGCAAACGGATTAAACTCTGGACTTCGGTATTTTACCTCCTGCGCCTGACTCCTTCTTTCACACCTCGTCACAACAGTGGACAGCTTACTTGTAAAATGTATAAATAAATGACAATATCTGATTTTCATGAATCAATGCGTATCTATGTGTGTGTGAAAATGTTTTGATACATTTCATGTTAGTTCCAACAGCCCCCTCCCTCATTCCATTGCAGTTGACCTCACGACCTCTTAGCCTCTGTCTCAGCCTCTCTCTCTGGGGCTGTAGTACTGTCACTCTGGGTTTGCCTGCATTGTGGGAACCTTCTTATCTCTCAGTAGTCTTTGAGAACTAATTACCTCACATGTTCTACCTACCTAGCTAGAGATAGATGGCTATGCTGGGGATTGGTGTAGACAGGCATAGCAGACAGTTCAGATATACTACATTGTCTCCCTCTGTCTTTAACTAGTGCTTCACCTCAGTCACTCACAATATATCTTCTGCAGCTGAGCCATCTCCCTTGCATCCCACAGTTTATCTCTCTCTCTCTCTCTCTCTCTCTCTCTCTCTCTCTCTCTCTCTCTCTCGCTCTCTGTCTTTCACTCTCTCGCTCTCGCTCTTTCACTCTCTCGCTCTTGCTCTCTCTCATCACATGAAATACAGCTGACTTAAGTGTGTGTGTGTGTTTGGTGTCAGGTTTGATTCATTCCTGTTGATGATGGTGTGAGAGAGACCAGGGGGAGCCGGGCAGAATGATGATCAGAGCCCACAGTACCCTTTTCCTGTGATCACATGTTACAGTGGAACAGATTCATGTCAGACACAACAGCAACACAGATATGTACACAAAGAGCAGCATCAATCAAGTGGGCTATTCATCTGTCTGGGGCCATAACCCCCACCTTGTCTGTCCCTCCTACCTGTCTGGCTGACAGGTGGATGATATACATAGTCTGGCAAGAGCTCACAGGATCCTCTCTCTCTCTCCCTGCTCGGCTCTGCAATGGTGGGTTTTATTTGAAAAGCCACATGTACATGCTTAGGTTTTTAGTAATGATTTTGATTTTGAGCACAGAATTAAAGGCTCAACATAATATCAGTGCAGATAATAACACACTGTTTTGTACATGCATGTATGTGATGTCCCTACTTAGTATGATTTCACCTGGTCATACTGAGTGTCACACTCAAACACTTTTCCAAGGTTAGTATTCACTGGCCAAAGTTCCAGGTACTGTAAGGACTGAAATAGTGAATAATGCCTTCTCACTGTTGGTGCTCCCAACTGTGTTCTTTATTGTCGTGATATGGAGGACATTTCCACCATTGATATTTTATCAGGTTTATAACTCATCCCACACGGCTATAAACGACACATTTCATTGTCGCCCCGTTGCGCACAACAACATCTGGTTACTACAGTATAAAGTGAGACAACTAAAGAGGATGAGAACACAACAGCACAATACATGGGGATAATCTGTAAAGAATTAGTTAAAACAAAATGTGTTATTCTATTTATTTATGCACTGAATCGGTAAGATTTGTGAGAGATGACCATGGGAATGGAAATAACCTTGATTTGTTTAGGCTTGATTTGACCATAATCTGGGCTGGCAAACATTATAGTCTTTAGAGTATTAACAGGCTGATGGGAGATCTCTGTGTCTTATTGTCGATGGCACAAAGAGAGAGTAAGCGAATGTGGAAATGAACAGAAAAAAAGACGGGGGATCGAAAGTGCATAGGAGTGCAAGAGCGAGAGAGCGGCAAAGAAACAAAGAGAAAGCGAAGAGAAGCAAAGAGAGAGAGAGAGAGAGAGAGAGAGAGAGAGAGAGAGAGAGAGAGAGAGAGAGAGAGAGAGAGAGAGAGAGAGAGAGAGAGAGAGAGAGAGAGAGAGAGAGAGAGAGAGAGAGAGAGTTGCTGGCCCCTTAGGTTGTCAGTGTCATGCTCTTGATCCCTCCTCCTGCCTCTGCTCCTCTTTAATAACTTGTCAGATCGATGCCTCTACGTCTGCTGCTCGTCTCTGCTGCGCTGACGGCTCCCCAGGCAGCTGGGCTTTTACTGCTGCACAAATGAAGTAGGTGACATTTCTGACACTTTTACAAGTCGCAGCGGAGACAACGAGAGAGAGAGAGGCTCAGGTGACGTGTGTTTGTAAAGGGAACAACAGGGATTGTTAAAAAAAAGCTGATGGGAGGTTTGGATGTTGGATGTGGACCATGTGCTTGCTTGTAAACTGTTGGGTCTATGTGTTGTAGTTGTAGTGATGTGGATGTGGTGGGAGAGGGGTGTTGAGCTGCGAGTGCAGAAGGATTGAGGATTGGTGGAGGGGGGCTGAGAGCCCTCCATGTTTCTCTGTATCGCTGAAACTGTCAGAGGCGAATTTCCTGCCTCCCACTGTACCACTGAAATGGAGGAAGCAGTATGATCCATGAACCTGCATTAAAATCAATGTGGGCAGCCCAAACATTAAATCGACGATGCGCCTGGCTAGGCAGGCAGGCGTTGGCTCATTATCAGTGAGAAGAGGAGGTTCACTGAAGTCTGCTGGAGTGGGACGCTCTCCTCCTGAGCTTCGCAGCAGTGCGGGGGTGTGAGGGGGGCGTGGGATTCGAGTAGGGGGGTGAACGTGGAGGGTGGTTGTGTGGTCCTGTGCTGGCCTTTCTCCTGCCCTCGTGGAGAGGTGTACAGGGCCAGGCCTGTCATATGCAAGCTGAGCAGGCCATCTGAGCAGTGACCTCACCATCAGGCAGCTGTACTCTACAGTCATTGACATGCACAGTGCAGTGTGTGTGCCGAGCTGGGAAACACAGCCTTTAACAGCAGTATTACACTACTCATAAATACACACACACACAGACACACTTAGATACACTTTTCACACTTAACACATTGTGGTACACACTCAAACACAGATACAGATATAGGGGCATGCATATACAAAGCTCATTATAGTCAACTTGCTGTCCTGCACAATTTGTACTCACATCTTACTGCATCCTTGCTATTTGTCTCCTAGTCTAGTCAGTTAATGGTTGAAACCTCAACAAAAAAAATCCCAAGGTGTGTGTGTCTGTCAAGACTGATGTGGAGTGTTCCTGACTGCCTGGCCAGTGCAGTGCTGTGTTCAGCAGTAGCTGTGCTCCAGCAGTCAATAGCGTATCCCAGCTATGGCAGTTGAGACAGCAGCTCAGTGAGTGAGCCCTCATTGATTCCTTATAAGTCAGGCTGGTGGAAAGGTCTCTGGAGCTCTGTGGCATTTCACAGAACACAAACCCCACAGGTCAGAGACCCCTGCCCTGCCACAAGGGCCACAGGGGCCAGCAGGCCCCGCACCGCCACACCTAAGACTCCTGTCCTCATTAGAGCAGCATGGGACCAGCTACAGCTGCTATCGATACTCAGACAAAACGGTGGTATCTGTGTACGATACAATCAAAACAAGCCTTTGTCCACTGCTCGAAGAAAACAGCAAAACACACTTGTCTTCAGTTGTTATCAGGTGTATTCAAGAAAGCAGATTATGACCCACAACCTAAATCATGTGCATTGTCAGGCATATCAATGTGCAACTAGAGGAGACAAAACTCTTGATAACCTTTACTCCACACACTGAAACGCATACAAGGCTCTCCCTCACCCTCTCTTTGGCAAATTTGACCATAACTCTATCCTCCTGATTCCTGCTTACAAGAAAAAACTCAAACTGAGAGTACCAGTGACACGCGCAATACAGAAATGGTCCGTGAAGCGGATGCTAAGCTACAAGACTGTTTAGCTAGCACAGACTGGAATATGTTCCAGAATTCATCCAATAACATTGAGGAGTTTAACACAATCTGTCACCGGCTTCATTAATAATTGCATCAACAACGTTGTCCCCACAGTGACGTACGTACATGTCCCAACCAGAAGCCATGGATTACAGGAAAAATCTGCACTGAGCTAAAGACTAGAGCAGGACTGTCACGACTTCCTCCGAAGCTGCCACCCCTCCTTGTTCGGGCAGGCTTCGGCGTTTGTCGTCACCGGCCTTCTGGCCACTGCCGCTCCTCATCTCATCATTCCATTTGTTTTGTCTTGTTTATTAAACACACCTGGTTCATATCCCCTCATCAGTACCTGTATACGTGTTCCCTCTGCCCCCTTGTCTTTGTGAGTGATTGTTTACTGTGGAGGATAGAGAAGCTCGTGGCGCTCCGTGTATTTTGTATCGCCGGGATATTTCCCTGTGTGCCTTGTATTTTCCAGTGCGCCTGTTTTGCGCACTGGAGGTTGTGACGCATTACTGCGTAACTCTGTGTTTCAGAATAAATCCTGTTATTCTGTGATTTACCTTCCTGTGCCTGACTCCATCGAAATCACCTCATCACAGGGACACTAATCCGGACACTTACAGTTGAAGTCGGAAGTTTACATACACCTTAGCCAAATACATTTAAACTCAGTTTTTCACAATTCCTGACATTTAATCCTAGTAAAAATTCCCTGTCTTAGGTCAGTTAGGATCACCACTTTATTTTAAGAATGTGAGAAGTTTACATACACTCAATTAGTATTTGGTAGCATTGCCTTTAAATTGTTTAACTTGGGTCAAACGTTTCGGGTAGGCTTCCACAAGCTTCCCACAATAAGTTGGGTGAATGTTGGCCCATTCGGCCTGACAGAGCTGGTGTAACTGAATCAGGTTTGTAGGCCTCCTTGCTCACACACGCTTTATCAGTTCTGCCCACACATTTTCTATATGATTGAGTTCAGGGCTTTGTAATGGCCACTCCAATACCTTGACATTGTTGTCCTTAAGCCATTTTGCCACAACTTTGGAAGTATGCTTGGGGTCATTGTTCATATGGAAGACCCATTTGCGACCAAGCTTTAACTTCCTGACTGATGTCTTGAGATGTTGCTTCAATATATCCTCATAATTTTTTCACGGTTGGGATGGTGTTCTTCGGCTTGCAAGCACCCCCTTTTTCCTCCGAACATAAAGATGGTCATTATGGCCAAACAGTTATATTTTTGTTTAATCAGACCAGAGGACATTTCTCCAAAAAGTACGATCTTTGTCCCCATGTGCAGTTGCAAACCGTAGTCTGGTTTTTATATGGCGGTTTTGGAGCAGTGGCTTCTTCCTTGCTGAGCGGCCTTTCAGGTTATGTCGATATAGGACTCGTTTTACTGTGGATGTAGATACTTTTGTACCTGTTTCCTCCAGCATCTTCACAAGGTCCTTTGCTGTTGTTCTGGGATTGATTTGCACTTTTCGCACCAAAGTACGTTCATCTCTAGGAGACAGAATGCGTCTCCTTCCTGAGCGGTATGATGGCTGCGTGGTCACATAGTGTTTATACTTGCGTACTATTGTTTGTACAGAAGAACGTGGTACCTTCAGGTGTTTGGAAATTGCTCCCAAGGATGAACCAGGTCTACAATTTTTTTTCTTAGGTCTTAGCTGATTTCTTTTGATTTTCCCATGATGTCAAGCAAAGAGGCACTGAGTTTGAAGGTAGGCCTTGAAATACATCCACAGGTATACCTCCAATTGACTCAAAGGATGTCAATTAGCATATTAGAAGCTTCTAAAGCCATGATATAATTTTCTGGAATTTTCCAAGCTGTTTAAAGGCACAGTGAACTTAGTGTATGTAAACTTCTGACCCACTGGAATTGTGATACAGTGAATTAGAAGTGAAATAATCTCTGTAAACAATTGTTGGATAAATTACTTGTGTCATGCACAAAGTAGATGTCCTAACCGACTTGCCAAAATGATAGTTTGTTAACAAGAAAATTGTGGAGTGGTTGAAAAACTAGTTTTAAAGACTCCAACCTAAGTGTATGTAAACTTCCGACTTCAACTGTATAAGAAATCCCGCTATGACCTCAGACGAGCCATCAAACAGGCAAACCTCTCCCTGACCCTGTCAGTAATACCTACATTAGGATTGTCAAACTCATTCCATGGAGGGCCTAGTGTCTGCAGGTTTTTTGTTTTTCATTTAAATTAATCCTAGACAACCAGGTGTGGGGAGTTACTTACTAATTAGTGACCTTAATTCATCAATCAAATACAAGGGAGGAGTGAAAACCCGCAGACACTCAGCCCTCCGTGGAATGGGTTTGACACCTGTGACCTACATGTTGCAAGCAAACCACCATAGTCCCTGTGCCCAAGAACGTCAAGGTAACCTGTATAAATGACTATCGCCCCGTAGCACTCACATCTGTAGTCATGAAATGCTTTGAAAGGCTGGTCATGGCTCACATCAATACCATCATCCCAGACACCCTGGACCCACTCCAATTCGCATACCGCCACAACAGATCCACAGATGGCGCAATCTTTATTGCACTCCACACTGCCCTCTCCCACCTTGATAAGAGGAACACCTATGTGAAAATGTTGTTCATTGACTGCAGCTCAGTGTTCAGCACCATAGTTCCCTCCAAGCTCATCACTAAGTTCAGGACCCTGGGACTGAACAACTCCCTCTGCAACTGGATCCTGGACTTCCTGACGGGCTGCCCCCAGGTGGTGAGGGTAGGCAACAACATATCCGCCACGCTGACCCTCAACGCGGGTGCCCCTCAGGGGTATGTACTTAGTCCCCTCCTGTACTCCCTTTTCACCCACGACTGCGTGGCCGCGCACAACTCCAAGACCATCATTACGTTTGTTGACGACACGACAGTGGTAGGCCTGATCACCGACGATGATGAGACAGCCTATAGGGAGGAGGTCAGTGACCTGGCAGTGTGGTACCAGGACAACAACCTTTTCCTCAACGTCAGCAAGACAAAGGAGCTGATCGTGGACTACAGGAAACGGAGGGCCGAGTACACCCCTATCCACATCAACGGTGCTGTAGTGGAGCGGGTGGAGAGCGTCAAGTTCCTCGGTGTCCACATCACTAAGGAATTAACATGGTCCACACACAGCTACACAGTCATGAAGAGGGCACGACAACGTCTCTTCCCCCTAAGGAGGCTGAGAAGAATTGTGATACAGTGAATTATAATTGAAATAATCTGTCTGTAAACAATTGTTGGAAGAATTACTTGTGTCACGCACAAAGTACATGTCCTAACCGACTTGCCAAAACTATAGTTTGTTAACAATAAATTTGTGGAGTGGTTGAAAAACAAGTTTTAATGACTCCAACCTAAGAGTATGGAAACTTCCGACAACTGTGTACATATCTAACTCAATTACTTCGAACCCCTGCACATCGACTTGGTAGTGGTACCCCATGTGTATAGCTCATTGTGTATTTATTCTTTGTGTTATTATCTTTCTGTTATTTGTTTATTTATTCTCTCTGCATTGTTGGGAAGGGCCAGTTAGTAAGCATTTCACTGTTAGTCTACACCTGTTGTTTAGGAAGCATGTGACAAATACATTTAATTTCATTTGAAATGGGTGCCAATTTACACATCCGTAATGAGTATTCATACTGCTAATGATAATCATACAACATTTGTCACATAACTTTTAAAATAGAATATAGTAGAAACTAAGCTATTAGTCATGTTTTATTCTTTCATTCAGAGTTTCATTGGACAAGTATAATAGTTTCCTCAGACTAAGAGCATTAGTATGCGAGCTGTGTTCTCTGCCCACAGTCTGGAGCATGGAGGAGCTGTGGTGCTCCGCAGGTCAGTGGAGGGTTAAGAGGGTTTGCCAGAAGCGTTGCCCCCAGCAGGCTGAGCCCTCTCTGGGCACAGTTCTCTGATCTGCTCCCCCATCTCCATGCCCTGGACAGAGAGGAGGAGGGGAAACAGAACCACACTATTGATGTTCAAGAGGCAAAGTGTAGCCTGCTTTTCTACTTTTCGCTTTCTTTTTTGTATCTTTTATTAATTATTCAGATTATTTTTTCACAGTCTATTTTGAGCAACACAAGTCTGAATCCAAGGACACAGTGATCAGGGGAATATTCAGATACAGCTGCCTGAGGTTGTGTCCTTCACTGGGACTGAATGGAGGATTGGTCCTTCACAGTGATTATGGTGAGGCCATGCCAATGTGATGTGGTGCCACAGGCACTGTGGCAGTGTGTTTAGTACCATAGATGTCCAGTACGGGCGGCAGGTAGCCTAGCGGTTAGAGAGGTAGCCAGCAACCAGAGGGTTGCCAGTTTGAATCCCTGGTCCAACTTGAACAATCTGGCGGGAAGTGAGCTGGCAACCGGAAGGTTGATGGTTTCAAATCCTAGATGCCATTGCCTGCCGTTGTGCCCTTGAGCAAGGCACGTAGCCCTTTCCTGCAGTCTAGTGGCCTCATGGGTGGAATGATATTAATATTTTTCATAATTAATAAACATGATTATTTTTTAAATGCCGAAAATCCGTGTGTTTCTATGTAAAACAGTTTTGTTATATTTCAGTCTTCTGTGATATATATAAAGTGTAATATTGGCTTGCAAACTAAAAATGTTATACATTTCAACTCTATATCTGACATGGTACAGGTTTCTTTTTTTAAGCCCATAACCATGTGTGTGAGGTGTATACTTTAAGACTACCAACAAACACTCTGTGTGACCCTGATTTAGCCCACTAGCAGTAAAGGTTAAAGGGATACATTGGGATATTGGAAGTGAAGCCCTTTATCTACTTTCCCGAATGAACTTGTGGATAGCATTTTTATGTCTCTGCCTCCAATATGAAGGAAGTTAGAGGTAGTTTTGCGAGCCAATGCCAACTAGCATGCTAGCTGTTACTATAGAGATCCAGTCATTGTGCTAATGCTAGTTAACAATTGTGCTAACGCTAGTTATCAACTTACTTCAAACTGCACAGCAAAATCCTGAAGTATCCCTTTAACCCCCCACCACAACAGCTCCCCAGGCGCCCATTGTGGAAGCCCCCGCACCTCTCCATAACTTGGGTTGGGTTAAAAGTGGAAGTAAGAATTTGGTTGGATCAATAAAGTGATCATAATCTTGCTCCGCTAGGAAGTGTGGACGGTGGTTGAACACGCAGGTGAAGGGGAAATGGCAACCCAACATCCTCTCGCAGACTACTATTCCAATAACCAAACTAGTATGATAATTACAACGCATGCCCAATACATTGCTTCATGTGGATTGCTAGTATGGACATAGGAATTAAGCCTAAAGGAATTAAACCCTGGCCCAGTGCTTATTAACAGTAATGGCTATGAAGTACCATTCATAATGAAGCCCTTTCCTCACCACCCTCACCCCCACTGTATCACCTCTGACAGCTCATCTTTACGCCCCCAAATTAAGCTCTTTGTTAGGGGTGCAGTATCCTCCCTCTCTGAGCACCATGGTGCCACACAGTAAAGGGCAGCAGAGGGACCCACAGCCTAAATGAGAGGCTTAATGAAGGCCACAACACAACCAGCAAGGCCTATATAAAGTATAAACATAATGGCAGTCTGTGCACTACCCTGTATGTGTTTGTAGAGTTTCTGCTCTGGTTTTTGTTAGTTGTGTGCTTTGCATTGCATGGATAATTGTTCTATATAGAACACAGCCATTTTTCATCGGGACCATTGGAAGCGTAGTACTGCAACAATGTATCAGGGGGACTTTTTGTAAAGGTCAGGATTGCCATGGTACGGCCAGTGTGCTGCTCTACCAGTGTGTTGAGGCCACTGCTAAAGCAGGAGCGAGGTTGAGATTTGTCAAATATAATTTACAACTCACATTTCCTATACTGTAGTGAAATGCATCAATGGCTTTGTGATCGGTTGGTTATAATATGTTGCTCCACTAGTACCGACAGACATTGTAGGGATTATCGTGTGTGTGTGTGCGTGCGTGCATACTTTTATGTGCATGCGTGCGTCAGTGTGTAAGGCCACAGTAGCAGAGCCAGTGCAGATTATTATGCGGGATGGTGTGTGTGTCTGTGGCCTGCTCCATTATGTATGAAGCTCAAGGGAGTCTGGCCAGTGGCGTGTGAGAGAGACGCCCAGGAGCAGGCCATGCTGTCGGACACATGTCAGCGCGGTCACACCACCTCTCCACGGACCGCAGACACACTCCTCAAACACACACACTCCTCAGTAGGCTGACAAATCTGTACACACACTCCCTGTCAGAGAAAAGTAAATGTGATCCATACCATGACCTGGATACACTGCACTTTAGTTAGTTAATTGTTAAATACATTGGAGGCTGGTGGGATGAGCTATAGGAGGACGGGCTCATTGTAATGGCTGGAATGGAATCAATGGAACGGTATCAAACAGATCAAACATATGAAAACAATGTTTGACTCCGTTCCATTGATCCCATTCCAGCCATTAAATTAAGCCCGTCCTCCTATAGCTCCTCCCACCAGCCTCCACTGGTTAAATACAATAGACAGAGGCACATGCTGTACATGCGGTAGGCTACAGTAAGGTTTACAGTATGGGTTTGTATATAAATTGTACATAAAGCTGGGTGTCAGTAGTTTATTATTGGCATTAGTGTTAATTATTTGGATTGTTCATATGCTGTCAAGCCTCATTAGGCAGCCGAAGCTAATTGGCCTCTGAAAAGGTGGAATGGAATGGGTTAAATTTAACACAGGAATACATTATTATTTTGATGTATTTTGGCTGTAGCACAGAAGTCAAAAAGGTGTGTTGGTGTGTGTGTTTGTATGTGTGTGTGTGTGTGTGTGTGTGTGTGTGCATGCGTGTGTGTGTGTGTGTGTGTGTGTGTGTGTGTGTGTGTGTGCGAGGGATTGACAGTTTTTTAGTTGGTCTTATCAAACTGTTATTATAATCTCTCCAGGATTTTAAAAGGCAGCATGCAACTCATTCCTAAGAGGACAATGTGGAAACAGTTTGTTTACATTGCCTTGGAGCGTCTGCCCTCTCGCTGGGTAATGCATAAACCTGCCTTCCTTTACTCCTACCTCTCTATTCTCACTGTCTTCTTCCTGAGAATGGGGATACTGTATATTGTTACCGTTTTTTTCAATCACTTTGGTGCAATTTTCACAAGTATATGGTATATTTTCACAACTCACAGCACAAAAATCTAAATGCAATATTCAATTTACTTTGATATGATTTTCTTGTCATTTGTTAACAGTACAATGAACTATCACTTAATCAAACCTTATACGCCATATAAGGAAATCAGTCAATTGAAATGAATTCATTAGGCCCTAATCTACGGATTTCACATGATTGGGAATACAGATATGCATCTGTTGGTCACAGATACACTTTATATACAAAAGTATGTGGACACCCCTTCAAATTAATGGATTTGTCTATTTCAGCCACACACGTTTCTCACAGGTGTATAAAATTGAGCACACAGCCATGCAATCTCTATAGACAAACATTGGCAGTAGAATGGCCTTACTGAAGAGCTCAGTGACTTTCAACGTGGCACCGTCATAGGATGGCACCATTCCAACACGTCAGTTCGTCAAATTTCTGCCTTGCTAGAGCTGCCTCGGTCAACTGTAAGTGCTGTTATTTTGAAGTGGAAATGTCTAGGAGCAACAACTGCTCAGCCGCGAAGTGGTAGGCCACACAAGCTCACAGAACGGGACCAGCGAGTGCTGAAGTGCTTAGCGCGTGAAAATCGTCTAACCTCGGTTGCAACACTCACTACCGAGTTCCAAACTGCCTCTGGAAGCAACGTCAGCACAAAAACTGGGTTTCCATGGCCGAGCAGCCGCACGCAAGCCTAAGATCACCATGTGCAATGCCAAGCGTCGGCTGGAGTGGTGTAAAGCTCGCCGCCATTGGACTCTGGAGCAGTGGAAACACGTTCTCTGTAGTTGTGAATCACGCTTCACCATCTGGCAGTCCAACAGACTATTCTGGGTTTGGCAGATGCCAGGAGAACGCTAGCTGCCCGAATGCATAGTGCCCATTTTTAAGTTTGGTGGAGGAGGAATAATGGTCTGGGGCTGTTTTTCATGGTTAGGGCTAGGCCCTTAGTTCCAGTGAAGGAAAATATTAATGATACAGCATACAATGACATTCTAGACGATTCTGTGGCAACAGTTTGGGGAAGGCCCTTTCCTGTTTCAGCATGATAATGCCCCTGTGCACAAAGCGAGGTCCATACAGAAATGGTTTGTGGAGATCGGTGTGGAAGAACTTGACTGGCCTGCACAGAGCCCTGACCTCAACCCCATCGAACACCTTTGGGATGAATTGGAACGCTGAGTGCGAGCCAGGCCTAATCGCCCAACATCACTGCCCGAACTCACTAATGCTCTTGTGGCTGAATGGAAGCAAATCCCCGCAGCAATGTTCCAACATCTAGTAGAAAGCCCTCCCAGAAGAGTGGAGGCTGTTATAGCAGCAAAGGGGGTACCAACTCCATATTAATGCCCATGATTTTGGAATGAGATGTTCGGCAAGCAGGTGCCAACATACTTTTGGTCATGTAGTGTACCTTTAAAAAACAATTTCCCTCATGCAGCGTGACACATCTCCTTTGAATAGAGTTGATCAAGCCGTTGATTGTGACCTGTGGAATGTTGTCCCACTCTTATTCAATGGTTGTGCGAAGTTGCTGGATATTGTCGGGAACTGGGACACTGTCGTGTTCGCTGTCCGTAGCTTATGCCTGCCCATACCATATCTCCACCGCCACCATGGGGCACTCTGTTCACAATGTTGACATCAGCAAACTGCTCGCCCACACGACGCCATACACGCTGTCTGCCATCTGCTCGGTACAGTTGAAACCGGGATTCATCCATGAAGAGCACACTTCTCCAGTGGCCATCTTCGGTTGTGCGAACCCACAGTTTTATCAGCTGTCCAGGTGGCTGGTCTCAGACGATCCCGCAGGTGAAGAAGCCGGATGTGGAGGTCCCTGGACTGGTATAGTTACACGGGGTCTGCGTGTACTTCCAAATTATCTAAAACGACGTTGGAGACGGCTTATGGTAGAGAAATTAACATTAAATTCTCTGGCAACAGCTATGGTGGTGTCACGCCCTGACTCATGGGACTCTTGTATGTTGAGTCAGGGTGTGGATATTCTATGTTGTATTCTCTATGTTTGTGATCTATGTTTTGTAGTTCTATGTTTGGCCGGGTGTGATTCCCAATCAGAGGCAGCTGTCGCTCGTTGTCTCTGATTGGGGAGCATACTTAGGCAGCCTATTGGCAATTATGGGTTGTGGGATCTTGTTCCGGTTTAGGCTTGTGTTGTGTTTTAGCCTTAGGACTTCACGGTTCATTTGTTTGTTGTTTTTGTTTGTGTGTTTATTCGGTGTAATAAACATGTATGCCTTTCACGCTGCGCCTTGGTCTGACCCGTCCTTAAACGAACGTGACAGAAGATCCCATCAAACACGGACCAAGCAGCGTGCCCAGGAGCAAACACCCTGGACACAGGTCGGGAAGATGTGGTCTTGGGAGGAGATATTTGCAGGGAAAGGACCATGGGTGAAGGTAGATGCCCAGGCAGGAGAGGAGCAACGGCAACACGGAGGGCGCCGGTCGAGGAGGAAGCCCGAGAAGCAGCCCCAATAACATTTTTTGGGGGGGCACACGGGGTGGTTGGCGGAGCCTAGGTTCAGAGCAGAGCCAACTACCCGTACTCACGCTAGTAAGTGTGTGATTGGGCAGGCTCCGTGTTATGCGGAGCTACGTACTGTGTCGCCAGTGCGCTGTACGTCCTGTGCTAGCAAAAATGGGCATCCAGCCAGGACGGGGTTTGCCGTCTCAACGCTCCTGGTCTCCAGTACGCCTCCTCGGTCCCGCATATCCTGCGCCGGTTCTACGTACTGTATCGACAGTGCGCGTGCACAGCCCAGTGCGTCCTGTGCTACTACCACACACGTACTGTGCGGAAGTAGGCATCCAGCCAGGACAGGTTGAGCCAGCTCTCCGCTCCAGACCTCCAGTCCGCCTCCACAGTCCGGTCCGGCCAGTTCCTGTTCCTCGCACCAAGCTAGTGGTGCGTGTCGCCAGTCCGGCCAGACCCATTCCTGTTCCTCGCACCAAGCCAGTGGTGCGTGTTCCCAGTCCGGCCCGGCCCGTTCCTGCTCCTTGCACTAGGCCAGTGGTGCGTGTTCCTAGTCCGGCCCGGCCCGTTCCTGCTCCTCGCACCAGGCCAGTGGTGCGTGTTCCCAGTCCGGCCCGGCCCGTTCCTGCTCCTCGCACCAGACTAGTGGTGCGTGTTCCCAGTCCGGCCCGGCCCGTTCCTGCTCCTCGCACCAGACTAGTGGTGCGTGTTCCCAGTCCGGTCCGGCCCGTGCCTGCTCCCCGCACCAAGCCAGTGGTGCGTGTCACCAGTCCGGCCCGGTCCATTCCTGCTCCTCGCACCAGACCGGTCAGCAGCTCCAGTCCGGAGCCAGAGTAGTCTGCTCCACCGGTGCCTGGTCCAGCTCCGGTCAGCGGCTCCAGTCCGGAGCCAGAGCAGTCCGCTCCACCGGTGCCCAGTCCAGCTCCGGTCAGCGGCTCCAGTCCAGACCCAGACGTCAGCCCCTCTCCAGGTTCGGGGTCTCCCACACCAGGGTCCAGACAGGGCTTGGTACATCGTGGGAGGAAGGAGAGGGAAAGCAGCGCGCCGAAGTCCAGACCAGACCAGGGGCATAACGGGGAGGCTGAGAGAATGTGGTCGTCACGCCCGGAGCCGGATCCGCCTCCGAGGCGGAATGCCCACCCGGACCCTTCCCTGTCATGTCAGGTTGGTGCGGTCGGAGTCCGCACCTTTGGGGTGGGGTACTGTCACGCCCTGACTCATGGGACTCTTGTATGTTGAGTCAGGGTGTGGATATTCTATGTTGTATTTTCTATGTTTGTGATCAAGGTTTTGTAGTTCTATGTTTGGCCGGGTGTGATTCCCAATCAGAGGCAGCTGTCGCTCGTTGTCTCTGATTGGGGAGCATACTTAGGCAGCCTATTGGCAATTATGGGTTGTGGGATCTTGTTCCGGTTTAGGCTTGTGTTGTGTTTTAGCCTTAGGACTTCACGGTTCATTTTGTTGTTTTTGTTCGTGTGTTTATTCGGTGTAATAAACATGTATGCCTTTCACGCTGCGCCTTGGTCTGACCCGTCCTTAAACGAACGTGACAGGTGGACATTCCTGCTGTCAGCATGCCAATTGCACGCTCCTTCAAAACTTGACACATCTGTGGCATTGTGTTGTGTGACAAAACAGCATATTTTAGAGTGGCCTTTTATTTTCCCCAGCACAAGGTGCACCTGTGTAGTGATCATGCTGTTTAGTCAGCTTCTTGATATGCCACACCTGTAAGGTGGATGATTATTTTGGCAAAGGAGAAATCCTCACTAACAGAGATGTAAACATATTTGTGCGCTAAATTTGAGAGAAATAAGCTTTTGGTGCGTATGGAAAATTGCTGGGATCATTTACATAATTTTGGTTCTGTAGTTTGATTAAGTGATAGTTCATTGTACTGTTAACAAATGACAAGAAAATCATATCAAAGTAAATTGAATATTGCATTTAGATTTTTGTGCTGAGAGTTGTGAAAATGTACCATATACTTGTGAAAATTGCACCAAAGTGATTGAAAAAAACGGTAACAATATACAGTATCCCCATTCTCAGGAAGAAGACAGTGAGAATAGAGAGGTAGGAATAAAGGAAGGCAGGTTTATGCATTACCCAGCGAGAGGGCAGACGCTCCAAGGCAATGTAAACAAACTGTTTCCACATTGTCCTCTTAGGAATGAGTTGCATGCTGCCTTTTAAAATCCTGGAGAGATTATAATAACAGTTTGATAAGACCAACTAAAAAACTGTCAATCCCTCGCACACACACACACACACACACACACACACACACACACGCATGCACACACACACACACACACACACACACACACACACACATACAAACACACACACGAACACACACACACACCTTTTTGACTTCTGTGCTACAGCCAAAATACATCAAAATAATAATTTATTCCTGTGTTAAATTTAACCCATTCCACTCCACCTTTTCAGAGGCCAATTAGCTTCGGCTGCCTAATGAGGCTTGACAGCATATGAACAATCCAAATAATTAACACTAATGCCAATAATAAACTACTGACACCCAGCTTTATGTACAATTTATATACAAACCCATACTGTAAACCTTACTGTAGCCTACTGCATGTACAGCATGTGCCTCTGTCTATTGTATTTAACCAGTGGAGGCTGGTGGGAGGAGCTATAGGAGGACGGGCTTAATGTAATGGCTGGAATGGGATCAATGGAACGGAGTCAAACATTGTTTTCATATGTTTGATCTGTTTGATACCGTTCCATTGATTCCATTCCAGCCATTACAATGAGCCCGTCCTCCTATAGCTCATCCCACCAGCCTCCAATGTATTTAACAATTAACTAACTAAAGTGCAGTGTATCCAGGTCATGGTATGGATCACATTTACTTTTCTCTGACAGGGAGTGTGTGTACTGATTGGGAATCACACCCGGCCAAACATAGAACTACAAAACCTAGATCACAAACATAGAGAATACAACATAGAATATCCACACCCTGACTCAACATACAAGAGTCCCATGAGTCAGGGCGTGACACCACCATAGCTGTTACCAGAGAATTTAATGTTAATTTCTCTACCATAAGCCGTCTCCAACGTCGTTTTAGAGAATTTGGAAGTATACGCAGACCCCGTGTAACCATACCAGTCCAGGGACCTCCACATCCGGCTTCTTCACCTGCGGGATCGTCTGAGACCAGCCACCTGGACAGCTGATAAAACTGTGGGTTCGCACAACCGAAGATGGCCACTGGAGAAGTGTGCTCTTCATGGATGAATCCCGGTTTCAACTGTACCGAGCAGATGGCAGACAGTGTGTATGGCGTCGTGTGGGCGAGCAGTTTGCTGATGTCAACATTGTGAACAGAGTGCCCCATGGTGGCGGTGGAGTTATGGTATGGGCAGGCATAAGCTACGGACAGCGAACACGACAGTGTCCCAGTTCCCGACAATATCCAGCAACTTCGCACAACCATTGAAGAAGAGTGGGACAACATTCCACAGGTCACAATCAACGGCTTGATCAACTCTATTCAAAGGAGATGTGTCACGCTGCATGAGGGAAATTGTTTTTTAAAGGTACACTACATGACCAAAAGTATGTTGGCACCTGCTTGCCGAACATCTCATTCCAAAATCATGGGCATTAATATGGAGTTGGTACCCCCTTTGCTGCTATAACAGCCTCCACTCTTCTGGGAGGGCTTTCTACTAGATGTTGGAACATTGCTGCGGGGATTTGCTTCCATTCAGCCACAAGATCATTAGTGAGTTCGGGCAGTGATGTTGGGCGATTAGGCCTGGCTCGCACTCAGCGTTCCAATGAATCCCAAAGGTGCTCGATGGGGTTGAGGTCAGGGCTCTGTGCAGGCCAGTCAAGTTCTTCCACACCGATCTCCACAAACCATTTCTGTATTGACCTCGCTTTGTGCACAGGGGCAGTATCATGCTGAAACAGGAAAGGGCCTTCCCCAAACTGTTGCCACAGAATCGTCTAGAATGTCATTGTATGCTGTATCATTAATATTTCCCTTCACTGGAACTAAGGGCCTAGCCCTAACCATGAAAAACTGTCCCAGACCATTATTCCTCCTCCACCAAACTTAAAAATGGGCACTATGCATTCGGGCAGGTAGCGTTCTCCTGGCATCTGCCAAACCCAGAATAGTATTTTGGACTGCCAGATGGTGAAGCGTGATTCATAACTACAGAGAACGTGTTTCCACTGCTCCAGAGTCCAATGGCGGCGAGCTTTACACCACTCCAGCCGATGCTTGGCATTGCACATGGTGATCTTAGGCTTGCGTGCGGCTGCTCGGCCATGGAAACCCAGTTTTTGTGCTGACGTTGCTTCCAGAGGCAGTTTGGAACTCGGTAGTGAGTGTTGCAACCAAGGTTAGACGATTTTCACGCGCTAAGCACTTCAGCACTCGCTGGTCCCGTTCTGTGAGCTTGTGTGGCCTACCACTTCGCGGCTGAGCAGTTGTTGCTCCTAGACATTTCCACTTCAAAATAACAGCACTTACAGTTGACCGAGGCAGCTCTAGCAGGACAGAAATTTGACGAACTGACTTGTTGGAATGGTGCCATCCTATGACGGTGCCACGTTGAAAGTCACTGAGCTCTTCAGTAAGGCCATTCTACTGCCAATGTTTGTCTATAGAGATTGCATGGCTGTGTGCTCAATTTTATACACCTGTCAGAAACGTGTGTGGCTGAAATAGACAAATCCATTAATTTGAAGGGGTGTCCACATACTTTTGTATATATAGTGTATCTGTGACCAACAGATGCATATCTGTATTCCCAGTCATGTGAAATCCGTAGATTAGGGCCTAATGAATTCATTTCAATTGACTGATTTCTTTATATGAACTGTAATATTTTTGTTTTTGTGCCTATAAATACTACAACATCATTCTCCATCAGCCAGTGTGCTTCAATAGGACAAAGTGGAAAGAGACTCTATGTGCTACAATTCGGAATTATAGTGCAGTGTACAATGCACTGCTGAAATACCTGGGTTGTATTTAAGCAATAAGGCCTGAGGGGGTGTGGTATATTGGCCTTATATCACAAACCCCCGAGGTGCCTTATTGCTATTATAAACTGGTTACCAACGTAATTAGAGCAGTAAACATAAATGTTTTGTCATAGCCATGGTATACGGTCTGAGATACCACGGCTGTCAGCCAATCAGCATTCAGGGTTCGAACCACCCAGTATATAAACAACAATATATTTCTACTCATTATCTGAATTTCATTGATACACTGTAAGCGGATTAATTTCAAGCGGAGAGACAGGTGATTCTGTATCAGTTGAGTCACAAAGTCACGTAGAAATGGTGATCTTGTACAATGTTCCATAGGGCAGAAATGGCATACAACACAGTGCTACATTTCTACAGTAGCCAACTTCTTTACAATAGGCTACCCCTATTTCTGATGATTTGTCCTACATATGTACTGTATAAGGATAATGAAACTGTATGGCTGACATATTCCTCAACATGCTCACAACCTGCCATTGGAAACAAATGATCAAAACAATAGTTCATGTCAAGTTATAGTAAAATACTGTGGAAAATGATATTAACCATCTGCTATTCTTTCTATTCAGAACTTCAAAAAGAACAGTTTTGAAATGTGTATCTTGTATTGGATTAAATGGTAGTTAAAATGACTGAATGATGAGCCTATCATCATCTGATGTATTGGTGACTAAATGAAGTGTTCACATGGTATTTCAGGGAAAACTTTGATTTTGAATGAATGACTCAGGGGTGAAAGATGTGTGAAACCCCAATGAATGCACAATCAAAGTTTCTGAACATAAGATAGGGGGAATTACAAGTTTTATCAGTTTAGAGTTTTGTACTCAGATTTTTTAAAATATACCACTTACATCAGGAAAATGTGCCAAAGTGATTGAAAACAAACTGTAAAAGGCTAGCAAGTTATTCTGGCAGGCTATGAGTGAGTAATGGAGGGGATAACATGGGTTAGAATACTTTTGTGTGCATGCAACATATAACATATGAAGTGATCATCACATTAGTCAATGGGAACAGTACACCTCAACTAGGAGTAACTATAAGTGTTGTTATCAACCAAAGTGTGTAGCTCAGTACTTCAGGGAGCATATTTCTGTGTGTTCTTTTGTGTATACTTGTTTTTTTGTGTGTAAGCGGGCTGGTGGATGAGGTCCCGAGGGATTACCCCTCTGCATGCCCCAGGCCAGAGCAGCTCTGGGGGGATTACTCTCAGACCTGCACCCTGGCTGGATTATACTGCTGGGCCTCATTTCCATCTCCTTATTTACCTCAGCCCACCAGAGGAAACGCTCAGCTGCACAAAAAGAGCTAATTAATGCTATGGAAGCCATGGAGAGATGCACAGTATTCAAGCTTTATTCCTCGGCTTCGCTTTTTGGGATTAAGTTCTCAAAATAGGCAAAAAACATTTTCACTCTGTCAAAAATAGAGACATACTGTTGTCTTGGTTTATCTGTGTGTATGATGTTTTGTGTGTGTTGCATCTGTGTTTTGTGTGCCATGGCATGTGTCTGCTGAGTGCATTCTTTGTGTGTGTGTGTGTGTGTGTGTGTGTGTGTGTGTGTGTGTGTGTGCTTGCCTGTGTGCCCCTGTATGCAGAGGTCTCATTATTCTCTAGGGTGGTGTACAGACATGGCCAAAGTGTGATGAAGACAGTTGGCAGACCTACTCCCCAGCTCTCTAACGAGCTAGTGATGGCTAGAGCCGCCTCGTTTCCCTAGCAACCACGTTGAACTTCGACCCCCGAGGTTGGCAACCTGTATATATTAGGATCACAGGAGTATGCAAATCCACTGCGAGTCCCTTTCCACCTTCTTTCGTCTGTTCCAGTGTCCTTCTTGTTCCATCCAAGACTTGACATGTGTGCTAACAGTGCCCTTGCTCTGAAGGGCAGGAAGCAGAGAGGTGGGTGAGGTGGCTGCTATGACAGGTGAACTGTGCAGCCCAGAATATGCCCAGAATCAGCCCTAGGTCTATTAGTGATTGCAGGTGTGACAGGTGCTCTGGTCTGACTGTATCTTGCAGGCTGCTAATGTGGGAGGTTTGTCCTCTCAGAATAACCCTGGTTAAAGGAGAAATGAATTATTGTGATGAAATGGAAATATTCATTTGTAGATACTGTGGTGTAGATTAGCAAATGTTTTCTAAAGAGTTTTATTTTATGTATTTTCGCCTTCTTTGTGTCCCTTTCCAACCAATTATCCAGGATGTTTTTGTCTCGCTTTTGTCTTTGAGTCGCAGGCTCCTTTGTAAAGAATGGGCTTTATGATTAAATTAGTACTCACATTCAAGTGACTTAGTAAATAGACACACTAATACTGAAGAGCCCACTGTATAGTACTCCATCTCAAGGACAGAAAAGGTGTGATACGCAGCATTTGAAATTAGCTATCTCTTTCTACCCCTCTTTTATAAGGGTTCAATTGATTGTCAGACAATTATAGCACAACATAAAATACTGATATGGCTAAGATGAGTGAATAGATGGAAATTGTACATGTGCTTAGAGAGTGTTTACAGATCTGCAGTCATAGAAGGTCCATCCATGCTATCAGAGTTTACTGTAGGAATATACACTGAGTCTACCAAATATTAGGAACACCTTCCGGATATTGAGCTGCACCCCCTCAATTTGCTGGGGTATGGACTCTACAAGGTGTTGAAAGCATTCCACAGGGATGCTGGCCAATGTTGACTCCAATGTTTCCCACAGTTGTGTCAAGTTGGATGGATGTCTTTTGGGTGGTGGACCATTCTTGATACAAACGGGAAACTGTTGAGCATGATAAACCCTGCAGCGTTGCAGTTCTTGACACTTAAAAGGCACTTAAATATTTTGTCTTGCCCATTCACCGTCTGAATGGCACACATACACAAGCCATGTCTCAATTGTCTCAAGGCTTAAAAATCCCTCTTTAACCTTAAATCATTATTTAACCTGTCTCCCCTTCATCTACACTGATTGAAGTGGATTTAACAAGTGACATCAATAAGGGATCATAGCTTTCACCTGGATTCACCTGGTCAGTCTATGTCAAGGAAAGAGCAGTTTTGTACACTCAGTGTATATTATATAGCTTACCTGGGCTATTAAGAGAAGGTGTTCTTAATGTTTCGTATACTCAGTGAATTGTCTTGCCTTACATGTTATCCTTGTTGTTAGATGTTTCAGGCATGAATGGCTGTTGTTAACCTGTCATGATCACTAGGTCTGATGTGCATTTGTTTGTCTAGGAATAGCCAACCATGTCTACCAACCGTACTCACAAAGGATACATAACAGTACAGTCTCCTAATCTGACATGGGATCCCTGGTCTGCCTGCTTGAGGAGGTAGGTCAGTGAGGTAGGTTTATGCCTTCTATAAAAATAATATCAGTGTGCACATGTGAAGTGATCACAATACTGCTGTGTGAATATTTAAACCAACTTTGTTATACAGTATATCCCAACACACACACACTCTCTCTCACACACACACACACACACACACACACAAATTAATGCATAACCTTCTCATTTGAGGCAGCATGTTGGTCTTGCAGCAAGGATAATTTGATTTCCTGTCAGGCCGACTTGTCTTGTCTCTGTTGGCCTCTATGGAAAGTCAACTAAATAAGAGTTTAATTCTGTTAACAGACTCCTCTCCCTCCGTGCTCTGTGCCGGCCGGGCTGGCCAGGCTCAATGGAGCCTGATTTATGCTCTGACAGGCTATGGAGCCTCGGTGTGTTCTGTGTGCATGGAAGACATATCACTGCTTGGAGCTAAATAAAAAATCAATGAGAGGGAGGTTGGCCGGTTAGGGAGTGTGTCCGCTCGGCTGGAGTTTAACAGCATTTTAACTCTCCACTGACTGTGGCTGGGGGAGCCCACATCGATCTCCCCCCCATCGCCCCCTGTTCTCTTTGATTAAATCAGTTTGGTTGGTGTGTGCGTGCGTGCGTGCGTGCGTGTGTGTGTGTGTGTGAGCGTGTGTGTGTGAGCGTGTGTGTGTGTGTATGTGTGCGTACGTGTGTGTGCGTGCGCGTGTGTGTGTGTGTGTGTGCAAATGTGTTTGTGTTTGTGTGGTATACCTATAACACAAATCTCCCTCTTTATCTCCAATCTAGAAAGTTGGGATGGTTTCTGCTCTTGATTTCTGGTCTAACTGTGGTCTGTGTAGTACTTGGGGTTTTTCATAAACTGGTCTGTATAAGGTTGGGTTTTTTGTGGTTATGTTTTATTCTTAGACCTTCTAATCAATGATCAATTGCATCTTACCAGAATCTTGAAATAAAAGTTCCTGGGTTACCACACAATGTTATAACCACACTTTTCCCCTTCCTGGCCACTCTCTGCCATTTAACACGAACAGTGTCCCCCTATGGAAGGGGACAGGGCTCAAAAAGGACACACTTTTCATATGACACTCACACATACCTCTGGTGTGCTATGAAAGCTCTGGTGTGCTTTACAACGCTCTGGCAGATCCATTTGAGTGAGGAGCTGAACGCTGATCCCAGAACAGCTCCACAATGTCCCAGCCCATCTCGTCTACCTCTCATTGCCAACTGCTGACTTGAGATCAGCCCATTACGGCTCTGTTCTGGCTCTGTAATGATGTTAACACACAGTAATCTCTTCAGCGAGGGTCTCTCCTCTCTCTTTCCCAGGAAGGCAGACAGGCAGGGGGAAGTGGAAGCGCCGGCAGGTTGATCAAAGAAGGGTATTATGGTTTCTGATGACTTCCCCTGGCACTCTGGGACCAAACCAAGCATTCTGAATAGAGGTGGTTACTTACTACTTACAGTACATGTAGCTACACCACAGCAGATAAAATAGAGATCTCCCACTGAAGAGAGAGAGGGACTCATGCTAAAAAGACTTCACTTGTTCCAAAAAGCTGCCAGTTTGAACAGCCATTATTTTGTCCTATTTTCTCCCTATGGCATGGAGCTTTGGTGTGTTGAGCAGTGTTGTAGTTTTGTCACCAGATGTATGTTAGGCACAGTGTTGGCTCAGCCATGTAGACTGTCTGTCTGAGGATAGCAGCGCACATGCTAATGAAGATCCCAGTGTGAGATTGGAGAGGCTGTGTAGGGAGAGGGGAAGGAGAAGGGAGCAGTGGTGTCAGTAGAGACAAGAGTAGGGACAGAGACAGCAGGGCTACGGGCAGGGTCAGAGATTGGGCCAAAGTGAAAGATAATCAAGATGGTCTGTGATCATAATCAGGACTGTGCATGTCACATGGAACATTCTGGGTATCCCATAAAAACATAATGTGCATTTTGGAAACATATTTTCTATTGTGAAAAAGGAGTCTTCAGAAACGTATTTTCTAACATTCCCAGACCATTCACTCATTCTAATGAATAGCTATATTCTGGGAAACCTTTAAAGAACTAAATGTGGGTTGAATGTGACTTTTCCAGAGTTGAGTACGATGGTGTCCTCTCACCCTGGCCCGGACCCCATTCCTCTCTTGACTGGCACTCCCTGATTATAATAATGAGCTGTAGTCACAGCGCAGAGGTCAGAGGCCACAGCCATTATCTGGTGTCTCCCCATTAAAAATGTCTCAGACAGACACAGCGTCCATTTCCAGTCTAATCATTTTGAATCAAAATTAGGGGGCAGAAGCATGAAGATGAACTCGCTCCAATAACAGCAAAAACAGAATGCTGTGGTAGATTTTATGATAGATTTCCATTATGATTATATAGGACGATGTAAAGAGGAGTTTTAATCAGAAAGCAGAGTGTGATTAGTAGCATCAACATAGGCCTCGTCACAGTGATGTTTAGGGGAGGGGGGTGGGGGGGGGTGATTATACAGCAGAGGTCAGTAGGAGACACAGGGGGGTGATGACATGGCTGTTGTAGCCATGCTGGCCCCAATGTCACAGGCACCCCTCAACCCTCTCTGTCACCACGCAGACACAAAGCCTGAAGCCATACACACACACACATACAAACACACACACACAGAGACTCACACACACAGCCTGGGGGGAAGTGACAGACACACCAGGAGCATTTCCAGACTGCTGCGAGAAGAGGAGACAACAGTAGCTATGTCTTTTTCAGAGCCGCTGTATTAGCAGCAGCAGCTCCATAAAGGCTGTGTCAGTGTTGTACCTCTGTTCATTCTACTGTCACCATGGGCTCCTCTTTAGTGCCTCTCACAGCCAGGGGAAGGAAGGAATGCTACAATATAGAGAGAGAGATAGGGAGTAAATCAAGCTGCCTGTAGAGTAGATAGGTTATGAAGTCTCTGCCCCCCATGTTTTTCCTCTGAGGCGTGGCTATTGATTGCTGTGTGTGTCGCTTCCTGTGATCCACATCAAGCCTTAGGAAGCAAGAACAATACATGGCTCTGGACCTGGGGGTTGCAGGTAGTAGAGCACTCGTTTACCAGCTATCTACTGTAAGTGTTTCCTGAGTTGGTTAGATAGTCTTGTGATTATGAGTGGCATGAATTACTCCATTATATACTGTATACATTTCTTTTGATTTATATGAATGATGATTTATGATTAGGGAGATAGTACAGTAAAGATACATCATAGTCAAGGAGTTTAGCTTTCAGTATTGCAGATTACATTTTGACAGCAAAGTTGACATTCTGATTCAAGGAAATGGACTGTGGTTGTAATGCTATAGTTGTAAAGTCAAGAAAGTTGATATTGTATAAAATGCATTGTTTAGATTGCTGTGGTTTCTCCTCTGTACATTTGGACATCTCCCCTGGTTGTGCCCTAGTCTGTGTGGACATGAGAGGAACTCATCTGACCCCCGCTCATCTTCACTCATGCGATGCAGTGGTCCGTGTCCTCGCTGCGTTCCATCGCCCCACCGCTCCCCTTCTCCCATTAAATTCAATTAATGTGATGGTTCATCAGTGGCTGGATGACTCTGTCACGGGCCCTAGCGCAGTATTTATCTGATTACTCTTAATGGGAGAAAATTTGATATATTAAATTATCTCTGACCTATTTCTATATACAGACAGGCGTGAGATTATTAAATTCATTTTTAAAGGCTGGTAATGAAGACCCCTAATTACCTTGACACATTCTGGATATACATGGAATAACAAATACATTACATATTTATGGTGATAAACAACTGGACGTTGTAAAAGGCCACAGTCAGACTGATAGAGTGATATATTGGTGAGATATACACCCCCCCCATCCCCCCCGCACCCCCGTTCTCTCCTCCTCAGTGGCCATCAATTGTTCATGGAGACGGTGTGGACTCACTTCATCTCCCAGTATTGATGATGGGAGTCATGGTGATATGTATTCCTCCAGCAGCCTCTGGAATGATGAAGACAGATGCATATAGATTTAATTAAATACAGAGTTGACTATATTAAGATTGAGGGAGGTAATTTAAGATGAATGTTCACAATGCAAGCCCAGCCCTTTTATGAAGAACAGTGTTACTCTGTGGAAAAGCATGGGCTCCCTCTGTTGGTGGTTCTTCAGAAGCAGTGGTCTGCCACAGAACATTACAGTTATTGTCATAGCAGAGACACACTGGTGCAGTGACTGTCATCTGAGATAAATGCGATAGAGAAGTGTTGGGGTCAGTGTCCTACAACCAAAAATGCACTTGATTTAACCTCCACTGAGAACCAATGACTGCTGCTGTAAGACAAGAATGTTTCCTTCTATTGAGCTGCTTACTCGTTGTATGTGCACCCTTGTGTGTGTGCGTGTGTAGAATACAGTACAGTATATACGTCTGTGCACGTCTATATACGATACTGGCAACCATGTGTTTGTGTGTGGGGATGGGGTGTGTGTGCACTATGTCTCAGAGAGTTCACTGACTCCAAAGGATCGATGAAAGGGGGAGATTCTGAGCCAATTATTTTCAGCTTAATGGTCCCTGCGGGGGGGGTGAACAACAACAGAACACCTTCAACAGAGATCCGTTCTAGACAAGCCAGCTCCTCCATCTCCACAGTAGCAGACGTGAACCCCCAGCTCTCTCTCTCTGTAGCAGACTGGGAACACAACCAACACCAGCCAGCCACAGCAGAGCAGCTGGGAACTGTAGCGTCTGAGTGTCACTATCAGACAGACATGTACTGTAACTCTTCACCTTAGTGTGTCCACTGGGCCCAATAGTGTTAGAACGTAGTGACATTTGGCAAGTGACAAAGCTCTCTGAAAAATACAGTAGACACTAGTGAATCATCTGAAACACCTTTTTTTTCAACTCCTAAATGCTCCTCAATTGTATCTCCAGTGTTCCCATTCATTCCCAGTGTAGATGTTTGGGTTGAATGAAATAAAACGAGAGAGCTTCCTCTGATAATCGTCTTTAGGGATGGGGTGTGTGTGTGTGTGTATTTCTGAGTGAACAGCCTGCTGGGAGGGATGTGGGCCCAGTATTGTCTCCTATTCCAGGTTCTCTAGCAGCGGGATGGATCCAGGGGATCCTCTTTAAAACGTTCCCACAGGGCTTCTCATAGGCACTGTTCAATGAGGCGCCGCTGGCGACACTTTCCCCAACAGCTTATAGCTCATCAACTATTTAGATATGCACTTAACGCTCCTGGGGAACTAAACATCTAGCTACCGGCTGGCTGGCTGGCTGGCTGGCTGGCTGCAGAGAAGGTGCTCAGGTACCAGATATAAGATGTAAATGAAACATGCAGTTGGTTGCTAGTTAGATGTTTTGTTGGTGCATTAAACAAATCAAATCAAATTGTATTCGTCACATGCTTCGTAAACAACAGGTGTAGACTAACAGTGAAATGCTTACATACGGGCCCTTCTCAACAATGCAGAGAGAAAGAAAATAGAGAAATAATAGAAAAGTAATAATAACACGTCATAATAAAAGTAATAATAAATACACAGTGAGTAATGATAACCTGGCTGTATACACAGAGCACCAGTGCCGAGTCAATGTGCAGGGGTACGAGGTAGTCCCCTGTAGCTCAGTTGGTAGAGCATGGCGCTTGCAACGCCAGGGTTGTGGGTTTGTTTCCCACGGGGGGCCAGTATGAAAAATGTATGTCGCTCTGGATAAGAGTGTCTGCTAAATGACTAAAATGTAAATGTAAAAATGTAATTGAGGTAGATATGTACATATAACTAGAAATAAACGGACTAGGCAACAGGATAGATAATAAACAGTAGCAGCAGACAAATATGGAAACCTAATGAAATCTGTAGGACAAATTATAGTTTAGATGGAGGGAGGAGTTGATCTGTAGAGTGGGGACTGTGGTATCTCTCTGCATAGCAGTCTCTCAGCATAGGGCTGTGGAGACTCCCCTTAATGCTGAGTGTCCCTCTACTGTATGGATACACTATATTCCACAGACACATCCTTCAAAGAGTCTGTCTGCTCAAGGCTCCAACCTGTCCCCCATCTCCCTCTTTGCACACCCCCTCTCTTTCTCTCCAATCCCTCCATCTCACACTCGTCCCCAGACTCCCACAGGCAACTCCACAAGGGGTCGCATGATGAATGAGCAGACAGTAAGCAGGGTGTGTGTGTGTGTGTGTGTGTGTGTGTGTGTGTGTTGGTCAGAGAGTGATGACCACAGACACCAGAATGATCACAGTGGGATTCATTATGGTGACAGACAGGGCTGCCTCTAAAACACTGACCATGGGTGTTTACGTGTGTGTGTGTGTCTGACAGGCCCTCCACTAAAACAGCATCTGAGTGGGACAGAATAAACAGCGCCCCTTGTGTAGGTTTGATCAATTATTTACATCATTGAGAAAGCAGCGTCGACACTGTTTATGCCCGCACCTGCTCTTCCCAGTGCTTAAAATATGATTTATGTGTTATGGCCACATTGAATTTCAGCGCTATTGGGACGGTGCCTTTTGGGACAGAAAGTGGTGGTTACAAAGTGCTGCAGCCTCATTTGGGAGGCGGCACAGAGAGAGAGAGAGAGGAGCATCTTACTGAACCAACCAAAGTCCTGTCCAGAGAGCAGTTACAGCGCTTTGTTTCTCTCCCCCTCACATGAGTTATGGACACATCTCTCTGGCGAGGGAGAGAAGGGAAGGCTGGGACAGTGTAGCGTGGTTCTGACATCACAGGAGAACATACCAGGATTAGTTGAAGATCAAAGCTGAGGCCTTCATCAGTCCTTATATCAAGGAAACAGAGAAATAGATTCTGCAGTGGTGGAGTTATTTGATCATTTAGTGTAAGTTCTCAAAGGAAAAACCTATTATTAACACAAAAAAACATGTCCCCTAGTTTGACTGTTACAAGCAGCACTCATGGGTGCTGTGATATGGAATATAAAACAGTCTCTGAGTTTCTATCAGTTGTCTAGGCTTGGCATCATATTGCATCATGCTCCCCAAAGTGTCCCCAAACATGTCCTAGATATCAGTCTCGCTGGTGTCACACCCACATTTATATAGTGCCTCAACAACACAGACACCCAGTGGTACCACAACGCTGCAGACCAGCTTAATATTTCATCGCCGTATGAAATATGCCTGAATGTGTGCTCGGCATCTGCCGTCTTTGGGGCTATACTTCCCCAGGAGGCCCGTTTGATCTGTAATTGGGAAGTGTGCTGAATTAATCAGCAGTTTATCTGCTTTTTAATTGAAATAACATTCAAAAACAGCGCTTACATGGTGAACATCACCACTGTTCCCTCTCATATTGTCATTCTCATATTGTCATTTTCATCTGTGCTCTCAAACGGTCTGCTGAGAGTCAAAGGAGCATAACATTAGGTTAGCGGCAGAAGTCAGTTACAGCTAATAAAGATAAATAATATACAGTGTTTTGGGACAACATTTCCTTTGTGCACAAAATAGTGTTTACGAGATGAAATAGCTAGGATTTTTTCATTCGTTCAGCTGTTTGTGTTTTGTATGTGTGTGAGTATGTGCTTTTTGTTGCGTTCTCTACAGTATGATGTCTGGTAGCATTATGGTGGACAGAAACACTGCTATGATCATATACATGCATGAAATTAGATATTGTTTATTAATAGTTTCATTTTATTTGTATGCCTGAGGCCACAGAGGCAATTGGCTGATGGCAGCACTGTTTCCTACAAACATTGGCTTGTTACCCCCTCAACTGCTTTCAGGTATCAGCTGCCCCCCACCCCTACCCCTCTGTAACTCTGAATTATTATGGACCTCCCTAACCCGTGAAACCCTCCAGCCCTGAGTCTCTGGCTCCTGCCCCAGTAATTTACGCCGGCTCCATTGCCCTCAGTGGTAAACTTGTATTTAGTGTGTGGCTCTGGCCACGACAGATGTCCTCCCAGACTGGCCTGAAACCCAGCCAGAGAGGGGGGACCCACCACCAGCAGCAGTCAGTGTAATAACATTGTAATGTAGATACAGTGGGTCCTGATGACAAGACATTACTACCCAGTCTCAGCCTGTCATTATGACAGCATAGTGTTGTCCACCACAAAGATCCTATTCCTATGTTGTCCACCATAAACTGAGACATCCTGTGTCCTGGCTCAAATTCTTATATTATTAGAATACAGTCTGTGTTCTATTGAAGTAGCACATGATTATATAATATAATTTAAATGTAGATGCAATACAATATTAGAGTACCATATAATATTCCAATAGTCTTTATTCTGCTATTGGATTAACGCTGTATTTTCAGCTGAAAATACAATATCACAAAAGCTTTCTACCGCTGTAGCTTTGTGGACATGTGATGGTGACATATTATTAGAGATTATATGGGGCTCTCAAACAAAAGCAGGGAGGTATCTCATAACTTCCCCCTGACAATAGACGATAGCTGAGCTCATATAATGAATTGTTGCAGTGGAGATCAGTGTCTGTGGGTACAGAGCTAGGGAAGGGAAGGACGGGAGCGGCTCTCGTTTGTCCTGCTCTCTGTGTTTCCTCTCTTTAAGAGAGATCCCTGGCTGCCCACATGACGGATGGTGAGCGTTCTAGAGTGGCCGTTTGGTACTTGGCATCACGGCGGAGCGGGAGCTAGGGCCGTCAGGCCTGAGACGGCGGGCATCCCCCAGCGCTCCCCAGGAGGGCCCCCAGGTGCCTACACTCTGCCTAGGAGGAAAGGGGCCTCCATAAATCAGGCTGTCTGGGGAACTCGGCTGTACCCCGTCATCCATCTCAGCTCTGTTCCCCGAAGGAGGAGGAGGTGGGCGGAGGAGAAGGGTTAGGGGTATCTTCAGATGTGCTGAGGAGCAGGAGAGGGCAGGGGGTCTCTTCTAGCCTGATGACATGGTAACCTTGTGGCAGGACAACCACAGGAGAGGAAAACAGCATGGGAGAACAGCAGGAGAGAACAGCAGGAGAGAGGCTGAGGAGAAACCGGGGCTCAGATCACACTGCCTGGTGCATTTGAATAAGGTACCGGTAAACCATAACCACATCACTGTTATTGAGGCATGAGAGGGGGGAAACAGATAGCTAGATGGTGAGGTATAACTACAAACTTACAGGGCATAGATCATATGGGCTGGTGTGTGTGTGTGTGTGTGTGTGTGTGTGTGTGTGTGTGTGTGTGTGTGTGTGTGTGTGTGTGTGTGTGTGTGTGTGTGTGTGTGTGTGTGTAGTGTATGCCCGTGGCGGTGGCAGGGTCCGGGGCCCCTCGTCTTCAAGGCTGGGGCACCAGGCCCCTGCAAACGGTGACAGTGCCCCAGGGTTGGGTTTAGAGGTGCACAGAGGCTTCAAAGAGAGGAGACACAACTGCAGGGCACAGCATCTGGGGCAGCGCTTCTGATCTGTACTGCACGCTGCCATGCACGCTCCACCCTCTAACCGCAGCACAGAGAGATGGAGACAGAGAGAAAGAAAGAGAAAGTTCTCAGTTCACTGCTGCCTTACTCTCCTCAACATCCCACTCTACAGTACAAACAACAGAGACAGGGAGAGAGAGGGAATTGAAGAAGTTGCCATTATCGCCCGTCACACATCTTAAATATCGTGCTCCATCTCTCCTCCTGGGAGCGGAAAACCAGAAATGTGCCAAAAGCTACAGAATAAATAACAGGCCTGTTCTTCAAATGAATGCAAATTTTTTTCCCCTTCTCTCTCCTCCAAACTTTGTTCACATATTGATGCGTTCTGCAATCAACTTCAATGGCACGAGCCATCTCGGCTGAGAGAGAGAAAGAGAGAGGGGGGAGGGAGGAGATTATTTCCTCGTCGGGCGGCGGGCGGCAGCACCAAAATGCTGCTTCTTTCATTAGCACTCCATTAATTAGGCTCCTTGAGCTCATTTGCAATTCGATGGCCATGGCTGTAGGACAGCCGGCTTTGAGCCGCACCCCTGTGATCTGTGGGTCCTCCAGCCCCTCTACCCGCAGACACTGGATGCAAGCCTTCCTGACAATTAGTACAAAAGAGATTCATGTTCCTTATAGCCAATACATTATTCATATTTCTCTCTCCTCACTTAAATAAATCATAATGTTCTTGAGGGTTTTGCTTAAACTACACCCACCCCTGTCCCCCTTCCACCACCCCCACCCCATCCAGGCTAATCTTCCAATGAAGTGAGCCAGGGGATGACCTTGGCACATATTTGGGTCATTTCCTGAATAATATCAGACTGGCAGAAAGCCCTACCTCTCCCCCAACACTGGGGTCTGAAGTAAAGAGGACAGCGGAGCCACCCTTCCACCCTCTCATGCTGACACAGCTGAGTTATCAACTAATTCAATTACATGACCATTTTGATCAGCTTAATGTATATTTTCTCTCACCCAGGGTTGGTTATGAGGTCCCCTGATAATCAGGCATCTTTCCACAGGCACCCAGGTCTCAAGCCCGAGTTGGTGCTCCCTCAACGAGCTAGCAGGCAGACTGAGGCCTCATCTCCAGTGAAGAACGCCTGTGCTGTGCTTTCATGTCTTCTTCATTGATCTATTATCTCTTGTGTGAGCGGAGAGCAGACTGGACAGAGCACTGCAGTCATCTCAATGATTTAGCAGCCCTTTGTACTATTATTCACCGGTCAGAGGGGAGTCCGTGTCCAGCTGAGGGTCTACATATTTTATGACGACTTGAGGCCAATCCAGACAAAGGTACTTCCATAGAATAGTTACGGGACCCACTTCACATGTATATTAATAGCGTATTGGATATGAGACATGGAAATGACACTGACATTGACTGACTACAGTATGATTAGATAGAGATGGATGGAAATTGGGACATCTTTCTTTTATTAAATAAGACAGGAATCTATCATGTAATGGTATGATTGCTGTCAATCCTCATTCGATCTATTCTGTCTCTCATAATGTGCTCTGCTTGGTGTTGCTGCAATTGGCTTTTTTCCATCAACATAGTTGAGAGATTTCATGGATAACATGGATATCGTTATAACATATATGTTATCATATTCTCTTGTCTATCTGTCATGTGTTAGTTAATCCATCAATGCCCACCTGACAGCTGTCTGAAGTGTCTCTAACCAGGAACGTCTGTTGACTGTTCATTTGGAATTACATCAACCTCCCCATTCTCTCTGAAGTAGTACAGCTATGGCCGAATGTGCTGTGCATTTCAGCATTACAGCTCATCCCCAACACAACAGAGTCCAGGAGATCTGAAGACACAGTGCTAACAGCATCCTGTCACTGGATCTTGGAGCCTGGGCTAGAATAGGTAGAGCAATTAGCCCTGAGAGAACATATTTATATGTGACAGCAAAGCAGACTCCCAATGTATGTATGCTATTAGGCTATTTTATAGAACTCATTTGAGCTACAAAAAGGGGGAATGTGTGTGATTCCGTTCCTCTATCCAATTAGGAGAGGATATCCTCACTTCAGCATTTATTAGACCTACTCAGTATTCTGCACGCCGCTATCAGTTTCCATAACTAGACTGCACAAAGAGCAAATGCTCCATTTGGTGTGATTTGTTGCCTCGCTTGACCACTTCTTTGTCTGGGGCCGGGACGAGGGCTGGCTGGTTAAGCGGTGTGGAATGGGGCACCCCCGCTGTTTTATCAAGTCTGCTGAATCTGTAATGAAATAAGTGGGGATGACAGTGATGGCTGGAGCAAGGGAGGAGAGGGAGAGAGAAACAGACCGCCTTATTTGAATCATTTAAGAAAGACCCAATTATGGCAGGGCTTTGTGTGGAGGAAACGGCCTGTTTTAAAGGCAACACAAATCAATGAGCACGGTGATGGTGATGTGTTTGACAGAAATGCCTGTTAGTGGGTATAGCAGAGCTGGAGGATCATTACACACCCTGTATCCAATACATTATCACCAAAAGGCAGGAATGAAAACAAAGAGCAGTGTGAAGGCAGGAAGGGAGCACTGGACCATCTATATAGTGGGCTGTGGCTGCTCTTTTGGAACCTGATAGCAGCACAGCAACTCTATTTCCAGCACTTTAAAGGGTTCCAAAATGCCTGCTGCTTTACTATGACTCTATAATCTTATTTGCATGATTCTACGACATCATACTGTATTTAATCTAATATCAAATTAGGGATGGTTTGGAGGATTGGCAAAGTTCCACACCTGGGAGTGAGAGCAAGCTAAAAGCTATTAGACTTGATTAGACTTGATCTCATGGTACTTTACAAAGACCCTTGACATAACTGGCAAAATCCTCCAGTTTGTCTATGCATCAAGACGCATTATTTACATTTACATTTAAGTCATTTAGCAGACGCTCTTATCCAGAGCGACTTACAAATTGGTGCATTCAACTTAGGATAGCCAGTGGGACAACCACATCTTGATCACTGTAAGTACACTTCTTCAAACAAGCAGCTGTGAGCAAAGTCAGTGCAATCAGGGACAACTACATCTCGATCACAATAAGTACATTTCTTTAAACAAGTCAGTGCTAGCAGGTGAAATAAGTCAGGTGTTAGTTTAGACAAAAGACAGTGGTAGTAAAGGGGGGGTAAAATGATTACTGTTATATTATTCCAGGTATAATACATCCATCTGTAATGTTTTGGATGTAATAACTCTGGCGTTTTCTTTCAGTCCCCTGGGCTGCTTGAGTTCAGTACCAGTCCTCCCTCCCTCCATCTCCGCCTGCCCGAGGAGGCCATCTGGCACAGCAACTGTCTGCTTGGCTGGTAACTGGAGCCATTGGGCCAGCGTGTCAAACACATCGCTCTGTATTGGCCTGGGAGCCCGATGATCCCCTCAACATAACATTTAACATTTGGAACATCCCTCATTTGCACTTGTACAGACAAGCTGTGCAGGCTAGGCCTAAGAAAAGCATCATTAATAAAATGATCATGTAAAAATATGGGAGGTTGAGATGGACTGTGGTGGAAATGATCCGTTGCTGTATCTGTGTCAGCTGGCTCGGCCTTTAACTCTGAGAAAGAGGACACTGGGGATTGAGTAGTAACTGTGAGAACTTGTAAGAATGAATTAAAGAAGGTTCTGGGCTACAGACTTATTGCCCGGAAAACAGGAATGAGAGTGGCCTCCACACTCCAGACCAACCGGCTGGGAAAAAAAACACACCTCTCAGTTCAGGGTCCACTGGCCTGTCCTCTCAGCTTCACTGATCACGAGACCTGCAGACTGCAGCCAAATTGAGAGGAAGTCAAGAAACTGTCAAGTATCCATTCACTGAGCTATATTAAAGCTAAATGAATGCAAGGAGAATGGGTTCCAGTAACTTAAGCTCTCTATCCCATCTCCAGAGTTAACCTCCTCCGTATCTACCTACCTACCCCCTGGTCCTCCGTGGAGAAGCCTGGCTGGCCATTGGAGCCCCAGCCTGGCCCTCCCCTCATCTATCAGTGACACTACTGGCTGACAGAGCACTTATTCATGCTTACTCATGAATATTCAATTTACTCCCACTTACAGGGTACAAAATATATATTTATTCACAAGAGAGAGGAGACATCCCTCTCTCTTTCTCTATTTCTCTCCCTCTCTCTCTTTCTCTCTCTCTCTTTCTCTCTCTCTCTCTCACGGTCTCTCTCTCTTTCCCTTCACTTTCTCTCTCTCTTGCCTCAGCTTGCACAGCCAAAAACACAGCGAGCAAACGTGGGCTCTAATTTCATGCACACATTTCATTAGAGGTGTCGACCAGGAGACATTTTTCCTGATACTTTGAGCAACTCGACACAATCTTGCACCGTTCGCTAGAAAAAAAATCCCATTTGTCCTTTGTCAGCACAAACACTTTTTGGATGCTTTCACTCCTGAGTAAGCAGCAGATCTCCTCAGAAGCCCTCAGAGACACAGGAAATGCATGTGGGTCCTTTCCTCTACCTCATCAGCAACTCACCTAATACTACATGGCCTCCATGTTTTATAAATTATTTGAATCATGCATAAGTGGAAATACTGTAGAGGGGAAAAGTGCAGGTGTGTCAGTTTCCAAGTGGCCAAAACAACGAACCATCACAAATCACACACTAACTAGGTCTTACTGTATACAATGGCATTCAAAATATACAGTATGCTATACTGTAAGATAGTAATGAAAGTAATCATGTACTTTATCATGCCTTATATTATACAATTAAATTAGGAAGCATTTACATACAGCACTGATTGTAACAATGATTGCATTCATGATCACAGAAAGACTGAGCTGTAGACATTTCTTTTTTCTCAGCATAGGAAATATATGACTGAGCTGTGAGCCCACTCCATACTCTGAGCTGATCCCTGTCAGGACCGGCATTCAGAGAGGAGCCCAGGTAGAGTGAAGGTCATCAGGTTCCTGAAGCTGCTCTCTGCCCTTCCTTCCTTTCCCTGTAGTGGTTCTACTGATGACTGGAACCCTATGCCTTTGAAACTCTGTCATTTAGCAGACGCTTTGATCCACAATTGACAGTGACTCATCCAGACAGTATGATTAGAGTGTAGGCCGTGTGGGAATCAAACCCATAGCCTCGGTGTTGCCACTTGCCAGAACCATTCTCTAACCCACTGATCCATTGCGACCATGTTCAATGTACAATATATCCACACATATAGGGCTTATGGTACAGTACATAGTGAATCCTCCCAAAAGTCAAGTCTCTGGGGAGCAGACGGTCGGTCAGGCGTGGAGCCCTCTCGCGGTGCCTCATAAACCTCAGTCACAGCACACTGAGCAGACAAGGCCCCAGACACCTCTGACTGACGGCCCTCTGCCCTGTCAGACACAGCCAGAACATAGCCAGCGCCACTGTCCGACACAGCTCCACCACACACACATGTCACTCACACAGTCTGTCAACCACAGCCAATCACGTCCTCAACTTTATTCATATCATGCACACAGAGAGTGACTGGGCGTGGAGACATACTCATCAGCTCATATGTAATAGCAAACCTACTATACTGTACCTGAACAGGCCACCGAGATATACGGCACCATTCCTACCTACATCACACATAAAATACATTATGTATATACACTGAGCGTACAAAACATTAGGAACACCTTCCTAATATTGAGTTGCTCCCTTTTTTTCCCCTCAGAACAGTCTCAATTCGTCGGGGCGTGGACTCTACTAGGTGTCAAAAGTGTTCCACAGGGATTCTGGCCCATGTTGACTCCAATGCTTTCCATAGTTGTGTCAAATTGGCTTGATGTCCTTTGGGTGGTGGACCATTCTTGATACACACGGGAAACTGCTGAGCGTGAAAAACTCAGCAATGTTGCAGCTTTTGACACACTCAAACCGGTGTGCCTGGCACCTACTACCATACCCCGTTCAAAGGCACTTAAATCTTTTGTCTTGCCCATTCACCCTCTGAATGGCACACATACACAATCCATGTCTCAATTGTCTCAAGGCTATTATTTAACCTGTCTCTGTCCCTTCATCTACACTGATTGAAGTGGACATCAATAAGGGATCATAGCTTTTACCTGGATTCACCTGGTCAGTCTATGTCATGGAAAGAGCAGTTTTGTACAATCAATGTATATTATATTGCTTACCTGGTCTATTAAGATTATACGATTTCCTCTGTAATGTATACAGTAATGAGGGGTAGATGTTTGGCATCATAAAATCTGTCACGGTGTGCAGAATTGAAATCCTTCATTCTGATGTCTTATATTGAGATCAGCATGTTACTCTCCAGGTGTGATGAGGCCTTAATTAGCTGTTTGTGATGGCTGCTGTGCTGTGGGTTGCAGCGTGAGGTGAGCCACGTCGCTGGGGCAATGAGCGGGCTAAGTGCAAACCTCTGTTCTCTGTAATTGCACAGCTGTTTCACAGTGTTGGCTGAGGTAATTGTTGCCTCCCCATCTCATTCACATCCGTAGTCTGTGACTGCAGGTAAAAGTCAGAGCAGGTAAACCAGAACAGGGAAACCTGTCTCTCCTGTAATCAACAGAACGGCAGCACAGATGAACAATTGTCTGTGATTGAGACGTCTGAACAATAATAACTCATTATTGACTCACAAGCTGGAGCCACTGAGCATTGAGTCCTTACCCAACAGCAGCACCTAGTGGGCATTTTTTGAATTTTAGCTGGGAATTTAAGCCCACATACAGGTAACTGCCAAAATAAAGGAAACAATTGAGTAGATGAGGGATGCAAAGTACACTGTATGTGTTCACATGCTCGTTGAACATCTCAACCCAAAATCATGGACATTAATATGGAGTTGGTCCCGCTTTTGCTGCTATAACAGTCTCCACTCTTCTGGGAAGGCTTTCCACTAGATGTTGGAACATTGTTGCACGGACTTGCTTCCATTCAGCCACAAGAGCATTAGTGCACTGAAGTTGGGTGATTAGGTCTGGCTCGCAGTCGCCGTTCCAATTCATCCCAAAGGTGTTTGATGGGGTTGAGGTCAGGGCTCTGTGCAGGCCAGTCAAGTTCTTCCACACCAATCTCGACAAACTATTTCTGCATGGACCTCGCTTTGTGCACATGGGCATTGTCATGCTGAAACAGGATAGGGCCTTCCCCAAACTGTTGCCACAAAGTTGGAAGCACAGAATCGTCTAGAATGTTATTGTATGCTGTAGCATTAAGATTTCCCTTCACTGGAACTAAGGGGCCTAGCCCGAACCATGAAAAACAGCCCCAGACCATTATTCCTCCTCCACCAAACTTTACAGTTCGCATTATGCATTCGGGCAGGTAGCGTTCTTCTTGCATCCGCCAAACCCAGATTTGTCCGTCGGACTGTCAGATGATGAAGCGTGATTCATTACTCCAGTCTCAGTCACCAGATCTCAACCCAATTAAGCACTTATGGGAGAGTCTGGAGTGGCGCCTGAGACAGCGTTTACCACCACCATCAACAAAATACCAAATGATGGAATTTATCGTGGAAGAAGGGTGTCGCATCCCTCCAATAGAGTTCCAGACACTTCTAGAATCTATGCCAAGGCGCATTGAAGCTGTTCTGGCTCGTGGTGGCCCAACGCCATATTAAGACACTTTATGTTGGTGTTCCCTTTATTTTGGCAGGTACCTGTAGTGTTCTATATTTAAGAAAAGTAAGTTGTGCAGTTAATCATAACTTACATAAGGTAATAGAATTTCTGTCAGATTTTAACCACATCAGTGCACTTGGATTTCTCAGTTAGAATTGTGCATGTGTAGTGTAGGAGGCTGGTGCTAGTCTTGTGGTCACTTGCAGGGTATATAGAATCATGCCACTTGGTGTCAGTGTGTCAATGGGAATAGCTGTCATGCTCTGTGACTGTCCAGTGCAATGTAACCCAATTTAGCAGTCGCGAAATAAACGAGTGAGCAGCGTTTCCTTCTTTCTGGTCCTGACGATAAAATGTTTTTGTCGTGGGAGGTTCTCTTCTGCACTGTTCAACCAATCCATTAAATGTGGAGGGGGAGTTAAGATGGAGTGTTGCCTTGTTGATGCAGATATACTGGTTAACGTCGAAAAAGCGGAAGTCCTGTCACAGGTTCTCTTCCATTTCCCTTTAAAATAGCCCGCTGAGGGTGAGTGGACTGTAGCTCAGAGTACTATCCTTATCACCTTTTATATCTCACCATGCTTTTTACATATTAACTGTGTTGAAATCCACCAAGCCTGCAGTGACAAGAAAAAATAGAGCAAAATTGAGTTTATTTGACAATAGAGATTTACTGTACTAGATAGCTAGGAATAATAGTTAAAAACGAGGGTGCAGTTATAGAGTGACACATTTGCTCATTTTTAGATGCATTATCATTTTTATTAGAACGCCCTAAAACCATTACAAATCAGCTGTAGAGATCCCCACAATTCGATGGGTGTATCTGCACTTGACTAACTCATTCAAAATCCACAGTATCATGTGTTTCTCTCAAGTGGGGGTATTGGGGTGCCTCAAAAGTGGGGTCAGGGGACAGACTTCCACACATAACATCCACATACCTTTCCTTTCTAACTGCAGCTCAACATATTATCCTCCAGGAATCCTCATAGTGACAGTCACTTCTTTATTGCAAGAATTCTTCCCTTTTTTGTACATTCTTCATGAATGCGATTTTCAATGGAAAGACTTTCATTTGGAGCAGCAGAGAGCTCTATGGGTATGATAGATGTGAACTGAAAGACAGAATAGTTCACCTTCAGATAGAGATAGAGAGAGAGAGAGAGAGAGAGAGAGAGAGAGAGAGAGAGAGAGAGCGAGAGAGAGAGAGAGAGAGAGAGAGAGAGAGAGAGAGACATTATAGAAGAAGAACAGATTACAGGATTTCTATAATTCTCTTCAGACCCTTCACCACATATCTCTATTGTGTATCTGTTTGTTACCTATTATACCTTGAAATCCTATTAAAACAGCTCATAATAGGTTGGTATTGAAGTGTCATGGGGAGGAAGTGACTGAACATAATGTTTCAATACTAGATGGTGCTCTATGATTGGCTGCTAAGGACTAGAACTGCTAGTTAAAGAAGCTCGACATTTTTGATTTTCCTTGGCCACACAAAATGTGAAGGATTTCTCAGAATTCAGGAACTGCTGAAGGACCAAAGTTTGAGTTCAGTTTTAAACTTTAACATTGGACATTTAAGTTTAGAATATACAGTAGTTTTTATCAACAGATGTGGGAGGCTTTACGACTGACAAAGCGAGTTTACAGTAGATGTCCAGCACAGTTTTATGCATTGGTGCTTTTTAGTGAGAAAGAGGTCTGAAATGAGAGGTGGTTTTAGGATGTGTATGGGGTAACAAAGGTCAGACGCAGACCTGGCAGTGGCAGAGTGCTCTGACATACAGCTAACAGCTAATGTTAGACCGCACCCTGCTGTGACTGCATCAGACCATCTCTCTCTATTTTTTGTTTCTTTGTTTCTTTCTTTCTTTCTTTTTCTTTCTTTCTTTCTCTCTCTCTCTCTCTCTCTCTCTCTCTCTCTCTCTCTCTCTCTCTCTCTCTCTCTCTCTCTCTCTCTCTCTCTCTCTCTCTCTCTCTCTCTCTCTCTCTCTCTCTCTCTCTCTCTCTCTCTCTCTCTCTCTCTCTCTCTCTCTCTCTCTCTCTCTCTCTACTCTTCTGTCTTTGTATTGTCCTAACAGCCCTACAACGTTTATGGCGCTGCTTTTAAAGGTGGTCTCCGTAGCGACGGTGTGACCCTTTCCCCAGCAGAGGTGCTGATTGATGGTTCAAGGGGCGGTCATAAACATTATCTGCTCTGGCCAGATTAGGCCAGACAAACATGCCCCCAATGGCCGGCAAGGCAGGAATGTTTGTTTACGATGCGACATTCCGCCATTTTCTGAACCCCAGATTTACAGATTTACCCCCAACCCCTTTAAGAATTCCATTAAATCTCATCTACGAATGTATTCTTATATTCTTGTCTTTCTGGTGTTTTTTTTATCTCTTCGAATCATCTCTTTATCTGACTACAGGTTAGTCTTGTCTGTCAGAGGACTCACATAGTCTTTGTTGTCCCCCACGATGAAATCGGGGAGGGGACTGTGGATCTGTCTCTGTCCGTCTGCTCGTTCGTATGTTAGTCACATGCGATATCTCAGACAGCACCGGCCCGATGTTGACGAAACTTGGGTAAATGATAAGTCTTGCCATATTAGAATTAGACGATATGAGTAGAATTTGCTTTGTTGAGAATTCACTGGACTCTGGATAGTTAAAGTGTTCAGTTCAGAGTCAGACATTACTGAGCAAAGAACAGTGTAGTAATGATCACACTGAAATGGAGCGGCATAGCAAAACTGTGCAGGTATCCCCTCAACTCTCAAAACATTGATGCCCATTTTAAACTATAGTCATATGACACTTTGTTGCATCTCCAGATTGCTTAAGGTAGTACAGGATGTAATATAGCATTCAGCTTCATCATATACACTACATTACCAAAAGTATGTGAACACCTGCTCGTCGAACATCTCATTCCAAAATCATGGCCATTAATATGGAGTTAGTCCCTCCTTTCCTGCTATAACAGCCTCCACTCTTCTGGGAAGGCTTTCCACTAGATGCTGGAACATTGCTGCAGGGACCACAAGAGCAGTAATGAGGTCGGGTACTGAAGTTGGGCGATTAGGCCTGGCTCGCAGTCGGCGTTCGAATTCATCTCAAAGGTGTTTGATGGGGTTGAGGTCAGGGCTCTGTGCTGGCCAGTCAAGTTCTTCCACATCGATCTCCACAAACCATTTCTGTATGGACCTCGCTTTGTGCACGGGGGCATTGTCATGCTGAAACAGGAAAAGGCCTTCCCCAAATTGTTGCCACAAAGTTGGAAGCACAGAATCGTCTAGAATGTCATTGTAAACTGTGGCGTTAAGATTTTCCATCCCTGGAACTAAGGGGCCTAGCCCGAACCATAAAAAAAAACAGCCCCAGAGCATTATTCCACCTCCACCAAACTTTATAGTTGGCACTATGCATTCAGGAAGGTAGCGTTCTCCTGGCATCCGCCAAACCCAGATTCGTCCATTGGACTGCCAGATGGTGAAGCATGATTTTTCACTCCAGAGAACGCGTTTCCACTGCTCCAGAGTCCAATGGCGGCGAACTTTACACCACTCTAGCCGACGCTTGGCATTGCGCATGGTGATCTTAGGCTTGTATGCGGCTGCTCGGCTGGAAACCCATTTCATGAAGCTCCCGACGAACAGTTATTGTGCTGACGTGGCTTCCAAAGGCAGTTTGGAACTCAGTAGTGAGTGTTGCAACCGAGGACAGACAATTTTTACGCGCTGCGCGCTTCAGCACTCGGCGGCCCCGTTCTGTGAGCTTGTGTGGCCTACCACTTCGCGGCTGAGCCGTTGTTGCTCCTAGATGTTTCCACTTCACTATAACAGCACTTACAGTTGACCAGGGCAGAAAGGTAGCATCCTATGACGTTGCCATGTTGAATGTCACTGAGCTCTTCAGTAAGACCATTCTACTGCTAATGTGTCTATGGAGATTGCATGGCTGTGTGCTCGATTTGATACACCTGTCAGCAACGGGTGTGGCTGAAAAGGCGAATCCACAAATTTGAAGGGGTGTCCACCTACGTTTGTATACTGTATATAGTGTAGAATCTTGTTGTTGAACAAGACAAAGTTAATGGGGGTGTCAGTATCCCAGGGTGTCTGGGCAGCCTACAGTGGGCTGGTGCTTCTGGGAAAAGTGTTCATCCTCTCCCCACATGTAGCTCACTGGCCCTTTGTCTCCTCTGATGTGAGCCCGCGGAGCCCAGTGTTTGACGTTTCCATGCCGTTCTTACAACCCCCAGGTTGTCATGGAAATACGCTGCTTGGCAAAGGCCACAAAGTTACAGTGGAGGAAAGGGGAGAGAAAAGAGGGTGAAAGGCGGGCTCAATTACTCCTGGGCTCTTTTGTATTTCTACGACATCATGGCCAAATGTTGATTAAAATAAGCTGTTGACTGCTTTACCATGGATATTTGTTAACACCAAGCTAAAGAAGGTGTGACCATACTCAGGCAGTTCAGAAGCCTAAATGTTGTACTTTATTAGTTTTACAGTACATGGACGTCTTGTTAATGATTGTAAATGTTTAATGTGTTTCAGTCGCATTGGTAAAAGATGGACTTCTTGACTGTGTAAAACAGAGAAACTTGAATACCCCCCTCTATCCCTCTCTCACTCTAGCCATCAAAGTAGTGCAGCCCTTACAAAAAAAACACATGACAAAATCACGTGAAAAGAACGTGAAAAAACGTGGTTCTCGGACACGTGCTAACACGTTTGAACAAATCCTGTGAAAAATGTCACTTGTGACATTTTCACGAGTTAGACACGTGGTTTTCGACACATATAGCGTTTCACATTAAATTTTCACATGCGAACAAATCACAGAAGTGATATTCTAAGTTTCACGTGTGCTTTTGTAACTGCAGGGATTCTCCCACAGGAGAAGCTAATGTGTTGACGATTTGAACTAGATGGCCAACACAAATTTTGAAGTCACAGATGAGGCTACCTCTTCAAGTGACTATGGGCAACCGTGACAGACTGATGACAGACTCATGACCGACTCATGTCCACTAAACTTTCACATGTGCATTTTCACATTTTAATGTCAACTATGGCTGTCAAACAGTTCAAAAATGTAATCAGGTTTATGCTTTTCTTCTCACATGTGAAAATGTGGTGTTAACATGTGAACACATGTAATTCATGTGAAAATATGGTTTCATACAGTGGCTTGCGAATGTATTCACCCCCCTTCGCATTTTTCCTACATTATTGCCTTACATTTACATTACATTTACATTACATTTACGTCATTTAGCAGACGCTCTTATCCAGAGCGACTTACAAATTGGTGCATTCACCTTATAGCCAGTGGGATAACCACTTTACAATATGTTTATTTATTTATTTTTTTTATTTTTTTGGGGGGGGTGGGGTAAGGGGGGGTAGAAGGATTACTTTATCCTATCCCAGGTATTCCTTAAAGAGGTGGGGTTTCAAGTGTCTCCGGAAGGTGGTGAGTGACTCCGCTGTCCTGGCGTCATGAGGGAGCTTGTTCCACCATTGGGGTGCCAGAGCAGCGAACAGTTTTGACTGGGCTGAGCGGGAACTGTGCTTCCGCAGAGGTAGGGGGGCCAGCAGGCCAGAGGTGGATGAACGCAATGCCCTCGTTTGGGAGTAGGGACTGATCAGAGCCTGAAGGTACGGAGGTGCCGTTCCCCTCACAGCTCCGTAGGCAAGCACCATGGTCTTGTAGCAGATGCGAGCTTCAACTGGAAGCCAGTGGAGTGTGCGGAGGAGCGGGGTGACATGAGAGAACTTGGGAAGGTTGAACACCAGATGGGCTGCGGCATTCTGGATGAGTTGTAGGGGTTTAATGGCACAGGCAGAGAGCCCAGCCAACAGCGAGTTGCAGTAATCCAGACGGGAGATGACAAGTGCCTGGATTATGACCTGTGCCGCTTCCTGTGTAAGGCAGGGTCGTACTCTGCGAATGTTGTAGAGCATGAACCTACAGGATCGGGTCACCGCCTTGATGTTAGCGGAGAACGACAGGGTGTTGTCCAGGGTCACGCCAAGGCTCTTCGCACTCTGGGAGGAGGACACAACGGAGTTGTCAACCGTGATGGCGAGATCATGGAACGGGCAGTCCTTCCCCGGGAGGAAGAGCAGCTCCGTCTTGTCGAGGTTCAGCTTGAGGTGGTAATCCGTCATCCACACTGATATGTCTGCCAGACATGCAGAGATGCGATTCGCCACCTGGTTATCAGAAGGGGGAAAGGAGAAGATTAGTTATGTGTCGTCTGCGTAGCAATGATAGGAGAGGCCATGTGAGGATATGACAGAGCCAAGTGACTTGGTGTATAGCGAGAATAGGAGAGGGCTTAGAACTGAGTCGTGGGGGACACCAGTGGTGAGAGCACGTGGTGCGGAGACAGATTCTCGCCACGCCACTTGGTAGGAGTGACCAGTCAGGTAGGACGCAATCCAAGAGTGAGCCGCGCCGGAGATGCCCAACTCGGAGAGGGTGGAGAGGAGGATCTGATGGTTCACAGCATCAAAGGCAGCAGACAGGTCTAGAAGGACAAGAGCAGAGGAGAGAGAGTTAGCTTTAGCAGTGCAGAGAGCCTCCGTGACACGGAGAAGAGTCTTGACAGTAGATCTTGAAACCTGACTGGTTTGGATCAAGAAGGTCATTCTGAGAGAGATAGCAAGAGAGTTGGCTAAAGTTTTGGAGAGAAAATAAAGAAGGGATACTGGTACCAGCTCCTTCAAGTTGGATGGGTTCCGCTGGTGTACAGCAATCTTTAAGTCATACCACAGATTCTCAATTGGATTGAGGTCTGGGCTTTGACTAGGCCATTCCAAGACATTTAAATGTTTCCCCTTAAACCACTCGAGTGTTGCTTTAGCAGTATGCTTAGGGTCATTGTCCTGCTGGAAGGTGAACCTCCGTCCCAGTCCCAAATCTCTGGAAGACTGAAACAGGTTTCCCTTGAGAATTTCCCTGTATTTAGCGCCATCATTCCTTCAATTCTGACCAGTTTCCCAGTCCCTGACAATGAAAAACATCTCCACAGCATGATGCTGCCACCATCATGTTTCACTGTGGGGATGGTGTTCTCGGGGTGATGAGAGGTGTTGGGTTTGCGGCAGATATAGCGTTTTCCTTGATGGCCAAAAAGCTAAATTTTTGTATCATCTGACCAGAGTACCTTCTGCCATATGTTTGGGGAGTCTCACACATGGCTTTTGGCGAACTCCAAACGTATTTGCTTATTTTTTTCTGTAAGCAATGGCTTTTTTCTATCCACTCTTCCGTAAAGCCCAGCTCTGTGGAGTGTACAGCTTAAAGTGGTCCTATGGACAGATACTCCAATCTCCGCTGTGGAGCTTTGCAGCTCCTTTAGGGTTATCTTTGGTCTCTTTGTTGCCTCTCTGATTAATACACTCCTTGCCTGGTCCGTGAGTTTTGGTGGGCAGCCCTCTCTTTGCAGGTTTGTTGTGGTGCCATATTCTTTCCATTTTTTAATAATGGATTTAATGGTGCTCCATGGGATGTTCAAAGTTTCAGATATTTTTTTAGAACCCAACCCTGATCTGTACTTCTCCACAACTTTGTCCCTGACCTGTTTGGAGAGCTCCTTGGTCTTCATGGTGCCGCTTGCTTGGTGGTGCCCCTTGCTTAGTGGTGTTGCAGACTCTGGTGCCTTTCAGAACCGGTGTATATATATTTTTTTTTTTTTTTTTTTTTATTTAACCTTTATTAAACCAGGTAGGCCAGTTGAGAACAAGTTCTCATTTACAATTGCGACCTTGCCAAGATAAAGCAAAGCAGTCCGATAAAAACAACAACAACACAGAGTTACATATGGGATAAACAAAAACGTACAGTCAATAACACAATAGAAAAAAAATCTATATACAGTGTGTGCAAATGTAGAAAGTTATGAGGCAATAAGTATGAAAATGCAATAAGTATGAAAATGTATGCACTCACTAACTGTAAGTCGCTCTGGATAAGAGCGTCTGCTAAATGACTAAAATGTAAATGTAAATGTAATAAATAGGCCATAGTGCAAATTAATTACAATTTAGTATTAACACTGGAGTGATAGATGTGCAGAAGATGATGTGCAAATAGAGATACTGGGGTGCAAATGAGCAAAATAAATAACAATATGGGGATGAGGTAGTTTGGTGGGCTAATTACAGATGGGCTGTGTACAGGTGCAGTGATCGGTAAGCTGCTCTGACAACTGATGCTTAAAGTTAGTGAGGGAGATAAGAGTCTCCAGCTTCAGAGATTTTTGCAGTTCGTTCCAGTCATTGGCAGCAGAGAACTGGAAGGAATGGCGGCCAAAGGAGGTGTTGGGTTTGGGGATGACCAGTGAGATATACCTGCTGGAGCGCATACTACGGGTGGGTGTTGCTATGGTGACCAATGAGCTAGATAAGGCGGGGATTTGACTAGCAGTGATTAGTAGATGACCTGGAGCCAGTGGGTTTGGCGACGAATATGTTGTGAGGGCCAGCCAACGAGAGTGTACAGGTCACAATGGTGGGTAGTATATGGGGCTTTGGTGACAAAAAGGATGGCACTGTGATAGACTATATCCAATTTGCTAAGTAGAGTCTTGGAGGCTATTTTGTAAATGACATCGCCAAAGTAAAGGATCGGTAGGATAGTCAGTTTTACGAGGGCATGTTTGGCAGCATGAGTGAAGGAAGCTTTGTTGCGAAATAAGAAGCTGATTCAACTTTGGATTGGAGATGCTTAAGAGCCCGAGAATTGAACCCTGTGGCACCCCCATAGAGACTGCCAGAGGTCCAGACAACAGGCCCTCCGATTTGACACATTGAATTCTATCTGAGAAGTAGTTGGTGAACCAGGCGAGGCAGTCATTTGAGAAACCAAGGATATTTAGTCTGCCAATAAGAATGCGGTGATTGACAGAGTCGAAAGCCTTGGCCCGGTCGATGAAGACGGCTGCACAGTACTGTCTTTTATCGATTGCGGTTATAATATCGTTTAGGACCTTGAGCGTGGCTGAGGTGCACCCATGACCAGCTCGGAAACCAGATTGCATAGCGGAGAAGGTAAGGTGGGATTTGAAATGGTCGGTGATCAGTTTGTTAACGTGGCTTTCAAATACTTTCGAAAGGCAGGGCAGGATGGATATAGGTCTGTAACAGTTTGGATCTAGAGTGTAACCCCCTTTGAAGAGGGGGATGACCGCGGCAGCTTTCCAATCTCTGGGGATCTCAAACGATACGAAAGAGAGGTTGAACAGGCTAGTAATAGGGGTTGCGACAATTTCGGCGGCTAATTTTAGAAAGACAGGGTCCAGATTGTCTAGCCCAGCTGATTCGTAGGGGTCCAGATTTTGCAGCTCTTTCAGAACATCAGCTATCTGAATTTGGGTGAGGGAGAAGCGGGGGGGCATGCAGCGGAGGGTGCAGAGCTGGTGGCCGGGGTAGGGGTAGCCAGGGGGAAAGCATGGCCAGCCGTAGCAAAATGCAATTATCATAGATTTATCGGTGGTGACAGTGTTTCCTAGCCTCAGTGCAGTGGGCAGCTGGAAGGAGGTGCTCTTACAGTGAGGGAAAAAAGTATTTGATCCCCTGCTGATTTTGTACATTTGCTCACTGACAAAGAAATGATCAGTCTATAATTTTAATGGTAGGTTTATTTGAACAGTGAGAGACAGAATAACAACAACAAAAATCCAGAAAAATGCATGTCAAAAATTTTATAAATTGATATGCATTTTAATGAGGGAAATAAGTATTTGACCCCTCTGCAAAACATGACTTAGTACTTGGTGGCAAAACCCTTGTTGGCAATCACAGAGGTCAGACGTTTCTTGTAGTTAGCCACCAGGTTTGCACACATTTCAGGAGGGATTTTGTCCCACTCCTCTTTGCAGATCTTCTCCAAGTCATTAAGGTTTCGAGGCTGACGTTTGGCAACTCGAACCTTCAGCTCCCTCCAAATATTTTCTATGGGATTAAGATCTGGAGACTGGCTAGGCCACTCCAGGACCATAATGTGCTTCTTCTTGAGCCACTCCTTTGTTGCCTTGGCCGTGTGTTTTGGGTCATTGTCATGCTGGAATACCCATCCACGACCCATTTTCAATGCCCTGGCTGAGGGAAGGAGGTTCTCACCCAAGATTTGAAGGTTCATGGCCCCGTCCATCGTCCTTTTGATGCGGTGAAGTTGTCCTGTCCCCTTAGCAGAAAAACACCCCCAAAGCATAATGTTTCCACCTCCATGTTTGACGGTGGGGATGGTGTTCTTAGGGTCATAGGCAGCATTCCTCCTCCTCCAAACACGGCGAGTTGAGTTGATGCCAAAGAGCTCAATTTTGGTCTCATCTGACCACAACACTTTCACCCAGTTCTCCTCTGAATCATTCAGATGTTCATTGGTAAACTTCAGACAGGCATGTATATGTGCTTACTTGAGCAGGGGGACCTTGCGGGTGCTGCATGATTTCAGTCCTTCACGGCGTAGTGTGTTACCAATTGTTTTCTTGGTGACTATGGTCCCAGCTGCCTTAAGATCATTGACAAGATCCTCCCGTGTAGTTCTGGGCTGATTCCTCACCGTTCTCATGATCAATGCAACTCCACGAGGTGATATCTTGCATGGAGCATGTGAGATCTTGCATGGAGCCGAGGCAGAGGGAGATTGACAGTTATTTTGTGTTTCTTCCATTTGCGAATAATCGCACCAACTGTTGTCACCTTCTCACCAAGCTGCTTGGCGATGGTCTTGTAGCCCATTCCAGCTTTGTGTAGGTCTACAATCTTGTCCCTGACGTCCTTGGAGAGCTTTTTGGTCTTGGCCATGGTGGAGAGTTTGGAATCTGATTGATTGATTGCTTCTGTGGACAGGTGTCTTTTATACAGGTAACAAGCTGAGATTAGGAGCACTCCCTTTAAGAGTGTGCTTCTAATCTCAGCTCGTTACCTGTATAAAAGACACCTGGGAGGCAGAAATTGTTCTGATTGAGTGGGGGTCAAATACTTATTTCCCTCATTAAAATGCAAATCAATTTATAACATTTTTGACATGCGTTTCTCTGGATTTTTTGGTTGTTATTCTGTCTCTCACTGTTCAAATAAACCTACCATTAAAATTATAGACTGATCATTTCTTTGTCAGTGGGCAAACATACAAAATCAGCAGGGGATCAAATACTTTTTTCCCTCACTGTATTCTCCATGGACTTTACAGTGTCCTAAAACTTTTTGGAGTTCGTGCTACAGGATGCAAATTTCTGTTTGAAAAAGCTAGCATTACCTAACTGATTGTGTATATTGGTTCCTGACTTCCCTGAAAAGTAGCATATCGCGGGGGCTGTTCGATGCTAATGCAGTATGCCACAGGATGTTTTTGTGCTGGTCAAGGGCAGTCAAGTCTGGGGTGAACCGGGGGCTATATCTGTTCTTAGTTCTGAATTTGAATGGGGCATGCTTATTTAAGCACATTTAAAGAACAACCAGGCATCCTCTACTGATGGGATGAGGTCAATATCTATCCAGGATACCTGGGCAAGGTCAATTAGAAAGGCCTGCTCGCTGAAGTGTTTTAGGGAGCGTTTGACAGTGATGAGGGGTGGTCGTTTGACCGCAAACCCATTATGGACGCAGGCAATGAGGCAGTGATCGCTGAGATCCTGGTTGAAGACAGTGGAGGTGTATTTAGAGGGTAAATTAGTCAGGATGATATCTATGAGGGTGCCCATGTTTACGGATTTAGGGTTGTAACTGGTAGGTTCCTTGATCATTTGTGTGAGATTGAGGGCATCTAGTTTAGATTGTAGGACGACCGGGGTGTTAAGCATATCCCAGTTTAGGTCACCAAGCAGTACGAACTCTGAGGATAGCATATATAATTCATGTATGGTGTCCAGGGCACAGCTGGGGGCTGAGGGGGGTCTGTAGCAAGCGGCAACAGTGAGAGACTTATTTCTGGAAAGGTGGATTTTTAGAAGTAGAAGCTCAAACTGTTTGGGCACAGACCTGGATAGTATGATAGAGCTCTGCAGGCTATCTCTACAGTAGATTGCAACTCCGCCCCCTTTGGCAGTTCTATCTAGACGGAAAATGTTGTAGTTGGGGATGGACATTTCTGAATTTTTGGTGGCCTTCCTAAGCTGGATTCAGACACTGCTAGAACATCAGGGTTGGCAGAGTGTGCTAACGCAGTGAATAACTCAAACTTAGGGAGGAGGCTTCTGATGTTAACATGCAAGAAACCAAGGCTTTTACGGTTACAGAAGTTAACAAATGATAGCGCCTGTGGAGTAGAAGTGATACTGGGGGCTACAGGGCCAGGGTTAACATCTACATCACCAGAGGAACAGAGGAGGAATAGAATAAGGATACGGCTAAAGGCTTTAAGAACTGGTCTTCTAGTGCGTTGGGTACAGAGAATAAAAGGGGCAGATTTCCGGGCGTTGTAGAATAGATTCAGGGCATTATGTACAGACAAGGATATGGAAGGATATGAGTACAGTGGAGGTAAACCTAAGCGTTGGGTAACGATGAAAGAGATAGCATCACTGGAGGCACCGATTGAGCCGGTCTCTGTGTGTATGGGGGGTGGGACAAATTAGCTATCTGAGGCAGGTTGAGCGGACTGGGGGCTCTACAGTGAAATAGTACAATAAGAACTAACCGAAACAGCAATAGGCAAGGCATATTGACATGGGAGAGAGGCATAAAGCAATCACAGGTGTTATTCGAGAGAGCTAAGACAACAGCTGGTAATGGCGACGAAAGTTTGGGCTGAGGCTAAACAGATAAACAGGATTTTTTTTCATTTCACTTCACCAATTTGGACTATTTTGTGTATGTCCATGACATGAAATCCAAATAAAAATCTATTTAAATTACAGGTTGTAATGCAACAAAATAGGAAAAACACCAAGGGGGATGAATACTTTTGCAAGGCACTGTATGTGAAAATGTGAAAACTGCAAATTTGATAGGTGGTTTTTTTTGTAAGGGAGTGTTGACTTTGGGTGAAACAAGGCTGTTCTGAGGAAAAACCCATAGTGGCCAAACAATGTGTCTGAATGTGCAGTTGTTTACAGAGTGAGCCCTACGCAACCAGCTTACAAAGCCTTCAAAAGCACTCTGAGAGATATTTCTCCACCATCTCCAGTGGCGTTTAAAACATCATCATTATGTACAGTGCCTCGCAAAAGTATTCAACCCCCTTGACGTTTTTCCTATTTTGTTGCATTACAACCTGTAATTTAAATGGATTTTTATTTGGATTTCATGTAATGGACATACACAAAATAGTCCACATTGGTGAAGTGAAATGAAAAAAATAACGTTTAAAAAAAGTCTAAAAAATAAATAACGGAAAAGTGGTGCGTGCATATGCATTCACCCCCTTTGCTATGAAGCCCCTAAATAAGATCTGGTGCAATCAATTACCTTCAGAAGTCACATAATTAGTTAAATAAAGTCTTCCTGTGTGCAATCTAAGTGTCACATGATCTGTCACATGATCTCAGTATATATACACCTGTTCTGAAAGGCCCAAGAGTCTGCAACACCACTAAGCAAGGGGCACCACCAAGCAAGCGGCACCACGAAGACCAAGGAGCTCTCCAAACAGGTCAGGGACAAAGTTGTGGAGAAGTACAGATCAGGGTTGGGTTATAAAAAAATATTCGAAACTTTTAACATCCCACGGAGCACCATTAAATCCATTATTAAAAAATGGAAAGAATATGACCAGGAAAGGAAGGCATTAATCAGAGAGGCAACAAAGAGACCGAAGATAACCCTGAAGGAGATGCAAAGCTCCACAGCGGAGATTGGAGTATCTGTCTATAGGACCACTTTAAGCCATACACTCCACAGAGCTGGGCTTTACGGAAGAGTGGCCAGAAAAAAGCCATTGCTTAAAGAAAACAATAAGCAAATACGTTTGGTGTTCGCCAAAAGGCACATGGGAGACTCCCCAAACATATGGAAGAAGGTACTCTGGTCAGATGAGACTAAAATTGAGCTTTTTGGCCATCACGGAAAACGCTATGTCTGGTGCAAACCCAACACCTCTCATCACCCCAAGAACACCATCCCCACAGTGAAGCATGGTTGTGGCAGCATCATGCTGTGGGGATGTTTTTCATCGGCAGGGACTGGGAAACTGGTCAGAATTGAAGGAATGATGGATGGCGCTAAATACAGGGAAATTCTTTCAGTCTTCCAGAGATTTGGGACTGGGACGGAGGTTCACCTTCCAGCAGGACAATGACCCTAAGCATACTGCTAAAGCAACACTTGAGTGGTTTAATGGGAAATATTTAAATGTCTTGGAATGGCCTAGTCAAAGCCCAGACCTCAATCCAATTGAGAATCTGTGGTATGACTTAAAGATTGCTGTACACCAGCGGAACTCATCCAACTTGAAGGTGCTGGAGCAGTTTTGCCTTGAAGAATGGGCAAAAATCCCAGTGGCTAGATGTGCCAAGCTTATAGAGACATACCCCAAGAGACTTGCAACTGTAATTGCTGCACAAGGTGGCTCTACAAAGTATTGACTTTGGGGGTTGTATAGTTATGCACGCTCAAGTTTTCTGTTTTTTTGTCTTATTTCTTTTTTGTTTCACAATAAAATATATTTTGCATCTTCAAAGTGGTAGGCATGTTGTGTAAATCAAATGATACAAACCCCCCAAAAATCTATTTTAATTTCAGGTTGTAAGGCAACAAAATAGGAAAATTGCGAAGGAGGGTGAATACTTTCGCAAGCCACTGTACTTGCCGTTTGCAGCATCCCAATAACAACATCACCATTTTCAGACCTTCTCATGTCAGCAAGCCAGTGACACTCTCTTCCCCATATCTACAATGACAGTTATGATCTGACATACAGTAGCTAATCTACTACTGTTTGTGTGGATAGGATCAGCACCAGGATACACAAAGTTATGTAGTAGGTCGGAGCCTCCCCCAAAGTCCTGGGCTCTTTCTTTACCATGAACATGCAGCTGTTAAAGAGGTGCTTTTTCAGCCAGACTTTTATCTCCTTGCTCCTGCTGTGCGCTGGGAGCCCCCGGACAATCCTGTGGTGCCTCCTCCACATTATGTGTTGACCAGCATTGCTTTTATCACTCTGTGATTCATTGCATTGTAGTTGAAATACCTGTGTGCCAAGGTAGTCATGCTTCCACTGCATTCCACATCTCCTCCCTCAGCCCTACACACCACATTCTCCTCACACTCCTCAACATGGTTGTCACGCTGTCACCCTACATCTCAGTACCTTTTCAGAAAGCCCTGCAGTTAGCCCAAATTACATTAAGGGAAAGATGGATTGAAGTGAATAGCTGAAGATTGATTAGTGTTGTCAATTAGTTAATTAAACCATCAATTGATATGTTTTTGAATGGGATTTAAAATGTCTTATGCATACAGAGACCTTTCCTGAATTCATGCCCCTATCACACCAACACACAAGACAAATCCCTTCTCTACCTTTCACAAACATAACAATGGGATTGATTCATAAACTTTAACCACCATGTTAAACGTACTACTTGTTTTGTAAAGGCAAATGACATGAGCCGTCAATACCCCACTAAACATCATCATGAGTTTCAAATATTTGCTTGTGTGTCCTTTGCTGACACCCTGAGTGGGAGGAAACATCACAACTATACCCATTATTTTTGTCAACTCAGTGTATAGAGCGAACAGGTGGTAGTTAAGTTTTATGCATCAACCTCTAATGTGTTTTACTGCAGTGAGTCAGCAACACAGGGCTTATACTGTTTACACAGAAGGTGGACAGAGACACGCACTTAGAACCTAATTTATACTCTTCATAAAGCCTGTTGAGATGATTAATAGTCAATGCAGACCATACATTTTCTACAATGAACGGAGGAATTTTAAACAATCTGAACCCTTCAATACATCTGAGAGACATGCATCTATTTTGTTACAATATTTCCAAATGCAAACTTGCAAAAGATGGTTACGTGGTCAAACCAATGTGTATGGTCTGGATGAGGGGAGGCAGCAGGCTGCTGTTCAGAGACTAGATAAAGAGAGGGGAGAGATGAGGAGTGCCCATCTCCATGCAGCAGCAACAGGCTTTGTGGATCTGGGTCTGTGGTGTGGCTTTCAGGCTGTGGGTTAGTTGGTGCGCAGGGGAATACTAATGCAGCTCTTTGTCTTCCAGATCAGTGTACATTGGGCATTAGTGATGTCATGGATTTTGTGTTGGGCTCTTACACTCAAGGACACGTGTGTGTACTTAGGGGCACACGGGAGGATCCCTCTCCCGAAACAGACAGAGTGGTCCATACTATTTACTTCATTTAATATACAGTGCAGGTATGCAGTATACTCACTGTAAATGTGTATAAATCTATACTGTACACTATGTACATCCAAGAAGAAAGTATGTGTAAGTATGTTATACAAATGGAATAAACTACCTGAAATAGATGATGCCCTATCATTTACTTTGGTTGCATTTATTATCATCTGTAGTGAATGGCGTCTCTTTGACTACGTAATGTACTGATACCGTATGTATACAGTAAACTTAAAGGAACTCAGCAGCAGTAGCGACATTAATCGGAGGGGTGCTAAAATGCCTACCACCCTGCTGGTCTTGAATAACTCTCTGTGCCAAGCGCTTGACACTGCTTGCGTTAGTAGGGATCTTTTTTTTTAATGGCCCTATTTGCATGACAAAGTGTGCTTCTGATTCAAGGGTGCTGAGGAAGGTGGAGGTAGAGGGGAGAGTAGGCTGGCTGGAGGCAGAGGTGGACTGTTGGACAGAAAGGCTGTGATTTGTACCTCCTGGCTGGCAGCATCAGACGGACACTCCTCACCATGTACGGCAGAGGCTTCGCCACAGAGGCCAGTTAGCCAGGACATGCTGGAGACTGGAGCTGGACACTGGATGAATGGACTGGGCATATGTCAGAGGACACACAGTACATCGGAGTAGTGGTCATCAGGACGTAAGGAGAGTTACAGCAGCCTTGGCGTAACACTGAGCAGTGAGAGCTGGAGCAGGAGCAGCCTGTTCACTACAAGTCTACAGTAAGCCCAGTTACTCATCACATGTTGCAGTCTGGTTCTGAGGTACCTTTTATATGTGTTAGATGAGGAGTAGTGTAAAGCTATTTTATTTGACATAGTTCTCTTTGAAATATACAAAACATATAGTATAGTATCTATCATCTTTCAAATATTGTTTAACCACACATGTTTTTGTGCTGTGTTAGTCATTGTATTGTTGAACAGAAGTGAATTTGTCTTTGATATGAAAAGAGACTACAGCATGATCCATTGAAGTTAACCTAAATGTTCCCTGAAAGGCAGAGGCCAGTAAGCATTTTGTTTTCTTCCAGCTGTGGAACATTGAGAAGTAGAGATGACTGGAACCCTGCTGACTCCGGTTCTGCTCTGTTGCATAGTGGTAATGTCTATTCCTTTCTTACGTAAACTATGAAATCATTTGGAGAAAAAAACAAGTTCACATTTTCAGTGTTTTATTTTAGAAATGAATGCATTCGTTGGTAGATCTGATAAGTTTGATAGGCTTAACACAACTACTAATTTGACTGATTATTCGGTTTGTTTCTATTTTGAGATTATTGGATAAATAAATATCAAGGATATTACATGTCTATGCCATAGCCAACAGAATAAAGCAGTGTAAATGTTTTCCTTTATGGTAGGTGCTGTGTGAATGTGAGCCAACACAGCCAGGGCTAGACAGAGGAGAGAGGGGCTCAGAAGGTGAGTTCTGGAACTGTCAATCACTTTCAATGCCATGGCAGCAACTCTTACAATCTGATGTATGATGCTTGAAACTCTTTTGTACATCAAGGCTATTCCATGTTGTTTCCATAGAGATTTGCTCAAAGAGATGATAGAGGTGTTCCTGTAAAGTGTGATATCCACATGTGGACTGATCCATGCCTATTTGTGGTTGTGTGTTCCTGGTGTCATATTGACAGAGGGCAGCAGTCTGCGCCTGGTCCATCAAACATCAGACTGGGTGTTCCAGCTGGTCAACGTGTCCCTGGACCTCTCCCAGGCAGGGAGCTTCTGCAGGGGCCAGTTCAGCTCCCTCACCACCCTGGGCCAACCTGAAGACGAGGACGGAACCCTGGAGCTCCAGAGGCAGGCAGGCCTGCATGGACCCATATGGGTCAGGGACCCCAACAGACCAACTAGCAGGTCTCTGGCCCTCACCAAACAGTGTGAGTTAATAACTTAAACACCTACAGATGTAGGATCATAATTTGATCACTCTTTTGTTGCTGAGAATTTTCCTTCATAGCAGGAAACGCAAACTTGTAGTGTATTTTAGTTTTTAAAAGGCTTCTAAACTTTGTCATTTCCACTTTGAAATGTCAGACTTGATTTGCCCTAATGAAACAATTGATCAATCCCTACAAAAATGTCAATTAATTATAATCCACATAATAATTCACATTTCCTATTGCTGCAGGATTGTTTTTCTGCTGTAGAAAATTGGCTCAAATTAAGATCTTAGATCGGTATGTCCTGATGCAATATTGCATGATGATCTGTACTTTGGTGTTGTGGGTTTGGGTTAGGGTTAGCATTGAAAGTGATCTCCTTCTGTCTCTACCTGTTTAGATGTGTTGTTCCAAGCCCTGAACTTCCCCAGGGACTCCCAGGAGGGCTACGGCCGTGTCAACATGACGTTCCCGGCAATGCCAGCGGTGAGCGTGTGCGTCCGCGTGCAGTGGGACCCCCAGTGGTACCAGGTGTCCACCATGTACTCCTACGCCGCGGCCGTCTTCACCAACGAGTTCCAGCTGCGCGGGCAGTTGGACGGGACAGGACGCATCCTGCTGGCGCTCATTGTTCATGGGCAGCACCGCCCCTACAAGGCATCCTTCCCCAACGATGGGGCCTGGCACCACCTCTGTGTCACCTGGCGCAAGACTGACGGCCACTGGGCCATCTATGTGGATGGGGAGAGGGGGGACATGGGCTCCGGGTCTGACACCCCCAGGGACATACATGGAGATGGCATACTTATCCTGGGGCAGGACCAGGACTCGTTTGGGGGGAACTTCACTGAGCCCTTTGTAGGGAATATCACAGATCTGAATGTCTGGGACACAGCCTTGGAGCAGAGGCAGTTCCGTGCCCTGAATGGCTGCTCATCTTTGACCCAGGACGCTATCTTTACCTGGAGTATTGATAATATGACCCGTCACCCAGTGGTCAGAGAGGTGCCAGCCATGCTGTTCTGTCCAGGTGAGACTGCACCTACAGTCACACAGCAATGAGATACCCCTACATAGCAGTTGAATCTTGGCCAAAACTTTCTGTCAGCCATATTGTTTCACCTGCCCCCTTGTGGTCTCCTGCTCCTATTGCGGTACTTTACATTGATGAAGGATTTGTTCACTCATAAAATTCAGCTCACATTATTTGGGTGGCCTCCTGCAGGTTTTGATCAGAATGTAGGTCTTTTGATTCTTTCACATAGCATTTTAATTATCTTATGGTACCTCCTCAATAGGACATTCTATGGCAAACCTATAGCCCTTCTTCCAGACCAATCCATTTCTATTACTAATCCAATACCGAGGCAGTGGTGGTTGTTCCCAGTCTTCCGTCAGTTGGTTGTTGGAATCATTCAAGGTGATCTACCTCTAAAGAGGCCAGTGAAGCCAGTGGCTGTCTGCCTGAACACATCCACTATGTCTGTCTGAGAGAGAGACATGGGGGAGAGGAAACTGGTTAGCATGGTTCACTGGCTAAAGGCCATGTGGAGGGCAGAGGGACGGGGCTTCGTGCAAGTATGAGGTCTGCTTTACGAAGAGAATGGAGCTCTACTCAATAGTGAAAAGCAACAAAATGTTTAACCGTCATGAAAAATAATGGATTTCATTGCTATGTGTAACAAGTGAACTGACTCACGATGGATGGGCTTTTTGCTGGCATCCATTCTCAGTAAAAACACGGTCAAATCAATTGCAAGGAATTGTCTGTGTTTTCAAAGGTTGTTGAATATGATGAATATTAAAATATTATGGTATTTCTCTTATAAATTGCTTTAGATTTCAAATATGTTATGTTAGGCTACAGCATGCTAAAATAAACAAAATACTTAGAGGACTATGGATTAAACAAAAGTGTCACAAAATCAAGAACTCACTTGATGCAAGCGAGTCATTTAAATGTATTTCCATTAACTTTGGTAGAACAGATGATGTAGTCACTGGAGCTGTCTCATGCTGTGTGTGTGTGTGTGTTGTGTGAGCAGCGGTCCACAGGCAGAGGGCGATGCAGGGCTGCAGGACTCTAAAGGGCTGGTCTAGCCAACAGCTCCCCCTGTATGACTCTGCGGACTGCTCCACCACACTGCCCTTCATCTGCAGGACCAGCAGGGGTGAGACCTAGACTGCCACTACCTAGGACCAGACCATTACTTACATACTGTAACAAAGAGGGCTATCACAGTACTGCATGGCTCGTTACTGTACACCCATAAGTTGTCTACTTCTGAACAGACAAGTGAAATGAATTTTGCATCACATTAGGGAAACTGACTGAACATGAATATTTGTGACTTTGTACAATGCTAGTAACTACCCTCACCAAACATCAGAGAGGAACCATGGACTGTCTCTGACATGACTGTTTGTTACAGAGCGCTATGTTAAGATGAAGGAGTTGAGTGAGTCTCAGCGCTCCCATCCCAGTCCCTTCATGCACCAGCTCATGCAGCTCTCCAATGGAACGCAGGTAAAGACTGATTACTGTAAATCGTTGGTTGTTCTGTCAGTGAATTGGTTGTTCTGTCAGTGAATTGGTTGTTCTGTCAGTGAATTGGTTGTTCTGTCAGTGAATTGGTTGTTCTGTCAGTGAATTGGTTGATCTGTCAGTGAATTGGTTGTTCTGTCAGTGAATTGGTTGTTTTGTCAGTGAATTGGTTATTCTGTCAGTGAATTGGTTGTTCTGTCAGTGAATTGGTTGTTCTGTCAGTGAATTGGTTGTTCTGTCAGTGAGCTATGTTCAATATTATTTTAACCCTGTTTTTGACTTCCTCTCCATCCTCTGCTGTGTGTGTGTGTGTGTGTGTGTGTGTGTGTGTGTGTGCATGCTTGTGTATTAGGGCATGGAGGGTGTGATGGGGGAGCAGCCAGGGGGCCAGATGAGCTGGGGTCAGGCGTCCAGTCTGCTCAACATGTCCAGGCAGGCCCTGGAGGACACTAGGGAGGGGCTGCAGCCAGGGGACATGCTGTCCCTGGTCCAGCTGCTAGCGCGGGTTGCAGACGTGCCCACAGACACGGCCGCAGTAGGCAACGACAGCCTGGCCACCACCAGCGCCGGGGAGCTCAGCCACACCTTTATCACTGTGGCTGACAGCATCATCAGCCAGGACAACGCCCCCAAGTGGCAGGCCATCAAACAGGTACCAATCAATTATTCAAAAGTTTTTATAAAGCCCTTCTTACATCAGGTACCAGAGAGGCAGGCTAAAACAATGACTGGGAACAGGTGGAGGTAGAGCCGCCAAGGTGTTGGGAACATAAACAAGAGTATTACAGTGTTATTTGAGCATATCTCCACTAGAGGGCAGTAAGCTCAAATGGATAATGTGAATGAAAAACTATCAAATGAATGGTTACACTTGGCTAGATTAGTGTACTTGTACAGAGCACATAGGGTTGAATCTTGATCAAACTTAATCGCAGATACACTCAATTTAATCTGCTCTAGATTGCATGAAAATCGGGCATGACAATAAACAGGTTGAATTTGTATATTGATGCAGCACTTTTTCACTGACTATTATGATCTCTGGGAATTTTCAAATGTGTGTGAACATTTTGAAGATAATATCCATTATTGTCTTTGTTGAATGTTCTTCAAAGGAACACAGTGAAGTGTTTTGTGCTATTATGGTTAACAGATCCCATCCAAAACAATTACTCAGACATGTCTAATATTATACTTCATATAAACAGCAAGTATTTCATGTCTATGTATCCTAGTGCTAGCCATATGATAAGCGTTCATATTGTTGCAGATCTTGCCTCCCCCATTTCACCCACCTCCCCCACCTCCCCTCCCCCAGGCCTCTCTACCCTCCAAGGTCACAGCAGTACAGCATAGCCAGACTGAATGTATTAGAGCAGCTTGAGGACTGAAACACTGTGGCTTTCCTCATCCACATAGCACTGCTTCACCCACAGTGTCTGCTCTATCCAATAACTACAGCCAGGAGTCTCCTGACCGCCTGACCAAACTCTGGGTCCTAGTTATAGGCTTAATATCCTGGTCAGGTCACGTGGTCAGGTGAAACTCCTGGCCCTACCAATGACCAGTATATCTCTATGATTCAACCCCATACCCTTATCCCCACCTTGTCCTAGGTGGTGAGTGGACCGATGGCTGTGGTCAAGAGCATTGACCGCATGGTGACCAGTCTGAGCACTCGGCTGATGGCAGAAACGGACCATCTACTCATCCACAGCTCCAACATCAGTGAGTCACTTAGTAGATTACAGTACATTCTCTAGACTGTTAGAGTGTGTTCTGTGTGCTGCTGAAAGGCTGAGAGAGCGGACCGACCATAGAATTAGGAATTAGAACACTATAATAGGATCTCTATGGGACAGACATACTACAACACAAATCAATATCGAACCGATAATATCTAATTCAGAATTGGCCACTTAAAAATGTTATTGGTTCGGTCTTGCTTTGTGTTGTGTGTTTACTGCTATGCAGAGACATCTGGACTTCTTTTAGACCCCGCCACATGAGCTCCATGCTGGTCCTTTCCTTAGTTCTTCACTAGCTCTATGCACACTCACTAGACTCTACCCACACACTCAAACATACTACACTGACACTCCACACACACACACACACACACACACACACACACACACACACACACACACACACACACACACGCACACACATACACACACACACACACACACATACATATTGACGCCACACACACATTCACACATAAACACACTTTCACACTCTTCACATACGCTGCTGATGCTACTCTGTTTATTTTCTATCCTGATTGTCCAGTCACTTTTACCCCTACCTACATGTACATACTGTATTACCTCAATTACCTCAACTACCTCGTACCCCTGCACATTGACTCGGTACCAGTACTACAACCATTCCTCTTACTATAGTATTATGTTAATTCCACTGAGAATATGTCTTTATGTGATTCAGAGCTGGAGGTTCGGCAGCAGAGACTGGGAGAGAGATCTAGTGGGCCTAAGTTCTGTGGTCGAGACGTAGAGAGCGACACCAACATAGACTGTATCTCAGTCCCCACGCAGAACATGCAGAATCTCCATGACAACGGTGAGAGACAGCCCTGAGAGCGTATCTCATCTGCACTCCTTCAGCCATAGCCTAGTGCTTTACAGTCTCAACCATGCATTCCACTAACAGTAAACACCTAGTGAAGCAGGATTTTATTTGACATACCACGCATTTATCAAGCACAGTTTTGTAGGCATATCCCACTGGGCACACCATGTCATTTCAATGTGGATAATTGGGTAATTTTTGGTTGAGATGTTGATCAATGAGATTACAACCTATATTCACCCACTCAAAACTAAAACCAAAAGTTTGTTAAATTTCCAATGTGTTATCACAATGCTTTCAACCATCTAAAAGCACAACCAAATTCCAATGGAAAAACAATGTCATGTTTTTGGTTTACACCCAAATGTCTATCACTGCGCTTTCAACCATTTAAAATCACAGCAAAGTTCAAATGGGAATACAATGTCAGATATTTTCTTTATTTATACAACAAATTGATGTGTTATCACTTTGCTTCATCTAATAGCATAACTAAATGACCTGGATTGCAGTTGAGATTACATTAAAAGTACATGGCGCAAGTGATCAATGCCTTTCGAGATTCTGCGCAGATTATTACAGCAATTGTGAAGATATCCACAGACCTGACAACCTATCCATGTTATCTTGAACATACACGCTTTATATGATTATATAAAAATAAATGTATAGTTACATAAGGTTGAATGTTACATTAGTTTGTAAGATAGCCTTAACCTTAGGCTATTTACTGTATTACAAAAGTAATATTGAATTGTGTTTGGTTGACAACCTAACCAAATATCAACATTTAAAGGAGATGTGACACCGGGTAAAAACTGGTTGAATCAACATTGTTTCCACGTCATTTCAACCCAAAAAATCTATGTGATGACATTGAATCAATGTGGAAAACTAATTGGATTTGTAAAAAGTTATCAACGTAAGGGCAGTTCGTCTTATAAAAAAATATATATATATCCAATGACATGGTGACGTTTTTTGTTGATTTCACGTTGAATTCAAATTAGTTGACAACTCAACCAAATGTAAATTAAGACATTGAACTGACGTCTATGCCCAGTGGATAGTGACTACTGCTTGGGTAGTTCCATCTGAGCCACTGGCTTAAACACATTCTTTAACTTTTATTTTTGTTGAGTATGAGACGTTAATCCAACATATAATTTATTAACTTGTCGACAAGTTAATAGGCTATTTATTGTATTTCAAAAGTGATATTCAATTGTGTTTGGTTGTCAATGCAACCAAATATCAACATTTGAAGGATATTTATATTCTGCTTGGATAGTTCCATCTGTGCCACTGACTAAGTCCGGCTTTAATTCCAGTTTGTCTACAAATGAATAATGTATATGTTGGATTCACGTCTACATCTCAACCAACAATCTAAACTAAAGAATAGGACTAAATCAAACTTTAAATGCACTTTCAACAACGTTTGATTTACTCCTATTCTTTAACTTAGATTTTGGTTGGGATGGAGACGTGAATCCAACATATCAATTATTCATTTATATACAAAGTGGAATTAAAGCCAGAACCAAGTCAGGGGCACAGATGGAACTATCCAAGCAGAAGTTGATGTTTGGCTGTGTTGACAACCAACCATACACAATTCAACATCACTAAATATCATTACATTTTAAATCAACCAGAACTTGAAACCCTAGGCCTAATGTATTAGTTGAATTCTGGGTTTAATCGAAACAACAGCTGTTGATGACTTTGAAAATGCTATATAGGCCTAAATAGCATAATTGATGATATATGAGTGATTAAGTATATTCACATTTCATTCACTCTGTTAAACCTACCCTTTAGAATTACTTCCATTGCAACAATGAATCTATTTAGTTTTTAAGTGTAGATCTCTCAACAATCATTCTCACGATAGCACATTGGTAATAGTCAGTGACAAATATCAAAGCTTGGTTTAAACCTTGGATCGGTAGCTGTAAATAAATACATTCTCTAGTAGGAGGTGCTGCCCAGACAAATTGTGTTTTTTTCTGATAGTGGATATAACGTTGAAGATCTGACATTGTTTTAAAGGTACAAATTCAACATATTTTATACAAGGTTTGTCTATGTTGAAATTTCACTCTCAAAACAACAGTTTTTTCAAATGCAATGTATTTTCCACAAAGATTCCAAGTCACAATAAGTTGACAAATGACGTTGAAACAGCATTGATTCAACCAGTTTGTGCCCAGCAGGATATGTACTGGTACAGACTTGTCAATGCATGGTACAGACAGTATGTATTCATGCATTTGCACTCCCAAGGCCTTTAGTCAACTATTCATTACAATCTATATTAACTGGCTATTGTGAGACATAGCATTGATCTGTGTTTCCACTTAGTGCTGCATGTTAAACTGTCTAGTGTTCTTAGAAGACAGTGACACTCAGTTTGGTTAGTGGAGATGTGTTGTTTATGTTGATGTTGTATGAGCAGGCTTCCAGAAGGTGACTGTGGTCAACACGTGGTACAGTTCCCTGCGGCCTCTCTTCAACTCAGAGGAGAACATCACAATGTTTCCCATCGTCACTGATGGCATCCAGAGGTACGGAAGACGAGAACTCTGAAATGTTTTAGACCAAGGTCACGTTCAGTAGGCACGAAATGAGGAGAAATAATTTTAAACAGGGCGAGTCGTTTTTTCATTAATTACTGTAGATTTGAATCAGTCCAAGGATCGGATCCATTTTTTCAATTTTCGCCTAAAATGACATACCCAAATCTAACTGCCTGTAACTCAGGACCTGAAGCAAGGATATGCATATTCTTGATATCATTTGAAAGGAAACACTTTGTGGAAATGTGAAATTAATGTAGGAGAATACAACACATTAGATCTGGTAAAAGATAATACAAACCAAAAAACATGCGTTTTCAATATTTTTGTTGTTGCATGATCTTTGAAATGCAAGCAAAAGGCCAGACAGTGATGTAGGATTCTAGGTGTAATTTAGATGTTGTCCACAAGATGGCAGCAGTGTGTGTGCAACGTCTCAGACTGCTCCAGTGAAGAATTACATCACTACACAATATTTTGTATCAAGTCTGCCAGGAGTTTTCCCAAATGTGCTGAATTGATAAATGTATACATTTTCAAGTACATAACTATAGAGAACATACAAAAACACTATGGTAATAAAAAATTTAAGTTTACACACTCCCAGGAATGTCATACATGATGGATCATTAGCTTCCCTACAGAAAAGACACTAACCTTCACACCTCTAGATGGCCGGGCGGGGGTGGGTGTGGAGCCAGAGACAGCAGTGGGGTCAAACTGTAGAACCCAGTTCCTACGTTTGAATATAAAAATGGATTTTTCAAACAAAACGACACTGCATTTTATCTCTGGGACCCTCAGGATGACAAATCAGAGCAAGATTACTGAATGTAAGTACATTATTAACCTTCGGAGGTGAATGTATCAAACCAGTTGCCGTGATAAAAGTGTTTTGTTGTTGTACACAATCCTCAAACAATAGCATGGTATTTTTTTGCTGTAATAGCTACTGGAAATTGGACACTGTAGTTAGATGAACAATCATGTAAGCTTTCTGCCCATATAAGACATGTCTATGTCCCAGAAAGTTGGCTGTTGTTTCCAACGCCATTCTAGTCACATATCGCATATTGAGCAGCAACTGTCCCGGTAATTTTCCATTAAGATTTCTTTCTCCATTAGTGCCTACTGAGCATGATCCAGTGTTGATACACAGCCTTATGTGTGACTGTCACCATATGGCCTGTGCTGTGCTATGTGTGTCAGGTACCTGGGCACCATCCTGGGCTCCTCTGTCATCTCTACTACAGTCCTGGGGGATGGACAGCCTGTCAGCATGGCTGTACGCTTCCAGCTCCAACACAGAGCTCAAGTAAGGACCTCAGTGTCTCACACTCACATGGACTATATTTCCTCTATACACTATATACCTCTGCCTCTTTCACAGAGAATATGATATATCCCTCTATCTCCTTCATAAGCCTGTCCTTTACTGTAAGTGGGAAATTATGTCCTGTTCCATCAATTCCTTTAGAATCCTGCAGGGACCGTGTATGACCCAATCTGTGCATTCTGGGACTTTGATCTGATGTGAGTATAGTGACAGCACATTCTCTGCCATTATGTCTAGCAGGTTGACGTTTATTGGGATGAGTCTTTTCCTGGAGGCAGAACTGAGCGATTTCTACTAGATGGCCAGCTGCAAAGTCAAAATTGGCTATATTGTAAAAATGTAAGGTTAGGATTAGACATTAGGGTTAGCAGTGTGGTTAAGGTTAGGATTAAGGTTAGGGTTAGGTTTAAAATCAGATTGTATGACTTTGTGGCTGTGCCAGCTAGTGACCAATCTGCAGAGCTGCCTCCAGAACAAGATTCATGACGAAACACGCTAACCTGCTTACATCTATAGAAATCAGTGTTTGATTTATTAGTGTAATGGTTACCATACATTTTTATGAAAGTGTAAAACTGTTGTCCCCCTCTAGGCCAGAGGCAGGTGGGTGGTGGTCTACTAAAGGCTGTGCAGTCATCTCTAAACAGTATGACTCCACTGTCTGCTTCTGCAACCACACCACCAACTTTGCCCTGCTGATGCAAGTCTATGAAGTCCAGGTTAAGGTCCATTCTATCCTCCACATTGTGAAATAGTACAATAGACAGTAGTCAACAGACACTTATAGTCTGTATAGTTAAGTAATAATGCCTGAGAACCCGGGAATTATCATGTGACAACTCCCGACAAAGGCTGTTCTGAGTGGGTCAAAACATGAAAAAAGAACTAACGACCATCACGATGCAAAAAAAATGTACTCTCTAAAATAATGTTTTTAATGATAAAATGTCATTCGGGTTAGGGGAGGGTTTGGCCGGCCGGGATTTTCTTGTCCCATCGCGTTCTAGCGACTCCTTGTGGCGGGCCGGGCACCTCCACGCTGACTTCGGTCGCCGGCTAGACGTTGTTTCCTCCTACACATTGGTGTGGCTGGCTTCTGGGTTAAGTGAGCAGTGTGTCAAGAAGCAGTCCAGCTTGGCAGGGTCGTGTTTCGGAGGACACATGGCTCTCGACCTTCGCCTCTCCTGAGTCTGCAGGGGAGTTGCAGCGATGGGACAAGACTGTAACTACCAATTGGATATCACGAAAAAGGGAAAAAATTGTTTTCATTAAAAACATGATTTTAAAGACTTAAAAATGTTTTGCATTGTGAAGTTGCTACCCAAGCGGGCTGGTCGTTAGTTCCTTTCTCATGTTTTGACCCAGTCGTTAATTCTAATCATTCTATTCATTCGATGTTGCTATGCTAAACAAATTATTGGCATGTAGCTAGCTAGCAAATATTCAATGATGATGAGACCAAAGAACTTCAATAAATATTGATTTAATAAATATCCAATAGGCCTCTATTATGGTTGGCGAGTCCGAGCTAACCAAGCTAGTTGGTGATGTTAATAGTGACGTTTCCATTAATGACACGAGTGGAAGAACTGTCCATGGTCCTGGTGCTGGTTGGTGACAGCCAGTGCGTTCCTCTTCTTTGCTGGCACGGGAGGGATTGCATTTGTAAAAATAATACATAGTTGCACAGCTCGTAGAGGCAGACAGGTAGGTTTATACAACCCCCAGCTGTTGCAAACCAAATAGTAGCATGGAAAAATAATATGTAGACGCTTTTTTCCTGAGGGAGATTACATTTATGAATGTCCTGCCTGGGCTACGAACAGTTGAATTATGACATTAACACATCATGGTCTTTTTTGGGAGTTGTTATCCCACAACTCCCGCATATCAACCAATCAGCATCCAGGATCCAAACAACCTGTTTTATAGTTAAGCAATAAGGCCCGACGGGGTGTGGTATATGGCCAATATACCACGACTAAGGGCTGTTCTTACGCACAACGCAACGCGGAGTGCCTGGACACAGCTCTTAGCCGTGGTATATTGGCCATATATCACAAACCCCTGAGTTGCCTTATTGCTATTATGAACTGGTTACCAGTGGTGTAAAGTGATTAAGTAAAAATACTTTAAAGTATTACTTAAGTAGTTTTTGGGGGTATCTGTACTTTACTTTACTATTTATATTTTTGACAACTTTTACTTTTACTTCACTACATTCCTAAAGAAAATAATGTACTTTTTACTCCATACATTTTCCCTGACACCCAAAAGTACTCATTACATTTTGGATGCTTAGCAGGACAGGAAAATTATCCAATTCACGCACTTATCAAGAGAACACATGGTCATCCCTACTGCCTCTGATCTGGTAGACTCACTAAACACAAATGCATCATTTGTAAATGATGTTGGAGTGTGCCCCTGACTATCCGTACATTTTCAAAACAAGAAAATGGTGCCATCTGCTTTGCTTAACATAAGGAATTTGAAATGGTTTATACTTTTACTTTAACTTTTGATACTTAAGTATATTTTAGCAATTACATTTAGTTTTCATACTTAAGTATATTTAGAACCAAACTAGACTTTTACTCAAGTAGTATTTTACTGGATGACTTTCACTTTTACTTGAGTACCTTGCTATTAAAGTATCTATACTTTTACTCAAGTATGACAATTGGGTACGTTTTCCACCACTGCTGGTTACCAACGTAATTAGAACAGTAAAAATAAATGTTTTGTCATACCCGTGGTATACGGTCTGATATACCACAGCTGTCAGCCAATCAGCATTCAGGGCTCGAACCACCCAGTTTATAATCTCTGATACCTACTCATGTGTGTCTGTGTGACAGAGGAGTCCAGAGAATGAGAGAGCCCTCCAGGTGATGACGTTCATTGGCTGTGGAGTGTCTCTGTGTGGCCTACTCTTCACCTTCATCCTCTTCTTCGCTGTGGGGTGAGTGGTGCCCTGCTCCAGCGAATAATCTACTAGCTTGTACAATACATCTGTCTGTTTGAATGATTCACTCTGTCTGTAAATCACTTCTCTTTACCATGCTGAGCAGACAAATTGCTGCTGTGTTTTCTATGACTGTATGATGACTGACTCACAGTCAGTTTGTCTGTATGTTGGTCTGACCTTGATCATCTCTCTGTGTCCCTCTCCCCTGTCTGGCCTGGTGTGGTGTGGGGGCAGAGTTCCTAAGTCTGACCGCACCACTGTCCATAAGAACCTGATCGTGGCTCTGGGGATAGCTGAGCTGCTGCTGATGTGCAGTGACTGGGCCTCTGCTAATGAGGTTGGACTCTTTACATGGCTGTGTCTGTCTTTAAACATCTCACTCTCTGTCTGTGGTTATGGGTACTATGGACCAGAGGAGGGCATAGGGTCAGTTTTGTCAGTGATCCAGGAGTCTGTAGGCTTTTAGCTGCTTCTGTCGTTGAATGTATGATAGGACTCCATTCTCTTCTCTGGACTAAAGTACTATATGTGCGTTACTTTCTATTGTTTTTTAACTTGTGTCACCATGTAAGAGTAACTAGTGGACAAGTATCTATAGTGACAGTAACCATGTCAATGCCATGTCCCTCCTGTCCACTAGGGGGCATGTCTTCTGGTGACGGCCTTGCTGCACCTCTTCTTCATGGCCTCCTTCTCCTGGATGCTGGTGGAGGGGCTACTGCTGTGGAGTAAGGTGGTGTCCGTCAACATCAGCGAGGACCGCAGGATGAAGATGTACTACGGCATCGGCTGGGGTAAAATACCCTGCAGAATCACACATCACTACTTATTATTAATGATACTGTACAATGTTCCCATACATTCCACACAGGACTCATCCACTCACATAAGATCCTGTCCTATATTATATAGTACATAGCAGTATTGTTTGGTAAGAACACAGTGCTGTCTGGAACGCAACTCATCTAGACCAAAGGTTGTGTTCATTCGAAGAGTGTGTGCATTCAAAAAGCTAAACACACTCATGATGATGTTTTATAAGATGCCCAGATATATCGGCCAGCTGTCTGAGGTTTTCACTTTGTTCAGACTAAATAGAATGGCTGGTGAATGGACAGTTGGTGCCTACTGCAGTTTCTGGTCCTGTACCACAGCAATGTAAACTCTCTTCACTAAAGATATTCATGTGTTGTATGAATATAAGAGACCTGGTGAATTAAAAGCAAAAAATATTGTGTTATTTTTGCAGGTCTGCCTGTTGTGGTTGTTGGTGTAACCTTGACGATATCCCTGGACAAGTACAAAGCAGACAGTCACTGCTGGCTCAATGTGGAGACTGATATGATTTGGGCCTTTGTGGGACCTGTTCTGTTAATCTTGGTCGTATGTAGCTTCACTTCACTTATTGGCTTTGCTTGATTGCATGCGTGTGTGTGTGTGTGTGTGTGTGTGTGTGTGTGTGTGTGCGCTTGCGTTTCTGTGTGTGTGTGCTTGCATGTGATGTTTACTAATGTGTCATACACGTGTCATTATGCAACAATATGGCATGTCCATCGGTTGTTCTGAGACTTTGTGTACTCCTAGGTCAATGCAGTGGTGCTGTGCCGGGTTGTCATGGTGACGGTGTCCAGCGCTCGTCGTCAAGCAAAGAAGCACACTCCCAGTTCAGCATCTAAACTCCACACCTTTGACCTGACCTGGTGAGTCACCACACTATAGCCCATTCTCTCTCTATATATATATATATACAGTTGAAGTCGGAAGTTTACATACACTTAGGTTGGAGTCATTAAAACTTTCAACCACTCCACAAATTTCTTGTTAACAAACACAAACTGTGCCTTTAAACAGCTTGGAAAATTCCAGAAAATTATGTCATGGATTTAGAAGCTTCTGATAGGCTAATTGATATAATTTTAGTCAATTGGAGGTGTACATGTGGATGTATTTCAAGGCAGGAGGAGACGCGTTCTGTCTCCTAGAGATGAACGTACTTTGGTGCGAAAAGTGCAAATCAATCCCAGAACAACAGCAAAGGACCTTGTGAAGATGTATCTATATGCACAGTAAAACAAGTCCTATATCGACATAACCTGAAAGGCCGCTCAGCAAGGAAGAAGCCACTGCTACAAAACCGTCATAAAAAAAGGCAGACTACGGTTTGCAACTGCACATGGGGACAAAGATCGTACTTTTTGGAGAAATGTCTTTGGGTCTGATGAAACAAAAATAGAACTGTTTGGCCATAATGACCATCGTTATGATTGGAGGAAAAAGGGGGCCGCTTGCATGCCGAAAAACACCATCCCAACCGTGAAGCACGGGGATGGCAGCATCATGCTGTGGGGGTGCGTTGCTGCAGGAGGGACTGGTGCACTTCACAAAATAGATGGCATCATGAGGAAGGAAAATTATGTGGATATATTGAAGCAACATCTCAAGACATCAGTCAGGAAGTTAAAGCTTGGTCGCAAATGGGTCTTCCAAATGGACAATGACCCCAAGCATACTTCCAAAGTTGTTGCAAAATGGCTTAAGGACAACAAAGTCAAGGTATTGGAGTGGCCATCACAAAGCCCTGACCTTTTTTTTTATTTATTTTTATTTTTTGTCATTTAGCAGACGCTCTTATCCAGAGCGACTTACAGGAGCAATTAGGGTTAAGTGCCTTGCTCAAGGGCACATCGACAGATTTTTCACCGACAGACCTTTTTCACCTAGCGACCTTTCGGTTACTGGCACAATGCTCTTACCCACTAAGCTACCTGCCGCCTCAATCCTATAGAAAATTTGTGGGCAGAAAAGTGAAAAGGCATGTGCGAGCAAGGAGGCCTACAAACCTGACTCAGTTACAGCAGCTCTGTCAGGAGGAATGGGCAAAAATTCACCCAACGTATTGTGGGAAGCTTGTGGAAGGCTACCCAAAACGTTTGACCCAAGTTAAACAATTTAAAGGCAATGCTACCAAATACTAATTGAGTGTATGTAAACTTCTGACCCACTGGGAATGTGATGAAAGAAATCAAATCTGAAATAAATCATTCACTCTACTATTATTCTGACATTTCACTTCTTAAAATAAAGTGGTGATCCTAACTGACCTAAGACAGGGAATTTTTACTAGGATTAAATTTCAGGAATTGTGAAAAACTGAGTTTAAATGTATTTGGCTAAGGTGTATGTAAACTTCCGACTTCAACTATATATACACTACATTGCCAAAAGTATGTGGACACTTGCTCGTCAAACATCTAATTCCAAAATCATGGCCATTAATATGGAGTTGGTCCCCCCTTTGCTGCTATAACAGCCTCCGCTCTTCTGGGAAGGCTTTCCACTAGATGTTGGAACATTGCTGCGGGGGCTTGCCTTCCCCAAACAAAGTTGGAAGCACAGAATCGTCTAGAATGTCATTGTATACTGTAGCGTTAATATTTCCCTTCACTGGAACTAACGGTCCAAGCCCCAACCATGAAAAAACAGTCTCAGACCATTATTCCTCTTCCAACAAACTTTACAGTTGGCACTATGCTTTGGGACAGGTAGCGTTTTCCTGGCATCCTCCAAACCCAGATTAGTCCGTCGGACTGCTAGATGGTGAAGAGTGATTAATCGCTCCAGACGACACTTGGCATTGCGTATGGTGATCTTAGGCTTGTGTGTGGCTGCTTGGCCATGGAAACCCATTTCATGAAGCCCCCTACAAACAGTTCTTGTGCTGACGTTGCTTCCAGAGGCAGTTTGGAATTCGGTAGTGAGTGTTGAAACCGAGGACAGACGATTTTTACACGTTACGCGCTTCAGCACTTGGCTGTCCCATTCTGTGAGCTTATGTGGCCTACCACTTCGCGGCTGAACTGTTGTTGCTCCTAGACGTTTCCACTTCACAATAACAGCACTTACAGTTAACCAGGGCAGCTCTAGTTGGAAAGGTGGCATCCTATGATGGTGCCACACTGAAAGTCACTGAGCTCTTCAGTATGGGCCATTCAGCAACTGGTGTGGCTGAAATAGCTACATCCACTCATGTGAAGGGGTGTCCACATACATTTGTGCATATATTTCCTTGTCTCTCTCTCTTTCTCTCTCTCTGTTTCTCTCTTTTTCTCTCTCTATATATCTCTCTCGCTATCTCTCCCTCTCTCTCTCTGTGTTCCTGGCTTTCTCTCTCTCTCTTTCTCTCAGGAGCTTCCAGCATGGTTGTTAATTAATGTGAATGAGCTGACCGCTGGCCCCGGAGTACCCCTCAAAGAGCTGCTAGTTAATTTAGATTTACTGAGGTTTCATCCAGAAGAGAGGGGAGAAGATATCAACCTCAGTCTTCCTCAGAGCAGAGAATATACTTATAGAAACAACCCACTGTTCTCACCAAGCAGGAAGAAGTTGGTCATCATCATATAATCAGGAACTACTATCCACACAGCCTCATCAACAAGTTGGCTAACTCACTAAAGCCAGGATAAAGCACATATTGTAGGTAGTAAAGGGGTGTCCACATATATCTGGCCATGTAGTGTATATCTTTCCCTGTCTCTCTCTCTTTCTCTCTCTCTCTGTTTCTCTATCTGTTTCTCTCTCTCTCTCATCCACTCTCTCATCGACACTCTCATCCACTCTCCCATACGCTCTCTCATCCTCTCTCTCATCCACTCACTCATCCTCTCTTTCCCTGACTCTCCTGCTCTCTCACTCACAAACACACGTGTCACGTGCCTGTGACTCGACCCCAACATCCAACCCTTGGTGGCTTTTCATGGTCTGCTTTATATGTGTGAGATATAATGAGCTAAATGTGTGTTGAGGGCTGAGTCAGAATATGTTTAATTTGAAGCTCAATAGAATAGGAAGTTTTCAAATCCACAGGTGACAGATCCACACAGACAAACTGAACAGATTCGAGCAGAGAGACAGTGACTGTGTGAGAATAAGGTAGTTTGAGTTTGAAGTAGTGGGAGTTGTGTGGGTCTTATCAGCCTACCACCTGGTCAGAGAGAGAGAGAGAGAGAGAGAGAGAGAGAGAGAGAGAGAGAGAGAGAGAGAGAGAGAGAGAGAGAGAGACTCTGTCTGGGTGGGTGTCTGTTGGTCTGTGTTCTTTTCACTGAGCTCATTGTCTGCTTAATGTGGACTCTAAACGGGGACCAGAGCCTAGTGTTCAGTCCTGTCCCAACAATATGGAAAGGTTCGCAACATGCTATACTCATATAGCGACATAGCTGCCTACGTGTAGAGTCGTGGTCAAAAGTTTTGAGAATGACACAAATATTAATTTTCACAAAGTCTGCTGCCTCAGTTTTTATGATGGCAATTTGCATATACTCCAGAATGTTATGAAGAGTGATCAGATGAATTGCAATTAATTGCAAAGTCCCTCTTTGCCATGAAAATGAACTTAATCCCCCAAAAACATTTCCACTGCATTTCAGCCCTGCCACAAAAGGACCAGCTGACATCATATCAGTGATTCCCTCATTAACACAGGTGAGAGTGTTGACGAGGACAAGGCTGGAGATCACTCTGTCATGCTGATTGAGTTAGAATAACAGACTGGAAGCTTTAAAAGGAGGGTGGTGCTTGTCCGGAGAAGACAAGGTGAGCGCTACCATCAGTCCTGTGTCATGCCAACAGTAAAGCATCCTGAGACCATTCATGTGTGGGGTTGCTTCTCAGCCAAGGGAGTGGGCTCACTCACAAGTTTGCCTAAGAACACAGCCATGAATAAAGAATGGTTTCCGACACATCCTCCGAGAGCAACTTCTCCCAACAATCCAAGAGCAGTTTGGTGACGAACGATGCCTTTTCCAGCATGATGGAGCACCTTGCCATAAGGCAAAAGCGATAACTAAGTGGCTCGGGGAACAAAACATGGCCATGGCCAGGAAACTCCCCAGACCTTAATCCCATTGAGAACATGTGGTTAATCCTCAAGAGGCGGGTGGACAAACAAAAACCCACAAATTCTGACAAACTCCAAGCATTGATTATGCAAAAATGGGATGCCATCAGTCAGGATGTGGCCCAGAAGTTAATTGACAGCATGCCAGGGCGGATTGCAGAGGTCTTGAAAAAGAAGGGTTAACACTGCAATTATTGACTCTTTGCATAAACTTAATGTAATTGTCAATAAAAGCCTTTGACACTTACGGAATGCTTGTAATTATACTTCAGTATACCATAGTAACATCTGACAAAAATATCTAAAAACACTGAAGCAGCAAACTTTGTGAAGACCAATGCTTGTGTCATTCTCAAAACCTTTGACCACGACTGTAGAGACAAGACAAATACATGTATATTGTACACACTGCTGATCTATGAACGCCAAGACCATATTTCATACTAGATTTCTGAAATGCAATTTTTCTTCTCATTCATCACCTGTTCATTTGCTCGTAAAAAGAGTGAAGGAGTAAGCAAGTCATCTTTGCCCCCTCCGCAGTCTATCTGTTCCCTGTAAGAATGTGATGACGTCACAAGATTAGAAAGAAGACTAAATTGAAAAGAAAAGCAAAGGAAGAAGAGGAACTACTCACTTTGTCCTTGTAGACATAGTTCAGTGTGAACTCAATCTCCTGGCCCAGGTGCAGCAAGAGGACAGCAATAGAAGTTTGAACAAATAACCGTAATGTTATTTCACGTATAAGCACATAGCAGATGAAACGGATGATTGTAAAGAATGAAGAGCACGACTGCAGTGCCCTGTGAACCTTTGTGAGGATGAAAACATGATGCGAATCCAAGGAGTAACTATTTCATGTTTTTGCTCCACTGCCATCGAAGGTCCTCTGTGTATTACGCTTTTTGTTGTATTACTTTTGACACTAAAGGACAGGTTCACTTTTTTTTCACCAAATCTGTATTTTGGATGTAAATGGTATGTTATAGACGGGTTGGTTGTTTAGTAACAAAACCGAAGCGTGCGCAACGATGGGGCAAAACATACATTGCTGGCTTAGATTGTTGACAACATGTAAACTATATTTTGTCTCCAACAAAACATACAAATATTACAATGAGCACTTGTTGTCTATCAAATACATCGTTACAGTTGTTGGTTAACTAGTAAGCAAATTTGAGCCATATTAGCATAGATGTGACATCAGTCAAAACACCTCAAAACAATACATGGTATCAAGAACAAGATAAAACTAGCTGAAAAGAGACACCTACGATACCCCACATTGCAGCGTCTTGTCATGGTTGCTAGCTATCTGGTCATCCAGAATCCCAACAACACACATCCTTCTGCCCCATTGAAGTGCACGCATCGTTTTTGTGACGTTGTCCAGACACTTTTTTGCAATTTCAATGGTTTTGAGAAACTTAACCCGCCAGCGATAGACTGTCTCATGCTCGTTTTGCAGTTGCAGGGGCACAGATAAAACATGAACAAAGGCTCCAAAAACAGCCAAATCACAAAAATATTTATCTGGACACTATAACATGACCTTTAATTCCAAAATACAGATTTGGTTTAAAAAAAAAGTGAACCTGTCCTTTAAGCGGGCCGAAATGGCTGCTACACTCCTTGAGAGGAATTTATGGAGGGGGAAAAACATTTAAAGTCCAAACTTCCAAATCAGAGACACAGAGCATATACAGTGAGTGTACAAAACATTAGGAACAACTTACTAATATTGAGTTGTACCCCCTTTTGCCCTCAGAACAGCCTCAATTCGTTGCGGCATGGACTGTACAAGGTGTCGAAAGTCTTCTACAGGGATGCTGGCCCATATTGACTACAATGCTTCCCACAGCTTGCCAATTTGGCAGGATGTCCTTTGGGTGGTGGACCATTCTTGATACACATGGGAAACTGTTGAGTGTGAAAAACCCAGCAGCATTGCAGTTCTTGACACACTCAAACCAGTGCGCTTGGCACCTACTACGCTTGGCACCTACTACTATATCCCGTTCAAAGGCAATTAAATATTTTGTCTTGCCGATTCAGCCTCTGAATGGCACACATGCACAATCCATGTCTCAATTGTCTCAAGGCTTCAAAATCCTTCTTTAACCTGTCTCCTCCCCTTCATCTACAGTGATTGAAGTGAATTAACAAGTGACATCAATAAGGGATCATAGCTTTCACCTGGATTCACCTGGTCAGTCTGTCATGGAAAGAGCAGGTGTTCCTAATGTTTTATACACTCAGTGTATATAATCTTAACATAATAATGTGACATTTTGAAAAACTTAAACTGAATTTAAATTGAATCCAGTCAAATCAAGTATAGCTTTGCCAAATCATTTAATTGCATGCAGTTATGCAGGATGTTCACTTAATATAAGCGTGCAGGTTTGCGTACATCAGTGTGCGTGTTCATGTGGGTTGGTGCGTGAGTGTGGGTGTTTTTACTATCCTGACAGTCTGACTTCTGTAGGGCTGTGACACGACCAGTCCTTATTCTACTGCCAGTGCTGGGCCTGACCTGGCTGTGTGGAGTCCTGGTGCACCTCTCCATGGTGGTGGCGTATGTCTTCATCGCTCTCAATGCTTTTCAGGTGAGCAAAGCCACCCATCGAAGGATCATTGTATGTAATGGTTTCAAGAGAAACTGAGGGTGAGAGAGACGAAGAGTGGAGGAAGGTGGGCCTGCTGTAGATAAGCAGAGGTGGGCTGCAACAGGTCCAGTGGAGCGGTGTGTGTGGTGTGGCGTGCTTGTGTGTGTGCGTGTGTGTGCGTTTGTGTGTGTGTGCATGCATGCACGTGTGTGGGGGAGAGGGTGGCTCAGACTGGGCCTTTGAAGGACAGGTCATGGCAGGGCTCCCGGGCTCTCCAGGCTGACCCATCGCCAGATATACCTCCACCTCCCTTCCCATCACACCCCTGATAAGACCTGTAAATCAGCTGGAGGTACTCTGGACTTCCCCTCTATTCCTCTCTCTCTCTGCCTCTCTCTCTGTCTTTCGCTATCTCTCCCTCTCTCTCTCTTTTCCTGGCTTTCTCTCTCTCTCTTTCTCTCAGGAGCTTCCAGCATGGTTGTTAATTAATGTGAATGAGCTGGCCGCTGGCCCCGGAGTACCCCTCAAAGAGCTGCTAGTTAATTTAGATTGACTGAGGTTTCATCCAGAAGAGAGGAGAGAGGAGATAAACCTCAGTCTCCCTCAGAGCAGAGAATATACTTATAGAAACAACCCACTGTTCTCACCAAGCAGGAAGAAGTTGGTCATCATCATAGAGTCAGGAACTACTATCCACACAGCCTCATCAACAAGTTGTCTAACTCACTAAAGCCAGGATAAAGCACATATTGTAGGTAGTCTACAGCCATGGGTAATATCTTATGGTCTTCTGTCCTTCCCTTTCTGCAGGGCCTGTACATATTCTTGGTGTATGCGGTTTACAACAGTGAGGTAGGTTTTCAAAGAACTCTTTCAGCGGGAGTTCTTTCTCTCAGAATGTAGTTGTCCATCTGTGGCATGCCAACCACTTGACACTGCCAAATACGTCAGTGGGTGTACAAGCTATTGAGGGTGCTGTCTGCTTTTCTTAAAGGTGAGGAATGCCATAAAGAGGATCAAAGAGAAGAGGAAAGCCTTGTCTTTCACGGTGAGCCAAAAAGCATACAGCGACATCCTTACTAACATTTGTATTATGTTCAAACTGGAGAAAAACATTATGCTAATTCAGTATGCACATGCTTGAATACACAATCAGACAGCCTCATCTAAACAGCTCAACACATTCTTATTGGTTGTAGAACTGTTCCAAGCCAATCAGCTTCCTGCCGTCCCAGAGGGGTCCGGCCCAGTCGTGGACCCACAGTCTGCCCCGTCCCTCCAGCCCAGAGACCAGCGAGAACTCAGGCCCCGGCAGCACCACCTCCACCTCACTGGTCATCAAGAACGGTAGGAGAGGCAGAATAGGGTGGGTGGGCCTGGGGCTGGAGTGAGGCATGGGCTGTGGTGGGTTGGTCAGGTTAGCTGGGTTTGGGTAGGTTGGGTTGGGTTAGGATTGGGTAGTGGTGGGTTGTGGTACAAGGGGTTTAGTAGAGTCATGCAGTCTGGATATTACACTTAGGTGTTCTACACCACCTGACATGAATGCCATTAATACCAGGTGAATAACTGGTGGGATTTTACCTTTTTGTCTTTCAGAGAGTTTTGGAAAAGAAAGTCGTTTTGTGAGCTTCTCCTTGAAACCAGCATCAGGAAACCAGGTATGTTTGGTATTATGCATCTAAAGAGGCCATATCCACTTATTAAGCCTACTATCACTCCTAAATGGTTATTGTGTATTTGAGAATTCTGCTCCATCTCCAACACATCAACATGTCTGTTCTACTTTACCAGGTGGTTCAACTGACTGCTTTCAAGCCCTCAGGTAATTTCACAATTTCCTTGACAGTGAATCTGACTTTAAAATTCTAAAAAGTCTAAGCAGTTTGGGGGGTCTAAGCTGACATATGGAATTGTTTTAAGATGGTTATACTATGGATCATTTAGCTATTTGATTTAGAATTTTAGGACCCCTTTAGGTATTACAAAAATATATACAAAAAATGATTTGATAAATAATTGAATTTGGCCTTTACTACTATAGCCCAGAGAAACGCATTGAATAACACATTCATAAATGGGGAAAAAAGACAGTCAAAAAATGAATCATAACAAACAAGGTTTTGAAGTGTATATCTCTGAGATATAAGAACGGTCGGGAAATATATATATATATATATATATATATATATATATATATATATATATATATATATAAATATATATTACACATATTTAACCCTTAATTTGGGTAGGCACAAAACTACCTTCATACTTCCATTAATTTTTTTAAGCCAGTACCGGTTACCTTCAGGATGCGGTGGATTGAGACGCAGCCAATGCAAAAAAACAGATAGGGATGGGGATTTTTGTATTATGTTACTTAGATTGACACATCGGTGTGCCAATCGACTCTAGGGTTATTTATCTTGGTTTATTAACGATAATGTGGCTGGCACACATAGAGTAAGGAACCAGGCTACATTGTCTGCTGACAATTTCATCATAATTCAATCCCCTTCAGTTAGTATATTTATTTTCACTACATGTAATAACATCAGGTGTGAGTTATGTAAACATATGGGCAGTTCTCTTTGGCTTGTTGAAGTGGGCCAGGTCACTTAACCATGTGTCTAATCATAAGAAAGGCTGAAAGTTTTATCTGTTCTTTCTGTTTCTCAGAACATTAGGAAACCTCATTTTCCTCATTAGTTAGACAATCAGACTACCGCCGATCATCCACTCAAACACCTGCTCCCACAGAGGGACTGTCACCCGCACCCACACACACATACGCACGCACGTAAGCACACACACACACAGACAGACCCATTCAATCCACCAAGAGGTTCTGTGTTGGGGCAAAACTGAAGGTTTTTCGAGGTCTAGTCTGTAAGGATTCAACCATTTATAGACATTCTGTGTAGTTTCCTTTTTTGCAAAGAAGGGAAAATCTATTATATTGAACAGAAATAATATGTTGATAGAATAATAAATATTTTGTTACTTTTCTGTTACTACAGGCTGCTGATGGAATTGGATACAAAGGCACATGTATCATATAAACTGGTGGGAAGAAAGCGGAATTGGACAGTAAATATCGCAAACAGATACACACAATAGATGAATCTACTCTCATACACATACAGTGCATTAGGAAAGTATTCAGACCCCTTTACTTTTTCCACATTTTGTTACGTTACAGCCTTATTCTAAAATTAATTAAATTGTTTTTTCCCCTCATCAATCTACACACAATACCCCATAATGACGAAGCAAAAAATTGTTTTTAGAAATTTGTGCAAATGTATATAAAAAAAATATATATATATATATATAAGTATTCAGACCCTTTACTCAGTACTTTGTTGAAGCACCTTTGGCAATGATTACAGCCTTGAGTCTTCTTGGTTATGACGCTACAAGCTTGGCACACGTGTATTTGGGGAGTTTCTCCCATTCTTCTCTGCAGATCCTCTCAAGCTCTGTCAGGTTGGATGGGGAGCGTCACTGCACAGCTATTTTCAGGTCTCTCCAGAGATATTCAATCGGGCTTTGGCTGGACTTGAACCCGAAGCCACTCCTGTGTTGTCTTGGCTGTGTGCTTAGGGTTGTTGTCCTGTTGGAAGGTGAACCTTCACCCCAGTCTGAGGTCCTGAGCACTCTGGAGCAAGTTTTCATCAAGGATCACTCTGTACTTTGCTCCGTTCATATTTCCCTCGATCCTGACAAGTCTCCCAGTCCTTGCCGCTGAAAAACATCCCCACAGCATGATGCTGCCACCACCATGCTCCACCGTAGGGATGGTGCCAAGTTTCCTCCAGACGTGACACTTGGCATTCAGGCCAAATAGTTAAATCTTGGTATCATCAGACCAGAGAATCTTTTTTCTCATGGTCTGAGAGTCCTTTAGGGGCCTTTTGGCAAACTCCAAGCGAGCTGTCATGTGCCTTTTTCTGGGGAATGGCTTCCGTCTGGCCACTCTACCATAAAGGCCTGATTGGTAGAGTGCTGCAGAGATGGTTATCCTTCTGGAAGGTTCTCCCATCTCCACAGAGGAACTCTGCAGTTCTGTCAGAGTGACCATCAGGTTCTTGGTCACCTCCCTGACCAAGGCCCTTCTCCCCCGATTGCTCAGTTTGGCCAGGCGGCCAGCTCTAGGAAGAGTCTTGGTGGTTCCAAACTTCTTCCATTTAAGAATGATGGAGGCTGCTGTGTTCTTGGGGACCTTTTATGCAGCAGAATTGTTTTGCTACCCTTCCCCAGATCTGTGCCTCGACACAATCCTGTCTCGGAGCTCTACGAACAAGTCCTTCGACCTCATGGCTTGGTTTTGCTCTGACATGCACTGTCAACTGTGGGACCTTATATAGACAGGTGTGTGCCTTTCCAAATCATGTCCAATCAGTTGAATTTACCACAGGTGGACTCCAATAAAGTAGTAGAAACATCTCAAGGATGATCAATGGAAACAGGACGCACCTGAGCTCAATTTCGAGTCTCATAGCAAAGGGTCTGAAAACGTATGTAAATAAGGTATTTTTGCATTTTATTTTTTTATAAATTTGCAAAAGTTTCTAAAAACCTGTTTTCGCTTTGTCATTATGGGGTATTGTGTGTAGATTGTTGAGGGAAAACAATTATTTAATCCATTTTAGAATAAAGCTGTAACGTTACAAAATGTGGAGAAAGGGAAGGGGTCTAAATAGACACACACTCAAATGCTGCACACATACACACACACACACACACACACACACACACATACACACACACACACACATACATATCCCTACATACAGAATTAAAGACTCAAAGATGTACGCACACACACATACACACACACACACACACACACACACAAACACACACACACACACACAATGCAGGAAGAATCTTTTGGGAGGACAGCTCCTCCTCCACAGTTCCCCATTCCCAGGGTCAGGAATCATCTGCTGTTTATGAAATGGCTGTTTTAGAGAGGCAACACAATGTTTGTTGTGTGCAGGCAGAATTCAGTTTCATTCTCTGTTGGAGAGTGGCTGATCACACCTTCAGGCTTTTTTACAATGATATGTGTGTGTGTGTGTGTGTGTGTGTGTACTTTTTGTTTTTACAGACATAACTAGACAGTAGTTTTTACTGTAAACTGGATATAAACCTTTTAATCTAGGATTAAAGGGTTTTACTACTGTAAAATATCATATGACCAGACAACACGATTGTGTTGTCAGTGTGAGAACATGGATAGACTGATGACAGATTATCTCATAGATCAACAGTATTAGATAGTAGAGATATGCTGCTGACTTACTGTGGATTGTCTGGGCAGCTCATAAAGAGACTTTATGAAGCCTATCACCTGTTGTCCACCTACTGTATCACCAGCCAACCACTATGTGTATTTGAGGCTGTTCTAGCTTCAGCTTGGCTGTCTCCCCAAGCCTTTCCTCCCTCCCCTCCCCTCCCCTGGCCACCCCTACCTTACAACAAGCAGCAGCAATCCTGGCTTCTCCCTATCTCCACTACAGGAAGGTGCACTCTGAACTGAGACACATTATTCACTATAGCTCAAATGGTTGCATGAAACAGTTTAAATCCCACAGGGAGTGTGGTTTTGTCCCAATACAAGAATATGCTGGGGCAAACATACTGTATATTATCGTTTGATGTAATTGTATACATACTGTTATGATATGGGGACAAGCACACTACCACGCACTTCCACACCTCATCCCCAGGGGGCAGCAGCACCCTGGCTCAAATGCTTAGCCAGGAAGTCTTGTGGATCCTTAGTAAGTGTTGATTGGAAACAAGAGTGAGCCAGCTTGCAGAGCCGTGAGGCTGCTGGTTTTTCTTGGTAGCCATGTGCGCCCTTGGCTTTGGTTAGAATATTTTGTTTGGCCATGTTTTTTCCTTTTTGTATATATTTATTTTTGTCACCCCTTTGAACAATCAAAAGGAAGGGTCGACCAAGAGGTCATGATCTAAGGTTGCTGTCTACTGGGTACATGTACTACAACACGGTTCTCACACACTGATTTCTCACATACAGTGGGGAAAAAAAGTATTTAGTCAGCCACCAATTGTGCAAGTTCTCCCACTTAAAAAGATGAGAGAGGCCTGTAATTTTCATCATAGGTACACGTCAACTATGACAGACAAAATGAGAAAAAAATTCCAGAAAATCACATTATAGGATTTTTAATGAATTCATTTGCAAATTATGGTGGAAAATAAGTATTTGGTCAATAACTAAAGTTTCTCAAGACTTTGTTATATACCCTTTGTTGGCAATGACACAGATCAAACGTTTTCTGTAAGTCTTCACAAGGTTTTCACACACTATTGCTGGTATTTTGGCCCATTCCTCCATGCAGATCTCCTCTAGAGCAGTGATGTTTTGGGGCTGTCGCTGGGCAACACGGACTTTCAACTCCCTCCAAAGATTTTCTATGGGGTTGAGTGGCTAGGCCACTCCAGGACCTTGAAATGCTTCTTACGAAGCCACTCCTTCGTTGCCCGGGCGGTGTGTTTGGGATCATTGTCATGCTGAAAGACCCAGCCACGTTTCATCTTCAATGCCCTTGCTGATGGAAGGAGGTTTTCACTCAAAATCTCACGATACATGGCCCCATTCATTCTTTCCTTTACACGGATCAGTCGTCCTGGTCCCTTTGCAGAAAAACAGCCCCAAAGCATGATGTTTCCACCCCCATGCTTCACAGTAGGTATGGTGTTCTTTGGATGCAACTCAGCATTATTTGTCCTCCAAACACGACAAGTTGAGTTTTTAACAAAAAGTTCTATTTTGGTTTCATCTGACCATATGACATTCTCCCAATCCTCTTCTGGATCATCCAAATGCACTCTAGCAAACTTCAGACGGGCCTGGACATGTACTGGCTTAAGCAGGGGGACACGTCTGGCACTGCAGGATTTGAGTCCCTGGCGGCGTAGTGTGTTACTGATGGTAGGCTTTGTTACTTTGGTCCCAGCTTTCTGCAGGTCATTCACTAGGTCCCCCCCGTGTGGTTCTGGGATTTTTGCTCACCGTTCTTGTGATCATTTTGACCCCACGGGGTGAGATCTTGCGTGGAGCCCAGATCGAGGGAGATTATCAGTGGTCTTGTATGTCTTCCATTTCCTAATAATTGCTCCCACAGTTGATTTCTTCAAACCAAGCTGCTTACCTATTGCAGATTCAGTCTTCCCAGCCTGGTGCAGGTCTACAGTTTTGTTTCTGGTGTCCTTTGACAGCTCTTTGGTCTTGGCCATAGTGGAGTTTGGAGTGTGACTGTTTGAGGTTGTGGACAGGTGTCTTTTATACTGATAACAAGTTCAAACAGGTGCCATTAATACAGGTAACGAGTGGAGGACAGAGGAGCCTCTTAAAGAAGAAGTTACAGGTCTGTGAGAGCCAGAAATCTTGCTTGTTTGTAGGTGACCAAATACTTATTTTCCACCATAATTTGCTAATAAATTCATTAAAAATCAATTTGTCTGTCATAGTTGACGTGTACCTATGATGAATATTACAGGCCTCTCTCATCTTTTTAATTGGGAGAACTTGCACAATTGGTGGCTGACTAAATACTTTTTTTCCCCACTGTAGATGCGCATCTTAAATCAGGTTAAAGACCAGTTGACTAGACCGAAGACCCCTAGACTTAGCGAGTGCAACAGTATTAGCAGGCTAGTTAATCTGTTTCATGACAATACATTGTAAGATTTGTCTGAAAAAGCCCTTATACTTTGTTCCTCAAATGTATTGTTTAATTACTGTTAATGACCTCCAATCTTTGTGCAATTTGAAGTCATTGGCTGAAATGTACATTTACACATGTATTTGTGAAGTAGCACTGACTTATCAGCCACAAACCACAGACTTTCACATTACTACGAATTACGTTGTCATGACTCATAAATTGCTACCACTATCCTGGATAGCCTCCCGAGTATTTGAAAATAATGTATTATGTATATTCGACCCCCATCGTCATTGAACAATAGCGGGATGGTTCAGTAGAAATGGACAACACATAGGTAGAGCTTTACTTAATTGTATTTATTGGTTTGATGCTATTACAATAAAATATATTTCAAGAAAACACAAATGTTTTGATTGTTTCTGTTTGAAAAGCATTCAAATTGCTGAGAGAGGTAACAAAGTGGACCATCAAAGACAGTTTGAGAATGAGGACTTAAACAGATCTCATCACCAAAACAACCAAGACTGGGACCTCACATAATAAGGTGAAACCCAATAGAAGCAAAAGCAACATCAAGAGAACCAATTACAAATAGAAAAGTCTGTGTGTTGAAACATCTGAGCTTGGTATAGCTCACTGTGTTAATCTTCTCATGTTTCAAAATTGAAATGTACTACAGCGGAGACGCACAGATGACACGCATATCAGTTACAAAACCATGGTCCATATATTCACAGATAGACAGGCCAGGGTTATCTTAAGGCAAGTGTTATGATTGTCTAGAAGAAGTTAAAAGAGCCAACCCTGCCATGTCTGTATGAGGGAACAATTCAAACATGTTGCTTCACTATGTGCTGAAATTACGCAACAGATATGTGCGTTACATGTTGTTACTGTGGTTGTTGATGTTGTTCCTCATTCCTTGCAATCCTGATACTTGTTGTTTTGCGCTTCATCTGCCATTTCTCAAGTACGATTGGTCTATTTTCTCTTTACACTTCAATACAATTGGATTTCCCTAGATCTCCTTCACATTTACCTAGAAAAGCAAACATTGCATACATTGCCAATTGCATGTTTTCATTCATTCTGTGACTACAAAGGGACTGGAGCACATCCACTGTGCACGACCCCCTATCCTTGACCTGGCTCTGTTGCCAGGGTAGACAGCTCTTTGGTAAGAGGCTGGAGGACTTATACCATAAAGCTTAATTTTTAACATGTCTACTTAATAAGAGATTGCTTTCTATGTTGTTCATTTTTCTGGCCACACATGTGGGCTTCTCTTTCTGGGGCCCTCCTCCATTCATCTCTTAATAAGAAATGGCCGCAGCCGAAGATGGCTTCCTTTCATTCTCTCCCACACATCAGCGCCACATTTTCCCGCTCCACTGTTTCTCTCTCTCTTTCTATCATTTTAAGCAAATATCTCATTGGAGTAACAGACTGTCATTAACCCTTTACAGTCTAAGCTCTGTCTAAGCCAGGGGTTCTACTAAGCTATATGGAATTGTTTTAAGAAGGTCATACCAACGATAATTTAGCTATTTGATTTTGAATTTAAAGACCCTTTGAAGTATCCCCCAAAAATATGTTAAAAAAATTAGATGCATTTTTTGGGGGGGCTTTACTGCTATTAGCCCGTATAAATGCATTTAATAACAGATTCACTACATGGAACAACAGACAGTCCCCCAAAAAAATCTAACGGAAGTTTGTTCTGACATCTCTGTCCTATATCTGAGAGATAATAAAGATCAGGAAACATATTGTTTGTTTTTCTTACATGTATTTAACCCCTTATTTTTGGCACTAAACAGTCTCCATATTTACTTCCATTCATTTCAACAGGTACCGGGGGACCTTCAGACGAGTCTTGTAAGGCCTGTGGGTGTCCTAGAGCAGACCAACCGACATGTATGTGTTTGTGAGAGACACATTAGTGTGCAGCCCAAACTGTTCAGACGCTACAGACAGAGGTTGGCAGATCGGCTGTACTGAATTCAGACGAGTCCCAAGACGCTTGTGGGGGTCATAGAGCAAAACGGACAACACCATCGTGTTCGTGAGTCTCGTCTTTCCATAGAGGAATCATATTAGTTTTGTAGGCCAAAACGTTTGGACGCTACAGGTGATTTTGTGAGAAGACCGATTTTCTGGATGTCTCATGGTCTGACAAACACCGCTCTAGCTCTGTCACCTTTCACCGCAGATGCGGAAGTGCAGATAAAAAACAGATATCTCTAGCTTAAACTGACAGATTTGTATGTGGATCTTTGTATTATGCTAATTAGATTTCCACGGGGGCGCGGACATCGATTTTAGGGTTAAACTGAATATGAGTGTGCTTATGTGATTCTTGTAAACACGTGTAGTTAATATATTAGAATATCAATATCTAATAGAAAAAAACTATATTGAACATAACCTATTTTTCACACAACAATTTTATGTGGTAAAGTTGGTGACAATTTACAAAGGAACAAGTGCTCAAATAAATATAGTGTTTACACTATATTTGAAAGGCTAGGACAAGTCTGAATGACGTGTGTTATAGTGCCTCTTTCATCTGAAGAATCTGAAATATCTCCACTAGCTCTGATATAAGACTACACTCTGCTGCATTCAACAAAAGGTAAAAGTTACATTTACATACAGTATCATAATAAAGCTTGCTTTGTAAATTTGATAACTATGTACATTTAAAGAACTGCCAAAAACACAAGTCCATATTCTGTTTACACACACCTGGGACAGAGGGGCTGCTCACGCACGCATGCACACACAAACACAAACACACACATCATTCTCTCTCAGCTGTAATCGTAAACCCCCTCTTTCGCTTCCACAGCGTCAGTCCCACAGACAGTCTGCTGGTGTATGGTGGTGGTAGCGTGGTGCTCATACACAGGCCCTCTTGGCATGCAGCATCTCGATGAGCAGGTTGTTGCAGGGCACCTCCCCACTCAGGTGTTTGTAGCACAGGTAGTCCTCTGCCTGGGTGCTGAGGGCTCGCAGCTCTGGCAGACGCAGCACCAGCTGGCTGAACTTGTCCAGGTACAAGGGGTAGGTGCACAGAGTGTACTCCAGCAGAGCCCCATTCACCTGCTCCTGAACACTCTCCACAAACGCTTGATTCTCCAACAGCTTTACATCTGGACAGGGACATAGGAAAGGGCTTTAAGGGGATTCAATTACTCTCTAGATGATCACATAAATGGGAGAATATTTATTTATTTATTTGAAACTGTTCCTCAAATCCCAGTGTTAAGTGTTAGCATCAGCAACTTTTTGTGATCAAGTGTAGGCCTAAACTTTAGCATTGAAATTGCATCAGTGTATTACCAATATTCATTGTCTGGTACATTGGATATGTACAGCATGCAGCAGGGTTGTGTGTGTGTGTGTGTGTGTGTGTGTGTGTGTGTGTGTGTGTGTGTGTGTGTGTGTGTGTGTGTGTGTGTGTGTGTGTGTGTGTGTGTGTGTGTGTGTGTGTGTGTGTGTGTAGTGTGTGTGTGTGTGTGTGTGTGTGTGTGTGTGTGTGTGTGTGTGTGTGTGTGTGTGTGTGTGTGTGTGTGTGTGTGTGTGTGTGTGTGTGTGTGTGTGTGTGTGTGTGTGACAATAGCTTGAAGTCCTCAAATGGACTTCTATTCAGCATCAGCTGAGTCCTGCCAGGAGAGGTATTCATAGAGTAATTAAATATTTTGAATAATCTTTTCAAAACGCTTAAGGGCAATTAAATTGCCCTGATAAACCTGACTCATTGATTGAAAGATGAGAGAGAGAGAGCGACAGAATGAAACATTCAACGGAGATGGCAATATTTTCTGCCTGTGACGAGTGCTCTCATTATTCTAAAGCCTTTTGTTCCCAGCTCGCTGGCGCTAAATAGCTGTCGCTTAAGGGAATCTGGGCAACTGCTGTCCATACACACAACATATGCAGAAGGAACTGCATGAATGTCAGTCAGACTATCGATTGATAGGCCCATCCATTATTGTTCCATTGAGTGCTATTAAGGAATAATGGGTAGAGTTGTCTTCTTTGTTAATGTTGCCTTTTGACAAGGCCCTACATTTAATTAAGTGAATTTACCTGAGAATAAAGGATTGGTTCAGACAACAGTTGTAACCTTCTGGGAAAATAAACATATATCAATGGCTGTGACATTTCCATTTAAAATGTCACTACTGCCTTTCAAAATAAATGGGACAGCGTGGGTTGAATAGATCCGTACCATCTTGTCAACTAAAACCTATTTCCAACTAAGCTTTTGACAAAGTTATTTGCCCAAACCACAGCAACATTACAAAAAAGTGTGAAGAAGTACCTCAAACCTAATCAAATTCAGAACTTGAAAGGCCATAATAATTTTCAAGGATGAGAAAAAAAGTGCTGTTATGTGGTCTATCACAAATCTATTCCATTCTTGAGCTAGCTGTAATAAGCTATACATGAGCTGTATGTCGTGCAGTCAGGGTAGGCAGTGTAGGCAGTGCTTACACTGTGATAATCTAATTTAAAAAGCTGTTATGAAAAGCCAAATAGAAAATACAATTATATAAAAATGGTCATTCTTTTTTGTTATCTAATGCTTTTTCGAAATATTCTGGTGGTTTTTATGGGTAAAATAATGTATATTACTAAAACTGCATCAAAACCTCAGGACAGGCGCCAGGGCTGGCCGATTTCCATAATTTATTTTTATAATTTATTTTTATAGTGAAGACCATAGGCGGCCTGTGAGTTTACAATTTATCCTACCATTTCTACCGATCTGCGTGCCAGTTTTGATCATTTTTTGTGGAAAAGTTTAATTTCAATAATAAAGTTCTAATTTCTCAAAATCATTGCCACGTGGTTAATAATAAAAATCTGAATTAAAATGACAAAAATTTAACTAATGGGAGAGCACCAGCCTCAGCTATATTGACACATTGATACACTGTGATCCATTTGCGGCTAAACACATAGGCCTAAAGCCGACAAATAAAAACAGTAGAAAATATCCTGTCTGCCTCCCTTTCTATCTGTCTTGACTTGAGCTATGCTCGTGAAGTGCAACGTATCAAATCAATCAACTGGGTCCAGCCCGAAGCTGTGGCTAGCGAATTTGCAACATTGTATCAACTAGCCTATTATGGGCCCTCAGAGTTTCCTGCGCCAGTTCCGGACAGACAGCTGTTTTTTTATGACGTTTCCACTGGATATATGGGATCATCAGATCATGACATTTTGCTCTTTCACACCAAGGCTTCGTAATTATCGAGGCCAGGAAAGTGTTGAAAATACTTTTCTAATACTGTGAGGAACTATTATCATTCTCAATGGATGTTAAAAAACAGACTTTCTTGACTTACTGTGTGAGCTGAAGAAAAAATGAAGAAGCTCAGCTTATTAGTGGTGGAAGTGCTGAGTAAAAGAAAGGTTCACCCATTTTGAATGTTATATTGTTTTTGTGCATCTATGAGTGATGTTCCATCTATTCCCTGGGTAATTTCATGTTTTCATGTGTATCTGAGTTATTGGCGTTCAAGCAGGCAGAAATTCTGCTGGTATGATGTAGCACTGTGATAAAGTTATGTAGCACGGTGATAAATGACGTAGCACTGTGACTACACTGGAAGTTAATAGGAATAGGACTTTAAGATCGCGAAAACGTCTATCATGCATGTCAGATTTCAATACTGGCCAATGTCTTTGTCTTGTTTTGTATGCTTTGTACAAAATAATAAAATGCAGGACGACAGGATATTTATAAACGTAGCTCTTTATTAACTAGCTATAACTGGCATGTTCATGTGTCTCCGGCCATGATCATCTTTCCAATGACCTTACCACCTGGGTGGTCTTAACCAATCATAGCACAATATGATATGACAGTAGAATGCATCCAATTACAATTCAGTATGCTGACACATTTGAATATTACAGTCTTCACTGGAATTAGCCATTGATCATATTTTTGCTATATTCCTACCTCGAGAAATGTGTAATTTAACGGAGGTTCTAGCACATTTTTCCTATTTGTTTGCCTCTTTAGTTCAGGGTGCGTTGCATGTGCCGTTACCAGATATATTATAGAAAAAATATAGGAATTCAATGAATGAATGAACGTATAACGCCTCACACAGCAGACTGTCGACCAATCGCGTTCACGTTGCGTCACGCAACATGACAACAAAAAAATATCCTGTCATCACGCAATCCCTTCTCAGAGTCAGTGTATATGTCGAGAAACTTGCCTATTTTCCTCAAAAGTACGTAATGTCACGATTCCAAAGCTATACGACACAACAGATAGCAAACTAATTATCTCACATCTCGGAAAAGATTTGTAATGGTGTACTTCTTGTTGACGAAATTCGTGCTTATGTTGGGTTTTTGAGATAGCTCCCAATAGACTCCCATTCACTCCTTGAAGGAGAGTGCTCTGTCCCGGTATCGCCGAGAATGCACCGCGCGGCCCATTGCCGGAACATGGGCAACATTTCCCATCTCTGTGAGGCACATCGATCGGCAGTTTGAACATGGTGAGATTGTCGACTCCTAAATTGATAGTGCAGTTTGTTTAGGCGATTTTACAGCTAACCAGCTACTTCACATGTTCATTTTGTCTTTGATATTATTGTGTGTAGCTACGTTTGCCAGCCAGCCCATGGAGAAAGCATTGCATTGTGGATTTTGTAGTCGACTTGAGCTTCAACCGATTTCCAGAACGATTTTCCATGTTGCTACCAACCTTATTATAACGCCAAAAGGAAACATTTGGTCACCAAACTATTATTCTCATGTTATTTAAGACTGTAAATTAAAGGAATTAGTGGGTTTGGGTGTGGTTTTCCTTTAAGACAATCAGAAATCAGTCATCCCCAAATGGGCACTTTCCTACATTTGTGCTAAGCAGGCCAGGTATTTCTGTGCGTGTGCTCCCTAAAAGTCATCAGGACAGAGAAACCAAACAAATATGGATGCACTCCAAACAAAAGACAATAAAAAAATGGATGGTTATGAAATAAACCAAAACTTGTTTCTCACAAGTGTAGCAGGTTGTGAACTCTGCAAACAACGTTTCCACTCCGAGAATGAGAACAGTAAATTACTGTAATTGATACATGCATTAACATAACTTAATGTAACCAAATGACAGGGATTAACAGTACATTTGCTAGGCCTACTGGTGACATGTGTAATGGGGAATTGATACAAATAAACAATCAAAGGGCAAACAATTCACACAATGAAACAATTAATGCACAAGAATTAGCGGGAGACAGCTAAACACATTCCGGGGAGCTGAGTGCATGCATTTTGGAAAGAGATGTGCCATTTCTTTGCCACACACCCCTCCCCTTCTTCTTGTATCAACATTACAAATGATATTCAAGACACATTATCTTCACACATATTTGACATGCTTTTCACTGACAGCCACAACTCAATAGTCAACTAGGCCTATTGTCACACGCACTGCCCAAATTCGGGGCTTCCCAAATAGGCATAGGCCTATTTTTTTTATGAAGCTAATGATTATCATTGGCTAAGTCATGCTCTCTGGGGAAGTATTTTGAATAATTTTATTTAGAAAGGAGTAATTATATTATTTTGGCAAAACATACATTTGCTTTAGGAGAAACCATCATACGAACTGTGCACTGTGCACCTGCCAACTTTCCTTTCCAATTCGTGTGGCTGAAACCAGAGATCTGTATATAATGACGAGATGCTCATGTCTCCATCCTAACATTGGGAGTCATTGTCCCAAAGGCGGGAAGCTTAGCTCTGTACATTAAGCCCATAGAAACCCATTGGGCTTATTTTGGACAGATTTTTGCGAGAGTGAGCCCTCTCGCTTTGCCAGGACCCCTAAGGCCCGCCCATAACACCGGCCCTGGGGTATGCATGCCTTCCTCCCCAATGTCCCCATCCATTCAAATCATTGACTTGCGCGCAGTTCCTGACTCCAGTCACTGTTAAAGGACAGGGTCAGCATTTGCCTCGCTGCTTTGCCTATCTGGCATTTGTTTCATTGCAAATTAAGGGCATGCGTATTGCCTAAACACGTTGTGTGGGTAAGCTCTGCACATTTGGGCGTGTTTACATAATTTGGCGCACGTGTCCCTTAAACTGAATGAAGCTAGCTAGCTAGCAAAAACAACCTGACAAATGGACACTATATACTGCACCTAGGGCTGCGGCGGCCATGAAATGTTGTCAGCTAGTGATTGTCAAGCAAATAACTGCCGGTCTCATGGTAATTGCCTATTAATTAGCATAAACACATTTAGCATCTCCTGGCTTCCACGCATAGCCTAAACACCACTAATGCAGAGCTTTGGAACATCTACACTACCAGTCAAAAGTTTTAGAAGACCTACTAATTCAAGGGTTTTTCGTTATTTTTACTATTTCCTACATTGTACAATAAAAGTGAAGACATGAAAACTATGAAATAACACATATGGAATCATGTAGTAACCAAAAAGTGTTTAAAAAATCAAAATACATTTTAATTTGAGATTCTTCAAATAGCCACCCTTTGCCTTGATGACAGCTTTGCACACTCTTGGCATTCTCTCAACCAGCTTCATGAGGTAGTCACCTGGAATGCATTTTAATTAACAGGTGTGCCTTCTTAAAAGTTAATTTGTGAAATGTCTTTCCTTCTTAATGCGTTTGAGCCAATCAGTTGTGTTGTGACTAGGGGGGTATACAGAAGATAGTCCTATTTGGTAAATGACCAAGTCAATATTATGGCAAGAACAGCTCAAATAAGCAAAGAGAAACGACAGTCCATCATTACTTTAAGACATGAAGGTCAGTCAATACCGAAATTGCAGTCGCAAAAACCATCAAGTGCTATGATGGAACTGGCTGTCATGAGGACTGCCACAGGAATGGAAGACCCAGAGTTACCTCTGCTGCAGAGGATAAGTTCATTTGCGTTACCAGCCTCAGAAATTGCAGCCCAAATAATAATAATTAACAGACACATCTCAACATCAACTGTTCAGATGAGACTGTGTGAATCAGGCCTTCATGGTTGAATTGCTGCAAAGAAACCACTACTAAAGGACACCAATAATAAGAAGAAACTTGCTTGGGCCAAGAAACACGAGCAATGGACATTAGACCAGTGGAAATGTGTCCTCTGGTCTGGAGTCCAAATTGGAGATTTTTGGTTCCAACCACTGTGTCTTTGTGAGACGCGGTGTGGGTGAACAAATGATCTCTGCATGTGTATTTCCCACCGTAAAGCAAAGAGAAGGAGGTGTTATGGTGTGGGGGTGCTTTGCTGGTTACACCGTCTGTGATTTATTTAGAATTCAAGGCACACTTAACCAGCATGGCTACCGATACGCAGCGATACGCCATCCCATCTGGTTTGGGCTTAGTGGGACTATCGTTTGTTTTTCAACAGGACAATGACCCAACACACCTCCAGGCTGTGTAAGGGCTATTTTACCAAGAAGGAGAGTGATGGAGTGCTGCATCAGATGACCTGGCCTCCACAATCCCCCGACCTCAACCAAATTGAGATTGTTTGGGATGAGTCGGACCGCAGAGTGAAGGAAAAGCAGCCAACAAGTGCTCAGCATATGTGGGAACTCCTTCAAGACTGTTGGAAAAGCATTCCAGGTGAAGCTGGTTGAGAGAATGCCAAGAGTGTGCAAAGCTGTCATCAAGGCAAAGGGTGGCTATTTGAAGAATCTCAAATATAAAATATATTTTGAATTGTTTAACACTATTTTGGTTACTACATGATTCCATATGTGTTATTTCATAGTTTTGATGTCTTCACTATTATTCTACAATGTAGAAAATAGTAAAAATAAAGAAAAACCCTGGAATGAGTAGGTGTGTCCAACATGTTGACTGGTACTGTCTATCCATGTGGTCTACTCACTGGGATTGAAGAGGAGGAGGAACTTAAGGCAGGCAACCTCTCTCCTGTCCACCTGCAGGGTCAGCAGCCTCCCAGCCAACTCCTGTCCTCTCTGGACCAGGCCTGAAAGAGTCACCCCTGCCTGGGACCCCATGGATGACAGATCCATCTGCAATACCACACAGGAGGACAACATTATATTGTACTGTATATACAGGCTTTAAATTGTGCTGGAAACCCACCACATACAGTACAAATGTACTGAATTACAGTACAGTACAGCTTCAGTACAAATACATAGATGCCATATAATGAGTCAGCCGTAGCTTCTCACGACTTTCTAAATGAATGAGATTGATAATTTATGTAACATATTGGACGTTAAATCCTCCAATTCCCATAGCAGTTTCTAGAAATAATAGCACTTCCTCCTGTTCCCACAAACCTAGTCTGTAGATAAAAATGCTTTAAGTTTTCCTGCTGTCTTATGATAAATAAATAACGGCATTTCAACAAGAGACAAATAAAAACAAACAGCTATATTTCTCCTCTCCACCCAGGAGTCAGTTACAAGCTGCAGAGACAAGCTGAAGCCTGTCAGCTGATGGTTGTTTTTTCCTGTTCTATTCTGCATCTCCAAACATGACCAAATGTGGAAAAACAAGAGCAGGCATCTGTGTGGGTCATCATTTGGTCAGGGATAGGCACTCCTTACACTACCAGGGTCTCCGCTTACAGTAGTAGGCTATCTATCTATCTATTTGTGGATATAGTCCCAATTTATATTGTGTCACTAAAATAATGTGTGGTAATTACATTGGAACAATGTAATAACAGTAATTACTTTGTAGAGACACATTATTGCAAAATAAATCTATCTACACAAATATTTATTGCTATCCATAGAGGTTGTGTATTTGTAATGACTACATGATGAATGCATGTGTGTGTGAGACTGTATGTATTTCTGGTATTCATTAATGAATGAGCATTGCATTATTTTTATGTTGGAACTGCAAGGCTGCTTACCTCCTGGCCAGTAACCAAGAGCAGGTTGCTCTCCTTCCCATGCTGCACTTGTCTGAAGACATGGTCCAGGACCAGCAGCTCAGACCAACTGTTGTGAAGAAGCTTCATCTGATCCCCCACCTCAAAGAATAAACAGAAAACAACAGGTCACCTCAAAGCTCAAACTCATTCCACACAGCTGGCAAAACATAGTGGTAGTGGAGAACCAATCTAATGTCAAACCCAATGTCAAATAAAACAGCCTACACTGATATTACAACCTCAAGCGGGCATCAATTTAATATCAACCCCCTTAAAAGCTAGCATCGACATGGGATAGTGTGGTTCCACCTGAAACACACCATAGCTACGTGGACAGATAAATGGGGTGACTATAAAACCAAGAGAGGAAGATGAGGGTCCTTGTGCCATATTTCCAGCATCTGGGGCTGGTGTCAGTGTCTCGCGTCTCATCACGCTGCATTTACGAGCCACAGAGATGACCTCTCCCACCTCCTCACCTCTCCCTGTCCTCCGTCACCCCCCTAGCCCTGCCCATTAAAGCCGACAGGAGTGTGTGGTGTGTGAGGGGCTGAGGTGGCCAGGGGGGGGGGGGGTGATTGGACACTCACTGCTAGCACATATTACTCTGGGAGCCGAAGGACGACTCAGTCAGTAATTCTGCAGCTGGTGACACACTGAGTGTTGCTGTAGCCCCCTAATAGCATTGTCCCGCACCCGGACACACATTCATCTGGCACGGGGATGACAGAATTACTACCCCTCGAATGAAACTATATATCTGTCCAGAGGAGAAGTCCAATCTTGCTCCCGGGTTGGACCTACAGGACCAACACAAAATATTTCACACACGCACACTCACATACACACAGAGACACATAAGAGGCTCTCACATTCTCCATAATCATAATCCCATAGCTAGATGAGATTACATACAATGTACTAAAATAAGATTTGATGACCATTTTATCTGATATTATTTCAAAACGAAACCCCATCACTATCGTTGATGTTATGTCTCAGACCATTGTTTGTCCAGGGGCAGAATTCTCCTCCCCAGTCAGGTCTTACACCATAGTCCTGATGATCCTGCCGTAACTACTAACCACTGATCACTGCATTAGAACGTGGGTCCTCATAGGCATATAGGCCTGCCACCCCTAAAGAAAGACTAAAGGAAACTAAAGTGAGGGGCCACTGGCCACTGTGTGTATCCCTCTGACACAGCCTATACAGAGATACAGTGCCTTCAGAAAGTCTTCATACCCCTTGACTTGTTCCACATATTGTAGTGATACAGCCTGAATTCAAAATTGATTACATGTATTTTGTTCTCACCCATCTACACACAATACTCCATAATGACAAAGTGAAAACATGTTTTTAGACATTTTTGAAAATGTATTGTAAATTAAATACAGTATCTCATTTACATAAGTATTCACACCCCTGAGTCAATACTTTGTAGAAGCACCTTTGGTAGCGATTATAGCTTTGAGTCGTCTTGGGTATTTTTGAGTCGTCTTGGGTATCATTTACATAAGTATTCAAACCCCTTTGCTATGACACTCTAAATTGACCTCAGGTGCAATTTCCTTTGATCATCCTTGAGATGTCACTACAACTTGATTGGAGTCCTGTGGCCAATTAAATTGTTTGGACATGATTTAGAAAGAAACACACCTGTCTATATAAGGTCCCACAGTTGACAGTGCATGTCAGAGCAGAAACTATACTATAGAATTGTGATATGGCATATATCTGGGGAAGGGTATAAAACAATTTCTACAGTGTTGAAAGTTTCCAAGAGCACAGTGGTCTCCATCATTGGGAAATTGAAAAAATATAGAACTACCCAGATTCTGCCTAGAGCTGGCCGTCCAACCAAACTGAGCAACCGGGTAAGAAGGACCTTGGTGAAGGAGGTGACCAAGAACCCAATGACCACTCTGACAGAACTACAGAGTTCCTGAGATGGGAGAGCCTGCCAGAAAGACAACAGTCTTTACAGCACTTCACCAATCTGGACTTTATGGGAGAGTGGCCAGACAGAAGCCACTCCTGAGAAAAAGGCACATGACACCACGCCTGGAGTTTGCAAAAAGGCACGTGAAAGACTCTGAGAGCATAAGGCAATAGATTATGTGGTTTGATGAGATAAAAATTGCTCTTTGGCCTGAATGTAAAGCGCTATGTCTGGGGAAAACCAGGCACAGCTCATCACCTGTCTAACACCATCCCTACCATGAAGCATGGTGATGGCAGCATCATGCTATGGAGATGCTTTTCAGCGGCAGGGACTGGGAGACTGGTAAGGATAGAGGGAACAATGAATGGAGCCAAATACAGGCCAATCCTTGATGAGAACCTGCTTCAGAGTGCAAACGAACTTAGACTGGGGAGAAGATTTACGTTCCAACAGGACAATGACCCCAAGCATAGAGCCAAAGCAACGCTGGAATGGCTTCAGAACAAGAATGTGAAAGCCCTTGAGTGGCCAAACCAAAGCCCAGGCTTGAATCCCATTGAAAATCTGTGGTAAGACTTTAATATTCCTGTTCACCAACGCTCCCCATCTAACTTAACTGAGCTTGAAAAAATCTGCAAGGAAGAATGGGAGAAAATCTGATACAGACATACCCAAGACGACTCAAAGCTATAATCGCCGCCAAATGTGCTTCTAAAAAGTATTGACTCAGGGGTGTGAATACTTATGTAAATGATTTTTTCTGTATTTAATTTTCAATAGGTTTGCAGAGATTTCTACAAACATGTTTTCACTTAGTCAATATGGGGTATTGTGTGTAGATGGGTGAGGATTTTTTTATATATTTAATCCATTTTGATTTCAGGCTGTAACGCAACAATATGTGAAATAAGTCAAGGGGTATGAATACTTTCTGAAGGCACTGTACCATTTTCCTTTCTCACTCAGGGAGTGTGGCCCATCAGAAAATCCACACAATGGACTCACTGTCTCTGAGATAAGGCTGAGAGAGAGATAACAATAACGTGACAAAAAGTTGCTTCTAAATATACGCTTCAATTCAGACCTGGTGCTACATGTTTTCTAATGTTTCACGTTGCAAAGAGCAAACAATCCGTTAGTAAGTTCCCGTCGCAAACCATTCTCTGGCTGAGGACAGCATGAACAAATAGCACAGTGACCATTGAGCAATACCACTGGTCAGCCTTCATCATGGATGGGTAACAATGACAAAATACAATTACAAAATACCATAAAGATCAATGTATCAAAATAGACTACAAAATACTTGTATTTTGAAATGTATTTCATTAAAATACATGTATTTTGTATTTTAAAGTACAGAAATTCATTTGCAAGTAGCTGGCCCGAACAACAACAACATTCTCGGTAACGGTTACAGAAACGTTTTACTTGCTATAACTGAGATGTGTTTTTTTCATTCCATATGTGTTATTTGTCCAATTTGCAATTTGTAAGTCGCTCTGGATAAGAGTGTCTGCTAAATGACCAAAATGTAAATATATATATGAAAATGAACATACCAAAATTAACTGCAAAGCACACTGGGTATTATTATTGGCCTTGTGTCGGGCGGAGCTCATTAGAATAATACTTAGCATGCTTTGCAATTGTCCATTTTTACATATACAATTAAATGTAGTTCCTTTAGCAGATGCTCTTATCACAACATAGTGTCATCAGACTTCTGATACCAATGAAGGGTAAACTGCGATAATATTTTTTATTATAAATGTATTTTGTATTTTAAAAATAAATACTGTCCCTCATCAAGACCAGCATGCTTTGTCTCCTTGCATTGTCTCTGTAACATAACATATCCAGGTCAGCTACTACAGTGTCCAACAACAGTATTGATGTCTCTCTCTGGGGCCGGGAGTAAAATTTGACTGGAGCCATAACTTATGCTGTACAGTATGGCACAACTAAAATACACCATTCAGTTGACAAAGATAATTAAAGTACAAGGCCTATCTGGCTTGGACAGTGATGCATCTGAAATCATTACCCAGACTGGGTTATGGTGTCATCTCCTTAACTGCTGCTCTGTTTGAGTGCCACCACCAGGAACAAGGAGGGGCAGAAACAATGACAGCTATCTGTCATAATAAATATAACATTTTACACAGGCCTTCATTCTTTACTGCGAATACCTGTGTGTGGGTGCAGCGTTCCAGCAAGAACATCAGGTAACCAAAAGATAAAGCTCTACCTCTATAATTTATTCTTGAATGTTCTTGATATCACTTATCTATTAAGTGGAATAATAAGATCATTACAATGATAATATATGATACTGTGATCATGGTTATAAGGATACTTTCTCAATGTGCATCTCTCGCCTATCGTTTCTGTGTGGACTGGAGCCTGGGAGCTTACCTTGAGCTCCTTGAAGAAGATGCAGCTCCTGGCCCACTCCACTATGGAGAACAGAGTCTGGTCTGCCATGCGACACATGAGGCTGAAGGTGCTGAGCTTTTCCTGCCGGCCCCGGCCACTCTGCTCCTGCTGCAGGAAGGCCATAATCTTACTCTGCACCTGCATCTCGTCTGGGTCGCAACGCAGCAGCTCCAGCACAAGGGGGGGCAGGCTGGGAGCCTGCGGGGAGCCACCGGTGGGGTACACGTCCGGTAAGGGGTACCCCACCAGAGACTCTGGGGAGCTTGTGTAGTGGTCAGGGTACTCAGACTTGATGGCCCTACTGGGGAATGCTGTGTACTGGTACTGGGTGGGCAGGGGTCCATGGGGCTGCATGGCCACCCCCAGGGAGGGGGGTCCGTAGAGGCTGGCCTCGTAGTCTGTGGCATTGTTGGAGGCTGGGATGGAGGGCATGAGCCCTTTGGGGAGGGAGGGGAGGCTGTGCAGGGTGCCGGTGAAGCCATAGTTAGTCTGTACAGGGGAGAGCTGTGGAGGAGCAGACTCCAGCTTGAAGCCTGTGGAACGGATCAAAGCCTTCTTCTGCTGCTTCATGGCTCTATCCCGCTTGTACATGGGGCCAAACTTATTCCTGCCCCCACGCATGCGGTCTGCACGCACCGCTATCAAAGGAAGAGACATCACGTTGAGAAACAGAACTAGATCGACAACAGTGGATCTGTATATGCAATTTGTTACTAGGCTACTATAGCCAGAAAGATATCATGGACAAATGTCACTCGTGTAAAATAATTCCTTATACAGTACCAGTCAAAAGTGAAATTGTTTACATTTTTAAATTTTCGTCATTTAGCAGACGCTCTTATCCAGAGCGACTTACAAATTGCAAATTGGACAAATAACACATATGGAATCATGTAGTAACCAAAAAAGTGTTAAACAAATCAAAATACATTTTAATTTGAGATTCTTCAAGTAGCCACCCTTTGCCTTGATGAGAGCTTTGCACACTCTTGGCATTTTCACCTGGAATGCTTTTCCAACAGTCTTGAAGGAGTTCCCACATATGCTGAGCACTTGTTGGCTGCTTTTCCTTCACTCTGCAGTCCAACTCATCCCAAACAATCTCAATTGGGTTGAGGTCGGGGGATTGTGGAGGCCAGGTCATCTGATGCAGCACTCCATCACTCTCCTTCTTGGTAAAATAGCCCTTAAACAGCCTGGAGGTGTTGGGTGATTGTCCTGTTGAAAAACAAATGATAGCCCCACTAAGCCCAAACCAGATGGGATGGCGTATCGCTGCAGAATGCTGTGGTAGCCATGCTGGTTAAGTGGGCTTTGAATTCTAAATAAATCACAGACAGTGTCACCAGCAAAGCACCCCCACACCATAACACCTCCTCCTCCGTGCTTTACGGTGGGGAATACACATGCAGAGATCATCTGTTCACCCACACTGCGTCTCACGAAGCCACGGCAGTTGGAACCAGAAATCTCCAATTTGGACTCCAGACCAGAGGACACATTTCCACTGGCCTAATGTCCATTGCTCGTGTTTCTTGGCCCAAGCAAGTCTCTTCTTATTATTGGTGTCCTTAAGTAGTGGTTTCTTTGCAGCAATTTGACCATGAAGGCCTGATTCACACAGTCTCCTCTGAACAGTTGATGTTGAGATGTGTCTGTTACTTGAACTCTGTGAAGCATTTATTTGGGCTGCAATTTCTGAGGCTGGTAATTCTAATAAACTTATCCTCTGCAGCAGAGGTAACTCTGGGTCTTCCATTCCTGTGGCAGTCCTCATGAGAGCCAGTTTCATCTTAGCGCTTGATGGTTTTTGTGACTGCACTTGAAGAAACTTTCAAAGTTCTTGACATTTTAAGTATTGACTGACCTTCATGTCTTAAAGTAATGATGGACTGTTGTTTCTCTTTGCTTATTTGAGCTGTTCTTACCTTGTTACAACACAACTGATTGGCTCAAACGCGTTAAGAAGGAAAAAAAAATCACAAATTAACTTTTAAGAAGGCACACCTGTTAATTGAAATGCATTCCAGGTGACTACCTCATGAAGCTGGTTGAGAGAATGCCAAGAGTGTGCAAAGCTGTCATCAAGGCAAAGGGTGGCTATTTGAAGATACTCAAATATAAAATATATTTTGATTTGTTTAACACTTTTTTGGTTACTACATGATTCCATATGTGTTATTTCATAGTTTTGATGTCTTCACTATTATTCTACAATGTAAAAATAAAGACAAACCCTTGAATGAGTAGGTGTGTCCAAACTTTTGACTGGTAATGTATAAGTCCTTATAAAGAAACTCATGCAAACATCTATCATTGAAAATACAGCCATAACAAGTGCACAGGAAAATAGCCTAATTTAGTCAGGAATGTGTTTGGCAGTTTCCTGAACCAATTTTTTGAAAAAGCAATGTAAAACAACCACCAGGGTATCATACTCCGGTAACACTTTATTTGGATAGACTGTAGCTCAGTTGGTAGAGCATGACGCTTGCAACGCCAGGGTTGTGTGTTCGTTTCCCACGGGGGGCCAGTATGAAAATGTATGCACTCACTAACTGTAAGTGGCTCTGGATAAGAGCATCTGCTAAATGACTCAAATGTATCAGTAGCATTTCAACTAACTATCTACTAACCTTACCCTAACCATAACCGTAGCAAGCAGTTGCTCATTAACAGATAGTTTGTTGAAAGTGTGACCCATTCTCCTTTATTCTATTACACATTTGAATTATCTTTTTGACAATTTACTGTACACAACATAAGCTAATGCCTTTGCAGTTACATAACGTTAACCTTGTTGATGTAAATAGAACGTATCCGTTTAAAACCTCAGCGAGAAGCCCAGAGTTTTATCAGCAGGTCAAGAATGTGTAATTTCTCCACGGAAACAGGTGCTTTCTCGCATCACATGCCTGGGAATCACTGGCGCAATCCGCGCTCTGGCCCCCTCATGTTTTGCGCGCTCTAGCCCCTCACAAAACCACGTGGACCCTCATGCTAAACCGCTCTAGTCTGTATATTGTCTGTCCCTAATTCAAAGCTACCACTACAACTTTTGCAAAAACATTTAACAATCCAGATGCAACTGATTGCTAAAACAGGCATCCATTGTAGGCCTACCGGCCATAAAGAAGAAATCTACATATTTTAGGCGAATAGCAAATTATTACAAAATGCAAATAGATCTACAGTCATAAATATATATATATATATATATGCATATGGAAAAATATAGCACAACATTAAGGGTATATTTATTCTGGACAATAATGTTGAAATGCTCTCACTGATAACGTCAAATGAAGGGGAAGAATGATGAGGAGAACCATACCTTCTAATCTCATGCCAACATTGAGGCATTTCTGGAATCGGCAGAAGGGACATCTCTTCCGCTGTGTTTTGTCTATTTTACACTCCTGGTTTTCTGCACAAGTGTACCTCTTATTGTTCTGGACTGTCCTCTTGAAGAAGCCCTGGAGAAAATATCGACATTAGGTTGATGGGCCACAAAACCCACAAACACAAGGGGGGGAAAGGACATTTTAAATAATGAGTTATTCCAAATGAAAATACCTTACAACTTTCACATGTAAGGAGTCCATAGTGGTATCCTGAGACCTTATCTCCACAAACAGGACACAATTCTTCCAAATCTGCATCATAGGTGTAGTCCATTACTTTCAAAGGGACGCCTAGTTCGCAAATAAAATCAAGGGTCAAGAAAAACGGATGACACAGGGATGTAATTAATCAATTCATTCAAATAATGTACCGTTTCTTAATCAAATGCATTTACTGCCCTTGACAAATTAGAAAACACAGGACCAAATTGCAGGATGCATAGCAGTTGTGAATAAAATGTCTGCTTTAAATCAAACTTAATTCCAATAGGCCTAAAACCTAACAAAAAAAAGTTTGGCTATTAATAATTATGATCTTAATATGGTTTGACATATCATAATGCACATAGGCGAAGAATGCAGAAGTTTATTGATTTCCACATTGAACATGATAAATTGATGATGCACGCATGACTGTAAGTCGCTTTGGATAAAAGCGTCTGCTAAATGGCATATTATTATTATTATTATTATTATTATTATTATTATTATTATGATCTGGTGATATTCACATTTTTAAGAGAGCTGATTGGCAATCGTTTGTCTATTTCACAAACATAAGACTGATGATTCCATACTATATGCGAGCATACCATTTTTTAAAAATATTAATAGTTTATACAAATCCAATTTAATTCAAAAAATATAGAATTATGTAACGTCTATTAGGGCCAACCAACATTATCCTAAAATAAAACAGGCAAATGTTTAGACAGATTCGTTGAGCCCAAAATACACCAAATATTAGGCGCATAGTTGGATACCTTTATTGTCCCCTTCTTCCAAGTGCTTAATCCTATTAATCATGAAATGCCCCAGACCAGGATAGAATAACGCGTTTTATAATCCACACACACAATACGGTCCACGCGCGCTTCAGCTTCAGTAGTCTTCTGTCTTTATACGCCTCGCACGCATAGCCTTCGACACGCGCACAGGTCCTGTACTCAAGGCTCTTCTATTGGGAGATTGGTCAATTAGCCGTGGATGCGACAACCTATATTTAGAAAACAACCTATGCGGGACGGTGTACTCTTTCTTGCTACCTAATAAACGGTTAGAGATGTCAAATCTGAAGGAGAATGCCGTGAACCAACATGGTATCAAAAAGGAATGGAGGATGACCGAAGGTGATGATATCCATTATTATTCATATTATTAGTAGGCCTATTATTAGTAGTATTTTTCTTATTAATCTTATGATTATTATTATGAGTATCATTATTAATAATAATAATATTTATATTAATATTAATATTATTTATCATTGTTAGGCTATAATTATATTTATTGCAATTACTGTTATTATTATTCATGTTGTTTGTTGTTATTGATATTACTATTATCATAATCATCAGTCGTTTTTGTTTTCGTTATTAAGATGTAGACTAAATTAGGCCATATTGATGTGAACAGCAATATGTTTTACAAGAAATGAGTAGGCCTTCGCATCAAAGGATAGACGTATACTTTCACATCAATAGGCGTTAGATATGTGCTAGGGTAGATCTATAAAAGTAAACGCAGACCCCATGCATATGACTTCATTATATTTCAAGGCCGTTTCAACAATACATTTCAACAAGGAGCGTTAGTCTATTAACTAGCGTACTGTCATTAATTTTGACAAAATAGGAAGATTAGGTTATATCAGATAAGTAGGCTTAATTATTTTGTTTGGGCATAAGCTATTTTGTAGAATTCAATTCGATTCACTGATTCATATTGACTCTATTTGCCGTTTTGGCAATTATGCAAACAGCTTTAAAGATATCGAAATCTATTAGCCTACTCTATATCTCAAGTCCAGATGTCGAGAGGAAGCATTTCATTTTGTACCATTTTGATTTCAAATGCGCCAAACTAGGTAGCTAGTGTAATATTTGTTCTGATTTTTCTTACTGAGACATGAAGAAGCCAAACAAACCAAAAATAAAAGTGTTCAAGGATAAATACTTTTGAACTTATCGAATAGCTTATTCCTCGGATAGCCTGCTGAAGGCTTATGCAAGGTTTATATAATATTTGTCTAGATGCATTATGCTTTAAGGCTTCGCCACAAATATGGGAAGTGCAGACATAATTTATTAATTAAAATTGTGGTCTATCTCCTTCCTAATTACTTTAAATAGGCTATTCGAAATGGACTTGCTACAACAAAACATTAGAGGCATATTACTCTATGTATAAAATATTGCATAGGCCTATCTGTGGGTTTACAAAGTTAATGTTGGCATATCCAAAGTTTAAGACAATTTTACAGATTCAACTAGGGGATATTAGACTTACCTTGTGCCTTTTCTCCCAACATTTGATTACCTATGAGGTAGGCCAGACGTCGACGATAATTAAACCTATTAAATGCAATGCTGCAAAACTTTGGCCACTTTGGATGTCATATAAAATCCGAATATAAAAAAAACAAATACTTTGACTAAAGACGGATGATTTGGGATAATGGGGATCTCCACGAATAAATGCAGTCATTTCCAGCTTTGTCTTTGCTCATCGTTCTTTATCAAATAGCAAAAAAGTTACTGAAGTTCTTATTGGTCATCGACATGTCATGTGACGACTACGGAGACGATGATGCCCCCTTTTTATTATTTTACCACACAAGCAATATAATAACTGAGATGCACAAATACAGTAGACAGACACAGTGTATAGTAAGGGGCTATCAGTGTCCTCAACCTCATCAGTACCATATATGCCAGAAAATTGACATATTTTAAACAATCCATATTGTATGTCTGTCCTTGAGCACTGTGTATGGCAGTTCAGTCAGCTAATGTAATTATGAATGTTTTATTACTGTGAAACTGGCATACTGTGGCTATGACAAAGACAATACAGAATCGCCTTACAATTGTAGAAAATATTTAATTAATATACACTACCGGTCAAAAGTTTTAGAACACCTACTCATTCAAGTTTATTTTTTTATTTTTTATTTTATTTTTTTACATTGTAGAATAATAGTGAAGACATCAAAACTATGAAATAACACAAATGGAATCATGTAGTAACCAAAAAAGTGTTAAACAAAGCAAAATATGTTTTATATTTGAGATTCTTCAAATAACCACCCTTTGCCTTGATGACAGCTTTGCACACTCTTGGCATTCTCTCAACCAGCTTTACCTGGAATTATTTTCCACAGTCTTGAAGGAGTTCCCACATATGCTGAGCACTTGTTGGCTGCTTTTCCTTCACTCTGCAGTCCGACTCATCCCAAACCATCTCAATTTGGTTGAGGTCGGGGGATTGTGGAGGCCAGGTCATCTGATGCAGCACTCCATCACTCTCCTTCTTGGTAAAATAGCCCTTACATAGCCTGGAGGTGTGTTGGGTCATTGTCCTGTTGAAAAACAAATTATAGTCCCACTAAGCCCAAACCAGATGGGATGGCATATCGCTGCAGAATGCTGTGGTAGCCATGCTGGTTAAGTGTGCCTTGAATTCTAAATAAATCACAGACAGTGTCACCAGCAAAGCACCCCCACACCGTAACACCTCCTCCTCCATGCTTTACGGTGGGAAATACACATCTGGAGGTCCCCTGTAGCTCAGTTGGTAGAGCATGGCGCTTGCAATGCCAGGGTTGTGGGTTCGTTTCCCACGGGGGGCCAGTATGAAAATGTATGCACTCATTAACTGTAAGTGGCTCTGGATAAGAGTGTCTGCTAAATGACTAAAATGTTTTAAAAAATTACATCATCCGTTCACCGACACTGCGTCTCACAAAGACACAGCGGTTGGAACCAAAAATCTCAAATTTGGACTCCAGACCAAAGGACACATTTCCACCCGTCTAATGTCCATTGTTCGTGTTTCTTGGCCCAAGCAAGTCTCTTCTTCTTATTGGTGTCCTTTAGTAGTGGTTTCTTTGCAGCAATTCGACCATGAAGGCCTGATTCACACAGTCTCATCTGAACAGTTGATATTGAGATGTGTCTGTTACTTGAACTCTGTGAAGCATTTATTTGGGCTGCAATTTCTGAGGCTGGTAACTCTAATGAACTTATCCTCTGCAGCAGAGGTGACTATGGGTCTTCCATTACTGTGGCGGTCCTCATGAGAGGCAGTTTCATCATAGCGCTTGATGGTTTTTGCAACTGCACTTGAAGAAACGTTCAAAGGTCTTGATATGTTCCGTATTCACTGACCTTCATGTCTTAAAGTAATGATGGATTGTAATTTCTCTTTGCTTATTTGAGCTGTTCCTGCCATAATATGGACTTGGTATTTTACCAAATAGGGCTATCTTCTTCAAACTGAAGCTGGAAAGACTGCAAACTAGCTGCACTTCATTTGGTTTTACCTTTTTTCAATTGACATTTATTTGTATAAATCCATAAAAATGATGCCAGCTGATTCATGATTTCGACTGGCAGAGAAACGCTGCCTGCCTGTCTGTCTTGTACCGACCCCCAACATGTTCATTACTATGGGACAGCTGGAGATTTAATTTGAATATTGAAACAATGTTGCAAATGTCATGTTGCAAATGTCTGAGAGACAGACAGCAAGGTTTATACAAATCTCCGCTGTTGAAAACTAAATGTTAGTCTAAAGAAATGTGAGATAATGTCTAGGTGCTTTTTATAGTGGAGATCAAGTTTATAAATGACCTGGCTGGGCTGATGAGACCGTGGATTGAGCAGTCAGATGGAACAGAGTAAATAGGCATTTTAACGTCATAGATTTAGCCGGTGGTAACTTGTGGAATAGACACCGGCTGGAATGCAGTTTTAACCAATCAGCATTCAGGATTAGACCCACCCGTTGTATAATGTGGATTTAGAACATCGGTTGGGTGAGGGGAGATATTGTATAATGCTATATTCTTAAAGGCCCAGTGCAGTCCAAAATGTAATTTTCCTGTGTTTTATATATATTTCCACACTATGAGGTTACATATCCCTCCCATTAGGCTCGTCCAATTAGGCCCCTCACTCAGACCACTCCCAGACAGTCCTAGCAAAATTCTTGCTTAAGAAATGTTGGGTTCTTTTTTTACCATTTTTATTGAAGAAAATTACATTAAGGTACTTAGCTGTTACCCAGACATTATTTGATATTGAGATAAAATTGGCTATATTGGACCTTTAAGATATTGTGCTGAAGTGCCTGTCTATTTTAATGACATGAAGGTCAAGCTTCGATTCAACCTCTGATTTGAACGTAGAAAAGCTCATAACATGTGTGGTGAAACATTGCAAGTCTACGCCAGGGCATTTGGTTATCTAGTAATTCTAGTTGTATCAATTGGTCTGCATAGCTGGAGCAATACAAAACCCACAAGGTATTTCTTTTGGAATTCCTGTTCATGATAAACACTTGCTTCATTCTCCATTCCACGCATTGTTTGTGCTCATGCAGGTCGAGGACAGGGTTATTATCCTATGAGGTGGTGCAAAGCAGGAGTTTAAACTATTACATTGCTATTACATTATTCACATGCTGCTGGTTCACCGTTGCAAAGACGGAATGAAAATAACTCAAATTGGTCATTATTGTAACAGCAGCATTAACTGTAACTGTAAAAGTGGCATTAGCTCTATGAGACCAAGGCTAATGAGACATCTATCCTACACTCCCTGTTGTATGTATCCTATAGTGCCTTGACCCCACTGCAGTGAAGGATCTTAGTATGGGGCAGTGACCCTTCAAGGTCTCAGATTAGGCAAAAAAAAAGGTCCCTGATTAGGCTATCTACACATCCTATTATTATATCCAAGAGGCAGAAAACAAATATTGAGCCCACTGTCAGAACAGGGTGAGGAGGAGGAAGAGGGCCTGTTGAGGCAGACACCAGGCCAGGCCTCTTGTCAATGAATCCCAGAAATATGGCCTATCTAATGTTTGTCTCCAGCACTCTTTTGTTTTGCAAGTGTGCTGTGGCTACAGGTCAATGGTGCCCCAGCATCAGAAGCGCTCTGTCTCTGTCTCTGAGATATATTAGTACAATAAATAAAGAGCAGGATTGGGGCTTGGATGTTGTTTTGACTTCATCGTTTATATTTTGCTCATTGTGCCCTCTGCAGCTATTTTCTGCTAAAACAGCAGAATCTCTGGGATAAAAAATTATAGGAAAACAATTGCTTTATAGGTGAAAGTGCATTTATGCAAATCTCTTTTACATGCAATAAATCTAAAAGAAATTAAGAGTAAATATGTCACAAAAATGTTTTAAAGTATTATTTTCTGTGAACATTTAAGTGAATGTATTCATGATACAATTATGCAATAGAAAATACATGCTTATGGTTCAGACAAGAATGGAATTACAGTAGAACAGACTGACTGGATGTCAGAACGTCAGTCCATGTAGAACGTCAGTCCATGTGTAACCATCTAACCCCGGTGTAACAACCTTTACAAGTTATTGATTTGATCAATTGTGCCTCAAAAAGGAGCTATCAGAACAATACAGAAGAAAGTGTAAGGAGACTGCTTTCTCAGAAGAAAGTGGAGACTGCATTTGAAAAAGAACATACAGTGGGGAAAAAAGGATTTAGTCAGCCACCAATTGTGCAAGTTCTCCCACTTAAAAATATGAGAGAGGCCTGTAATTTTCATCATAGGTACACGTCAACTATGACAGACAAATTGAGAAAATGTTTTCCAGAAAATCACATTGTAGGATTTTTAATGAATTTATTTGCAAATTATGGTGGAAAATAAGTATTTGGTCACCTACAAACAAGCAAGATTTCTGGCTCTCACAGACCTGTAACTTCTTCTTTAAGAGGCTCCTCTGTCCTCCACTCGTTACCTGTATTAATGGCACCTGTTTGAACTTGTAATCAGTATAAAAGACACCTGCCCACAACCTCAAACAGTCACACTCCAAACTCCACTATGGCCAAGACCAAAGAGCTGTCAAAGGACACCAGAAACAAAATTGTAGACCTGCACCAGGCTGGGAAGACTGAATCTGCAATAGGTAAGCAGCTTGGTTTGAAGAAATCAACTGTGGGAGCAATTATTAGGAAATGGAAGACATACAAGACCACTGATAATCTCCCTCGATCTGGGGCTCCACGCAAGATCTCACCCCGTGGGGTCAAAATGATCACAAGAACGGTGAGCAAAAATCCCAGAACCACACGGGGGGACCTAGTGAATGACCTGCAGAGAGCTGGGACCAAAGTAACAAAGCCTACCATCAGTAACACACTACGCCGCCAGGGACTCAAATCCTGCAGTGCCAGACGTGTCCCCCTGCTTAAGCCAGTACATGTCCAGGCCCGTCTGTAGTTTGCTAGAGTGCATTCGGATGATCCAGAAGAGGATTGGGAGAATGTCATATGGTAAAAACTAAACTCGTCGTGTTTGGAGGACAAAGAATGCTGAGTTGCATCCAAAGAACACCATACCTACTGTGAAGCATGGGGGTGGAAACATCATGCTTTGGGGCTGTTTTTCTGCAAAGGGACCAGGACGACTGATCCGTGTAAAGGAAAGAATGAATGGGGCCATGTATCGTGAGATTTTGAGTGAAAACCTCCTTCCATCAGCAAGGGCATTGAAGATGAAACGTGGCTGGGTCTTTCAGCATGACAATGATCCCAAACACACCGCCCGGGCAACGAAGGAGTGGCTTCATAAGAAGCATTTCAAGGTCCTGGAGTGGCCTAGCCAGTCTCCAGATCTCAACCCCATAGAAAATCTTTGGAGGGAGTTGAAAGTCCGTGTTGCCCAGCGACAGCCCCAAAACATCACTGCTCTAGAGGAGATCTGCATGGAGGAATGGGCCAAAATACCAGCAACAGTGTGTGAAAACCTTGTGAAGACTTACAGAAAACGTTTGACCTGTGTCATTGCCAACAAAGGGTATATAACAAAGTATTGAGAAACTTTTGTTATTGACCAAATACTTATTTTCCACCATAATTTGCAAATAAATTCATTAAAAATCCTACAATGTGATTTTCTGGACATTTTTTTCTCATTTTGTCTGTCATAGTTGACGTGTACCTATGATGAAAATTACAGGCCTCTCTCATCTTTTTAAGTGGGAGAACTTGCACAATTGGTGGCTGACTAAATCTTTTTTTCCCCCACTGTACGTATACGGAGAGAATGCATTTATACTTGACAATAACAAATCACAAAGCAAGCATGAACAATACGATAACCCATGGCTCAATACATATGTCAGTGTCTTCCGTCTGTCCTTGGGGTAAGGGTACTGCATAAACTAAACCAAACAAAACACTTGGAGGAGGAAAAAATATGATTAAACTACAATAGCATCTTAAGAAAGCAAACGTGCAAGGGGTTTCCCCCAGTGTCTTCCCACAAGGTCAAAGATTAAAACCACAAACACTTTTCTAAGAGCTAGAATTACTTTGGAACTAAAATCCTTTTTCCCTCAAAGAGTTTTATATATCCATATGAATTACATTTACAATAGACCATGGGGTTTGATTAAATGTGATGGACAAGATGAACATGTGTATCTGTAATGACTATTTTGGAGTTATGCCCTCTGCTGGTCTTGATGCATATAGACTGCCAAGGACTACAAAACCAAACACTCTTTCAGTAGTGGTTGAAGCATGGACAGCAGGCCTACTGTGAGCATTGGGGATTGTATTAGTTATTAATTACTATAGGAAGTAAGTAGTAAGTAAGTAGTAGTAGTAAGTACAGCGGTGGAAAAAGTACCCAATGTCATACTTGAGTAAAAGTAAAGATACCTTAATAGAAAATGACTCAAGTAAAAGTGAAAGTCACCCAGTAAACTACTATGTGTGTAAAAGTCTAAAAGTATGTATACTTAAGTATCAAAAGTAAAAGTATAAATAATTTCAAATGGATTATATTAAGCACACCAGACTGCACAATTTTCTTGCTTTTTAAAATGTACAGATAGCCAGGGGCACACTCCAACACTCAGACTCCAACACTCAGACATAATTAACAAATGAAACATTTGTGTTTAGTGAGTCCGCCAGATAAAAGTCAGTAGGGATGACCAGGGATGTTCTCTTGATAATTGTGTGAATTGGACCATTTTCCTGTCTTGCTAAGCATTCGAAATGTAACAAGTACTTTTGGGTGTCAGGGAAAATGTATGGAATATAAAGTACATTATTTTCTTTAGGAATGTAGTGAAGTAAAAGTAAAAGTAGTCAAAAATATAAATAATAAAGTAAAGTACAGATACCCCAAAAACTACTTAAGTAGTACTTTAAAGTATTTTTTACTTAAGTACTTTACACCACTGAGTAAGTAAGTAAGTAAGTAGTAATAATAAGGTAGTAGGAGATTGTATTGAATAGTAATTGTGAGAAACCAATAAAACAATGCAGCCATTTCAGTATTTGTAAAATGCTTAGCCTCATTGATGCTCAGAGCTGCTTTGTTTTATGGTTTCTCACAATTACTATTTTAGATGGAGCACCTCAATGATTTTTTGGATGGAGCACTACCACCATTCCTTGGCCTTGACTTAATCCTGAAATTTAACAGCCGTTTTCCGTTAGTGCTCTTTTGAGAAGTCAGCTTTGTGTTCAACAACAATAGAGACATGCTGTTAGACTCTCACAAGGTCATCCTCAATTGAAACCTTGCATGCACTTAAATATATCCCTATATTTTGGTTTGATAATCCATTATAGCAGTCAAAGTAATTTCATGCAGTATCAACTTGGTATGCATCAAAAGGGCCTATACAGTACATTGTTGTAGTACATCTCTTCAGAATATTATTCTGCTGTCACTTCAGTCCAATAATTCACTGTCACTGTCCTTCACATTTTAACATGTCAGAAATCTTCAGAAACCGCCTTTATACATGTTTATTTGGCAAAACATTCAGTAATGAGAAAGACAGGAGCAACCCAGTTGTCTAGTACAGAGTATTGTATTATAATAAAGGTTTGAGGTGGATCTGTCAATATGGACTCTCTGGACTATACAGCCATTTTAAAATGTACAGTACAGATATTACTGTTACTGCCTGGCAAACCTCCTGGAGCTGTCCTTGACCAAAACTCTCCTCTCGAAATTTGGAGACAGATCTAAAAGTCCTCAATCTCTTTTGACTCCAAATTGTTATAGACGCAAATACAAAACTTTAAACAAATTCTCATTTGTTTTCCCTCAATTTCATTTCCTGGCCCTGAGAATCAGGGTTATATCGCTCAATGTTTGATATGAGAATTTATTAAAATGCTGTTGCCATTTATGAGCATGCTCTAGTGAAGGGAATCAGATTGAAGTGATTAACTGGACAAGCAGATGTTCAAATGTTGGAGTCTGCCAGAAGCCCATTCACATTCAAGGTTACAACAGTCTGTTAGGTATTCATTAGGTAAGATTATACCATTTATAGCTTTCTATCCATTATAGATCTCTGACACCAGACAGAGCATTTGTAGAGACAAGAACAAAATATACATTTAAAATATATAAGGCCAAACATATCTTAAACAATATATACAAATGATTTTAATCAATTTTCAATCATTATTTCCTTATAAACTCAACAGTACATCAACAGTACATCTCATTTGTTCCTGTACAGGAAAAAAAAGAGGACTGAGCACGCCCCCATTCTCATCGACGGGGCTGTAGTGGAACAGGTTGAGAGCTTCAAGTTCCTTGGTGTCCACATCACCAAAGAACTATCATGGTCCAAACACACCAAGACAGTCGTGAAGAGGGCATGACAAAGCCTGTTCCCCCTCAAGAGACTGAAAAGATTTGGCATGGGTCCTCAGATTCTCAAAAAATTCTACAGCTGCACCATCGAGAGCATCCTGACTGGTTGCATCACCGCCTGGTATGGCAACTGCTTGGCCTCCGACCGCAAGGCACTACAGAGGGTAGTGCGTACGGCCCAGTACATCACTGGGGCCAAGCTTCCTGCCATCCAGGACCTCTATACCAGGCGGTGTCAGAGGAAGGCCCTCAAAATTGTCAAAGACTCCAGCCACCCTAGTCATAGACTGTTCTCTCTGCTACCGCACGGCAAGCGGTACCGGAGTGCCAAGTCTAGGTCCAAAAGACTTCTCAACAGCTTCTACCCCAAGCCATAAGACTCCTGAACAGCTAATCATGGCTACCCGGACCATTTGCACTGCCCCCCCCACCCCATCCTTTTTACGCTGCTGCTACTCTGTTAATTATTTATGCATAGTCACTTTAACTCTACCCACATGTACATATTACCTCAACTACCTCAACTAGCCGGTGCCCCCGCACATTGACTCTGCAACGGTACCCCCCTGTATATATAGCCTCCCTACTGTTACTTTATTTTACTTCTGCTCTTTTTTTCTCAACACTTTTTTTGTTGTTGTTTTATTCTTACTTTTTTTGTTAAAAATAAATGCACTGTTGGTTAAGGGCTGTAAGTAAGCATTTCACTGTAATGTCTGCACCTGTTGTATTCGGCGCATGTGACAAATAAAATTTGATTTGATTTGATTTGATTTTGTTGTACATCTTAAAGGGGCAATCTGGCATTGGCAATCTTTTTTAAAATTACTTATATACCCATTGATTCTTGAAGAATACCATATACAGTAAGAACCCAAAATATAAGCTTGTTTTACTCCATTGTTTGTAAGCAATATAGCCCCAAAACATGGTTCGATTATTTTGATATCATGGACGGTCAGTCTATGCATTCATAGCTCTGTCTATGAATTTGACAGTGGTTACATGTAGGGCTCCCGAGTGGCACAGCGGTCTAAGGCACTGCTTCTCAGCGCTGGAGGCGTCACTACAGACCCTGGTTCGATTCCAGGCTGTATTACAATCTGGCCGTGATTGGGAGTCCCATAGGGTGGTGCACAATTGGCACCGCGTCGTTGGGGTAGGCTGTCACTGTAAATAAGAATTTGTTCTTAACTGACTTGCCTGGTTAAATTAAATTCTCCAGGCCCAACTTTGTTATTGTTTAAACTGCAGATTTCTTCTTTAACAACCAGAAGAACATTATGGAGATTCAAGGGTCTTTCAACCTTGACAGTACAGGCCTATCAGTGTCCACTTGGCTTTATTGGCCTGTGTCCTTTCTGCCACGCTCCTGAAGCGTGCTTTCTCCAGGTGTGGTCCTCTCCCTCTCTTGTCTCCCCCCTCTCCACATCTCCTCACTCTCCCTGGGGGAGCCCTATCATCTTGTTCCCCTTGACCCTGGCGCACTCTAGCCCCGCTGCCTTACGATAACAGTCCCACCATTCCTCACCCTCCGCCAACTGACACACTTTCAGAGGGATCTAACCTTGTTCCCTCACATTTCTCTGATGCCTCTGCCATTTCCTACAGTCCATGCTCCCGAAATGATCTCTCTCTCTCTCTCTCTCTCTCTCTCTCTCTCTCTCTCTCTCTCTCTCTCTCTCTCTCTCTCTCTCTCTCTCTCTCTCTCTCTCTCTCTCTCTCTCTCTCTCTCTCTCTCAATCTCTCTCTCTCTCTCAATCTCTCTCATTTTCTCTCTCTCTTTTATCTATGTCTTTATCCACCCTCTCTAATTATTTTTTCCTACCTCACTTTCTCCATCCCCCTCGCACTCTCTTCACTTGTATCTCTCTCATTTTGGTGAGGGGGTCAGCCCTAGCTTTGACGTGTCTCCAAGAGTAATGTAAATGGGTTCAACCTAAAGCACAGGCAGGTGTCATGTGGCTAGTTAAATTAAACACCAACACCACCACTGCTACCAACAAATTCATATTACAGTAAAAGTATACATCGGCAAGGCATTGAGTGAACAAACTTAACAAATGATAGTGCAGTTGGAGAAGGAATATGTGCATGAATCCCAAAAGCTTGTTATGATGAAACCCCTTGGCAAAACAAGTAAAGATGTGTCATTTCCTTGAGGTTGTCTTTACATCTTAATCAAAGCAGTAGTCCTCCCCTAAGTCTGTGGTACTGTGCTCTTCTATCTCAGCTCTAACTCTGTGTTTATCAAACCTCTGGCTCTTATCAAAGAGATAGGATATTGGACTTTTAGTTATGATAAGATAAACCTGGCTCAGAGGGTGGTATTTCTAAAGGGCAGCTCCCGCTATGGTGGGCCAACGAAAACCTAACGCTGCCAGGGCCTGCAATTAAGATCTCTCAACCCTCTCCTGACTGGGAGCTGCACAAATAATACTATAACCATATTTGGTTCAGAATATTTTGGTCTTGACAATGATAATGATTTTGTGACTTTTATAGTGTTATCATAATGCATTGAATTGTGTATACTGCATTTGTCTTGGTATGGCCAATTTCTCTATTATGAGTGGTATATGCAAATAGTGGTATTGATGGGAGTTGCTATTATGTTAGGTATACACCATCATATTCAACACAATCCACGCATAGGATACATTTTCCCCTTCATACGCTTTGCATGATATGTCTCCATTGAAAGGGACTCCACACCCCCAGCCTTGAGTGGGCCTGAGAGTGGAGGTCAGTCAGTGAGGGAGGGGATCCTGTTAGGGGAGAGAAGAGGGGCTGCTGCTAGAACAGCCTGTCAAAATCCCCTCGCCTCGCCTCACTCAGCCTTGAGTAGATAAGTAGGTCCTCCTCTGCCCATGGCCCATTCCTGGGCCGGATCACAGACATGATGCAAGCAGCAGCTCTACTGATAACCATCAATCAATCTCCAGATAACCTAAAATGGACCATGTCACTGGCGATCGTGTGTGTGTTTCGCCTCTATCTCCTCCTCTTCTCTGACTATATTAAGGACGACATAGAGATTAATTGCTTTACATTTAAATATGCATTGCAGTTCCCTATAGCCTTAGCTGGTCCTGTCTCTGGCCCTGCATTTTAGTTACACCCTAAATGTAGATTATCATAATACATGTTGTCTAGATACAGATCTTTCTCTCTCTAATTTGACATGCAGGAACAGTTTGTTTTTGTGTGTGTGTGTGTGTGTGTGTGAATGATAGGCTGTCTCAGTCTGCAAAACAAATTAGGCTGGGTGTTGGGGGATGGGTCAGGGACACACAGATTAGAACCATCCTAAATCTGCTGACTGGCTTCAAATGCCAGAGCGAGAGTGTGTCCCTAAAACCCTAGATGTACATGTACATGTCTTGGTAAGCTTAATACTTTCAGATAGAATGATCAGATAGCAACTGTCATTTTTTTATAGCAAATAAGCATCATACCTAAAGGAAGCATAGAGACTCTTCACACTGTTCACTATCTGTTAAATAATGCTAGACATGACAACAATCTCACAGTTGCATAACGTTCACATTTATTTGGTTTCAAGTCCTAACAATTTCTAAACATGCGTTTAACACATATGGATCACATTTGTCACAGGTAGTTAAAGTAAGAAAAGCAGAGGAGAGAGGTTTTTCAAAAGATTTAAAGGGATACTTTGGGATTTTGGAAATGAAGCCCTTTATCTACTTCCCCAGTCAGATTAACTTGTGGATACCATGTTTATGTCTCTGTGTGCAATTTGAAGGAAGTTGCTAACTAGCGTTAGCGCAATTTCTAACTAGCATTAGCGCAATGACTGGACGTCTATGGTAACAGCTAGCATGCTAGTTGTTGACATTGACTTCCATTCATTGCGCTAATGCTACTTAGCATTGGCTCGTTAAACTACCTCTAACTTCCTTCATACTGGATGCAGAGACATAAAAATGGTATCCATGAGTTCATCTGACTCTGGGGATCCCTTAAAGTATCCCTTTAACGAAGAAAAAAAACATGGCAGATAAAAATGTAATGTATTTAATCTGCATATCCAGTTGTGCAGATTCAATGGAAATACTTTAAGACGTTGTTCCCTGAGATATGATATGATTTTATCTACTCTAGTTGCCCCATTGTGGGCTCCTTAATAAGGAGCTTCCATGAATGAATTGTAATAACACTGAATAAGCTTGTAATAACACTGTTATAACAGAAAACCATTCACCATTCATTGTTGAGATGAGTGAGGAAAAGCATGTTAACAACAGGATATGGCAGAAGGGCCAAAGTTACATTCTAATTAATAATCACTCACAAGCAGCATTTTATATCAAACATGATACTGCTCATTTAACCCTTTTAACTCTTTACACTTCGCATTTACATTGTTTGGTACACACCATCTTGAAAACTATATAAATATAGTGAATGAACACAATACATTGATTGGAATATCATACTGGGTTATATGATGCTATATAAAGTGAACAAAGAAACACTGATTCACCAGTAAAATGGGAAGTATTGATAAAACGACCACAGAAAAGTGAACAAATGGTAACCGCCTAAGGCATGTGAATACATACAGTATGTCGAGATTCCCATATAAATTATTTGATATGGTAATCAGGTGTGGTAATGATTGGTAATGTATGGTCATGATGTGCTAGTAGCTAAGTCATCAGTTTCATCCGTTTTCATTGATCACTTTGTGTGATGTTATAAACTACATGATCGATCACAGAAAGAAGTGGTCAGAGTAAATGTAAACTGGCAAGGTGGTCAAACTGACTCCCACCCACTGAGGGTGAGGCTACAGTTTGTCCTGAGGTAGCACGGAAAAACATATGAGGAAACATTTACATGCAAAATAGGTAACAGTGAGAGGTAACTGGATGAAATAAGAGACACAAAATAACATAACATTGGTGCAATGAAACCAATAAATAAGATTTTTTTTTAAACATTACCTGTGTGAAGGTAAGCAACGTGATGACACAAAAAAAGAGGTAGTATCAGTATAGAAATTGCAAATTACATATCCATTATCTGTAAAAACATTCCAGAAAATAATAAGAATGATAATGAGTTTGTATTACAAGTATTTCAAAACATGACAGGTGTTGGCAGCAAGGCAGCAATGTGACGTTTGATTTGAAAAGAGACCGCAAGGAAGAATCTGCCACTTAGGGTCCCTATATTCATGTATGATGGCCAGAGTGACACTGTATGGCAGCAGCAACACTGGGCTAGGGTCTCAAACACATGTCCCCTAAGAAGTTCTGATCCCTGAGTTTAAGAGTGCCATATGCACTGAGCCCCCCAGACCAGTGGCTGGCTGCTCCCCACCATGACTACTGGCACACCTCAATGTTCTCTGCTTTATTCACAGATGGTCAACTGAAAGAGAAGTAGGAAGCCACAGTGTGTGACTACCTTCTAATATCTGAGTTGAAAACTCCACACCTCAGACCCAAAGGACACTGGGGAATACAGTAAAGGCTTTGCATGTGAAGGATCATGCATAAATATGCATAATATTTACCGGTTTCACAGGTGCCTGTCTTCTGCTGAGTTAATTCACTGTCTGCAGATATCATTTTATTCATCAAATCTGTAACATGTTTTTGGTAATAGTAAAAGTGATCAATCCATGAAATTTTTTGAATTGTAATATCACTACCATAAACACTATATTCTTTTGGAACTCAAGTTACAGCAGAGACAAGGGAATGAGTTGATAGAATCACATCCAACATCCATCAGAAAGAATTGTAATGTAAATGTAAACAAACACGGTATAGCCTCAAAACATTGTTAAAACTATAATTGATATAATGGATGGCCAGTCCTTGCATCCATAGCTCTGTCTATGCATTTGAGAGTGGTTACATTTCTCCCATCCCTCAGCCTTTTACCAAAACTAAGGTGGGGTGACGCTTTGTTATTGTTTTAATTAAGGATTCTAGCTTTAACAATAACATTGAAAATGTATAAAAACAAAACATGGAAAGGTGGCTACTTGAAAACTACTGAAACAAAGAACACTCCATTGGTGAAAGTATTCAAAGGGTGGTTCAGGGCATGAGATAGTACAGTGCTAAAGGAACATTCCACCCAGAGATGCATCATAAGGGGATGATTTCTGTATTTTGAAAGTTACATATCTTGAAAACTTGATTGCTGACAAGCAACACATTTTGGCACTATGTCAACAACGGACAAATGAAACAAATACCAAAAGATAGTTTTTGGGTGGAGTTTTCCTTTGAGGCTAAGGTAGTACAGTGTTAAGGCTGAGATAGACAGACCAGGCTAGACCTACAGTAGACCTGATAGTTGAGGTTATTTTGAGTATGCTCAGTTTGGAAAAGGGACATCTCTGGCATTTCTTCCCTGTCTCAGACCACCTTCAGCCAAATCAGCTCAACACTGAACTGGGAGCAATGGTTCACCAGTTGTTTTAAATATGTTCTGCAAGTCTTATAACATGCCCTTAAAACCAACACATTCACTTTCATGAAACAGAAAAATATTTGAAAAAGAAAACACTTTCTAAAAGGACCTACAATGTCCAGAATCCTACGACTACAAATCCTACAAGTCCATCAGCATAGTGATCACTGAGTAACTCCTGAATGCAATACATAATACTCACTTTACCCTGTTTAAATACAGGTCCAAAAGGACCTGAGAGAGAGGAGCATGCAGGGTGGGCACTTTGCCAAGGTTATGGTCAAAGAATGTCTCCTGCCTTACCACAGCACGCATAAAAGAGAGTCGTTTTAAGGGCTGCATTGCCCCAAATTATTTTGAAACAATGGTTGCTGTGAAACAGCTAAAACTTGAATGATCAAAAAAGACACTTCAAGTGGTTGAAATGATCATTTCATACTTAGAAAATAAAGAACCTTTTTCTCTGTATGTTTTTTTTTAAACAATGTGCATATCTGTCTCAGATGATGTGCAAGCTGGAAGTAACCTCTAGTCTGTCCAGATTAATGGACAAGCCCCTAATGTCTCCTCTATCTCTACTCTTTTACAGCCAAAAATTAGTCACCTGAGCATTCTGAACCCAACACCGTCTAAAGATGTAGTAGTAAAAATGAGTAGGCCAGCATTTCCTTCTAGCCTAACTGTGCGGACTGGACCACCAACCCAATGAGCATGTGCAGAGGCTAAGGATTGGGCAAGGGAGTACCAGTGGAGGGCTAAAAGTTGTATGTCTGGAGCAATAGATGGGTGCTACATGGACTAGGAGGGAAGACAGTGGGGCTTTTGTCTGTGGTGTTTCAGCGTTAGGGGTTAGGATGGGAACCAGCTATACTGTGTCTGTCTGTCAGCAGAAGGTCTCCCCTCTGGCTCCGATGCAGATTGATTCATTTCTTATTCTGGTCCTTCATTGATAAGAAATCATTACATTGAGCTATCGGCTCATCACACATCTATGGGTGCTGCTTGAAAAAGCTTTGCATAACACTTTGGTCAACAACAAAAAAATCAATACAGCTAATAACAAACTTCCCCTGCAATTCAATTTGTTCTGCAGTCTATGATTGTAGAAAATACCCGTATGCTCGATTTCTACGAAGATCCCACAATCCCACTAAATGTCACCTCACTGAAAGTCTAGGAATGTTCAAACTGACCAGCCCATCCCTTACAGGATGTCTGTCTGTGGGTTCTGTAAGAGAGAGTGTGTGTAACACAGTATAGAAACATACTACAAGAATTGGGACAATACACCAGTACTGAACATTCATTTGCTGATTGCAGGGGTGAATGCTTTTCTATCTTTGGTTCAAAATACAGCAATGCGTTTGGTCAATTTCATGGTAAAGGCCTACTTACCAATCTATGATTCAGGAGTTTAAAGCATTTACAGGGATTTGATTCAGACTGGGCAACTCTTCATTTCAAAACAGTGAGAAAAAGGTACCTGAAAATAGCAACAACATCTTCCTGAGGTAGTCTCAAAACACTACTAATTTATACCCGCCCCCATCCAAATAAAATAAACCTTTCAAATCTAGTTCTAACAATGGCAACACCGACACGTTGAGCAATCGGATACACACTTGTAAACTCCAAAGACCAATGCATCTATGTGCATTTAGTTTGTACAGAAGCATGTGCACAGTGTAAATCAGCATACATTCAGCTCTGTCGTGTAATAAATATATAGAGAAAAAAAAGTTTTTAAAAACTAGCTGCTTGTCACATTCACAGGAAGGAGGACCAGTCCCTTGCCCTGTCCCCCAGGCCAGCTCTGAGTAAAGGGGCGGTCCTAGAGCCAGGAGGGCGGGGCTCAGTTCCCAGGGGAGGTACCCGTAGAAGTCAGACAGGGGGAACTTCCTGTCCTGTAGCTGATTAGGCTGGATTTGCAGGAGTGCAAGACTGCTTTGAACAAGAGGGGGAGCTGTTCCAGGGGAACATTCACCAGCTTGCCTGGAAAGAAACATGTTTCACAGGGCGTGAGTACAGAACAATTATCCTATCGCCTACTTTGTTATGGACCTTTACATTAGCATTTCATAATACACCGCCCGCCATGCCAATCCCTGATGTAATAGATGCCCCAACTTACCTGCCATGAAGCGGATCTCTGGCAGACACATCATGATCTCAGGGAAGCGTTTGGGCTGGTGAGGGTACTTGTACTCAGTGTAGTCCTGACACACGTACCAGTAACGCTTGTTCAGCTGCTCCAACTGGGAGATGTTAGTCAGACCACGGATATCTGCCCAACAGACAGGAACACATTGAGGAGAGGACATTAGCTACTGTTCATGTATGTGTGATGTTTGTATCCTTTTTATTCAATAAAGCATCTGAGCAGCAGAGCCGTTTTGAAAATTCCTGTTGGAACAGTGCTGTGTCTGACTGTGTGCGTGTGTGTGTTACCTTGGTTCAGGAAGTTTATGGCTTTCATGCAGGCGTACTCCTCGTTGCTGACCTTCAACTGGTGGAACTTGCGGAACAGATAGATCAACCTCTCCATCACCTCCATGCCATTCTCACTGAACCTAGGGGGGACGTATACAAAAACATGGTGAGATTGTGAAATGTGATACGCACGCACGCACACACACTCACAAACAACCCACAAAATCAACAAGACTACCAGCTCTCGTACACACAGCTACAGAAGTGGAAAATCACAAAGAAATAAAAAGTGAAGGGAGAGTAGATTCATGATAATGTGAGAGTTGATTAAATCATGACCATACTAAGAAGATGAGCAAAAGGGGGAAGAAGTGGATTATGCCTGATCCACTACAAGTGATTAAGGACATTAATCTCTCTGACTAAACATTTCCTTTAGCTTTAAGGATGGAGCATGTACTTAAACATGTCAAACTGAATAACTGAACTCATCAATCTCTATACCCGTCTCTACAGCTCCTCTTAAATCTTGATCTCTTTAACTATATCTTTAGTAAATGTGCCTACACACCGTTTAGCACTGCCTTAGTAAATCAGACACCTTCTCCTTGTATGTGCAAACTGCAGGCAAATGGGCCATTGCAACACAACCCAGTCGTAAATCCAATAGAAAATTAGGAACAAGTGTGCCAAAAGGTCAGATAATTCTGGTCTGATTTACACACAACTAAGCCCTCACAGTATTATGGCCAATCTGGGACAGAGGGACAGACCTGTATTTCATAATGGCCCAGACAGTGCTAGCCACAGTCCTGAGGAGTCGTCCACTTCACGGGCCAGTTCACTGGCACACTTCCAAAACCAATATACCCCGATGTAATGGTAGAAATATCATAGCCTTTATAGATTGTGAATCCACAGAGTGGAACGGTGGTCTCCGTAGGAGACTGTTGTTGCAGAAGGAAACACAACTTCAATTTTGACATCATCCCTTCTCTTTAGAGCCATATTCAGCCACCACACCTCCCAAAAATACTACAATAACATAAGTCTAGGTAAGCAAACACTATTGCCTTCTAACCTCTGATGCATGAATGCCTACACAAAAGCAGAAGAGGAGGGTCTCCCAGCTAAATGGTCTCTTTCCATACAATGATTCCAAAATAAACCTATGAACACAAGGCCAGCGGTTATGGTTAACCCTAGTATCATTGTTTAACCCTAACAGTGATCCCACTGTCTGGCAATACTCACCCTTGCAGCTCGTCATCAGAGGGCGTGTACTTGGCGGTGACGTCAGCCAGGTCTCCAAAGATCTGCGCACTGTAGATGGTGAGGCAGGAGAGCAGGATGAGTTCCTGCCAGGTGGAGCTGAGCAGACAGGTGTAGTCCTCGATGGACAACTCACAGAAGAACGGCAGCTTCTTGATCCACGAGATTTGACGGAACAGCAGCTCGTCGGCCAGACGACACAGCAGTGCAAACAACTCCACCTGAGTCACCTTGTACCTGACAGGGAGACAGAGAGGCATGGATGTGAATATCAACAGAATTCATAACAGCATGCTGTTCATATTATTGTATTGGGCCAGGATTTGTAGCTGACCTGGTCACATGGTCAGAAAATTCATATTGTAAAATGGAACACACATTTCTAAAACACATTTCCAAATAGATGTCTGCTGGAATTGGTAGATCAAAAACATGCCACAGTTTGAGTGCTCAGCAGATATTTCAGGTTAAGCAGGCCTACTCACCCGTCCTCTATCAGCATGGGGGTGGCCAGTGGAGCCAGGTCCTCTGCAGCAACTAGCTGCAGCACCAGGGGGTGTGACTGGGGGTAGAGGCTGCGGGGCTGGGGGGCCAGCAGGCCTGACTGGGCATGGTAGCTGAAGAGGTGAGGTAGCAGCTGGTAGGGGGTGTTCATGGGGGTGTTGATGTACTGGTCCCTGAGAGCAGCCGTGTAGCCACCATTCATCTCTACAGAGCGACTGGACAGACAAAACACAATGGTCAAACACACTAACACTTCAGACATTATGGAAAACACAGTAGAACTGTCACTGCCGCAAGATACTTCACTCACAATAGTCGTTCAATTACATACTGTACTTACACTAAATGCCAGAAATTATACTGTTCTGGTATCTGGCAAGTGTGCTCATGTTGTTGAGATTTTATTTGATAAATAACTATTTCTGTGCATTTCTAACATAATCAGAGTACATGGCTGATATAGATAAGTTGATGTTTACACAGAGAGAGACTAAAATAGATACCACCACTATATTTGGCCTTGCTGCTTGTAGATAGACACTATGCATGTCTCCATAGCAAGAACAGCAGATACTGGTATGAATTCATTGTACAGATATCACTGCTAAGTCTGAATAGATCGCATTCAGGCATTCTTCTAGTGGCAAACACCTTACTAACTTGGCAATGAGAATGTCAGGGGCAGTTAATTATTTAATAAATGGACAAACTGTTGACAATGGCTACGATGCGCCCTCATGTAGACAAATTGCTAACTCACTTGGATGACAGAGTGGATGCGGGTGATGGCTGGTTGCCCTCGGAGGCGCCATTGCTAGGGGAACTGTGGTCACTACTGTCACCGTTGTTGCTCCAGCTGTGCTCCGGGAGACTGGCTTCCTCCTTAAACTCCTGTCCCGACATGATCCGCTCAATCTCGTCATCTGTGATCTGAGAGAGAGAGAGAGAGAGAGAGAGAGAGAGAGAGAGAGAGAGAGAGAGAGAGAGAGAGAGAGAGAGAGAGAGAGAGAGAGAGAGAGAGAGAGAGAGAGAGAGAGAGAGAGAGAGAGAGAGAGAGAGAGAGAGAGAGAGAGAGAGAGAGAATATGTAAAGAGTCATGGCATTGGCAAGCCCATTAACTATTATAATTAATTCCCCTGGGTACTTCAAGTCTTTAGCTGTTAATACTACAGCATTGTTTTCAGGCATCTGAATGGATTAACATAGCACTGTTGTCCAGGGTATAATTATCCTAGGACAACTTGTTCCACAGAGGCACAAGGACACACCATGCGCACTCACCCACCCACGAACACAGGGGTCATTCCACCTCAAAAAGTTTCTGTTGTTAGAAACAAATAAGATTAGTATCCCTGCAACATTATATTGTTGACATATAATTTCATCACTCAGAAATTAAGCTAATTGATTGCACCCAAATTGGCCATTTTAATTTATAGGATTCATATAATATTTAATAAATATAGTACCTAACATCTGATTTGGACCAAACTTTTTTCTAACAATGAGTTAGACATGAGGAATCCAAAGAAATTGTCAAAAGCCATTCCTTATGTCTTACTCATTGTTACAAAAAAGTTTGGTCCAAATCGGATGTTAGGTGCTATAATTATTGAATATTATATGAATCCTATAAATTAAAATAGCCAATTTGTGTGCAATCAATTAGCTTAATTTCTCAGAGATCTAATTATATTTCTACTAAATAATGCTTCCGGAATGCTTATCTTATCTGTTTCTAAATACAGACACGATTTCAGAACAATCTGAGATGGTGGGTGTCATGACTTGCTGAAATGACATGGAACGACCTACATCTTAGCTATACAAAATTATATTTGAAAAGCATGGCTAATCCTTCATCTAATGTTAATGACATAGATTGAATTGAACACTGTAAATAATGACTGGTGCTGCAAGCAATTGTGGATGCTGATTTGCCCGATTATCTTGCTTAAAGCCAGCTAATGAAATTATAAGTTAATGTGAGCATGAAATCACTGTCAGGGATGGGTTCAATTCCATTTCTATTCATTGCAGTTCAGGGCAATGGGTTAGAAATTACCAGCATTTTTACATAACAATTCTTAGTAAGCAAATGAAATTTAAATGGATATAAATAAAAATGTATAACAATTCTGAAATATCAAATAGCACAGTGAATATTTGCCTGGACAGGTCCAATGCTTTTGTTTCTCCCTCCTGGCATCCCATCTTCCCTGATTGCTGGAAAACACACAGAACAGCCATAAGCATCACAATAAGAGGAACAAACTGTATGTTTTTTTTAAATACTATGTTTGGGTTTCAAGCCATAAAAACACCAAAGTACAGTACAATTCCTAGGGAGGTTGTCATAGCAACATTGGAACTCTCCCTGGTGGCTGCTCTGATTGTGCCACAGGAGATAATCAGGAAAGAGTACAGTAAAATGTGAAAGTTCACCTACACAGTCAATGCAGCAGAGGGCACTATCTACATAACTACAGAGCTGGGCGGTGTTGCGAGTTGAAAAGAGAGTGGGGTCATTACTAGTTAAGGCTGCCACAAAGTCATAAAACCCCTCTATTTCTACAATTTATCTTCTTAAAATGTGATGTTAAACTTTAGCCTTAACCCTAACCCTAACCACACTGATAACCTTATGCCTAACCTTAAATTAATATTTGTTTTATTTTCATGAATTTCTACAATTTTGACTTTGTGGCTGTGCAATATATTCGAAACCCTCAAGGAACTCTTCCAATGAAATCTGTGGTTCTAGAACAATCTACTATGGTTCCAGTACAGTACATTCAGGTCAGCATTCTAGGCCTCTGCATGTGTGGCTCTCGTCTGCTCATCACTCTTGCCTCTTCGGTGTCCTCTTACCTTTGCGGTTCATTCCCATCTGTAGACACTTGAGCAGGCGGCAGTATTGACAGCGGTTGCGCTGCTTGCGCGACATCTCGCAGTTCTTGTCACGGCTGCAGCGGTACACTCGCTTGTTGCAGATGCTGCGCTTGAAGAAGCCCTTGCAGCCCTCGCAGGAGATGATGCCATAGTGCAGGCCTGTAGCGCGGTCTCCACAGATAAGGCAAACACGCGGGTCTGCTGCAACATCTGACAGAAGAGACAGAGTGACTTGTTAGAGCAGAAGACAGAAAACCAACAGACACCTGCCACATATCATATCCACACATCACAACATTCAAAGTACATCAATGACAAATTGGACTTAATAAAGAACAATGTCTAAGGAGAAAATGCAGCATGATCAAAATTGTGCTCGGATCTGAAAAGAAACCCATTGCCATAAGTCCTCACCAAGCATATGTATCCTACAGCTCCAACCATCGTCGTGTAACTTAGGGTAGCCAACAAATGTAACCAGCTGGATGTTAGGAGGGAGATTAGGCACAGAGAGTGCAGACATCTTGAATGTTTTATTCAGTAGGTCTGAGCAGAGAGAGGACCAGGCTAAAGGACACACGCTGGGCTGCCTGGTGATTTGCTTACAGGCTCTCTTTTCCCTTGGACACAGTGGCGGCGTCATTTCAACTCTTCAGTGTGTCTATAGTCTAACACCACTCGGTGAAACCTGACTAGATTCACTCCTCTTTCCACATAAGCCCACATAAGGTCTAAATCTCTCACTGTGAGCGTAACACACTGGAATTTGTGACAAGGGAATTTATGTTTGTTTAAATATATCAGACCAACTAACTGTTAATTATTCTCCAACTGCACAGGCAGCCAGTGGCACCTTAAATGGGGAGGACAGGCTCATAGTATTGCTGAAATTGAATAAATGGAATGGTATCGAACACATCAAACACATGGTTTCCATATGTTTGATACCATTCCATTCACTCCAATCCAGCCATTATTATGAGCCGTCTTCCCCTCAGCAGCCCCTCAGTAGGTTCATATCACAGCTGTCTTCCTTAGAAGATAAACACAGTGCAGACCAGAGCCTTTACATTTTAGCCTTAACCTTGTTTCCTCTAAGGGTATATGGTGCAGCTTTTTTGCTGAGAGTTTCAAAATGTGAAATGTTGTTAAGACCAAGTGAGGGCAGTAACTTGGAACACATGTGCTTGGGTAGAGGCTAGAGGGAAGGGCAGCCTTTGAGGAAGTAGTGGAACAGGATGTCCCAAATGAAGCACATTCAAAAATAGTTGGTTAAATTACACAGTGCTCTGAGTTTAAGGTTAGCCAGCAGATTAACAACATGTGGTGGCCACGAGAGACCCAGATGTGAAAACAGAATAAAGTTCAAAACACCTAGCTTACTACAGTCGCCCTTATCCCCAAATACCAATACCACTGATGCTAAATAGCTTTTGGCTTTACATTCATCTCTATAGAGTGACATTTCTTGCTTGCATGTGTCTGTGTGTGCATACGTTCCATTGGGTGTGTGTGTTGGAGTTTGGATCATAGAGAGATGTATTTAAAGCTAGAATCCTTAATGGAAACAATAACAAAGTGTTCTCTCCCCACCCCTGTTCTGCAAAAAAGCTAAGGGATGGGGCTGGAGAAATGTAACCACTCTCAAATTCATAGACAGAGCTACAGATACAAGAACTGACCATACACGATCCCAAATGTATAGTGTTAACCATCTTTTGAGGCTATACAGTTTACATTTACGTTGATTACAAACATTGGAGTAAAACAATCTTATATTTTGGTTTCTGATCGGGTACTATAGAGTTGAACTAAGCTCATGAGGCATTTATAGTTTATATTCTTCAAGAATCAATGGTACATGTAATTCATTTACAAGTCCAAAAAGAGATTGAGCAACTAAGGATTCTAGCTTTACATTGAAGACTTACAATCCTCTGTGAACTCCTGACATTCTTAATTACTTTACTAATCACCACAGAAACTGCACAATCTGCAGACCAGCACACTTTGAGGACACCAAACTTTAAAAAGTTGTTAAAAGTCTTAACTGGTATAATCCCCATCTACCTCTAGGCTAGATAATAAAACACTATGCAGGCAGAGAATGAATTAGACTGAAAACCTACATTCCCTACTCTCTGCTGTCCACAGTTTTAGTGCTACCCTATCGATCAACCCCCGTCCACCAACACACAAACACACACACACCTCAACCCCCGCACCATCCCCCCTCATAAAAGCTCTGAACAGATGGGTTGACGCCATGGTTACAGTGAATAGCCCAGCAAAGCAACGGCTGCCAGAAGAAGAGATAACACACAACAATCCAACCCTTACTGGCTTAGCCTCCTAATTATGATATCAGTTAACAAGGCAGCCCATCCCAGTTTATGTTGGTCAATCAGCAATTACATGGGGTTTGTTGTCCCCACTTTCTCATCATCCATTACTAAGTAGGGAGTGTGCTTCAAACCGAATTCCCCAAATAAAGTAACATCAACTGGTTCATCCTGAAAAACAGGTGACCACTACTGGGAAAATATAAACAGTCAAGTTATCAAAGTGAAGTTTTACAGATCAACATGGGAGACTGCATTAGGAGATTTCGCAAAGATATAGAGAGAAACATCCAGAACCCTTGTCTTCACCTCCATTCTCACCTATTACACCAGGATTAGAACTGGAGTCCATAAAGCACGGACACACCGGTAGCGTTTTCTGGCCGAGAGTACTTAGCACCTCTGAGTGCCAGCCATAATTTGCAAACTGACTGCAAACCGATTCTACATGTAGATTTACATGAAAATGTCACCAGTCAGACGCCCACCGGCGGCGGGTGGTCCCGAAAACACACCCCACCGAGCAAACGGCGAGCGAACGGCAGATGAACGTCAGATTGACATTTGGTGCGGTGTGTGCGCTCCACAGGCGGCCGGTGGCACCTTAATTGGGGAGGACGGGCTGATAGTAATGGCTGGAATGGAATACATTGAAAGTTATCGAACACATCAAACACAAGGTTTCCATGTGTTTGATACCATTCCATTCACTCCCTTCCAGACATTATTATGGGCCGTCCTCCCCTCAGCAGCCTCCTGTGATGCGCTTCCATAGTTAGTGAGCGCACTGAGAGCAGACTGAACTACTTTCCCTGGATTCTACCAACAGTGAGTAATGAAGACTGGGTTGTTGGTCCCATAACCCAGTCCTGAAGGAGACTGGTGAGAACTCTGCTATAGTGGGCCTGTTTAATGCTACCTTCTCCTGAACCCATAAATTAACCCTAGCTGCTCTGAGGTAAGTCTCTTACCAACGCTCTTTGGTCAACCCATACTTCACATGGCAATGAACCTTCCCCTCATACAGGCTCTTCCAGTCATGGACTAACCCATCAGATATAAGAGGGAGTCATGGGTGCAGTGTTCTAAAGCAACAAGGTCATCAAACCCATGCCAATCCATACTGTTCAAAGGCTTTCTTTGCCTTACACATTTATTATCATCAGTGCTTGACTTGGGATACTGCTTGAGCTCCTGTTCCTCTTATATAATATTAGCTCAAAAGTATTGTGGAGCTCCTGCACCTAAATATAAACAGAACCGGCCCCCAAAATGAGTCCCGGATCCTATTTCAGTCCAAATCAAGCACTGATTATCATGAACGTATGAGATTGGCCAAAAGCTAATAAAATGGCAGATAGCAACTTTAGGCCTCTATAGTATAAACCAAAACAGGTACTGTCTACAAGGGCACACCCAATGATTAAACAATAAACTACTACTACTGAGTGGTAACCTCATCTTCTATATCACTTAAATATAGCTGCAACCGAGTCAGACATAATCCTGTCAAATAGATGAGAGAGGTCCAATATGTCCATCCCTGCTCTAAGCATACTAGAAGCTGCAGTGTGCTTTCAGAGCCCAGGGTAAGTTTCCTCTTACTAGAAGGAGCAGAGTGGGCTTTCAGAGCCCAGGGTAAGGTTCATGTACTAGAGGCAATTAGCTGGGGAAATGTAAAGAAGTATAAAGCCTCTCCCAGATCTACTGAATGGTGAATGGAAGACCTCTAAAGCCCAATGGGATTACCTATGAGTTTTAAGTTCTGTCTCCTCGGGAGGCTCTTCTGGGGTTGTCATACTGTACACAAAAGGGTCACTCGGCTCCCGCCAATGGATTCAAATGTAATCCTTAGTCATTAACGTGAACATACCACCAACCTGAGAACAGTGAGGAGCTCTTACTCAAAACAAACTTGTTGAAGTTTGTAATAGATTATTTTTTGACACCACTATTATTTTTGGTCCATAAGGAACACTCATGTAATGACTGTCTTTCACACTGCAATACAGTTAACAACGTAATACAGAGAAACGTCCTGCCAGAAGTAACTCCAGAGTGCAGTAACAAACATATCTAAATAAGTATCATCAGTATGCTTTCACACACTACTACATATTGCAGCATGTAAGAACTTGATATCCTGAAAATGTAGATGTCCTATAATACTCTATTATAATGATTCCATATAAAGTGACTTTAGCCTAATTAAAGTGGGCTCTTGGAGCATAATGAGGACAAAGCTTGATGCTGAAGGAAGGGTGGAGGTATCAGTGAAGACTCAGCTTAAGGTCTAAATCAAGAGCCTTTCAGTCATTAAGCCACTGTTCTGTGTGTAATAGAATAACACCTCTACTAAGCCTGCCAGAAAAGAGGACAGGACCCACATACTTTCCCCCTTTATTTTAACTGTGAGAGCTCTCTCCATTCTCTTTCTCAAAATGGCCACCTGCATTGTCTTGCATATAAGTTATAGATCGCACAAAACCCTGCTTTGTTTTGCTATTTTACTTCAAACACAAGCTGTGAGAGCATGTGAGAGATTCAACTGCCTTAAAGCATGTCCAAGATCACATAGGTTTACACCACGGAGAACATCCCTTCTGTAGGTTTTCAATCCAACCCCAGTTTTAACTGACCTGATTCAGTATATCAACCAGCTAATTATTAGAATCAGGTGTGCTAGATTAGGGTTGTTGCAAAAACCTACAGGATGGTAGCACTCCAGGAACATGATTGGAGAGCCCTGCTTTACACTATGGATCCTCTCCTCCTCAATAAAGGCGTCCGCATGCTTCCCAACCGAAACGGTTCGGTACAGTTCGTGCATATATTATGACGACATTTTGTGATGTTTTTGTTCGTTTTGGGGTTCGGTTATGGTTTTGTTGACTGTTCAGGCACACAAAATAAATTATCATGGGCCAGCCGATGTTTTGAAGCCGAAGTCTACGCCCCTTTGTCCATGATTGGTCAACTGTAGGGGTGACCCGAGTTTCTGCTTCATGTTGATTCAGCCCGAAACTCAGTGTGGATTCAACATGGCGAACGACAACTTCGAGCATCGATTGACCGAGGAGGTACAAAAGTACCTTCACCAGTATGATTCTAGCCATGCATTATATAAAGACCAGCATGTAAATGCCAATTAATGGAGGGAGATTGCGGAGACGCTGGGGTCCGACTCAACCACTTTTTCAAAAAAGTGGGGCAGGGTTCGTGACTAGTTCGTCAAGGCAAAGAAAAGAAACAAAGGTCACAGTGGAGATGCCGGTGGAAAGACTACTCCAGAAATGTTGCTGCTGGCTTGTTCGGTACGTGAAGCATGGGAAGACTGAAAGCAACATGCCGTCTTCACCAAAGGATGGGGTATGTTGATCTATTTTCTAATGTAGTCGACGCAAAGAGTAGCCATGTTTTGCTAACAATAGCTAGCCAGCTAGTGCTAGCTACTTGGCTCTCTAGTGGCTAGGTAGCCTAGCAGCATACTCATGCAGGGAAAGCAAGCCAACCAACTAAACTAAATATCTTTACAAATTCTGATCAAACATCATTTTGTCATAGAAAGAAAACCAAAAGCATTCCACAATGGTAACACCAAAGTCAAAGTTTGGTAGCATGGTCCAGCTAGTCAAAATGTTGCAAACTATTGAGCAGAGTTGAGTAGCTAGGCCAGGCCTACTCAACTCTGCTCAAATGGTTGCAACATTGTATAGTCTGTTGTAATCTCGTTTAATGATATTTGATGTACATGAATGTTTTGGATATGTGTTCTAAATAGCCCTCTACTTGTTTATTTTCAAGGCACAATCATCAGTGAATGGAGCACCTGGTTTTGTTCTCTGCGCCCCAGCAATGCCTGTTCACCGGCCCCAAGCACTACCTCTGCCCCCAGTACTGACTGGTGATCGGCTCCCAGCCCATCTCCCGCACTGAGTTGCAGTGCAGAATTAGAAACAATCTCCATTCAGGACCTGGGAAGCTCTATCCTGGGCCCACCTACAATACCTACTCCACTGGTTTGCTCCTCACTGATGCTACAGAGCAGCAGCAGTAGTAGCAAGGGTGTGAGAAGAAGGGAGAAAAGAGCTGCAGACTCAGTCCTTGACACATCACTCACAAAAAGGGATGCAAATGATTGAAGACATATCTCAAGAGCTGGAGAACATCGTGCACTGAGCCACCAGCTCTCTTCTGTTGTCCTTTTTCATCCTCTCCTCACCAAGCACACTGCTCTCCAGACACTCCTAATTTCCCACCTCTTCTCATCCTCTCCACACCTATAGCTGATTTAATGGATGAACTCTCGCCAAAACTCCGGGAGGAATTTGATCACCAGCTGCATGAGTTTGTGCATGACTTCAAGAAGAGAACATGAACCGAACGACTGGGACCACAGTGAAATTAACAACTTGTTATGTTGTTCAAATCAAATCAAATTGTATTTGTCACATGCGCCGAATACAACAGGTGTAGACCTTACCGTGAAATGCTTACTTACGAGACCTTAACCAACAATGCAGTTCAAGAAATAGAGTTAAGAAAATGTTACAAAATAAACTCAAGGAAAAAATAAAATACCAAGTAACACAATAAAATAATAATAATGAGGCTAAATACAGGGGTCAAGCAGCAGTGTAAAAACAAAGGGGGGGGTCAATGTAAATAGTCTGGGTGGCAGTCAGCAGTCTTATGGCTTGGGGGAAGAAGCTGTTAAGGAGCCTTTTGGACCTACACTTGGCACTCCGGTACCGCTTGCCTTGCGGTAGTAGAGAGAACAATCTATGACTTGGGTGACTGGAGTCTTTGACAATTTTTTGGGCCTTCCTCTGACACCGCCTAGTATATACAGTAGGTCCTGGATGGCAGGAAGCTTGGCCGTACGCACTACCCTCTGTAGCGCCTTACGGTCGGATGCCGAGCAGTTGCCATACCAGGCGGTGATGCAACCGGTCAGAATGCTCTCAATGATGCAACTGTATAACTTTTTGAGGATCTGGGGACCCATGTCAAATCTTTTCAGTCTCCTGAGGGGGAAAGGGTGTTGTCATGCCCTCTTCATGACTGTCTTGGTGTGTTTGGACCATGATAGTTTGTTGGTGATGTGGACACCAAGGAACTTGAAATTCTCAACCCACTCCACTACAGCCCTGTCGATGTGAATGGGGGTGTGTTCGGCCCTCCTTTTCCTGTAATCCACGATCATCTCCTTTGTCTTGCTCACGTTGAGGGAGAGGTTGTTGCTCTGGCACCACACTGCCAGGTCTCTGACCTCCTCCCTATAGGCTGTCTCATCATTGTCGGTGACCAGGCCTACCACTGTTGTGTCGTCAGCAACCTTAATGATGGTGTTGGAGTCGTGCTTGGCCACACAGTCGTGGTTGAACAGGGAGTACCGGAGGGGACTAAGCACACACCCCTGAGGGGCCCCCGTGTTGAGGATCAGCGTGGCAGATGTGTTGTTACCTACCCTTACCACCTGGGGGCGGCCCATCAGGAAGTCCAGCATCCAGTTGCAGAGGGAGGTGTTTAGTCCCAGGGTCCTTAGCTTAGTGATGAGCTTTGTGGGCACTATGGTGTTGAACGCTGAGCTGTAGTCAATGAACAACATTCTCACATAGGTGTTCCTTTTGTCCAGGTGGGAAAGGGCAGTGTGGAGTGCAATTGAGATTGTGTCATCTGTGGTTCTGTTGGGGCGGTATGCAAATTGAAGTGGGTCTAGGGTTCCCGGGATGATGGTGTTGATGTGAGCCATGACCAGCCTTTCAAAGCGCTTCATGGCTACCGACGTGAGTGCTATGGGGCGGTAGTCATTTAGGCAGGTTACCTTTGCTTTCTTGGGCACAGAGCCGGTGTAGTAGAATTCAATCTTAGTCCTGTATTGACGCTTTGCCTGTTTGATGGTTCGTCTGAGGGCATAGCGGGATTTCTTATAAGCGTCCGTATTAGTGTCCCACTCCTTGAAAGCGGCGGCTCTAGCCTTTAGCTCGGTGCAGATGTTGCCTGTAAAACATGGCTTCTGGTTACGCTTTGCCTGTTTGATGGTTCGTCTGAGGGCATAGCGGGATTTCTTATAAGCGTCCGTATTAGTGTCCCACTCCTTGAAAGCGGCGGCTCTAGCCTTTAGCTCGGTGCAGATGTTGCCTGTAAAACATGGCTTCTGGTTGGGATATGTACGTATGGTCACTGTGGGGATGACGTCGTCGATGCACTTATTGATGAAGCCGGTGACAGAGGTGGTATACTCCTCAATGCCATTGGATGAATCTCAGAAAATATTCCAGTCTGTGCTAGCAAAACAGTCCTGTAGCGTAGCATCCGTGTCATCTGACCACTTCCGTATTGAGCCCTTACCACCTGGTGCTTTAGTTTTTGCTTGTAAGCAGGAATCAGGAGGATAGAATTATGGTCAGATTTGCCAAATGGAGGGCGAGGGAGTGCTTTGAATGCGTCTCTGTGTGTGGAGTAAAGGTGGTCTAGAGTTTTTTCCCCTCTGGTTGCACATGTGACATGCTGGTAGAAATTAGGTAAAACGGATTTAAGTTTGCCTGCATTAAAGTCCCCGGACACCAGGAGCGCCGCTTCTGGATGAGCATGTTCTTGTTTGCTTATTGCCTTATACAGCTCGTTGAGTGCGGTCTTAGTGCCAGCATCGTTTTGAGGTGGTAAATAGACGGCTATGAAAAATATAGATGAAAACTCTCTTGGTAGATAGTGTGGTCTACAGTTTATCATGAGGTACTCTACCTCAGGCGAGCAATACTTCGAGACTTCCTTAATATTAGACATCGCGTACCAGCTGTTATTGACAGACACACACCCCCACAAGACGTAGCTGTTCTGTCCTGCCGATGCGCGGAAAACCCAGCCAAATGTATATTGTCCGTGTCGTCGTTCAGCCACGACTCGGGGAAACATAAGATATTACAGTTTTTAATGTCCCGTTGGTAGGATAGTCTCGAATGGAGATCATCCAGTTTATTTTCCAGTGATTGCACGCTGGCCAATAGAACGGATGGTAGAGGCGGGTTACCCAGTTGCCGACAAATTCTAACAAGGCACCCTGATCTCCACCCCCTGTATTCCTCTTTTCTGCACACGAATGACGGGGATTTGAGGCTGGTCTCGGAGAAGCAGTGTATCCTTCGCGTTGGACTCATTAAAGAAAAGATCTTCATCCAGTTTCACTGGGACCACAGTGAAATTAACAACTTGTTCTGTTGTTGTTCAGACATCTCAGGAGTAAGACACCAGACACTTCCATTTTATTCCATAGACACTTTTGTTATTTACATGTCTGTTCATAAGACACAGTCTTACTATTGTTCAGAAATATTTATTGCTCATAAATATTTGTATCTACACTCTTGACACTTTATATTTGACCCTTTTATTGTTTACATGTCTGTTCATAGCAGACAGACACTGTTGTACTATTGTTCAGAAATATTTATATTCAGAAATATTTGTAACTACACCGACGCTTACATTTTATTCCATAGACACTTGTTTACATGTTTGTTCTCAGCCCACACTTTTGTATTGTAGTTCACTTTCAGAAGCAAGAATAAATGTTAATTGACTCGGTACCGGTACCCCCTGTATATAGCCTCGTTATTGTTATTTTATTGTTACTTTTTTCTTTCTTTAGTTTATTTAGTAAATATTTTCTTAACTCTATTTTCTTAAAATGGCATTGTTGGTTAAGGGCTTGTAAGTAAGCATTTCACGGTAAGGTCTACACCTGTTGTATTCGGCACATGTGACAAATACAATTTGATTTGAAAAAGCTCTGTTGGCATTTCTTCATCTCAATACAAGGTGTTTCAATGCATTCTATTTGAACATCAAATGCTGACAACGTACAGAAGAGCTGTGTGCCACAGACTTCATAGGCTTTCTTCTACTTGTGGTCTAGTTCAATCTAATCTAATCTAAATTACTGCACACTGAGACATCCCAGAATCAGGTTTCATTTTATTAACAAGAATACAACTCTACTGGTTCAAAGAGCTGAGTCTGTGCGTCAATCAAGAATCCTCATCCTTGCAGCCATGATGCCGAATGCATTCTCTGACTCTCCGACAATGAGAGTGGTGGTAGTCCCAGGTACGCCCAGGTTTATTGAGATGGACACCTGTGAATGAGAGGTAAAAAGAGAATGTCAGATATATATATGTGGTTAACAAAAACACCATACCATTTTCCAGGAACCCTATTCCAAAAGCCTTGATAAAATGGCACTTCTCATATAGAGGTGCATACATGTATGCAGTAACAATGGAAATTAGAAACAGAAAAAGTGAAATTGTATTATCAACATACCTGGATAAGGGCGCATGAGGTTCTCATGTAGGGGGAAAGCTGCATCTCCCAGGAAAACATGAGGACTTGGCGTTGTGGTACCTGGCAGGACAGCTGGCGGTGGTTAATCTAGGGTCTTCTGCAGCAGTTTGGACCCAAAATAACTCTCTTGAAAGCTCTCTCGGCCGTATGCCCCTACATCCACCATTGTGAACCTGTAGCGGGCATCTTCTCTGTCTCCGTATCTCGCCTATTATGTGTTGCTAGGTACATCAAATCTAGTAGATCCCGGGCAATTAAGACAAATTAAATGTTCTCGCCAGTCGACTGTCTCTCTGTACACTATTTTATTCATGTGTCTTCCTTGTTTAGGTGTGTCGTCACTTCATTGTCTGGCCATAGATGGCTATTACCAGCTCATCGCCCTCGACTGTCCCGGGGTAATATTGCTGCTTTCCCCCTTTTTTTTCATTTTTCAAGCAAACGTCTTTTCGGGAGCATGCGAGCACACTCATTCGGAAGTCGGCTAGCAGACAGCCGAACTGAAGCATGCTGACACCTTAAGCCATTTGTCAGTTTTATTTTAGCACATGTGGTAATTCAAAGAATGCATCAAAACCATATATTTAATTGAGCATCACATGTGAAATGCCTGACTTCCTTCAATGAGAAAAACACAATGACCGTTATTTCCTTCATTCACACCAGCAGAGTCTTATTTGCCAAATCTGTCACCCTCTCTTTCAAGTGCATGGCCACCATATAATCAGCCTGCTTCACACCTTCACACACTTGATCTCAATGTCACATCAAACTCTGGCTCCACCTCACACACCCCTCCCTGTATGGCTGTCAGTGGTCCAGTCCATCAGACTGGTTCTGTTCTGGTTCTGGTCACCTCCCCTCCCCTCCCCCAGCTCATCATGGATCATGTAATGGGGGTGATAAATACCAAGTGATGGGACATGTGGGAGAGTTGTAAAGTCAGGCCTTTGCTTCATCTTGAACTCCACCCCCTCTCTCTCTACAGTCTGGATCCTGGGACCGCCTCCTCTCCCTCCGTCCCTCCCTCCTCCACCTCACCACAAGGCCTGCTGAAGGGTATTTCACTCAGCGGTGTTGTCTTGTGTTTCCATCACAATCATCACCAGCTGAGAGGCAGCGGGGGTTGAAGGGATCTGCTGTACTTTTCCACTGTTACCTCCCCTCCTACCTCCCTCCCTTCCTCCCTCCCCTCCTTCTTTACATCTCTCTCTACTCCATACTCAATCCTTTATGGGAGGAAAGGGTGCATACTTTCTCCTAAGTTCAGTACATGATGACTCTCTCTCGCTCCCACTCTTTCTATCTATCTCTGTGAGATAGTAGGAAGATATAACCAATATGGGCCAGAGATACACATTTCCAACAGTCAGCCACCATGCTGTTTGGTCTCTAACTGAGTCTCCATAGTGTTATGTTACATACACACAAAAAAAAAAAATTATGCACGCATGACTGTAAGTCGCTTTGGATAAAAGCGTCTGCTAAATGGCATAGTATTATTATAGTATTATTATGTTAATCTTTTTACTTCTATGCAGTTGCAGATTTGGCTCATAGTCATGTCAATGGTGGCCTGTTGACATCGCATACTGGAGAACATTTAACCCCCCTCACACAGTACTGTCTCAGGGTGGCGGGCTGAGATTCTACAAGAGATTACAGCCTGGGTCATTAGCATTGGGTAATTAGACTCCAGCCAAATACCATGTTAATTATATGCTAATTAATACTGAATTAGTCACTCGTTTGTTAGATATTTACATTTTAGTCATTTAGCAGACGCTCTTATCCAGAGCGACTTACAGTTAGTGAGTGCATACATTTTAAAAAAGTAATACTGGCCCCCCGTGGGAAACGAACCCACAACCCTGCCGTTGCAAGCGCCATGCTCTACCAACTGAGCTACATGGGGCCTATTTCAGAGATTCCATCAAAGTGAATGTTGTTTCTGATTTCCATAATCCAGCTCATTCCAAAACATTTATTAAGTTCACAAATGAATCAGTAACAGCATGAAGGGTAATGCTGTCTTGCATTCTCTTTTGTCCTAAACAGCAACAAGTCTTGAGACAACAGATAGAAATACGAACAACAGAGCTCACTATGTTTTCTCCTTTCAACTGACACATACTGCCCTAACACAAACACGTTTGAGAGGGCCATTGATTTCCTAAAGGTACATTTTAAGGTCTTTGATCTCATTATTGGAATGTAATCAATATTAAAATCAAATTTTATTGGTCACATTCACGTGTTTAGCAGATGTTATTTCGGGTGTAGCGAAATGCTTGTGTTTCTAGCTCCGACAGTGCAGTATATCTAATAAGGAATACCTAACAATTTCACAGCATATACCCAATACACACGAATATAAGTAAAGCAATGATGTGTTTGGCTATTTCTCTGCATCATAGCTCCTTGGGTTCTCAGTCCTGGCAACAGTTACAAATCCTTCCTTAAAATCCATCAAGAAAAGGCCCCTAATCGAATCTTTAAATTCAACATGACCATTGACACAAATTTAATTGATTCTCTTCACAGACTGGGGCACACTATGTCTGAGCGATTATATAATTACTATAGTGTTCAATAAAAGTCAAAATGTAAGGTTTCAACAAACGTAGGCCATTTTGCATGTTTAAATACTATTTATTTATTTTCAAACATGAGTGTGCTGGCAGAAGTCCAGTACAGCAGTTTGATAGTGTACTTGTTAATGTGGAGCCTAAACAGTCAGCACAACCTGATATGAACCACATGGTGGTATTTAACAACACAGGCGCTTGTAACACTGGACCATATAAACCCCCTCTTTAATAAAAGTCTGTTTTCCCCAGCACTCCTCAGTATGACTGGAGGCTTGCTAGAGACAGCATAAGCTGGCTAACAGGCTCAGCAGGCTAACTCCCACCCATCTTTCCCACGACCAGACTCTTCCTCTATCAGGGAATACACACTATAATGCAATCAAGCACTTTATATTACTTCTATGTGCGCGCGTTTGTGTAGGTGGTTGAAATAAGATTTCAAAAATCAATAAAGTTATCAGGTTAAACTACGTCCTTTGTTCATAAAGGGTATCAGATGGTGTTTGTGTTAGATTTAAAGTGCGTATGCATCGGGGGATGGGTACTGGCAGTTTAAATAACACTCCCCTTGGAGACAAAGGTCTGAGATATGGTGGACTTGATGGTTTGATTTGTCTGGATCAGAACTCACATAAAGGTTTGAATTAAAAGACCCTAGACGGCCATAATAAGAGGTGTTGGCATTGGCTATATTTAGCCTGTATTACAGAAGCCACGATTCCTGACCTCCCCCACTGTTATTGATCTTCACACACACAGCCTCTATCCCCCTACCCCCTCATCCACACACACACGCACACACACTCCCCCCACCCAGAATTTGTAAGAAAAGGGACTTCCTGGCAAGTCCAGAGTGACGTGGTGTGTTGAGAGACAGGAAAGGCATCAGCGGGCTCCTTTACATGATAAAAGACTGATTGGACTTAACCCTCCTTCAGCTGCAGAAGAAACACCTTTTTTATTTATTATTATAAAAAAAATTAGCAGACGCTCTTATCTAGAGCGACTTACAGTTAGTGAGTGCATACATTTTCATACTGGCCCCCCGTGGGAATCGAACCCACAACCCTGGCGTTGCAAGTGCAATGCGCTACCAACTGAGCTGGTAGAGCAACACAACCTCCAATGCTGACTGGATAGGATTAGCATGGGGGGAATGAGCAGATACAGTAACCCTTCCCTTCCCTGAAAATACGACACTTAAAGCTGCAATATGTAACTTTTTGGGCGACCTGACCAAACTCACATAGGAATGTGAGTTATTAGTCTGTCATTCTCATTGAAAGCAAGTAGAAAAAGCAGTAGATCTGTTCTATGTGCGTTATTTCTATGCTTCTTGTTCTTAAGTTTCGTTTTGCGTCTTTTAATTTCGGTTTGGTACACCAGCTTCAAACAGTTTAAAATACAATATTTTTGGTTGGAAAATATATTTCACAGTGGTTTAGATGGTACAATGATTATCTACACTATACTTGCTTGTTTGGTCACATAAACCTAAATTAGGGGAACTATTTGAATTTCTGCAACCAGGAAATGGCGGAGCGATTTATGCATAGTGCACCTTTAAAAGACAATAGGAAACATGAGAGAAATGTTCCCAGAGAATTCGGAAAGGGAACAACTCAGATGAAGCTTGCTGATAGTTAAACCACTAGACTAATGATCACAATGACTATCACATACCCATGTGGCTCAGTTGGTAGAGTGTGGCACTTGCAACGCCAGGGTTGTGGGTTTGAATCCCACGGGGGACCAGTATGGGGGGAAAAAAGTATGAAAATGTATGCGCTCACTACTGTAAATTGCTTGGGATAAGAGTGTCTGCTAGATGACTAAAATGTAAACATGTATAACCATTATCAAACAAATAATACCCAGCAAAGAGCTCTTGATCTGGTTGTCCATTCAACATGGTGTCTCTAGAACACTGCCTGGTGGAAACTGTGGTAACACTGAGTTGTGAGTCATGTATGAAGAAATATTACTGATTCCACGTTGAAAAAACATTCCACACCAAAAAAAGTGTCCCCACAACCACTACATTGATTTGTAACTCGGAAAAGATAAATGTGACATAATCCAATTGACTGAGAACATTGCAGAGGTCTGAGTCCTCTGCACAGTCTAAGGACATGACAGTTAGTGGGACTGACTGAATGGATTGGTTTGGGCTGTAAATGAGCAACTAAAATGAATTCACACTTAAAAAAATTCTAAAGGGATTTATATCAACATGAAAGATGATAAAATATCCAATAGTCAGTGAGAGGCAGTACATTAGCTACTTATCATACCCTGACAAATTAAAATGTGATGAAATAAAGTGAAACTGTGTTAGGTTTGGGAAGGTAGTCAAAGCTGGGCTAACCCAGGAGGTTAAAACTGCCCAGTGGAGTAATCCTAACCTCTCCTCTATCACATAAACAATGCTGACTGGGGACAAAACCTTTTCCAGATGGGCCACAGACACATACCACAGATCAATACATATGTAACTTCACTCAGCAGTACACAACAACATAATCAACTATACATACCAATACACACAAATACTCTACTACACTCAAATTAACACATTGAAATACTCTGAAAAGACGTTGAACAATATTTAAATATGTATTCACTAATTCATAAAAAATTAATTGATTATTCAACAAAATACAAAAACATATTTGCAATAACAAATATATCACATGTATACCTTGGCAAGTATAATGGCAACAAAAGTAAAAAACTGGTCAAAATATCATTACGTAATGGGTTTGTAACCAGTCCTTTTTCCCAAGAAGAAAATAGGAAACAAAGAAAATAATTTGACAAAACCATTGTCTAAATTTCATTTAACAAAAAACATTCTGTTCATTCTACTTCTCTCAATTTCATGTTGTTTGAAATAAATATTTTATATCCTCAGTGGAACAACAACATCATTCATTGATTTATTATTTTTTCAACTCCAGAATCATCCTCATCTATTGCTAAACATATGAAATGAAAACAAAGTGCTAAGCCAAATGCTAGTGAATCTGGTGATGGTAAAAAAGGAAACCAAAATGATTCGCCCCAACTAAATGCTAGTCTGTTCTCTCATTTATACATGCAGATTTAGGGTTGCATAAAGTATGGACCATAAAGGCAATAGACCCAACCCCTTTCACTCTCCCATCCCATCCTCCCTTACCTTCCCATGTATCCATTTCATGCTTCTCCCAGTTTGCCAGGACGCCATTCAAGCACAGATTCTGCTAAAGAAAAGCCAAAGGGCATGGGAGCCTTGGCCTCATGACTCTTCTCTCTCTCTCTCCCTCTTGCTCTCTCTCTCCGACAGACAACCTCCTCCCTCCACAGCCTGTCCTCTCTCTGAGCATAGACTTCTAAGCCAGCACCACTGGCCACTTTACTGCCTGGTCACATGACCACAGAGTTCAAGCCATGGGGTCACGGCTTGGCTTGAGGTCCAATGACGGCTAGGGGTTATCTGAGTGGAACTGATAGTCCTATTTTGTCTGTTGAACAATGCTTTCCCTGCCCAAATTAGCCTCCCCTCCCTCTGCCTCTGGCACTTTTCACAGAGGACCAAAGTGCATGTCCAAGCATAAACACAGGTTCAATCTGACAACATACACTGACATTACCTAATTGAGTCATTTTGTCAATAAAATACAAATATAGTTAACCTCTATGGGATCGGTGTCCCGTATACGGGACGGTTGAGCAAACGTGCGCTAATTACATTTTAGTCATTTAGCAGACGCTCTTATCCAGAGCGACTTACAGGAGCAATTAGGGTAAATGCCTTGCTCAAGGGCACAGCGACAGATTTTTCACCTAGTCGGCTCGGGGATTAGAACCAGTGACCTCTCGGTTACTGGCACAACGCTCTTAACCACTAATCTACCTGCCGCCCCGTGATTAGCATGACTGTTGTAAGTAACAGCAAACTTTCCAGGACATAGACATGTCTTATATGGGCAGAAAGCTTAAATTCTTGTTAATCTAACTGCACTGTCTAATTTACAGTAGCTATTACAGTGAAAAGATACCATGCTATTGTTTGAGGAGAGTGCACAACAAGAAAACGTATCAAGGCAACTGGTTTGATACATTCACCTCTGAAGGTATATCATGTACTTACATTCAGTAATCTTGCTCTGATTTGTCATCCTAAGGGTCCCAGAGATAAAATGTAGCATAGTTTTGTTTGATTATAGTTTGAACCCCTGCTGTCTCTGGCTCCACACCCAACACGCCCGGCCATCTAGATGTGTGAAAGTTAGTGTATAAGCTAATGATCCATCATGTATAACATTCCTGGGAGTGTGTAAACTTACATTTTGTATTACCATATAATTTTTGTATGTTCTCTATAGTTACTTGAAAATGTATCAATTGACCAATTCAGCACATTTGGGCAGACTTGATACATAATAGTCCAGTATTGCAATGCTTCACTGGATCAATCTGAAACTTTGCACACATCTAGCAATATCAGATTGTGGCCTTTCTCTTGCCTTTCAAAAATGATGGAACAAAACAAAAAGTTGAAAACTATTGTTTTTTTGTTTGTATTATCTTTTACCAGATCTAATGTGTTATATTCTCCTACATTAATTTCACATTTCCACAAACTTCAAAGTGTTTTCTTTCAAATGGTATCAAGAATATGCATATCCTTGCTTCAGGTTCTGAGCTACAGGCAGTTAGATTTGGGTATGTCATTTTAGGCGAAAATTGAAAAAAAGGGTCAGATCCTTAAGAGGTTAACCAATGTGTCAGTGCTAGGTAACAAACCAGGAACAGTGCAAAGGAAAAAAACAAAGCCTCTAGATATGGCGTAAAAAGTACAAGATATTAATGATATTTATCTGTTCCTGCAGGTGTATGCTTCCGTCCACAATGATGATCCAACATTTCATGTCACAAATGTACCCCACAAAATGAACCCACAGAGCAACATCACAACATACAGCCACTCATACAGTTCACCAATGAATTGCTTAGTATAGTGTACTCCTATAACTAGTTCTTAGTTAATTCTTTGTTCATGCCTTACCATCCACTGGGTTTTCCTCCTTCATTCCCTCCAGTGTCCTCTCTAGGAAGCCATGTTATGAAGGGTACAGTTCTGAACCAGTGGACCACGTACTCTACTGCTATCCTGCTACCCTGTACCCGTCTTACCCTAATGATACTCTACCCAGTACCCTCCTCTCCTAGGGTCACCCTTGTCCTGTCCAGTCAGGTCTCAGCCCACCCTCCTGAGCTCCCCCCTGCTAATGCTGCAGCCACTTGTTCACTCTCCCACAGCCTCACACAGCCCCACAGCCCCACAGTCACACAGCCCACCCCCCATGCCAATGCTAATGACCTACCTCAGTAAGTCACACATAAGAGGCTTTTCACATTCAAATGCCATGGAGGAGAGGGAGAGACTGAGAGAGAACGCTGCAATAGTGAAGCTGTAAACTTAGCAGTAGGAAGCATGAAGAGTTTATTTGACCTATCAGCTAACCAATCAAATTTAAATTCAAGCAGAAAACCTAAGAAAACTAACAACAATGAGAAATGCTTTGATGAAGAATGCAAAAACCTTTAAAATAAATTGAGAAACATACAGTATCCCACCAAAAACACAGAGAACCAGAAAACATTGGCTTACGCTCTCACTATGTGGAAACACTAAAACAGTACAGAAATACACTAAGAAAAAACAAGGAATAGCATGTCAGAAAACAGCTCAATGTGCTTGAAGAATCCATAGAATCAAATTACTTCTGGGAAAATTGGAACACACTAAACAAACAACAACACGAAGAGCTAGCTATCCAAAATGGAGATGTATGGATAAACCACTTCTCGAAACTTTTCTGCCATATAACAAAGAATAAAAACGCATACATGATAATTTACAAAACTTAGAGTCAGTTATTAAAGACTACCAGAATCCATTGGATTCTCCAATTACATTGGATGAGCTACAGGATGAAATACAACCCCTCCAACCCCAAAAGGGCTGCAGTGTTCATGGTTTACTAAACAAAATGATAAAATATACAGACCACAAATTCAAATGGGCTATTCTTCAACTCTTCAACATTATCCTCAGCTCTGGAATCTTCCACATATACACCCTGCACACCCTTATTGACAAACAAACAAGCCAAAACAAAAGCAAAGTCATGCTTTGTTAATTTAAAAAAAACTTTTGACTCAATTTGGCATGTGGGTCTACTATACAAATTAATGGAAAGCGGTGATGGAGGAAAAAAATATGACATTATAAAATGTGTGCAGTTAAAATTGGCAACAAACACATAGATGTATTTCCTCAGGGCCATAGGGCGGCGCCCATACGGCCCATACGGTGGCGCACAATTGGCCCAGCGTTGTCCGGTTTGGCCAGGGTAGGCCGTCATTGTAAAAAAGAATTTGTTCTTATCTGATTTGCCTAGTTAAATAAAGGTTAAATAAAAAAAATGTTTTTAAAAAAATGGGGTGAGACAGGGATTGAGCCCCACCCTCTTCAACATTTACAGTGCATTCGGAAAGTATTCAGACCTCTTCACTTTTTCCACATTTTGTTACGTTACAGCCTTATTCTAAAATTGATTAAATAAAAAAGTGTCCTCATCAACCTACACACAGTACCCCATAATGAAGGGAAAGGGAAAGAGTGAAAACAGGTTTTTAGAAATTGTAGCAAATGTATATAAAAAAAAGGAAATATGACATTTACATAAGTATTCAGACCCTTTGCTGTACGACTCAAAATTGAGCTCAGGTGCATCCTGTTACCATTGATCATCCTTGAGATTTTTCTACAACTTGATTGGAGTCCACCTGTGGTAAATCCGATTGATTGGACATGATTTGGAAAGGCACGCACCTGTCTATATAAGGTCCCACAGTTGACGGTATATGTCAGAGTAAAAACCAAGCCATGAGGTCGAGGGAATTGTTCGTAGAGCTCCGAGACAGGATTGTGTTGATGCACAGATCTGTGGAAGGGTACCAAAACATTTCTGCAGCATCGAAGGTCCCCAAGAACACAGTAGCCTCCCTCATTTTTAAATTGAAGAAGTTTGGAACCACCAAAACTCTTCCTAGAGCTGGCCACCCGGTCAAACTGAGCAATCAGGAGAGAAGGGCCTTGGTCAGGGATGTGACCATGAACCCAATGGTCATTCTGCCAGAGCTCCAGAGTCCCTCATGGAGATGGGAGAACCTTCCAGAAGGACAACTATCTCTGCAGCACTCCACCAATTAGGCCTTTATGGTAGAGTAGCCAGACAGAAGCCATTCCTCAGTAAAAGGCACATGACAGCCCGCTTGGAGTTTGCCAAAAGGCACCTAAAGGACTCTCAGACCATGAGAAACAACATTCTCTGGTCTGATGAAACCAAGATTGAACTATTTGACCTGAACACCAAGCATCACGTCTGGAGGAAACCAGGCACCGCTCATCACCTGGCCAATACCATCCCTACGATGAAGCACGGTGGTGGCAGCGTCATGCTGTGGGGATGTTTTTCAGTGGCAGGGACTGGGAGACTAGTCAGGATCGAGGGAATGATGAAAAGAGCAAAGTACAGAGAGATCCTTGATAAATAACCTGCTCCAGAGCGCTCAGGACCTCAAAGTTGGGTGAATGTTCACCTTCCAACAGGACAACGACCCTAAGCACACAGCCAAGACAATGCAGCAGTAGCTTTGGGACAAGTCTCTGAATGTCCATGAGTGGCCCAGCCAGAGCCCGGACTTGAACCCGAATGAACATCGCTGAAGAGACCTGAAAATAGCTATGCAGCGACGCTTCCCATCCAACCTGACAGAGCTTGAGCGGATCTGCAGAGAATAATTGTAGAAACTCCCCAAATACAGGTGTGCCAAGCTTGTAGCGTCATACCCAAGAAGACTCAAGGCTGTAATTCCTGCCACAGGTGCTTCAACAAAGTACTGAGTAAAGGGTCTGAATACTTATGTAAATGTTATATTTAGTTTTTTATACATTTGCAAAGAATTCTAAAAACCTGTTTTTGCTTTGTCATTATGGGGTATTGTGTGTAGATTATTTCAACCATAAAACAGAGCAAATTGGAATGCTATCTGGCCCTAAACAGAGAGTACACAGTGGCAGAATACCTGACCACTTTGACTGACCGTTGAACTGTGTTTCCTCTGACACATTGGTGCGGCCGAGTTAAGCGGGTGTGTGTTAAGAAGCGCGGTGTGGCAAGTCATGTTTGGGAGGATGCATGACTCGACTTTTGCCCCCTCTGCCCATTGAGGAATTGCAGCAATGAGGGGTAAAATACAACAACAACAAAAATATATAATCGTTTTTTGTTGTTTAATTTGTTTCTTCTCACTTTTGTTTATTGTTTATTTCACTTGCTTTGGCAATGTAAACACTTTTTCTATTACAATAAAGCCGCTTTGAATTGAATTGAGAGACAGAGAGAGAGAGAGAGAGAGAGAGAGAGAGAGAGAGAGAAAGAGAAAGAGAGAGAGAGAGAGACGTGTTACAGGCTTTGGTTTTGCCATTTATATTTTGAGGTTGAACGTTAGCACATTGGGTGCAACGATTGGTGTCAACTCCTTAGTCAGTATGTGTTACACCTGTGCTGGCTTGTCATCTCGTTAGTCAGAAGGTGTTTCAACCTTCTATTTAAGAGCGGCTGGCCCAGTGCTCCAGTTGACTTGAGCGATTTGGAGGGTTAACACCTTTAGTTGGCGTTTCCTATTTTGATTTCTAAAAAACTATCCTTTATCTGATCTTCCCTGTTTTCATTTTGCTCCACTTTTTGGTTTGCTTCCTGTCTTTAAGTTTGGTGTGGGTTTTATTTTGATTGCCTCTTCTTGGGCAAATTTAGTGGGTGCTCATGGTGGGTGTCTTTTAGGGCCCAGATATCTGTGCGTTCAAAATACACTTTTGTGGTAGAGTTTCTTTCACTGACATCCACCCAAAGGAGTTATACGATTGGTGGAATCATTTTGAAAGTTGCATAAACACACAGGCTAATACAATTTTAGAAAGCCATTTACTTTAAGTTGGAAGCATTTGTGGACACCCCCATGAGTGCCTTTCAGAATCCCTCCTAGAACGCCACCTGTTTCGTTTTGATTGTTAGTTACTCTTTGTTAGTTCCCCCTTCTGTTTGAGCGACAATCTTTGGTTTCTTTCTGGGGAAAGTAACGGGTAAAACACAAGGACAGAGAAATGTAGATCTTATCATGTGTAGATGGGGTTGTCAGTGACCATTGTTATCCCCTAGTAGTTGTAATAGTAGTAGTAGTAGTATCAGTCGTAGTAGTTGTAGTAGTAGTATCAGTCATAGTACTAGTATCAGTCATAGTAGTAGTAGTAGTACGTCATCGTCGTTGTCTCAGTCAGTATCAAGAACTTACTTACCTCAAATCCGGCTTCGACTTCGAATCATCTGCCCTAGGCTCTTTCTAAAATGTTCGGGCTACCCAAGTGGAAATGCCGGCGTTACAGAGGCAAGAGAGGGGGGGATCCTGGCGAAGGCAAAACCGGCCACCTCTTCCCTCCATTCTACTGGCCAACGTACAGTCACTTGATAATAATAAAAAAAAATTTAAAAAAAATAATAATAAGATGGATGACCTCAGATCGCGGATTTGCTACCAATGGGACTCTCGAAACTGCAATATTTTCTGCTTTTCTGAAACATGGCTCTCGGACAAGATATCCATGGCTATCAAACTCGATGAAGTCTCCATTCACCATGCGGACAGGACAGTAGAGTCAAGGAAATCGAGAGGGGGAGGAGTTTGCCTTTTCATCAACAACAACTGCTGTGCTGACTCGAGCGCAGTGGAAGTGTCATTGTTCACCCGTCTTGGAATACCTGATGGTCAAATGCCGACCCTCCTACCTCCCGAGGGAGTTTTCAGCTGTTATCGTGACTGTTGTATTCCACCTCAGGACAAGAAAAGTAACAAGTTGGCACTTTACGAACTGTACGAGGCTATAAACAAGCAAGAAAACTTTCATCCGGAGGCTGCTTTTCTGGTTGCCGGCGATTTAAATTCTACATCAAGACACATGATGCCCAACTTTCATCAACATGTCTCCTAGGGGTGATAAAGTCATAGACCACTGTTATTCTACCCACAGGCAAGCATACAAGGCCCTCCCTCGTCTGTCATTCGACAAATCAGATAATGTCTCCGTACTCCTGCTTCCTGTTTACAGGTAGAAGCTCAAACAGGAAGTACCTGTGACTCGCTCCATTGAGAAATGGCCATCAGAATCAGAGATTATGCTAAAGGACTGCTTTGCTAGCGCTGATTGGAATATGTTTCGGGACTCCGCCAATAACATCGATGAGCTAACCACCTCCGTCACCAGCTTCGTTAGGAAATGCATCGGCATTGTCCCCACAGTGAAGGTTCGCTGCTTCCCCAATCAAAAGCCCTGGATTAACACAGAGGTTGGTGCTAAACTAAAGGACAGGGCTACCGCACACAGGGCTATCGCAGACAACCACGAGGCTACGGCTGAGGACAGCAACAAGTACAAGAAGTCCCGCTACAACTTCCACAGAGTCATCAAACGGGCAAAAGGACAATATAGGAATAAGGTGGAATCATATCACACAGGCTCCGATGCCCACCGCATGTGGCAGGGGCTACCGTCTATTACAGATTACAAAGGAAGACCCAGCCGTGATCTGCCCAACGATGCCTCTCTACCATACGAACTCAATGCATTTATGCACACTTTGACAATAACAACTTTGTGCCGGGTGTGAGGGCCGCCACTGACCCAGAGGACTGGTTGGATCCCGCCCTCCGAGGCCGACGTGAGTAAGATCTTTAATCAGGTCAACACCCACAAGGCCCGATGGTATTCCACGGCGCATTCTCAGAGCATGCGCAGAACAGCTGGCAGGCATATTCAGGGTAATTTTCAACCTCTCCTTGTCCCAGTCTGTAATCCCCACATCTTTTAAGATGACTACCACCCTGTAGCACTCACATCTGTAATCATGAAGTGCTTTGAGAGGCTGGTTATGGCACACATCCACTCCATCATCCCTGACACCCTAGACCCACTCTAATTTGCATACCGCCCCAACAGATCCATAGACGACGCAATCTCAGTTGCACTCCACACTGCCCTCACCCACCTAGATAAGAGGAATACCTATGTGAGAATGCTGTTCATTGACTACAGCTCAGCGTTCAACACCATTGTCCCCTCCAAGCTCGTCACCAAGCTTAAGACCCTGGGACTGAACACCTCCCTCTGCAACTGGATCCTTGACTTCCTGACGGGCCGAGCCCAGGTGGTGAGGGTAGGCAACATCACCTCCGCCACGCTGACCCTCAACACAGGGGCCCCACAGGGGTGTGTGCTTAGTCCCCTCATGTACTCCCTGTTCACCCAAGACTGCATGGCCATGCACGAGTCCAACACCATCATCAAGCTTGCTGAAGGCACAACGGTGGTAGGCCTGATGACCAGCGACGATGAGACAGCCTACAGGAAGGATGTCAGTGACCTGACAGTGTGGTGCAAGAACAACAACCTCTCCCTCAACGTAAGTAATACCAAGGTGCTGATTGTAGACTACAGAAAACGGGAGTGCGAGCACGCCCCCATCCACATTGACAGGGCTTCAGTGGAGCGGATCGAAAGCTTCAAGTTCCTCGGTGTCTAAATCACTAAGGGCTTAAAATGGTCCACACACACACACACAGTCATGAAGAAGGCGTAACAGCACCACTTCCCCCTCAGGAGGCTGAAAAGCTTTGGCATGGGCCCTCATAACCTCATAAAGTTCTACAGCTGTACCATTGAGAGCATCTTGACTGGCTGCATCACTGCTTGGTATGGCAACTGCACCGCCCTTGATAACATGGCGCTACAGGGGGTGGTGCGGACAGCCCTGTACATCACTGGAGCCGAGCTCCCTGCCATCCAGGACCTCTATATCAGGCGGTGTGAAAGAAAGGCCCAGAAAATCATTAAAGACTCCAGCTGCCAAGCCATAGACTGTTCTCTCTGCTTCCACATGGCAAGTGGTACCGGTGCATCAATTCTGTCACCAACAGGCTCCTGAACAGCTTCTATCCCCAAGCCATAAGACAGTTAAATAGCTAACTAAATAGCTAACAAAATGGCTACACGGACTATCTGAGTTGACCCTTCTATTTTATTTTATCTTTATGCACACTCACAGGGCCCTTCACACTCACTGACACCAACACACACACAAACACTCACTTCACCACTTGCTCACACACACACATAATATGCACATACATTTACACTGACTCTACACACATGCACACCCACTCACATTCAATCATCATATAAGCTGCTGCTACTCGGTTCATCATATATCCTGATGCCTAGTCACCTTACCCCTATACATATCTACCTCTATCACTTCAGTATCCCTGCACATGGTAAATATGGTACTGGATCTGACTGAACCTGTATATAGTATGCTTACTTACTTTCTCGTGTTCTTCCTATTTCTTATTTTTATTTCTTGTGTGTTTTAGTTCTACCTTTATGATAGTTTTTATATTACATTGTTATTGATTACTGCATTGTTGGGTTTAGAGCTTGCAAGAAAGGCATTTCACTGTACTTGTGCATGTGACATTAAAACTTGAAACTTTAATCAGTTGTAGTAGTAGTATAGCAGATTACTGATCCATCGACAGACCTGCTCTAGTAGTGTAATAGCAAAAGACAAGTCTCGCCGTCTCCCAGATTACTTTACAGTAATACCCTAAAGAGTCTCACGCCATATGTCACTTTGTCAAGGTTCCTCCACAGGGACTTTACTATTAATTAAATCTATTGTTTTTATGCACTAATCACAACTGCTATTCAGTTAAATGGTGGTTGTTTGTGTTATTGCACTTTGATTTCATATGATAGAAATACAGAGATTGTTAGCATGCCGTCAGTGCAACATTCTACACTTTAATAGGATATACTCGGGACAGGCGGATGTACTGTATGTTTTTGGCAAATCTGTACTTCTAAGGGAAATGTCCTCTGTTTACATGTTTTGAAGGGCATAACCTCAGTTTGTCAATGCTAATAGGAAACCAAGCCTGACGATGAGGAGTGGGGAGCTCGGCCATGGGAACTGGCCATATGTCACCCTTGACCTTAGTACCTTCATCCCCCCACGCACACGCTGAAGATGAATAGCATAATCAGCCATTTTGCCTTTAACCTTGAAGTCACACGAGACGGCAGGGATAATGTTGCCTGAAATTTCCTTGGCTAGTTATTAGGGCGATGTGGAGAGGCATTATGACTGTTCTACAACAGGCCCAGGTCAGGTCAGGTAGAGGCTATCTCTACATGTCTCATGGATATCCCAGGCCTTGTTTATGGCTTCTGTTCCCTGTATCGTTGGTAATCTAAATCCCAAACAGCCCTTCTTTATCTGGTTAAACAATGAGGGAGGTTATATATGTGGCCCACTGTCTTCTCTTGCACAACAGGCTGAGCACACAGAGAGAGAACACTGGCTGGGGGACTTTTCTGTCACATAACATCAGTTGAACACCAGTTGACTACTTGTGTAATTTTTGGGTTATTTCTTAAAACAGATTACATGTTTGAGGGAATGATCACAACTTTATCTAAGAAGATGAATACAAATAACCATCGAATATATATGAGATAAGTTTATTCATTAGGCGTGATACCACTAAACAAAGGCCAGGACACAGCAATAGTGGTCATGTAAAGTTGTTTACTGAAATGTTAATTTAATTATATGTCAATTGGATAGAGCTTATTGTTAGTTTTTTTGCATTTCCGTAAACATTAGAGTAACAAAGGGTAGTATTTTGTTAATTGCATCTACAGTTAATCTCTCTTTTAAATGCAAATAGTCCAGGTAGCCATTTAATTACTGTTCAGGAGTCTTATGGCTTGGGGGTAGAAGCTGTTAAGAAGCCTTTTGGACCTAGACTTGGCGCTCCGGTACCGCTTGACGTGTGGTAGCAGTGAGAACAGTCTTTGACTAGGGTGGTTGGAGTCTTTGGCAATTGTTAGGGCCTTCCTCTGACACCGCTTGGTATAGAGGTCCTGGATAGCAGGAAGCTTGGCCCCAACCGAGGAGGACATCTACCAACGTTACCTCCGGCGTTTGCTCCTGGAAACGCTGCTTGGTCCTGTTTTGGTGGGATCTTCTCTCACGATCGTCGTAAGAAGTGGACCAAGGCGCAGCGTGATATGCGTACATCTTTTAATGAGTACTTTAAACAATGACAAAACAACAAAACGATACGTGAAGTCCTAAGGTTAACAAACACAAACCTCTCCGGAACAAGATCCCACAAAAGACAAGTGCACAACAGGCTGCCTAAGTATGGTTCCCAATCAGAGACAACGAGCCACAGCTGTCTCTAATTGGGAACCACCCCGGCCAACATAGAAACACATAAACTAGAACAAGAACATAGAAAACGAAACATAGAACCTAACACCCAGAAACTAACACATAGAAACTAACACCCTGGCTCAACATATAAAAGTCCCCAGAGCCAGGGCGTGACAGTAACAGTGGTCTAGGACTCTATCGCCCCTAGTGGCAAAGGAGACTTGTTGATGGAAGTTGGGCATCACGTCCTGCTGAAAGGTGAATTTGTCTCCCAGTGTTTGTTGTAAAGCAGACTGAACCTGGTTTTCCTCTAGGATTTTGCCTGTGCTTAGCTGTATTCTGTTTATTTTTATCCTAAAAAACTCCCTAGTCCTTGCCGATGACAAGCATACCCATAACATGATGCATCCACCACCATGCTTTAAATAAGAAGAATGGTATTCAGTGATGTATTGGTTTTGCCCCAAAAATAACGCTTTGGAATCAAATTAATTTCTTTGCCACATTTTTTACAGTTTTACTTTAGTGCCTTGTTGCAAACAGGATGCATGTTTTGGAATAGTTTTTATCTGTACAGGATTCCTTCTTTTCACTCTGTCATTTAGGTTAGTACTGTAGAGTAACTCCAATGTTGTTGATCCATCCTCAGTTTTCTCCTATCACAGCCATTAAACTCTGTAACTGTTTTAAAGTCACCATTGGCCTCATGGTGAAATCCCTGAGCGGTTTCCTTCCTCTATGGCAACTGAGTTAAGTAGGACGCCTGTATCTTTGTAGTGACTGGGTGTATTGATACACCAGCCAAAGTGTAATTAATAACTTCACCATGCTTCACCAAGGAATATTCAATGTCTGCTATTTTTAGGTGCCCTTCTTTGCAAGGCATTGGAAAACCTCCATGGTCTTTGTGGTTGAATCTGTGCTTGAAATTCTCTGCTCGACTGAGGGACCTTAAAGATACTTGTATGTGTGGGGTACAGAGATGTAGTCATAAACAAATCATGTTAAACACTATTAACTATTGAGTCCATGCAACTTATTAAGTAAATGTTTACTCCTGAACCTATTTCAGCTTACCATAACAAAGGGGTTGCATACTTATTGACGCAAGACATTTCAGCTTTTAATTTTGTATTAATTTGTTAAAATTTCTAAAAACTAAATTCCACTTTGACATTATGGGGTATTGTGTGTAGGCCAGTGACACAACATCTCAATTTAATCCATTTGAAATTCAGGCTGTAACACAACAGAATGTGGAAAAAGTCAATGGTGTGAATACTTTCTGAAGGCACTGTAAAACTGAACAGTAAAAACACAAACAAACACAACAGAGCATCTTTAGAATCCATTTGTGATCCATTTGAAAATATCTGTTTTTCATCCCAAGCAAAATATCAAATCAATCATAGAACACAGGGTATTTTACAGAACAGGACTTTGTGAGTTCATATACTACTGCCAACATACTGTAACTCTTTCTCTTTTTGTACCTGTAAAGTCACAGACACAACCATTTGGTGTCATACAAGTAATGGATGAAGATACACTACCCCTAACTTCCTAGCCAGCTGGGCCCTCATAGAACATACAGTAGAAGGCTTGTCTTGTAGAGAGAGACACTGTACACACACAGACACACACACACACACACACACACACATTCCACAGTGTCCAGTAGGTAGTCGGTCAAGGGTGGTGAAACTCACACATTATTTATCAGTGTAATTCTAGCTAATGCAAGTAATGCGGTAACACCCTGGCTTTGGGTACACTGCAATACTAAACAGTACTGAGTGAGAGACATTCATATACTATTACAGTAACTAACACATACAGTATGTCAACAATTATCAATCTGTTTCTCAAAGAGGAAAATCCATATGCCTATAGCTATGTGGGGATAGGTGTGTAAAAACATCACAGGTTAGTGCGAGTGCCTATTAAATAACCAAAAAAATAACAACTTTATCTTTCAAATATCCATACTACTAGCTTTCTACAATGTGGGAAACAAAAGCTATATTTGACACATCAGTATTTGGTAACCCTTAACACAGTATACAAATACAACATGATGTCATATTACATAAGCAGATGAGGAGAGGGAAGGGCCGTTTAGCGCTCTAGAGAACCCAGTTTGGGCTTTACAGCCTCAACATGACAGACTTTAGAGGATTCACCAGCAGAGGGAGGCAACAGATAATAGTAAGCTCTCTCAGGTGCACTCACTCAGGGGACCAAGAGAGAGCTAACTCCAACGTGAATCAACTCGCTCTTTTACAAACAAAGACATGCACAGGCACCACCAATATACAATCTCTTCCACCTATGATCACCTACAGCAGACAGGTATACCACGCTAGATAGACAGATGATGAAAGGGTATGAGCCCAGCTCACAGACACGGTGTTTGAGGGTTTTAGTCTGGCTTTTACCATAAGCCTGGGATCAAACAACACACGCTGCTTATTTCAAAGAGGAGCAGTGCTGTCTCTATTTTAGGGAATCACTATAGTAGTATCACTACCCTGAAGATGTACTACTATAAGACCAGTAATAACACCTCACTAAATGTATGGTTTTAAAACAAAATATTTTTGGAACTTCATTGGTAAAACTAGATGAAAGCTATTGTCTTCACCCATGATGTGAAATCGTCTGATCGTCGCTCAATTTCTACATTTTAAACCAGGGTGGACTAGTACTGCCCCTAACCTACACCACATGCAATAGGGTTAGGCCTACAACACTGTGTTCTATAAGTAAAGCAAGACCCCCCTCCCCCCCACCCAAACTACTAAAAGACAGAGATATACTTTGTATCAAACGTCTGGGCTGTCTGGTGTTTAGGAGCAGAGAGGTTTGTATGTTTTTAAGGATGAGACATCAATCAATTTTTTTCTTCTCTCAGCCAACAGGATAATGACAGGTTTCACAGACAGCAGGGTGCAGCTCTCTGTCTGCTACTCCTCATTCAAAAGGAGCCAGCTGTAAACTGAGTGGGCCTGGAGCCTGCCAAATTACAGTGTGATCCTCCCGCTCTTCCCTGTCCCTCTCCTCTCTCTGTCTATCCTTCTCTCACCTTCCATAATTTCCCCTTTCTCTAACTGTCTCTCCCTCCCTAACTTGCCATGTCCCTTTTCTCTGTCTCTATAATCCTCATTAGCTAGCTGTCTTGGCCCTCTTTTCTCAGTCGATCTATCCCTCACCCATATTCCTGTCCATTTTCTCTCTATTTTCTCTCTATCTTCCAACCCTAAGAGTGATCCCAGCATCCTATGAAATGACCATGTTCACCTCTGTTAGAAATATTCTAGACTGAACCCCCCTGAGGACTTATCATAAGAATCCTGTTAGAGGCTCAATTTCAGAATGACAGGCTAATAGTCAATCTGTCCTCAGCTAAATCACACATACTACCCACACTGGATTTGCTTGAATGTATGATAAAATGTTAGAGTTGCCTCGAGCATTTCAAACCTTTGTCTTCCTGTTAAGCCTGCATGCATTGGAGTTAAATTCCAATCTACCTTTCATGCGTCTTGATAACATCTATAGAGCCCATTTGACATTCTTTGCGGTGGTGAACAGTGGAGGTCCCTACACTATCTAGTTCATTCCTGCTCCATCCCTCTCTTCCGATATCTTGCTCATCCTTGCTTTCTCCATATCTAGCTCATCCCCTCTTTCACTGTCTCCCTCATCCAACACTTTCCCCCATGTACTCTCCTCCCTCCCCCTCTCCATCATCCCCCCTCTACCTCTTCTCAAACCCCCTCTCCTCTCTCTCTCATCTCCCTCTCCTCCTTTTCCGCTCCAGAACTGTCAGATGGCATTAGTTCCTTTCACGCTCATCGCCTGTAGGAATAACTGCCGTGAACCTCGCCGAACAGCGCCATTCTCCTGCTCCAGTTAGCTCTCCACTCAGCACAGCCTGCTTCGCAAAATACCAACATTATTCATGTTGTGGCCCTTACACAACATAGCCCACTAAAGGGCAAAGTTAAGCAGACACTAATCTTATCGGAAGAGGTCATGTTCTTGATATAAAAAATAAATAAATGTATATTGTATAATCGAGCCCTGATTATTATTAGATGGTGTCACCAACTGTAGCATGGCCCTTTAACTAAAGTAAAGCCAATTGTAAGAATGAAGGAGCCATATATTTATATATCGTCCTATGAAGCCTACAAAGTGAACATATAAAAGTGGATATAAAAGGCCCTTTGTGATCAATACGGAGTATAATATTTGTAAACTGCATAGTAGTTTTTACTCTGCCAAGACCAGGAGAGCATACAGCTTTTTCTATGACATAGCCTATGCACGACATTGGAGGAATCCTGCATGTCTGCGGCTCTTGTGAGGACACAGTTCTGCACCATAGGGAGGATCCAAACCAATGGCAGTGTAATTACCAGTTTGACAAGGAATTCCAGACAAATAAGCAAAACTCTTGAGTGGAGAATAGTTTCTCATCACTCAGTCCTTCCTTCCCAAGCCTGGCGTAGAGGGCTTAAGCTAATCACAGCAGATTAGTGGGAGCTCTGATGGATGCTACGCTACGCTAGCCTGTTAATCATCTATGTGATGATAACCATAAATTATCTTATAATTATAATAATATTATTAGCAATATATTTTTCCAATCACAGTTAGATGAAATGACCACAGTAGGCCTATATCAGCAAGTATCACAGTTTTGCCTCATTGAGGTCTGTTCACCTCTGTTTTGTCAATGTCACAGTAATTCCTCTGTGTTAATACAGTATGTACAGTATAAGCTCTACATATTGAGTGAGGGGTAGGAGCCTACATGAGTGCTTTAGAGTTGCTGTGATCTCCAGAGAGCCCTGTGATTTAGCTGTGAAATGACAGAGCTCCTGCCTCTTATTGGGATACGGGTGGGGAGCTAATCACACTGCCCAAGGCTAACATGACTATTAGCCCAGCCGGGGCAGCAGGAAGTGGCAACATCACAATTTTGTCATTACACCCTGGCTGGCTGGGAGAGACCTCTAATCAAGTGGGCATGGACACAGGCTTCATCCAAGCCAGGATGGTCCAACTGGTTTCAGTCCCCCTCACCCCCACCCCTCTCCTCAGTGGTGACGCACCCCTGACTGGGCATGAAGGCTGAGGCTGAGTGGCTGACGTCCCAGATCCAGTCACATTCCTGTGTGCAGCATGTGGAAGGCAGGAATGTAAAAAGCCTCCATGCCTGGATGGTAGGCTATCCCAGAGTCTGTATTACTGTGATAATCAGACAGCCTCAACTTTACAGGCACATAAAGTACCTAACTGTCTGAAGTGAACTGACTGACTGAGTTACACAATGACCTGAGAGACAGCAACACCTGGCCTGAGCTGACTTGACCTGCTGTTTATTCTGAATCACTCTGAGAGAAACTCTGCTGAGGTTTACTTTACCAGATGGGAGCTTTATCTGATGAGGTGCAGGACATTAATCCTGTCAGGTTCTAACACGGATATTAACATTCTCATATACTTCAAGTGTGTTCAGTGACTGAACATGGTTAGAATGGAGGTTCAGGATGATTCCTTGTGAAAATATATTAAATTAAAAACAAAGTGTTTGTGCCACTTACCAAGATTACTGTCATTCATTCCATCTGTAAAACAAACAGAGAAACAGAACACATATTAATACACAGTAATTAGTATCAATACCATTGAACTCAAATATAAAGGATCACACAGCCTTTTTCATATAATCAATAGTCTTTCTTGCCAAGACCCATATTCTTTCTCATTAATATTCTGTCAAGCATCTTATGGCCCCCCATCGCAGCTGATTGGCCACGTTGTCTCTAGCTGCCACGCACAGCGTACCACCCGGCCTCTTGGGCAGACAGGCTGGGCCTGTATGGTCTGAGAGCACAGGTATGCAGGCATACACAAGACACAGGTATGTCTTGGAACATTCAGTAAACTGTACATTCGTACTCGAAAGCACAATTGAGTAATATGTGTTCTTGCTCTTTACACATTCCAATGGAGACGTATTGAAACTTAGATCACTTGAACACAGAGTACAGGGGATCAGGGGGAAATATAACACAGGAAAGCCAGTGTATAGAGGAATTTACAATGAAAAAGGATATAGGCCATACTACAAATAATCTACAGTGCATTCGGGAAAGTATTCAGACCACTTCACCTTTTCCACATTTTGTTTCATTACAACCTTATTCTAAAATGTGTTCAAATGTTTTTTCCCTTCATCAATCTACACACAATACCCCATAATGACAAACAAAAAACTGTTTTTTAGACATTTTTGCAAATGTATTCTAAATAAAAAACAGATACCTTATTTACATAAGTATTCAGACCCTTTGCTATGAGACACTAAATTGATCTCAGGTGCATCCTGTTTCCATTGATCATCCTTGAGATGTTTCTACAACTTGATTGGAGTTCACCTGTGGTAAATTAAATTGATTGGACATGATTTGGAAACAGGATTGTGTCGAGGCACAAGATTGAACTCTTTGGCCTGAATGCCAAGCGTCACGTCTGGAGGAAACTTGGTGTGGGGATGTTTTTCAGCGGCAGGGAATGGGAGACTAGTCAGGATCGAGGGAAAAATGAACGGAGCAAAGTACAGAGAGATCCTTGATGAAAACCTGCTCCTGAGCGCTCAGGACCTCAGACTGGGGCGAAAGTTCACCTTCAAACAGGACAACGACCCTAAGCACACAGCCAAGACAGCACAGGAGTGGTTTCAGGACATGTCTCTGAATGTCCTTGAGTGGCCCAGCCAGATCCTGGACTTGAAACCGATCTAACACCTCTGGAGAGACCTGAAAATAGCTATGCAGTGACGCTCCCCATCCAATCTGGCAGAACTTGAGAGGATCTGCAGAGAAGAATGGGAGAAACTCCCCAAATACAGGTGTGCAAAGCTTGTGGCCTCATACCCAAGAAGACTCAAGGATGTAATCACTGCCAAAGGTGCTTCAACAAAGTACTGAGTAAAGGGTCTGAATACTTATGTAAATATGATATTTCAGGATTTTGTTTGTCATTATGGGGTATTGTGTGTAGATTGATGAGGAAAACAATTAATTTAATACATTTTAGAATAAAGCCGTAACGTAACAAAATGTGGAAAAAGTGAAGGGGTCTGAATACTTTCTGAATGCACTGAAAATGATAATATAGGTACCCTTGACTTGCATTTGATTTGTACTAGAAATGCTAAAAAGTTAGCATTTGAAACAGTGGCAAGGTGGAGAGAAACAAAATGGTGCAGTTTGAGGCCATGTGGTGGAGAGTGATGCGGGCACTGGAGATGGGGGTGTGAGCAGCTGGGTCTGGGCAGGGGTGATGTTGTGGATGTTTGTGTGCTTCTGTATGTTATCATTTGTATGTGTATGTTTTGTATTGTAAAATAAATAAATCATAATAATAAAAAATAAAAAATAAACAGTGGCAAAGGTAAACAAAACCAAAGCATCAATTGCTGTCCATAGACTGCTTCCAGGGTAAGGAAACCAATATGTAATTTTGTAATTTGGGTGAACTATCCATTTAATATTGATGGGTGAACAATTTAACAGGACCATCTAGTGGTCAGAACCTGGTAATATCAGGATGTATAATGGGACATAAACCTATAACTTCATTGACTAACTTCTCTGAACAGGTGAAAATAACCATCACCAAATTCCCTGGGAATACATTACATAGTATGAAGAAACAATACTGCAAGCCGCAGCTCCATATTACTTGTCAAACATAGAGAACGGATACTGTATATTGGTTGTCGGGGTAAGATTGACGTGGGGTGTGGGGGGTCTGTGGGTGACTTTTGACATTTTCATTTATTGAGTATTATATGAATCCTATAAATTAAAATGGCAAATTTGGGTGCAATCAATAAGCTTAATTTCTCAGAGATCAAATTCTATTTCAACAAAATAGTGTTGCAAGAATGCTTCTCTTATCTGTTTCAAACTGCAGAAACCATTTCAGAACAATCTGAGAGGGTGGGTGTCATGGCTTGCTGAAATGACATGGAACGACCCAAGAGAAAGGGGAATGGTATGACAAAGAGGCTGAGCAGAGATAGTTCACTGTTATAATGACTTAGCTTATGAGCTCTGCTTGACCACCTTACTCAGGCCTGCTGCCCCTTAACCCTCCATTAGCAGTCCAGAGAAATACTACTGACATCCTCACACTGACCACTGAAGACAGGTCAGCCTTAAAATGCAGAAATGGTGACATCACCCACCAAAACACAGAACAACAAAATAGGCTATAGCTGTTTAGTTCTTTAGGCTACAAATTAGACTCAATATGTCACAGAGCATCAAATCACAGAGAGAGGGCTATGGAAATTAATGCTGACTGCACTGACTTCCTCTCTCCTCTTCTTTATGCTTGTTTGGTTTGTTCTGTTTTTGTCGGTGGGACACATATTTTATGCTAATTTGCATCAAGGTGGAAAATAAGGTATTGGGGGAGTATTGAGTGGAATGGATGAATTATGGAAGGAGCTGAATTATAAATGGTCCCTGTTCAGCCACACGACAGAGAGAGAGAATGCAATGGGAGAGAGAGAGAGAGCGCAATGGGAGAGAAATAGAGGCAAGAAGTAGTGAGGGGTGGGACTATGTGGATGGTGAAGACTCACACTAAAAATATTTGTCATATAAATTATTCCTAACTACTTCCATTATCGCGTATCAAAGCATCAATTAATTATTCCAAGGGCCTCTTGTGAACATTTGCATTGCATGTGCAACAGCTCCTCTTCCATACAAAGACGCACAGGCAGAATTGGCAGACTCCTCATAAAGCTAACATTCTGTATCCATGAGTAGAGAGGAACACCTTGGAGGATTACTGTCACCATGACGATTCAAGGTTTCCAGATTTGAAATATTTGTTTTTCTGTAAGTTTATTTATATTTGATTTTTTACAATACAAAACATACACATACAAACGACAACATACAGACACACACAAATATCCAAACGACAACATACAGACGCACACAAATATCCACATCCCCCCTGCACAGACCCACCTGCTCACCCCCCCATCTCCAGCACCCCCATCACTCTCCGCCACATGGCCTCAAACTGCACCATTTTGTTTCTCTCCGTCGCCCACACACTTTCAACATATAGATAATAAAGCATTTGACCTTTCTATTGTGTTAACAATGGGGGACTGGTTGATTTCCAGTTTTTAAGTATTCGTTTTTTCAAGATGATTGATGAGAAAAGTATCGTCCATCCCATCGGGTATCTCACTGCACCCTCATGCCATGTCTTGAAATATTTGATATAAACCTTGAACTATTATAAACCATATGAACCTTGAACCATTAACTATATTAATTAATTACAAGATGCATATATATTTCTGATATCAGAACACCACTTATTCAATTTTCTCCTCTCATTTAAAACAAATAATGGTCAAAAAATAATAATCAAAAGAGAAGAGGAGAGGGAGAAAGAAAGCCAGAGGAGATGAGAGTAGGACTAGGAAGAGAATGGGAAGGATTGGAAGAAAATAAAAGCGTGGGGGTGAGTATGGAAGAGAGAATGGAGAGAAAAGGGAGTGTCCCCCCTAAAGACCTCTTTCTCAGACCTCCAGTTAGTGACTAAAGGCTAAAAATACACTCCTCATGTTGAGCCACCCGGCTTCCCCAAACCATCTCAATAATTCACAGGCTGCATGAGGGGAGGATCCCTGTAACACAATACAGTACAATAACCCCAGGAACCAACAAAGACTTCACACAATGACCAACCATCTCATTACAAAAATAAAAGTGAAGGGAATGCGTATTACATTGGTTGGGTTGGCTTCCCTTTCTTGGGCCTCTAAATGTGCACTGTGGAAGACTTAGCTCAACCACATGAAGCAAGCCCAGTCAGAATATCTCCTCCCATTCTGATGTCAACCATGCAGTGACTAAATGTGTGCTGCTGAAGGGGTGAAAAATATCGGTTTGATTCTTTTCAGCTTTGTTAGATATATTTTTTGGAGAAGGGACGTTAAGTGTGTATGCTCTGGATCAGGTATGGACTCAGAGTAAGTCAGGTATAGGGCCAGAGTAAGGCAGGTATAGGGCCAGAGTAAGTCAGGTGTGGGGCCAGAGTAAGTCAGGTATAGGGCCAGAGTAAGGCAGGTATAGGGCCAGAGTAAGGCAGGTATAGGGCCAGAGTAAGTCAGGTGTGGGGCCAGAGTAAGGCAGGTATAGGGCCAGAGTAAGTCAGGTGTGGGACCAGAGTAAGTCAGGTGTGGAGACAGAGTAAGTCAGGTGTGGAGACAGAATAAGTCAGGTGTGGGCCCAGAGTAAGTCAAGAATGGGACCAGAGTAAGTCAGGTGTGGAGACAGTGTAAGTCAGGTGTGGAGACAGAGTAAGTCAGGTGTGGGGCCAGAGTAAGGCAGGTATTGCATTGCTTGCTGTTTGGGGTTTTAGGCTGGGTTTCTGTATAGCACTTTGTGACATCTGCTGATGTAAAAAGGGCTTTATAAATAAACGCTATGTCTGGCGCAAACCCAACACCTCTCATCACCCTGAGAACACCATCCCCACAGTGAAGCATGGTGGTGGCAGCATCATGCTATGGGGAAGTTTTTCATCGGCAGGGACTGGGAAACTGGTTAGAATTGAAGGAATGATGGATGGCGCTAAATACAGGGAAATCCTTGAGGGAAACCTGTTTCAGTCTTCCAGAGATTTGAGACTGGGACGGAGGTTCACCTTCCAGCAGGACAATGACCCTAAGCATACTGCTAAAGCAACACTCGAGTGGTTTAAGGGGAAACATTGAAATGTCTTGGAATGGCCTAGTCAAAGCCCAGACCTCAATCCAATTGAGAATCTGTGGTATGACTTAAAGATTGCTGTACACCAGTGGAACCCATCCAACTTGAAGGAGCTGGAGCAGTTTTGCCTTGAAGAATGGGCAAAATTCCCAGTGGCTAGATGTGCCAAGCCTATAGAGATATATCCCAAGAGACTTGCAGCTGTAATTGCTGCAAAAGGTGTCTCTACAAAGTATTTACTTTGGGGGGGGGCATGCTCAAGTTTTCAGTTTTTTTGTGTTACAGCAAAAAATATTTTGCATCTTCAAAGTGGTAGGCATGTTGTGTAAATCAAATGATACAAACCCCCAAAAAATCAATTTTAATTCCAGGTTGTAAAGCAACAAAATAGGAAAAATGGCAAGGGGGGTGAATACTTTCACAAGCCACTGTAGTCAAGACAAAATAAGGGGTTGGATATTGGACAAAAACTATCCAATCAAACCCTGAAAACACCAACAATTATTTCACCACTCTGGTAAAATAGTTATTGAAGTGTAAAAGGGATCTATGAAAAAAGACAAATTATGGACTGTGACTTTTACATGTTATATACTACATGACCAAAATTATGTGAACACCTGTTCGTCGAACATCTCATTCCAAAATCATGGGAATTAATATGGAGTTGGTCCCCCCATTGCTGCTATAACAGCCTCCATTCTTCTGGGAAGGCCTTCCACTAGATGTTGGAACATTGCTGCGGGGACTTGCTTCCATTCAGCCACAAGAGCATTAGTGAGGTCGGGCACTGATGTTGGGCAATTAGACCTGGCTTGCAGTCGGCGTTCCAATTGATCCCAAAGGTGTTTGATGGGGTTGAGGTCAGGGCTCTGTGCGGAACAGTCAAGTTCTTCCACACCGATCTTAACAAACCATTTCTGCATGGACCTCGCTTTGTGGACTGGGGCATTGGCATGTTGAAACAGGAAAGGGCCTTCCCCAAACTGTTGTCACAAAGTTGGAAGCACAGAATCGTCTAGAATGTCCTTGTATGCTGTAGCTTTAATATTTCCTTTCACTGGAACTAAGGGGCCTAGCCCGTACCATGAAAAACAGCCCCAGACCATTATTCCTCCTCCACCAAACTTTACAGTTGGCACAATGCATTGGGGCAGGTAGCATTCTCCTGGCATCCGCCGAACCCAGATTCGTCCGTCAGACTGCCAGATGGTGAGGCGTGATTCATCACTCCAGAGAACGCGTTTCCACTGCTCCAGAGTCCAATGGCGACAAGCTTTACACCACTCTATCCGACGCTTGGCATTGCGCATGGTGATCTTAGGCTTGTGTGTGGCTGCCCGGCCATGGAATCCCATTTCATGAAGCTCCCGACTAACAATTATTATGCTGACATTGCTTCCAGAGGCAGTTTGGAACTTGGTAGTGAGTGTTGCAACCGAGGACAGACAATTTTTACACGCTACACGCTTCAGCACTCGGCGGTCCCGTTCTGTGAGTTTGTGTGGCCTACCACTTCGCGGTTGAGCCTTTGTTGCTTCACAATAACAGTGCTTATAGTTGAACGGGGCAGCTCTAGCGGGGCAGACATTTTACGAACTGACTTGTTACGTTACAGCCTTATTCTAAAATGGATTCAATTGTTTTTTTTCCTCATCAATCTACACACAATACCCCATAATGACAAAGCAAAAACAGGTTTTTATAAATGTTTGCTACTTTATTAAAAATACAAAACTGAAATTACATTTACATAAGTATTCAGACCCTTTACTCATTACTTTGTTGAAGCACCTTTGGCAACGATAACAGCATCAAGTCTTCTTGGGTATGATGCTATAAGCTTGGCACACCTGTATTTGGGGAGTTTCTCACATTCTTCTCTGCAGATCCTCTCAAGCTGCACAGCTATTTTCAGGTCTCTCCAGAGCTGTAACATCGGGTTCATGTCCAGGCTCTGGCTGGGCCAATCAAGGACATTCAGAGCACTCTGGAGCAGGTTTTCATCAAGGATCTCTCTGTACTTTGCTCCGTTCATCTTTCCCTAGATCCTAATTAGTCTCCCAGTCCCTGTCGCTGAATAACATCCCCACAGCATGATGCTGCCACCGCCATGCTTCACCGTAGGGATGGTGCCAGGTTTCCTCCAGACGTGACACTTGGCATTCAGGACAAAGAGTTCAATCTTGGTTTCATCAGACCAGAGAATCTTGTTTCTCATGGTCTGAGAGTCTTTAGGTGCATTTTGGCAAACTCCAAGCAGGCTGGCATGTGCCTTTTACTGAGGATTGGCTTCCGTCTGGCCACTCTAACCATAAAGGCCTGATTGGTGGAGTGCTGCAGAGATGGTTATCCTTCTGGAAGGTTCTCCCATCTCCACAGAGGAACTCTAGAGCTCTGTCAGAGTGACCATTGGGTTCATGGTCACCTCCCTGACCAAGGCCCTTCTCCCCCGATTGCTCAGTTTGACCGGGTGGCCAGCTCTAGGAAGAGTCTTGGTGGTTCCAAACTTCTTCCATTTAAGAATGATGGAGGCCACTGTGTTCTTGGGGACCTTCAATGCTGCAGACATTTTTTGGTACCCTTCCCCAGATCTGTGCCTCGACACAATCCTGTCTCGGAGCTCTACGGACAATTTCTTCGACCTCATGGCTTGGTTTTAGTTCTGACATGCACTGTCATCTGTGGGACCTTATATAGACAGGTGTGTGCCTTTCCAAATCATGTCCAATCAATTGAATTTACCACAGGTGGACTCCAATCAAGTTGTAGAAATATCTCAAGGATGATCAATGGAAACAGGACGCACCTGAGCTCAATTTCGAGTCTCATAGCAAAGGGTCTGAATACTTATGTAAATAAGGTATTTCTGTTTTTTATATTTAATAAATTTGCACACATTTCTAAAAACCTGTTTTAGGTTTGTCATTATGGGGTATTGTGTGTAGATTGCTGAGGATTTTTTTTTTAATAATCCATTTTAGAATAAGGCTATAACGTAACAAAATGCGGAAAAAGTCAAGGGGTCTGAATACTTTCCGAAGGCACTGTATAGTGTATTTGGACATGCATTCCTATAACTATGTGCCCATTGTTATGCTGGTCTCTTTGGATTTACAATAATACAAATTAATGACAATTAATTACATTCTTTCATTTAAAAGAAGTCAAAAGTTTTATATTATTTCTCACGAGGGTTTTTAATGCCACTGCAATTATAACAGATGCCCCTTATCAGTGCTCCCTCAAATACTTGATGGAATTTGCCATCACACAATGAATGGAAAATATACTTCAAAGGCCAGAAGCATCTAATCTCCTCCACTCTCTCTCCACCCTGCACATTGACTATGATAATAAGATCCTGCCTTTCTGACGTTCTTAGGGATCTCAACCAAGGATAGAGAATTTCATATCCTCTCTCTCTCTCTCTCTCTCTCTCTCTCTCTCTCTCTCTCTCTCTCTCTGGGTTGTTGTACTGCAGTGTGAGAGAATCTCTGCAACAGCGCAACTGCATATCTGTGGAACCCATCCCACTCTTATGTAAAAGCCCTATTTTACAACGTTAAACACACAGACACATGCATGCACTGCCACAACTGACAGCCCAGTGACCTAGTTTCCCAGTGGCCCAGAAAGAGCAGGCATTACTTTCTCAGATTTGCTGTGGTCACAAAACCCTGCTGGGACCATCCATTCAAATGGCCAATGAATACACAGAGGACAGGTCCACTATTTGAATCTCAACAGAGATGTACTGCACCTTTCCCTGAAACACACAACTCAGTGTGACGCAACATGGGCAATGTGTGATCCAGCAGCACACACTAACCCATATTCCCACATCCACACCCACTAAAAAATGCTTTGATGTATCAAAGAGGACATGGTGAACAGCACATCCCCATAAAACATGAGACTGTGTGTGTGTGTGTGTGTGTGTGTGTGTGTGTGTGTGTGTGTGTGTGTGTGTGTGTGTGTGTGTGTGTGTGTGTGTGTGTGTGTGTGTGTGTGTGTGTGTGTGTGTGTGTGTGTGTGTGTGTGTGTGTGTGTGTGTGTGTGTGTGTTCATTGGGAGTGTGTGTTTGTGTGTGTGTGTATAGGGCCGGGACAATACCAGTATTGCGATACTCGTTAGTATCGTGGTAAGGAAACAAAACACAAAGCGGATTTAACTTCTTTAGGAAAACATCCCTAATGTTGGAAGCAAACATCATCAAAATGGGGGCAGATCAGCTTTAATATTGCAGATAGATTGTAACTACCATCAATGTAATTGTCTGCATCACTTCCAATCCCCCACATATAGTTTTCACAACAAAAATATATATATACACACATACACTACCGTTCATAAGTTTGGGGTCACTTAGAAATGTCCTTGTTTTCGAAAGAAAAGCAATTTTTTTGTCCATCAAAATAACATCAAATTGATCAGAAATACAGTGTATGTTATTTTAATAGCAAAAAAATGCTTTTCTTTCGAAAACAAGGACATTTCTAAGTGATCCCAAACTTTTGAACGGTAATGTATACATACACACATACATATACATACACATACATACATACACATATAAATACATACATGTACACATACATACATATAAATACATATATATACATATCCTTTTTAAAATATATTTGCCTTTATTACTTTCCAAACCCACCACCCCTCCCCTAATTGGAGTAAACTAGTGAACAACAACGCTTAGGCCTCTACTTCCAGTTTATACATACTATGTACATTTTATGGACACAGTCAATTTTACAATAGTTTTATTTTGTTTGTTTTTACTCCTGAACTTCCTCTACCCTCAACCTCTCCAATCACAGTCTTTCAAACTGTGCTCTTTCACAAAAGTTCTTAACCTATAACTTATATACTTATTATGGACACAGTATTTTTTACATTAGTTATCTTGTTGTTATTAGTTGTTATTAATCCCAACCTTCAGCTCCATTCAACCGCTCCCATCTATCTCTTAACACCATCCATATTGGATTTCTATTTGCCATATATTTTTCAACTGTACTGTGATGTTTCAAAAAAGTTCTGAATCCTTCTATTCTCATTGTTTCTACAGATTGTAAATTGAAAATAAACATTTTTGCTAAAAGTATTATTATATTATTGATCGATTGACTATGACTTTTCAGATCACCCAGTAGTGCTATCTGCAGGGTTAGCTCCAGGTAAATATTGCAATCCTGTGACCAAAAACAAGCTACAAATGATCTAATGATTCTGTCTCTTCGCAGCAAAATCTGCAGAGCTGGGAAAATTGTATCAATCCTTTGGTACTTAAATTAAACTGGTATACTTTTCTATTTATCACAATTTTCTTTAACCAATTATGGTCTTTAATGCAGAGCCGACAGACAAGTTCCTTACTTTTTCCCCCTTCCACTTTCCTCTTCCATTTTTGCGGTAATGCTGCAATTATTTGGTTGTAATTTTGTCTTCCAGAGTTACACATATTTATTTTCCAAGCTAACGCACACAATATTTTACATACTGCAGGTTTTTAAAGGACCAAATTGTTTGGTCTGCTTTGTGTTTACATTTTTGACATAGATTAAAAAAATTGTGATACTGGTATCGTCCCGGCCTTATGTGTGTGTGAGTGTGTGTGTGTGCGTGTGCGCGCTAGCGTGTGTTCGTACTATACTGTAGGTTTCATGTGAGCTGTAGGATGGTGTGTGGCAGTAAGCAGCGAGGGCCAGGCAGCACAGAGAGCCCTTCCAGGTCTGTGTTTAGTCTGATGGAGGGCAGGTCGAGGACAGGCCTGTCATCAGAGGCACAGCTGCAGGACGTGCTCCCCGTCCCCCTATCCTCCCCTATCCTCCCCCTTTCCTCCCCATCGGCCCCCATACCTCAGCTCTGTACCAGAGGTTCTCTGAGCATGTGGAAATCACACTAGTTCATCAAAGGAATATATAAGAGAAAAAATGTATAAATAGCGTGGATAGCAAACAACAGAGTTGTAGTCATATCAATGTAGAGAAAAGATAGGGCGATTCCATACCAGCATGGCCCAAAATGTTTTGTTATCTCCGATTGTTCTGGCAATTCTCATATAGAAACCTCATTGGGAGGAAGCATGTTTGATATGCTTTTTATATTACAGAGATCATAAGTTTCCTGTAGGTCTTGACCAGGTTTGCACACACTGCAGCAGGGATTTTGGCCCACTCCTCCATACAGACCTTCTCTAGATCCTTCAGGTTTCGGGGCTGTCGCTGGGCAATACGGACTTTCAGCTCCTTCCAAAGATTTTCTATTGGGTTCAGGTCTGGAGACTCCAGGACCTTGAGATGCTTCTTACGGAGCCAGTCCTTAGTTGCCCTGGCTGTGTGTTTCGGGTCGTTGTCATGCTGGAAGACCCAGCCATGACCCATCTTCAATGCTCTTACTGAGGGAAGGAGGTTGTTGGCCAAGATCTCGCGATACATGGCCCCATCCATCCTCCCCTCAATATGGTGCAGTCGTCCTGTCCCCTTTGCAGAAAAGCATTCACAAAGAATGATGTTTCCACCTCCATGCTTCACGGTTGGGATGGTGTTCTTGGGGTTGTACTCATCCTTCTTCTTCCTCCAAACACGGCGAGTGGAGTTTAGACCAAAAAGCTCTATTTTTGTCTCATCAGACCACATGACCTTCTCCCATTCCTCCTCTGGATCATCCAGATGGTCATTGGCAAACTTCAGACGGGCCTGGACATGCGCTGGCTTGAGCAGGGGGACCTTGCGTGCGCTGCAGGATTTTAATCCATGACGGCGTAATGTGTTACTAATGGTTTTCTTTGAGACTGTGGTCCCAGCTCTCTTCAGGTCATTGACCAGGTCCTGCCGTGTAGTTCTGGGCTGATCCCTCACCTTCCTCATGATCATTGATGCCCCACGAGGTGAGATCTTGCATGGAACCCCAGGCCGAGGGTGATTGACCGTCATCTTAAACTTCTTCCATTTTCTAATAATTGCGCCAACAGTTGTTGCCTTCTCACCAAGCTGCTTGCCTATTGTCCTGTAGCCCATCCCAGCCTTGTGCAGGTCTACAATTTTATCCCTGATGTCCTTACACAGCTCTCTGGTCTTGGCCATTGTGGAGAGGTTGGAGTCTGTTTGATTGAGTGTGTGGACAGGTGTCTTTTATACAGGTAACGAGTGGAGAACAGGAGGGCTTCTTAAAGAAAAACTAACAGGTCTGTGAGAGCCGGAATCTTACTGGTTGGTAGGTGATCAAATACTTATTTCATGCAATAAAATGCAAATGAATTACTTAAAAATCATACAATGTGATTTTCTGGATTTGTGTTTTAGATTCCGTCTCTCACAGTTGATGTGTACCTATCATACAAATTACAGACCTCTACATGCTTTGTAAGTAGGAAAACCTGCAAAATCGGCAGTGTATCAAAAACTTGTTCTCCCCACTGTACATGCCCCCTGTAAGACCCAATGATCCGTGAACCATACAGTGAGGGAAAAATATATTTGATCCACTGCTGATTTTGTACGTTTGCCCACTGACAAAGAAATTATCAGTCTATAGTTTTAATGGTAGGTTTATTTGAACAGTGAGAGACAGAATAACAACAAACAAATCCAGAAAAACGCATTTCAAAATTGTTATAAATTGATTTGCATATTAATGAGGGAAATAAGTATTTGACCCCCTCTCAATCAGAAAGATTTCTGGCTCCCAGGTGTCTTTTATACAGGTAACGAGCTGAGATTAGGAGCACACTCTTAAAGGGAGTGCTCCTAATCTCAGCTTGTTACCTGTATAAAAGACACCTGTCCACAGAAGCAATCAATCAATCAGATTCCAAACTCTCCACCATGGCCAAGAACAAAGAGCTCTCCAAGGATGTCAGGGACAAGATTGTAGACCTACACAAGGCTGGAATGGGCTACAAGACCATCGCCAAGCAGCTTGGTGAGAAGGTGAAAACAGTTGGTGCGATTATTCGCAAATGGAAGAAACACAAAATAACTGTCAGTCTCCCTCGGCCTGGTGCTCCATGCAAGATCTCACCTCGTGGAGTTGCAATGATCATGAGAACAGTGAGGAATCAGCCCAGAACTACATGGGAGGATCTTATCAATGACCTCAAGGCAGCTGGGACCATAGTCACCAAGAAAACAATTGGTAACACACTACACCGTGAAGGACTGAAATCCTGCAGCGCCCGCAAGGTCCTCCTGCTCAAGAAAGCACATATACAGGCCTGTCTGAAGTTTGCCAATGAACATCTGAATGATTCAGAGGAGAACTGGGTGAAAGTGTTGTGGTCAGATTAGACCAAAATCGAGCTCTTTGGCATCAACTCAACTCGCCAGGTTTGGAGGAGGAGGAATGCTGCCTATGACCCCAAGAACATCATCCCCACCGTCAAACATGGAGGTGGAAACATTATGCTTTGGGGGTGTTTTTCTGCTAAGGGGACAGGACAACTTCACCGCATCAAAGGGACGATGGACGGAGCCATGAACCTTCAAATCTTGGGTGAGAACCTCCTTCCCTCAGGCAGGGCATTGAAAATGGGTCGTGTATGGGTATTCCAGCATGACAATGACCCAAAACACACGGCCAAGGCAACAAAGGAGTGGCTCAAGAAGAAGCACATTAAGGTCCTGGAGTGGCCTAGCCAGTCTCCAGATCTTAATCCCATAGAAAATATGTGGAGGGAGCTGAAGGTTCGAGTTGCCAAACGCCAGCCTCGAAACCTTAATGACTTGGAGAAGATCTGCAAAGAGGAGTGGGACAAAATCCCTCCTGAAATGTGTGCAAACCTGGTGGCTAACTACAAGAAACGTCTGACCTCTGTGATTGCCAACAAGGGTTTTGCCACCAAGTACTAAGTCATGTTTTGCAGAGGGGTCAAATACTTATTTCCCTCATTAAAATGCATATCAATTTATAAAAATTTTGAATCTGGATTTTTTTTTGTTATTCTGTCTCTCACTGTTCAAATAAACCTACCATTAAAATTATAGACTGATCATGTCTTTGTCAGTGGGCAAACGTACAAAATCAGCAGGGGATCAAATATTTTTTTCCCTCACTGTACATGATACCAGTGGAGGCTTCTGAGGGGAGGACGTCTCATAATAATGGCTGGAATGGAGCAAATAGAATGGCATCAAACACATGGAAACCACGTATTTGATGTATTTGATACCATTTCACCTATTCCGCTCCAGCCATTACCACAAGCCCGTCCTCCCCAATTAAGGTGCCACCAACCTCCTGTGCATGATACAGACTAATCAAATCAAATGTTATTTGCCACATGCGCCGAATACAACAGGTGTAGACATTACAGTGAAATGCTTACTTACAAGCCCTTTACCAACAATGCAGTTAAAAAATTCAAAACAAAAAGTTAAGTAAAAAAAATTGATAAGTAAAAAATAACAAATAACAAATTATTAAAGATCAGCAGTAAAATAGAATAACAGTAGGGAGGCTATATACAGGGGGTACCGGTACAGAGTCAATGTGCGGGGGCACTGCACATTGGTGTCATTATACTCCTAATAATGTGCTCTAAAATATTGGGTATCGTTACATTCTGAATATTTTACACATTAATTTATTCAACATTAAAACTTTTCTTAATATCTCAAAAGTACCCTTTTTGATTTGGTTCATTTTTAGACATATTGTTTTAAATCATAAACTCTACAAGCACATCAAATTTCCAGAGTGGGCTCTCTGTTACTTTTAAAGTTATGATACATTTTATGAGCACCACCAACATAGTGAATGTGAAAATGGATTCAAAGGGAAGTCCCTCTGCTGGTGATTTGCTGAATGTGCAATCCTACAGGAGGGCTGTGATTGGTTAATGACCTATAATGTACATTTCTATGTATAAAATTGATAATTTATTTAAAAGTAGCAGAGAGCCCACCCTGGTAATGTGATGTGTTTAAAGAGTATATTGTTCCAAACAATTTGTCAAAAAAAATAAGCAAAATCAAAAAGGGTACTTTTGAGATATTAATAATAATAATATTTGTAATGTTGAATAATTTAATGTGATTTTTTCTTCTTCAGAATATAGACGTATTCCATATTTTAGAGCACACTGTAAGGAGTATAATGACACCAAGATGTTGTCTGTATCATGTACGGTTCACAGATCATAGGGTCTTACAAGAGGCATGTACAGTATAGGTCTAAAAAGGGCCTAAAACTCCCACTTTCATCATGATTTTCAAAAAAATTGTTTGTGATACAAATGTAAAAAGCATGTTAAATATTCTTCCTCCTAATGAAGTTTCTATGTGAAAATTGGCAGAACAATCTGTGATACCAAAAATATTTGCAGCCATGCTGGCTTGGAATTGCTCGATTTGTTACTGTGGGTTACAGAAAGAAGACTGATGCAATCATGCTCATAAAACCACTGTGCTGAAATAGCTTTCATCGTCATTGGGATGTAGCGCTGTCTCAGATGGCACTGATGTCAGGCATGTCCTACACACATACCTACACCCACACACGCGTGCGCCACACAGCCATGGTTCCCAAACTCTCCTCTAATCTGACTAAATGTAGAAACATTGAAAGACAGTCATTTTCAGCCATTACTGGATCCATTAATCAATATTTTCACCTCAGTGCAGTGGTGTAAAGTACTCAAGTAAAAATACTTTTAAGTACTACTTAAGTAGTTTTTTGGGGTATCTGTACTTTTCTTTACTATTTATATTTTTGACTACTTTTACTTTTACTCCACTACATTCCTATAGAAAATAATGTACTTTTTACTCCATACATTTTCCCTGACACCTAAAAGTACTCGTTATATTTAGAATGCTCAAGCAAGACAGAATTATGGCACCTATCAATATAACGCTTTGTCATCCCTACTGCCTCTGATCTGGCGGACTCACGAAACACAAATACTGTGTTTGTAAATGATGTCTGAGTGTTGGAGTGTGCCCGTCTGTTCGTAATTTTAAAAAATAATACGAAAATAGTGCCGTCTGGTTTGCTTAATATAAGGAATTTGATGTATATCATTTACTTTTACTTTGTACTTTTACTCAAGTATGACAATTGAGTACCTTTTCTCCCATTTAAAACCAGATACTTTTAGACTTTTACCAAAGTAGTTTTTTACTAGATAACTTTCACTTGAGTCATTTTCTGTTAAGGTATCTTTACTTTTACTCAAGTATGACAATTTAGTACTTTTTCCACAACTGCCTCAGTGTAAGAACACTCAGTGGCGATTTTAGCATGTAAATCTTGGTGGGGCAAAAAAAAAGAGCATGCCAGCAAAGCCACTACACAACACAACACTAAACAATACATGAATTGCACTATAACGGTGACAAACGGTGCCCACAAGCTGTTAGGGCCTACATAAAGCTGTCCCAACAGCAGAGTCCCATCAGCAGTCCCAACACCTTACCACTGTTACACCTGACTATCAGTGGAGCCTTATCTGGCAGTGAAACAGTTCATTCAGCCTCATTTACTGTCTTTTAAAAAACCATCGCTGATATGGCTGGCTTGCTTAAACAAATGTGCGTTCTACTGACAATTGAGATGTACAAACTATGGCATAAGGGGACGACAAGCGGATAAGAGGCAATCTGTAATTCCGATTAAGACATTAATGAGCGAGCTAGGACGGACGTGGTCAATATAACTATTTGTTCAGCACTTTTGAAGTGTACAGCGACAGAATTCAGAACATGGGCCGTTCTTACAGTGTTCTCCCTGTACTCCAAGTCATACCCGTAGGATAAATAAAGGGGGCATATAAGCAGACAATGAAAGCTCTTATAATGTTTGATGATTACATTTCTCTAAAACAGATTATAGGCTACATGTGCACCACCAAGTCAGAACAGTAGGCAAAATTAAGAGGGGAAAATAGACCAAATTATTAGGGTGAGGCACATGGGCTACTAACAGCTTAGTACACAACATACACTTATGTATTACTTTCTTAGCTACAGAATACATATCTCCCTAGCAATTATGCAGCAGCATATAAGACATTTTTGGACTGTGCTGTGCTCACATGAACAGGAAGGTGGCACGGCGGTCCTTCGTGGGCAAATTTTGCCATCAAACTTTGTTATCAAAGTCTGGCACTCTGGATTTATGGTGCATTCAAGACAACTGGGAACTCAGAAAAAAACAAGGTTGAATCATGATGACGTCAGTGATCTTCAGGTTGTATCTCTAGAAAGAGGCCCGAGTTCCGGATTTACAATTCCGAGTTACATGACCGTTCAAAACGTATTTTCCCAGTCGGAGCTCATTTTTCCCGAGTTCCCAGTTGTCTTGAACTCACTGAAGTCAGATTTCGTAGTTCCGAGTTAACAGCTGTTTTGAGCGCGGCACAAATCATGCTTCATTGACAGCATGGCCAATGTTGAATGTTTATAATTTTGCTTGGAAAAGAGACCCTTAATCCCAGATTTGGGACCACACAGCCACTCCACTGAATAGCAGGCTAGTGATTGCTTTGCAATGCCTGCAGTTAGCCACTGATGCCTTCCAAACCACTCATTGTTGAATTTGCGATTTCCAACTTGTTGTGTAATGTTTATGTCCAATGGACGATGAGCACCGATACGTTTTATCTATAATATCTCTTCATTATTTCTCTTCATATGGCAAGGATTAAAAAGGATTTGACAGTAGATTGTCGACTTGATTCATGATGATGACTGCTAGCTAAGATTTTGAAAGTATCATGTTCACATGTTCACACGGGCGGCAGGTAGCTTAGTGGTTAAGAGCGTTGTGCCAGTAACCGAAAGGTCGCTGGTTCTAATCCCCGAGCCGACTAGGTGAAAAATCTGTCGATGTGCCCTTGAGCAAGGCACTTAAACCTAATTGCTCCTGTAAGTCGCTCTGGATAAGAGCGTCTGCTAAATGTAAAAAAACAAAACAAAAACACATGATCAGTCCAATCAAAGCTACTGTAGATATAACGTGACTTGATGGTCATTTTATCAATGGCCAATGACCTTGAGCCTTCTTGGATGGGCACTTCTAATGTAACTCTATGGCAGCACCCAAGGGGCTTGAATTTTCGAGCTCTACCCTTAGACTTGGCAGTGACATAGTGTCCCCATGAGTGACAGAACACTGAATCAATCACGGCGCAACTAGAGAACATTACCAACACCTACGCGCCATATTTTCCGCTGGCTGCCCCACCACCACAGAAAGCACTGAGCTAGGCTGAAACACCTGCATTTTGGAGCTGTCTTAATCAATAAAGCAAAAAAGAGACCATGTTTGTATGCAGCTTTTAAACTCAATGTTTATATTTATTTTTTACATTGTTTGCAAACTGATATCTGGCACGTATTAATTCCAAAATAACATGCAAAACAGGCAAGCCACCTGCCCTGAATGACGGGTAGTCACTGAGAACACTCCAGGACAGAGACAATAGATCATCTTCCTTTATAACTTTTCTACATGTACTCAGTATATATATTCCACTTCAAATTACATTAAATACTGTACAATAACCTCAATTGTAAGATATTCTATCCACCTCTTCTCTAACGCACACATTCTCCCCTCTCACATCTTTAGACATTTCTACTTTAATATCCCCTCCATCTAATTCAGCGTCAATTTGTGCAGACACAGTATTTTCTCAACCCAAACAAAAGGCTTGTGTCCCAGTGTGGCGCAGTGCGTGGAGCAGAGTGATGTTATCGAGGTCACTCTGATCTAATCAGGTGTGAATGAAAGCGCTTGGCAGCACTCCCGGGCCCAGGCTGTCGTCATCACTAGGAAGAGAGGGGAAGAGAAAGGAGAGGGAGAGAGGGGGAAAGACACACAAAGGGAGGAGTCTGGGTCTGCATCTAGCTAGTGCATCACAGGGAGACATGTAGATGTCAGGCTCTGTGGGACTCTAGGGGTTTAGCCAGCCTCTACTGGGTGGGTGAGTGAGTGGCGGAGAGAGAAATCTCCATCCTTGGCAAGCGAAACCGGACAAAAGCCGAGGAGACTGAAAATAATTATTTCAAGCTATTATGAGATCAGAATTTTTCTTGCATGTACCATCAATGCTAAATATATTTTATTACTTTTTTTATTCAAACAGTTGGGTAAGACATTGTGGTTGATATTCTTCATTTGATACTCCAAAGTGTGTCATTAAAATAAATAATGACCATATTTCAATGATAAAACTGCATACTGGTGAGCAGATTCCTTCTTTTCACAAATACTGAACATCACCCCACTTCTCCCCTCTTCTCTGCATAGGCTGCTCAGGCTGGCAGAGTAGCAGAACTCTCAGGATATTTTTTCAGAGCCAGTCTATCACCCAAACACAGGCCCCACCCACACCAGCAGCCATTAAATAGAGAGGGCTCTATTTTCAATGGTCTGAACACTGGCCAATCACTGAGCACTAGCCCCTGGCTCTTAAAGGCTCAGCCAATAACTGCTCTTCCTCTTCCACACATGATTAAATGTGGTCCTGTCCATCAACTGGTTCATATATAGTTCATGCAATTAAATGTGAAGCAGTTTAATAACTTCCGTAGCCAAGCTCCTTTGTGTGGATGTGCATGCATGTTTGTATGCGTCTGTGTGTGTGAGAGGGAGAGAAACAGTGAGAGAGAGTGGGGCGAGACACAGGGAGGAAAAACAGAGAGTTAGAGTGTGTGTGAAAGAGAGAGACAGAGAGAGAGAGAGAGAGATAGAGAGAGAGAGAGAGAGAGAGAGAGAGTGGGAGACAGACAGAAAGAGAGAGAGAGATTGGGCAGGAGATCAGAAGATCGGACAGACATAGTTTGTTAGCGTGTGTAAATGTGTTTGAGTATGTGTGTTTGCATGTGTGGGACAGAGACACGGAGAGAGGGAGAGAGGGAGAGGGAGAGGGAGAGGGAGAGGGAGAGGGAGGGAGGGAGAGAGAAGAACCCATTCCCCTCAGTTCCACACTAACTTTTCAACGTGTGCACTTGAGGGAAGTTAGCTGTTCCCCGGCTATGGAACCGTTTTGTCTTTCCTTGTTCTACCACCTATACACTTTTCGACTTTCTGCAATAACATCAACGAGACAAGTAGAGAACTTCAACTGAATAACTGTCCACTATTATTTCAGTGAGTATCCCTTATTTCTTGAACTCTTCCTCTCTCCTCCAGTATCTATTCATTTACAATCTGTGTTTTGTAACAGTTCACCTCTGGCCAACGGTGCCAGTCGCTCTCCTCTGCATGATGTCTGCATGGCTCTGAATAGAACACATTCTCCCCATTATACACCTTATTAGCACAATATTTTATGCTTTAGTTCTATGCATTATTTCTGAATGAAGGCCTTATTGTATTTGTTCACTGATGACTTAGTTGAGTGTACTATAACTGCAATTAATGACCCTATTTTCATGATTATTTCCACTTACCTATTGGTAATATGACTGTTTATAAAGAAGAGGATTGTGTAAGTGTTGGATTGTCTTTAAAAGGGCATCTTTGTGTGTGGTTATTATAACGTGTGTATATGCGTTGGAGAGTATGCGTGCTAGGTACAGTGTGTCTTAAAGAGAGCATGTGTGCTTTAAACAGAGGGTCTGTGTGAAAGAGAGAGTTAGAGAGAGATTGTGTGTGGTAGACAAAGTATGTCTGTGTGAGTGTGTGTGTTTAAGTATGTGTGTGTGTGTGTGTGTGTGTGTGTGTGTGTGTGTGTGTGCGCGCACATGTGTGTGAATGAATGCATCCCTGTGCGTTTCCCTGTATGTCTGTGTGTGTTTCATAACACTGGTCCCTGGTAATGTTGGGTGTGCCCAGTAGCACTAGTAGTTATTTGACTGAGAGGGACTGTGGACAAAAGCGTCCAGCCACATCCAGACCGCCATGTCAGCCATTAGAGCAGTGGCTGGAGAGACAAACAGCCAGCTGCTGCTCAGGGTGCCTGAGGAGGGGATGCCTGACCCGGGTTAGAGGTGACCATGCTTCACTTGTGACCGGCTTCTCAAAGAGTCTCTCTCTCTCCCCCCTTTCTTTGACTCTAGCTGTATGGCACTGTTGTACACAGAAAAAACAAAGCTGCTGTGAAGTAGTAATGTGCTCTGAGGCTGAGAAGTTAAAAATGCAGCATAGGATGAAAATAAGGTTTATAAACAGCAGTGAAAGAGGAAGAGAGAAAAGAGTGTAATTACAAGAATGGCTGGTGGGTTTTTTCCGGCGTCTTGTGTGTGACAGAGGAGTTGGAATGTATTGAGTGACAGGAAATACAGCCGGTCCCTAGCTATCTTTTTTGTCATGTCTGCTTTTGTCCAAAGCCCTTAATCCACTACAAAAGCTGTCTGAGAGAGGGACTAGTAACACCGAAAATATTGTCCAAATCCCATGAACAAACAGGCACAGTGACAGAGAGAAGAACAGATATTAAAGACGCTTATGACAAAACTTTAAATTAAAAATAAATACAAATACAAATACCACAACAAGTATTAAAAAACATCTACAATAATGTATGGACACATCATTGATGACACTAGAAAAGCAGCTTTAAAACAAATGTTCTAGCTGCACAGCTGTGGAATAAAGACAGGCAGCACGGCTTTTGAGTCTTCCATAGGCATCGTTAAAAACAGCTATGGCTCTGGAGAAAATCAACAGAAAAAATGTATTTGGTGTGCATGTGTGTACCACATCCCCAGGATATAGGCCCAGTACAAGTAATCCTTTGAGATGCCTTTACATGTAGAGTCTTGTTACTCTGATACACATCTGTGTTGCCACAAGGGAAGTCTGGCAACAAGAAGTTACATTCAATATCCTTCAATTTTAAAACTGCACATCTTAGGGTCAAAGCGTTGGTGAATCACTCACTATCACTTGTTGATCTTTGAGGCTGAGATATGAGTGTGTGTTTGGGTGCAGAGTTTGAGAGCTTGTGTAACCTGTCCTCCGGCCCTATAGCCTGCCCTGTGCTGGGACTGGACTTTGCTCTGAGGCTGGATCTCTCAGGCCCCTTTACCTGGATTTGAATAGAAACCAGACAGTGAGTCACCACTCCCGCGCTGGACAATGAGGATTTGTTAATGCTCAGCCGCAAGCCTGCTGACACAAAGCACATAGCCACACAGCCTAGCCTAGGCCAGCCTAGCCCAACCCAGGGCAGCACAGAGCAGAATGGAGTGGAACGGGCAGGCGGGGTGCCAGCAGGGGCGCCAGCAGGGGGGCCAGAGGGTTTGCGGGGGTGGGATTAGCAGACGTGGAATCAGGGTAGGGGGATGGGGGTTGAAATGGACAGGAAATGACTGGCTTTGATGAAGCAGTGGCAGATTCTCCAGGGCTTTTCCATAGCTGTAAAAAAGCAGTCTGAGCAGAAAATGTCACCACACTTCAAGGCCTCATTGTCACCTCTGTCTGGCTATGATGGGGCTGTTAAGACCCCACAGATGTGCACTGTGGGCAAAAGTCCCTCTCTCTCTCTCTCTCTCTCGCTAGTACAATCTCTGTCCCTGATCACGGGATTGGAATCCAGCACTCTACATATATATCTTACTGCAGCCACACCACAGACATCAGTTTTCAAATGTAGATTTTCAAATTCTTCACAAATATTTTAAAATCTATAAGACCGTGGAGAATGACCTGACCAATGTGGTTCTTACATCAACTTAAAAGGCGCCCAGATGATGAGAAAAATCTGAAATGTGAAATCTGAATTTGGCATGCTTAAAATTAATTTGTCTTGTAAGTGTACATAAATTGGTTTTCTAGTTTCCTGAAAGGAACTCTGTGTGGATAAGAAGGGTCTCTTGTCATCGCTCTGTGCTAGATCGGAGATCACAGAAGGAAAAGAGAGGATGCTCAACTTCCTTTTCTATTCCTACACAGTTTAAGTCTGTTTACCTATGCTAGAATCCATGTTTAAATGGTTCTTGGGCTGTTTTACAAGAGATGGATCGGGTCTTGATTATTTCCTTTGAAGATGAATAATTTTGTTGTTTCACTGAACATTTCTCATCGAAACATCTTATATTATCAGAAAAGATAAATCAGGAAACATAAATCTTTGTATAATGGAAATGCTGTATGTCACAAACTGAGGCTCCATCCTCAATCCTCCATCCCCCTCCGTCGCTATGCTGAAGCAGGGAGCAGAGAGCGTAATGTGTGTTTGTGTGCTCAGTGAATATCAGGGTCGATTAGGAGTCCCGTCTGGCTGTGTTAGAACAGATTAGACAGGGGCAGCAGATACAGGCCGCAGGCTAGTCATCTGCCTCTCTGACCCACATTGCTCCGATGTTCACGTCTCTTCCCATTACACTGACAATCAGACGTCACATTATATCAGCTGAGAGGCCAGGGAGCCGCGATCTGCATGCAATACATACCCTCCCCACAGGCTCTTCTCCCAAAAACCTAGCACTGTCACACCACCACCATCACCATCACCATCATCCTGGCATCCATCGCCTGGTTTAAGGTAATGCCATTCAACTATCACCCAATGTAACACTCACTGAGGTCAAGTCCCTATATCAAACCATAATTGTTCTATTCCCTGTGTACTGGTAAGCTTATAACATGTATTTCCAAGCCCTCCATCAGTTTGCAGCTGGCTGACAGACTAGGTCTGTTTGCAGGCAAGCCGGACGGGATATAATTGGCAGCTGTGGAGTGAAAAGCAGGCTCAGCAACAGATAAGGGCTGTGGGGAAAGCTCTATAATCAGCATGGCTTAGCAGATGATAAATTATGTGTTCACAGAAGTATGCTGTCAGTGCTTTGAGGGAGGGAGAGAGAGAGAGAGAGAGAGAGAGAGAGAGAGAGAGAGAGAGAGAGAGAGAGAGAGAGAGAGAGAGAGAGAGAGAGAGAGAGAGAGAGAGAGAGAGAGAGAGAGAGAGAGAGAGAGAGATGATGTTTTTGCTGTAATTTAAAATGGAAATACACAACAATGCTGTCTACCAGGTCAGCGAGAAGGAGAGAAAATTCAAAGCTGTGCCAACACACCAGTTAATACAATCTTCTGCCTGTCAGCTTACCTACTTTAATCCAGAAAGGTTTAACGCCTCTTAGAAATCTGAAAGGAGAAATGAATTCAGCTGAGATTTCTTCATGCAGCTAGAGGAAGGAACTGCCTGGAAGGGGGGTTAAGACTCTATGCAACTAACTAACTCTCTGGATCAATGCTCTCAACTCTGCTCCACTGACTGGGTACACCGCAACAGATCGCTACATGTACTTTGAGCCAATAGGAAGGCATGGAGGTTTATTAACAGCACAAGACATCAGAGCTGTAATGTGCTACTTTAGTGAAATCAAATCAGCAATATTATGAGTGACACTGATTGAGCATTGGCTTGCCAAATGGTATGCCAATACCTGACTATGCCCAAACTCAGCTATGCATGCATAGAATGGGAAAGACTAAGTAATCAGGACAGAGTGTACTTTGTGAAGAGGCGGAGGCCTCACTGTCATCAGTGTGCTGCAGGGACTGTGGCTCACGCTGTGAGGCGGAGACAGACTCCTGAGGAATAGAGATGCTCAGCTCTTTGCGTGGTCCTTACACTGATGGATGGCCACGGTTTGTCCTCTGAGTTTTACACAGGATGATGTGTCAGTTTCTACTTAGGTGCCTGTCTGCTAGAGGAAGCTCAGAGGATAAGATGCCACTGGGTCAGAGCAGAGGCCCACACATGAACTACTGACATGCAGAGAAGACAAAAGGGTTCCTGGCAACATCTACGGCCATCCTGCTCGTGCCTTATGTGGAATAACCAATCTCATTCTACTGAGAACAAGGGTTGACTTGGCATGTCAATACCTGCCATAAGGTAACACAGCTCCGGGACAAACGAAAGTTCCATCTATATTCAGGTCATTCCCATGCTGGCTCACCCCTCTGGCTCCTAGTGATAACGGAAATATGAAATCAGCACTGCTTCGTCGTGTGATGCCTCTCCTCCCTGCCCCTCCATGCTATTTTAAATCTCACTGTGTGAGACATCCCTCCTTTGCGCCCCCAGCGGGGGTTGGAGAGGCAGGCGGGAGAAGAGGAGGGAGGAGGAGAGTAGAGAGGGAGGGGAAGGAGATATGGCGGCAGCTGCATGCCTTATTTATTGTGATCCAGAGTGCAGTGAGTGCAAACAGTCGTCAGAGGAGACACGCTAACCCTCTGGGCTTGGAGATGACTGCACTGCGTCTACACAATAGATTAAAGCAGGGATTATGCACCGTAAACAAGTGTTGTGTAACTTTGTTGCAGTCAACCTTGAGGAAACATTTTTTTTTTGTGTTAAGAAAAATATGTTGGCTATGCATTCTTTAACGACATAACTAAAGCATCTTCAAATAGACTTTACAGTTGTACTATAGCTCTGATAACAATACATTGGACCACATTTGTGGATCTTGGTCTGAGAACTGTGACAAAGCCAGTGTTTAGGGGGCCAGTGAACCTGACCAATTAAAAAAGGCTCCTTGAGACAGACGTGACAGCAGACACCAGAGAAATGTCACGGCTAAATCCAGCAGACACCCACAAAGAGCTCCATCCCTCTTTGTTAGCTATCTTCAAAATTGCTCATGAAATAGCTTATAACATACTCATCAGCTTGATTAAACCGAGCCAGTGCTACTTCAGATCTGAAAGAGGATGGTGACATATTCTTCTCAGAATCACTCTAGCAGAGCCAGTCTGAGGTGACAGGACCTATCCAGTAGATCACTGTGGGGTCAAAAGTGAACAGATGACATGAGATGGCAGACAGAGGGAGTGATCTCACTTCATCAGTAGAGAGAAAGAGAGAGAGATGTTGTCCGATCCCAACACATTGACAACTGGTTTTACACAAAAGAGCATTCCAGTCTGGGTCTGTGAGAAGGGAGAATGATAACCAGCTGCAGTGGATGTGTGAGGAGATAGATATTGAATTGTATAACAAACAGCCCAGTCTAAGGACTGAGGGGAGGGATGTAGTGTCTAGTACCATTCTATTACACTACAACACTCCCTCTGTAAATAGTTATTTGTCTTCTTACACAGATAGCTACGCTCTTCCCTTTGTGTGAAGGAAGAGGTTAACTGTGACTGCATGGAGCGATAGATTGTGCTGCCTGAGAGCATCGAGGGTTAACTCTGAGTGCTTTCTGGCATTAAAGATAAAAAATGGCTCTGGCTGGTGGGCTGAGCGTTGGAAATAAACACCCGGAGCCTTGGCAGCGTCAGCGGTGGCACGTGGAGAGTTCTGGAGGCTTGGCGTGGTGGACTGAGGCTTGGCGCTCTGCCTGGGAGAAATCTCCGAGTAGTAGTCCCTCAGCGCTGGGAACCCAGTGGTGGTCCTTCCTTCCACCTGAGCCTCTGAATATCATACCATATGATATAATACTACACCCTGCCGCTACAACTATACCATAGCAGCTAGATGAAACTGTAAGAGACATCAACTATTATTCCACCATAACGTGACACTTAATATGATACTACCCCACTGCACCACTAAATCTAATTAAATGAATTAATTTAGAAGAGGGATGTGCAATTCTGCCAGTTAATAACTTGTCAGATCTGACTTACAGCACATGTTCTGCCTGACATGGCAATTAAGGCATATTTGTTGGATTTTATTGCGTTTTCTAACAAAATTCAGACCACTCCATAAAGTGATTGAATGTGGCTGTAGCCCTTTCCTGCAGTCAAATGACCTAGTGGCCTCATGGGTGGAATGTTTTTAATATTTTTCATAATTTCATAATTAATACAAATATAATTTTTTTAACTGACAAAAATCTAGTGTTTCTATGTCAAACGGTTTTGTTATATTTCAGTCTTCTGTGATGTATATAAAGTGTAATATTGCGATACAAACTCAAAATTGAATTCATTTCAACACTATATCTGACATGGTACAAGTGTCTTATTTTCTTTAAGCCCATAACCATGTGTGTGAGGTGTATACTTTTGTTTCAAAGTAGATTTGTTTAAGACTACCAAGAAACACTGTGTGACCCTGATTTAAAAGTAGAAGGTTAAGAAGCTATGAGATTAAATGACAGTGTCCCAGGTCGTTGTGTAATGCTGACGGACAGTCAGAGACGTAGTGGGATGTGTATGTCAGAGCATGTCTCAGGCCTGAAGAAACTCAGCAGAGTATTTTTAGAACTGGCATCCCGGCTATGTTGAAAGTGTCAGGTTAAAAGTGGGTACAGTACGTGACAGAACGCTCTCGCACATTCCCACTGTCCGAAGAACATGGCTGCAGAATATTTAAATATATAAGTGTTTAAAGGCAGTCTCCTCATGTCTACTGTACAATGTATTAGATAAAATGTTCATAAGACAGATTGTCTGGCCTTGTTTCTTAGTGTCAGAAAGGTAACGTTAGAATCCAGGATCCTGTTTATGGACTTGAGCACCATGACGTCAGCCAGTCAGAGAGTACACTGTGTGCTTTCTCATTGTCTGACCTATGGAATGTGCTGATGGTGCAGGGTTCAAATGGGTTCAGTGACAGTGTTACAGTCAATCCAGTTCACTCTGTGGCCCTCACACAGACACTGTCTCTCTCTTAGTTCTCTTAGGGTTTAACTGGTTCAGTATCAGTAATACACTCAAAACAGTCCTTAACTCTCAGGTCAGGTTTCACAGTTTGCCCACTAATGCAAAGTTTCGTGAAAATTACAGATTGTTTCAGTGATAGCAGCCTGGGCGGTCTCAGACATAACTATTTTATAAGGAAGTACAGCATGTGGGGATTTGAGTCAGACTGCCAATGTGTTCTGCTTGCAAACAGGATAAAAGTTCAGTCAAATGAATAGAGGGGAAAAGGAAAGAGATATTCCAGAATGAAAAGCCCCTGTGTGTCTTGGGGCAGACAGGTAAATTGTACAAGTGCCAAGGAAGATAGGGACCACAGCCAACCCAACGCCAGGATCATTTTGGGAATAGGACAATCTCTGACCATGCTGAGAAACAAGCACTTCTTACCTTGAAACTGAGGGAACACTCTAGGAAATGAGTACAGATATAAGAGAATAATGCTTTTCCAACCATTTTTAGTTAAGTCCTCTGTAATCAGCTAAATTGCTACAGATATTAACGCTCATGGGATATATGAAATTAGATTGAATGTGAGAAACATGACAACAGAATACTGCAGTAAAGTGATAGTGATATCTCAGTGAACTGTGTCAGAATGCAAAAGGACATGAATAGTCTATTATTTCAACCAACTGAACACTTCAGTTGGTTGAAATCTTGGATCTCTTAAAGCAGCCTGAAGGTGTAGAGACAAAGCTACCGTAGCAAACTGAGGTCTGGAGAACCAATCAATAACATCATTATTTAATGTTTGATGGAACTAACAGAGACAGGAAGCCTGTAATCCACTGCTCTATACAAGACATATTCTAAAGCCAAAACAAATCAGTCTAATTAGTTGCATTATATTCCACAATATTTGAACCAGGCTTTGTATTCCCCACCCATCCTAAATGCCAGATTTGTGTGCCAAAGATTACAAAAAAGAACAAAAGCAAGAAAAGTGTCTCAAATCCCTGCTGCATGTTACACAGTTAAGATGAGCAGCCCAATGGGAGTGTGCATTAATAAAACATGACTGCATGAGTTTCCAACCTCAAAGAGGCTGAAACAGGAAGATGCTGTGTTCCCCGTGCAATACAGAGCTGGGGTTCAGAGCAGGGTAAAGGGAACAGCCTTCAAACTACTAACTACTAACAATGCTACAGTGCACTGGTTTAGGCTGTAGGGGGATCTCTACAACACGCGCTTAGCTAACCATCACAGCATGATTCCATTTCTCCAAGTCATTTTTGGAGGATTGATTGACGTGCTGTTTTGGATTTTATATTCAGGCTCTTTCCTTTTTCTCTGTCTGTTTTCCCCACAGCACAGCTGACTGGGATGTGTAGTGTGTGTGAGGAGGAGAGGATGGAATATGCTGGGGGAGAGAGGGGCGCTGCTCTGGGCTAAGTAAGGTAAGAGTCTTGTTAGCAGTCACAAGTTTCATCGCAGCAGCAGCAGAAGAGGAAGATGATTATGGTATTCACCACAGCTGCAGGAACGACTGTTTCGGGAAACCCAACACCATGACTCTCCACTCCTCTCCTGCTGGCACCCCATCAATATCTGTTAGCAACTCAACACCAGCCTGGGTGGTAACAAACTGGCCGTCCACATTGAACATGCTGGCCACGAGAAATTAGCGGCCTCCTATATCTGCTGGCCTGGAAACAGCAGCCAATATTATGTGGTGCAGTGGTTGCTGAACAAAGGTGAGTGGTTGCTGATCTGCAGACATGAGTGTGACAACTAAAGGACAAGACATTTCCTTCTGGTGCCCTCTGTAAACATTCAACGCTGTCGGTGAGTTTGAGAATCTGTCCAAAACCATCGACCGTTAAATGTACCCTGAGGGCCACCGTTAAAAAGACACTCGGCAAGGAGAGAGGGATGAAGACAGACACTTCCTCTAAATCTCCCTTGCTCCCCTAGTGTACAGAATATTCTGTTACCACCCATACTGGACTAGTTAAGAGGTCCAACTCTTAAGGCTGCAATAAACATTCATTGCTGTCGGTGGGTTTACATGAGAACAACTCACTGATCAATGAATGCAGACTGCGGTACAAACACCTCGAGGCCATTATTTCAGCAGGGAGTGATGGGATAGGAGAACAGATTACATGTAAACATACAGCTAGCGCTAATGTTCAGTGTTCTACTATAGCCTCTACTGTACTCTCCAGAAGTAGAAACAACATTGCAAAGATACAACACTCTATGTAATTATATTTACCATGTACAGTGCCTTGCAAAAGTATTCAGACCCCTTGAATTTCTTTAGAAAAAATTGTTTATTACAAAGTGGGATTAAAATTGATTTAATTGTAATTTTTTTGTCAACAATTTACACAAACTACTCTGTAATGTAAAAGTGAAAGAAAAAGTCTAACCTTTTTTTAAAGATTAATACATTTTAAAGTCTTGCCATAGATTTTCAAGCAGATTTTAGTCAAAACTGTAATTTGGCCACTCAGGAATATTCACTGTCTTCTTAGTAAGTAACTCCAGTGTATATTTGGCCTTGTGTTGTAGGTATATCGTATATCGTCCTGCTGAAAGGTGAATTCCTCTCACAGTCTCTGATGTAAAGCAGACTGAACCAGGTTTTCCTCATCCAATTTATTTGAATCCTTAAAAACTCCCCAGAATTGCCGATGTCAAGCATACCAATACCATGATGCATCCACCTCCATGCTTGAAAATATGGAGGCAGTTACTCTGTGATGTGTTGTGTTGGATTTTCCCCAAACATAAGGCTTTTCATTTAGGCCAAAAAGTATATTTCTTTGCTGTGTTTTTTTGCAGTATTACTTTAGTGCCTGCATACAAGATGCATGTTTTGGAATATTTTTATTCTGTATATTTGTATTCTTATTTTCACTCTGTCATTTAGGTCATCATTGTGGAGTCACTAAAATGTTATTGATCCATCCTCAGTTTTCTCCCATCAAAGCCATTGAACTCTGTAGTTGTTTTAAAATCCCCAATGGCCTCATGGTAACATTCCTGAGTAGTTTCATTCCTGTCCTGCAGCTCAGTTCAGAAGGACGACTGTATCTTTGATGTCTCTGGGTGGTTTAATACCACAGCATAATTATTAACTTGTCCATGCTTAAAGAGATATTCAATGTCTGATTTGTTATTGTTACCCATCTACCAATCACTGCCCTTCTTAATGGGGCTTTCAAAAAACTCCCTGGTCTTTGTAGTTGAATCTGTGATACTTGACTGAGGAACCTTACATATGTTGTATGTATGGGGGACAGAGGACGGGTATGTCAACCACTATTATTTCACACAGAGTCAATGTAACTTATTATGTGATTTGTTAAGCCAAATTTTACTCCTGAACTAATTTAGGCTTGCCTAAACAAAGGGGCTGAATACTTATGCAACGACTATATTTTAGTTATGAATTTTTTATTTATCTATATATATATATATATATCTTTCACTTTGACATTAAAAAGTATTTTGTGTAGATTGTTGACAAAAAAATGACAATTAAATCACTTTTTATACCACTTTCTAACACAATAAAATGTGAAGAAATCCAAGGGGTATGAATACTTTTGCAAGGCAATGTAATGACATTTCCCTGGGTTATTATGGTAGATCATGTGTGTTGGCGAAGTGACTCATAATCCTCTCATCATAAGATCAGTGCACGTTTACAGTACTTTTATTTCAGAATGATTTCCCCTTCTGTTAAGGGAAACTGGGGATAGCGAGACACTTTGTCACAGGATGAACTGTTTAGTGGACCTTTCAGTTCCTTTTTTATGTAACCTTTATTTAGTTGCTTTTAATTAAAGAATCTCCTTTTTCAGAGGAGACCTATGGTCAAGAAGACAGCTCCAGTATTGGAAGGCGGCTGCAGCCCTCACCAAACAGCTGGGAGTGTTCACGCTTTCATTATGCCAAAACAAAAAAGCCTGAAATAAAGTTTAAACTCAGCAGATTCACTGTGGCAAGAACAATCACAGGGTTGGAACAGAGCAACACGTTTTCACACATTTTTCAGTTTCGGTTCAAGTTGACCTCAAATAAAAAGTGAAACAATCAGCATGCTTGATTCTTGGAAAGTTAATTTGCCCTTTTCTTTCTGTAATTGGAGGAGATACAGACATATGGAAATAATCTGCCAGTAATTGCCCTGTAAGGTTATGTTAACATGCTGGGAAATCTCAAACACATTGACGTTTTTCAGCCAGGCCTGACCCAATGCATGTTTTATCATTTATTTACAGTGGGAAAGTGTCTGAGGGAACAATGAAAACCAGCCTGGGTTTCCCCTGTCACTGAACTAGCTTCTTAAAGCACACAGCACACCACTATGGCAACTATAGTACATTATTTCACTCTGTCAACCTTTATTTTAAATATTTTGTAATGTAACTTTATTTTAACAGGCAGGTCAATTAAAAGCAAATTCTTATTTACAATAATGGCCTGTCATATACCCTACTAATGGCGTAGAAAATGATTTATTGAAAATAAAATGCCTCTCACTGTTTTAAAATATGAGGACACACATTTCACACACACCAATTACAGTAAATGCACTGTCATCACAACATAATTTAAAGATTTATCTGAGACTGTAAGTCCTCAGAGGCTGGTTTACTGCAAGTAGAGTAGACTGTCTCTACTCAGAAGGGACTGTTTGTGACATACATTAGTCACCCACACAAAGACCTGCCTGTTTATCCCCCTGGAATTGGGCTTAGTCATCACACACAGTGAAGTTATAGAGACTGACACTGGGAACAGCTTGACCCACTTCTGGGTGACCCCGAAACCCATCCCGAGGCTTGACCCCGATTCTTACGCCAACGCAAGTTGCATCAAGCAGAGGCTAAACAAAATGGGGAATGAATCAAATCTGGGCTGATCATAAATTATTAAAGGTGAAAATGAAGAGATGGGACAGAGGTCAGCACTTAGATGCTTCACACATAAAGCAAGACTGCTGAGTAGCCTAGTGGTTAAGAGCATTGGGCCAGTAACTGAAAGGTTGCTGGTTCAAATTCCTGAGTGAAATATGTGAAAAATCTTTCGATGTGCCCTTGAGTAAGGCACTTAACCCTAATCGCTCTGGATAAGAGTATCTGCTAAATGACTCAAATGGCTGGCAGAAGCATTGACAAAGAAACATTATTTCAATTATGATGCACTTGTAGACGACTTTAATACAAAATGACTATGTTTTAAAGATAACATGTGATCACTGTGTTAGAGGAAAAATAGAATGACGACAATCAAACGCAAGAAAAAAAAAACAGAAGTAAAGAAAGTCAAATTCACAGAGCTACATTTTATACATTCATTTACTCTTTCAGTCTCATTTTCAGCACACATAGATTTCAAATAAGAAAATACACTACTCAAGCATCTGTCCTTCCTCACTGTATATCAACTCCATTTCATGCAGGGATATAATTCAAAGGAATAAAGGAATTAATCTGAAACAACAGTAAGGGTTTGGCTGCATTCTGATAAAAAGTAGATATATGGAAATGAAAAACGTCTGTTCTTAAATGACTTTTTGAAAAGAGCGTCAAACTTCGCCCAGTTATGTGAGGACAATGAAAAAGCATGTGTTGGGACAAGGCCAAGTATTTCCATATGAGTTTTGAGTTCACTGAGTCCAACCTACAACTGGAAGTCATAATGTATATCCTGTGAAAACAATACTATGTGACTACTACCCCCTAGTGGCTAGAACTCCACATTACCAAGGGTGGACAGGCTGTGTAACACCCTCAACCCAATGACTAAAAATCAAGAAGGTGGATAATAAAATAATGTTTTTTTATGCCCACCGAAAACTATAATGGAAATAATAAGTCCACATAGTAGTATTATGTTATTAAATAATGTGCTGTTTATATTGAGACTGAATTAGTAGTGTATCTTTTAGCTGTTCCTGCGCTTTGATGTTACATTTAACCATTGTTTATTTATTTTTATTTCACCTTTATTAACCAGGTAAGCCAGTTGAGAACAAGTTCTCATTTACAACTGCGACCTGGCCAAGATAAAGCAAAGCAGTGCGATAAAAACAACAACAACACAGAGTTACATATGGGGTAAACAAAAACCTACAATCAGTAACACAATAGAAAATAGAAAATCTATATACAGTGTGTGCAAATGTAGTAAGGTATGGAGGTAAGGTATTAAATAGGCCATAGTGCTAAATAATTACAATTTAGTATTAACACTGGAGTGATGTGCAGAAGATGATGCTGGGGTGCAAATGAGCAAAATAAATAACAATGTAAATAACAATATGGGGATGAGGTAGTTGGGTGGGCTAATTACAGATGGGCTGTGTACAGGTACAGTGATCGGTAAGCTGCTCTGACAAATGATGCTTAAAGTTAATGAGGGAGATAAGTGTCTCCAGCTTCAGAGATTTTTGTAGTTCGTTCCAGTCATTTGCAGCAGAGAACTGGGAGGAATGGCGGCCAACGGAGGTGTTGGCTTTGGGGATGACCAGTGAGATATACCTGCTGGAGTGTATACTACGGGTGGGTGTTGCTATGGTGACCAATGAGCTAAGATAAGGCGGGGATTTGCCTAGAAGTGATTTATAGATGACCTGGAGCCAGTGGGTTTGGCGACGAATATGTAGTGAGGGCCAGCCAACGAGAGCGTACAGGTCACAATGGTGGGTAGTATATGGGGCTTTGGTGACAAAACGGATGGCACTGTGATAGACTACATCCAATTTGCTGAGTTGAGTGTTGGAAGCTATTTTGTAAATGACATCGCCGAAGTCAAGGATCGATAGGATAGTCAGTTTTACAAGGGCATGTTTAGCAGCATGAGTGAAGGAGGCTTTGTTGCGAAACAGGAAGCCGATTCTAGATTTCACTTTGGATTGAAGATGCTTAATGTGAGTCTGGAAGGAGAGTTTACGGTCTAACCAGACACCTAGGTATTTGTAGTCCACATATTCTAAGTCAGACCCGCCGAGAGTAGTGATTCTAGTCGGGCGGGCGGGTGCAAGCAGCGTTTGATTGAAGACCATACATTTAGTTTTACTAGCATTTAAGAGCAGTTGGAGGCCACAGAAGGAGTGTTGTATGGCATTGAAGCTCGTTTGGAGGTTTGTTAACACAGTGTCCAATGAAGGGCCAGATGTATACAAATGGTGTCGTCTGCGTAGAGGTGGATCTGAGAGTCACCAGCAGCAAGAGCGACATCATTGATATACACAGAGAATAGAGTCGGCCCGAGAATTGAAACCTGTGGCACCCCCATAGAGACAGCCAGAGGTCCAGACAACAGGCCCTCCGAGTTGACACATTGAACTCTATCTGAAAAGTAGTTGGTGAACCAGGCGAGAAACCAAGGCTATTTAGTCTGCCAATAAGGGGTTGATGAGTGACAAAAGCCACAGAAGAAACAAAAAAAGAATGAAATGGACAGTTGATCCTGAGGTAAGCATTGTCTAAGAGCACCCTGCTCTGAGAGTAGAAGAACCACTCAGGTCTAAGCTGTAACACTACATCCCACATGCCGACACCTCTCACTCATAATCCAACTAGTCACGCGTGTACTGGGTGCTGACATTACCATAAAAATCCAAGTATCCGTGGAAACCACTGAGATGGCACAGTGAGCTGACAGGACAGGCAGCACAGATTAGGTGGAGACTGACAGTGTTTTTCTTACTGAAATACACTGTCAGGATGACACCTAAATCCTCAGGGACGCTGTCTTGCAGTCTTAAAACTAAGAACATCTGTCCCTTTGAGGTTCAGGGATCTTTCATAATGTATTTTTGTCTTCAGTGAGGACAAGTACGCAGAGCCACTACTGATCCTACATACAGTGCCTAGTGAAAGTCTACACACCCCTTGCACAGTTGTCACATTTTGTTGCCTTAAAATAAAATCTAAAAGGGGATTAAATTAGATTTTTTTAAAGATCTACACAACCTGCTCTACATGTTTTAAGTGAAAGAAAAAGTAAAGAACATTTTCTAAAGTAAGAACAAATAAAAAATGAAGGCCTCTTGGTTGCGTATGTCTTCACACCCCAGAGTTAATACTTGGTGGAAGCACCTTTGGCAGCAATTACATCTTGTAAATAATTCGGAATAATATTCTACCAACTCTGCACAACTCTTAGGGCAACATATATCCATAGTTTTTTTTTCAAAATGACTCAAGCTCTGTACATTTGGTTGGGAACCATTGATGGACAGCAATATACACCTTGTCTCTGATTTTCAAGCAGATGGTGGCAGCATCATATTATGGGTATGCTTGTCACCGTCAGGGACTGGGTAGTTTGTCAGGACCAAAATAAATATGAAAGGAGAAAAGCCCAGGGTAATAGTTAAAGGAAACCCTGCCTCAAGTCTTCAGAATAAATAACCCTGGGATAGAGTTATATTTTTCAGTGGGACATTTACATACATTTTAATGCCAAAGTCACACCAGAATGGCTTTCCAATAGGTGCTGAGTGTTCCTGAGGGGTCCAGTCTCAATCCTGACTTAAATCTGCTTGGAAATCAGAGACAAGGTTTGAATATTGCTGTCCATCAATGATTTCCAACCAAATTTACTGAGCTTGAGCAATTTTGACAAAAACAATGGATATACACTGAGTGTACAAAACATTGTCTTTCCATGACATAGACTGGCCAGGTGAATCCAGATGAAAGCTATGATCCCTTATTGATGTCGCCTGTTAAATCCACTTCAATCAGTGTAGATGAAGGGAAGGAGACAGGTTAAAGAAGGATTTTTAAGCCTTAATTGGGACATGGATTGTGTGCCATTCAGAGGGTGAATGGGCAAAACAAAATATTTAAGTGCCAGGCGCACCGGATTGAGAGTGTCAAGAACTGCAACGCTGCTGGGTTTTTCACACTCAACAGTTTCCTGTCTGTATCAAGAATGGTCCACCACCCAAAGGACATCCAGCCAACTTGACACAACCTTGGGAAGCATTGGAGTCAACATGGGCCAGCATCCCTGTGGAACGCTTTCGATCCCATGCCCCGATGAATTGAGGCTGTTCTGAGGGCAAAAGGGGGTGCAAATCAATATTAGGAAGGTGTTCCTAATGTTTTGTACACTCAGTGTATGTTGCCCTAAGAGTTGTGCAGAGTTGGTAGAATTGAATCCCTTTTCAGATTACATTTTAAAGCAGCAAAATGTGACAACTGTGCAAGGGAAGGTGTAAACTTTCACTAGGAACTGTATCACGGTATCACATTCTGATTTTACAGTTATCAATTAATACTACATTGTATTTCATCCTTATCATTGATTTTGCCAAATTAAATATGTACTGTATATGTTCAGTCATCTAAGCTGTATTGAAGTAGCTACAATGAGAGATAGTATAATGATCAATGCGACCAACTGACGAGTCAGTGGCACCCTCTCAGGGCATAGTTGAACAATGAAAGTCCTCCCGGCCCAATTCCACTGTAGTGAATGGACAGCTGGTAATGATTGACGATAGGACAAAGGGAGCCACTCCAAGCCACTGATAACCTCAGAAATGGCAGAATCAGCAGTGATTGGTCAACTGTGTCCATTGGACAGAGTAGGTAGGGTGAGGGGGTGGGGGGTTGGAGCCTGGGACAGAGGCAGGTCAGACTAGCTGTGAGCAGGGGGTGGAGCCATCCCTGCTGCTGTGAGTGACACATGAGACACCCACCCATAGACAAGCTCGTGGTTGTAAACACTTTTTACATCAGGGAGGGACAACCACTTTTCCACATTTTCAATAAAACGTCATTAACCATACTTTCTCTGCTCTAACAAATTAAGACAATATGAATATACAATTCCACATATACAGCAATTATCTACAAGAAAGTGCATCCATAAATCAGCTTGACATTAGTAAATACTGATCCGCCTTTTACAGGTTCACAGAGATGACGGGGAAAGCATTTACAAGGAACAAGAGAGATCACAACTTCTAAATTCCTCAATTTACATTCCCCGTCTCTGCTGTTTTAGGAGAGTTTGAGTGGTGGCAAGATTAGGACTTCATCTACTGCGTAGTGTTGAAAACAGCTGTTGCTAACTCAGCTATTTGCCCCCTGACCTGAGTTTTGGTCCTTGGATGGGGGTCTCTGGATTCCCACCCCTGTCACAGCGTTTACAAGCTCAAGGAGCCCTGCCTCCGCCCCCCTCCACACTCTACAGCCCCTTGACCCCCACATCACCCCTGCCCACTCCATGCACTGAGGCATCCTGGGATGTGAATAGGCTGAGGGAGACTAGTGTTGTCCACGGGTACTCTCTGATCCCGCCTCCTCAAGTTTACAACCCAATCAGGCTTTGCCTCATAAATCCATGCCTCCTCCCATAGGGGGGCAACAATGCCAGTCTTTCTCTGTGCACTGGTTTAATAGTTCCCCCAAGCTTCCTTCCACTTATTACTGACTCCCACAGGTTTATAGGGGCCAGGACACAGAGGCTGCTAAGAAAGTCCAGTACAGAGTAGAGCTGCACACAATCAGGTCAGCCTGGAGTCACGGCGGGGTCATGAGTTTCTGAACTGAGTCTAACCTCTGGCCTCTGGATGGTGCCACCTGGCTCCGCAGCCAGGGCGAAGAGAAGTGACAATCTCAAATGAACTTCGCCTGAACCTGGACCTTAACATTGGACAAACCCCCCATCCCTGCACTGCCCCTTCCACCAGCCTGTTGCCCCACGGTGAGAGGAGAGAGAGGGGCTGCAACCACATGGTCCCACAGCAGCCCATAGAACACAGACACAGTCATAGGGGGACTAAGAAATGCCTGACTAGATCCTTTACAAAACTGGGGGGATTGTTCATAGATAGAAAAAGTGACAGCAATCTAAATTACTGTATGTGTGTGGCTCATTAACATGTATTTGTTCAATTGACATATTTTGAGACTTATCTGCAAATATTCCATTCCATTATCTTGCTGTATCTGTGAAACAGAGGCTGTGACTAGTGGTCCGTAGGGCAGCTGTTGTTCACCCGCACCCGACCGCAATTGCTAATACCCATCCACAACCGGCCAATTATATGTGATAAAGTGAAAATCTGAGGCCCGCACCCGACCCTAACCCGCTAATATAGAAAATGCGCTGTAGGCTACAGTCAGAGACGGCAGAAATATTTTTTGACAGGGGGTGCAGGATTTTTTTTGTCTGATTTAGATATGTTTCTGCTTATAATTTCCAACAAGCTGTTTGTTAGTCAACTTGTCTATAATTAGATACATGCAGCTTCTCTTCTGTCATTATATGTTGCCCTAGAAGACTAAATAAATTCTTGCTCACCAGAATAATGTAATAAATCGATAGAATGAATGCTTCAATCTACAGTGAGGGGGGTGTATGATATTTGTGCGTCTGTAACTTTCTCACTCATCATTATTCAGGATAATCCATAATCATGGTAGCATCCACATTAATGTAGAAACATATTATATTCTTATTTACAGTATAAGTGACTCCAAAATGACACAATATATTATTTACCATTCATTTCTATTGGGCACAAAATAATCTGAAACACAACCAAAACAAAGAGAGTCACAAGCTTGATGTAATCATTGTGTGCTAGGCATATGGGACCAAATACTACACTTTTGACTACGTTAATACACATACAGTGCTATGAAAAAGTATTTGCCCCCTTTCTAATTTTCTCTACTTTTGCATATTTTTGATACTGAATGTTATCAGATCTTCAACCAAAACCTAATATTTGATAAAAGGAACATAAGTGAACAAATAACACAACAATTACATATTTATTTCATTTATTTCATAAACAAAGTTATGCAACACCCAATTCCCCTGTGTGAAAAAGTAATTGCCCCCTTACACTCAATAACTGGTTGCCACCTTTGCGGAAATGCTGTAGCCGTGCTAGGATGGTACTCTTCCATGCAAACTGCTTAAAGAATGCGACAAACTTGAAAGAAGAGGTGGTGGTGGTGTGTGGTTTGGGGATGCTTTGCTGCCTCAGGACCTGGACGACTTGCCTTAATAGAAGGAACCATGAATTCTGCTCTGTATCAGAGAATTCTACAGGAGAATGTCAGACCATCCGTCTGTGAGCTGAATCTGAAGCTGAAGCGCAGCTGGGTCATGCAGCAAGACAATGATCCAAAACACACTATCAAGTAAACATGAAAATTGCTAAAAAGCAACAAATTGGAAGTTTTGGAATGGCCTAGTCAAAGTCCAGACCTAATCCCAATTGAGATGTTGTGGCAGGACTTGAAACGAGCAGTTCATGCTTGAAAACCCACACGTCACTGAGTTAAAGCAGTTCTGCATGGAAGAGTGGGCCAAAATTCATCCACAGCGACGTGAGAGACTGATCAACAACTACAGGAAGCATTTGGTTGGAGTCATTGCAGCTAAAGGTGGCACAACCAGTTAATGAGTGTAAGGGGGCAATTACTTTTTCACACAGGGGAATTGGGTGTTGCATAACTTTGTTTATGAAATAAATGAAATAAATATGTAATTGTTGTGTTATTTGTTCACTTATGTTCCCTTTATCTAATATTAGGTTTTGGTTGAAGATCTGATAACATTCAGTATCACAAATATGCAAAAGTAGTGAAAATTAGAAAGGGGGCAAATACTTTTTCATAGCACTGTAAGTGAATTTGTCCCAATACTTTTGGTCCCCTAAAATGGGGTGACTATGTACAACAAGTGCTGTATTTTCTAAACAGTCCACCAGATATGGATGAAAATACCCGCATATTAAAGCGGACAGTCTGCACTTTAACCTTATAGTCATCATTTCAAATCCAAAGTGCTGGAGTACAGAGCCAAAACAACAAAAAATGTGTCACTGTCCCAATACTTTTGGAGCTCACTGTAGTTGTCATCGGTTAAGTATTCTAAGTCATCTCTGCTTCTTATGCGGAGCAAAGATGTTAAGGGATGGGGAGAAAATACAATAACAAAAAAATAAATTAATGAAAAGATTTTCTATACAAAATGTCCAAATGACATCAGTTTGACCGGTTGTAACGAAATAGAAAGCTTTGAAAACAACTCAACATGTTTGATAAGATTTCAGTTCGGCTTGGATGCATATTTTATGTGGTTGAAATACTATCAGCTTTTATGATGCTGATATAGCACCTCTACAGATGGTATCTGCCTCTAAAGATGCTGAAATAAATCAATCATATTTCTCCATATTTCTGTTCCAGAGTAAAACTGTTGCCTACATTTGGTGTATCATTTTAGTGAAAGAAATGCTTAATTCTGCAGAAGTTAATATTAAGGCTATGTGAGGTCAGACCTACAGTCAGTGTCCAGATTTCAGTTTCCATTTAACACATCTGAACAGTAGGCTACAGTTTCCTTGACGTACCATAGGCCTATAGGGAGCAATAGTAATGGTGTTTTTTGTAGGCACTAACTCCGCCATGGTTCGTTGGACAACGCCTATGGGAAAATGAATGGAGTTTTTGTAGGGTTTTTGGATAACGCCAAAAATAAGGTCTGTGGTAAACACAGGCTTAGGAGATCTTATATGTTTTGTTCTATGAGATCATCTTAATCACTTTTAGTGAATTTTGAACCATTTATGTAATAAAAAAAAGCACATAAAGCACAATGAGGCTTCATAATTCATATAGGTCATGTTAACTGACTGATATTATTTCATAGAACTAAATGTATAAGATCTCCTAAGCCTGTGTTAACCTCATACCTTATTTTCAGCATTTATCCCAAAACCCAATTCTTTCCCCATTCATTTTCCCCATAGGAATGGCTGAACGAATCAGAGGTAACTAATTTCCGGGTTTTACGACCAAAAGCTTACGAGCTCTATTTGAAGTCCCGTCTTGTGACTTTCAAATTTGTATAGCGCATCACAATCATCACACATGACATAGCCGGCACTGCTATCATCCTATTTTAACACTATTTTACCAAATCTTTCACAAACATTACTTTTCTGGCCCTACCATTTCTTTATTTTCAACTCTCCATTTTGCAGGTTTTCTCTTATTGAATTAAACTCCGGTATTGTTATTTCTGCCTCCATGGATCGATGTTAACTTTTTCTGGCCGTTCCCAAAAGCATTTGGTGCACGTACTGTTAAACAGGGATTGTCAAATAGATTCAGCCGCAGTCCGGTTTTTTCTTGAGCGGATGGGGAGCCAGAACATCCCTACAAATAATTTGTTGACTAAATTGATTGCAAGAAGCCCAAACAGATATAATATGTAACTAAAACATTATAATTTCAAACCTTGCTTACGTTTGTATACGATCACGTGTCTCTCTATTATGTGTCGGAATACTTGGGAACAGAGTCCCAAAATTAAAAATCACTTGGAGCTGATTTGCTGAAGTTTTTACTGTGTTTTATGTCCAACAAATAACATTTTAAAACCTGCATTTTAAAGCTTACCCACTAATGCCAGATAGCCTAAAATAATGAAAGAAAAACCTCAATGTAGCCTATAGATATAAATTGCAGAAGAATGATACATTTATGGATTTTTTAAGGTATTGTTTTCTCTTTATTCTCATGATCCTTAACCTACCCGCGCGGGTTATAATTCAATCTGTGACCATGTTGTAGGCCAGCTTCTGCTCTATTTTCAGCTGAACATGTCCCCCTGGTGGAGATGGAAGGAATCACATGCTATATTAAAGACACGCTTATCATGCAGATCCAGTAATTGGATAGGCAAGAGGAACAGCAAAAACATTATCAATTATTTTCTCCTGAAATTGGAATGATGGAGAGCCGGACATGGGCAGACATTTTGCATTTCAGGAGGAGCTGGGATTCCGGCAAACTGTCTGCACTAGTGGAAAAAAAAAACAGAGGCCAGATGAACCACAAAGTGGCTCTCATTTTTCTGCATGTTCTTAAGAGAGCACTGTGTATTGACAGAGTGTTGTATACAGTCAGCAAACAGACTCATTATTTATTAAAGCAGCAAAAAATCAATGAGGTCAAAGGACATAGTGATGTAAGGCAGCAGAATAGCATTGCTCCCAATCAGTTCCCGTTTATAGCTTTACTTGAGTGTTGTTTTTGTTTTTTAAATCCACATATCCTAAACTATGGGTTACATTTAACATAATATTGTCGGTGATGAATGTTTATTCAGATAACATCTGGGGGAGTGATAGTATCCTGTCTGGGCAACTCCCTACTACACCTAGGACCTGTACATGTACTATTCTATCTCGCCAATAGAGAGCGTTATTTAGCCAATTTTCACTGCCATCCACGTTGGTTGAATGTAACAGGCCCGACATTAAATGATGTCTGGAAATACCATCACCAGTCACAATTAGACATTAACTATCTGGAACAAATTGGTCACAATACTCCAAACTAAAATCTTCAACTGAAAATTAATGGAAGAACATCAATGGCGATTTGCCAACAGGAAATCACATGAATGACTTTATCATAATGTATTTGTCCTATCATGAAGTATTAAATACATAACAAGTCAACTTACCTATCCCATCATTTCGTTCAGCTTCCAAGGGATGGTCACCGTAGAAGCCTGAAAAACAAAGGAGAAATGTGAAGACAGAGGGACAATCAGAGATCACTTACAGAAGCTTTAGCTGTAGACAGTAATTCATCATGTTGACTATGAAGTGAGACCCTCTCTGTGATTGGTCCATCAGTGCCATACCATCTGTGCTGTGCATTGGGTCTAGACGCCAGTCCACTTCTCACTTACACACTCAATGACAAGCAATCGTTCAAACGCAAAACAGTAGTGTGTGTAAAGTTCCCTGTCGGTATATCCCTCCATTATAGGACACCACCCACCCCGCCCGTGTCCGCACACCGCCCTGCTGTCAACAGCTGTAGACCCCTGACCCGACACACGCCAGACACCCCCTGCACCCTCCACTGAACACTGGCATATGGTGTCCCTCAAGCAAACACACTGCACCAACACACACACACACACACATGCCCATATCAGACTCACAGACACACAGTCACATATGCCCAACTCAGACACACACACACACACTCTCTCTCTCTCTCTCTCTCTCTCTCTCTCTCTCTCTCTCTCTCTCTCTCTCTCTCTCTCTCACTCACTCACTCACTCACTCACTCACTCACTCACTCACTCACTCACTCACTCACACACACATCAGTGAATTACAGCATACTCACAAGCACATGCAGTATAACCATGTGATAGCACAAACAATATTTAGCACAAACAAGCATTCACTCAAATCCATATTGCCAACAATGAACACCATTACAACTCCATATTGCCAACAATTAACACCATTACAACTACAATTAACACCATTACAAAATGAGAAGATTGGCTAAAACATCAAGGAAAAATTATAAAGGACTCCAGTGTGTGGTCCCTACTTTTCTAATCGTCCTGACACCTGATTGACTATATACATTGTAGTATTCATTGATAGCTGTAAAAACAGAATATTAAACCGTGATATTTAGGATCAGTAGTGGCTCTGAGCACTTATCCTCCCTGAAGACAAGAGAAAACCCTGCACCTCAAAGGGACAGATGTTCTTAGTTTAAAGACTAAATTTCCCTGAGGATTTAGGTGCCATCCTGAGTGTATTTCAGTAAGACCAACCTATTCATGTCTCAACTTAATCTCAGCTGCCTGTCCTGTCAGCTCACTGTGCCAGAGCCTCCTCCGCTGCAGCCTATTGTGTGTTGACAAAGAAGGGCCGCATCTTTAACCTTTCACCTCTAAAACCTCTGCAACCTCCGGAACACAATCAGCACACAATCAAAATAACATACTGGCTCTTGTGCTTTCTCTTCCCTCCACAGGGATAAGAAGGTCAGGCATGCTTGACAGAACTCACACAAGTAATCAAAATACTGTAAAGGTATTTCATAGAGAAATCTATACTTAGGGGCCTCAGCTCCTAAATAAATAACTACAAAAAATGAACACAGTGGCGAGATGGTGTGCATATTACCATAACCAACCAATCAATTTATGATTCCTACTGTTGTAATTCTAAATTATAATACACATGTCCTCCGATAGAGAGAGAGAACTACTTCTTCCACAACTCTTTCACCTCTAGCTCTAGTATTCCTGTGAGTTTAGGGATTCTAGGATCCCCTCAAGGGCAGGTTTACCACCACCAGTACACATGCTGATTAGCTGCTCAGCTCTGGTAACCAGCTCCATGAAATGACTGCAGTAGGGCCAATGCTAAAGCAAATCACATTAGCCAGGTTACAGGCTGGGGAACACCAGCTAACCCACTGCTTCAGCTCTCCCCCCGCAGCCCCCACTAATGTAAATACAGTACAACCTATTGAACAACCTCTTGGCACCATACTCAACTCAGAAATGTTAATATAAATGTGTGTAATATATATGAATATGTGTAATATAAACATTTAGGATCTTCACCTACACAGGTATTCTGAACAAGGATTAAGAGAAGCACAACCAATGAGCTTCGAAACTCATTTGAGAGACCTCCAAGGCTCCAGATATGTTACTGTATGACAAAAAATATACTATTTCCACATGCCTTGCAGTAGCAGCATTCCTTTTCAACAGGAACCATATGGTGAGAGTGTGTGTGTGAGATCATGTTGGTGCAGAGGTTATAGATGATAATGTACATGCAACAGAGTGTAACAGTAAGTGTACTGCAGCAAGTCCCCCTTCCACCCCCTCCCATTAGTATGGCATAATTCCATCCCCTTTCCATTTCAGCACCCTGCCTCTCTCCATTAACATCCACCCAGCCCCTAGATCAGTCAGTCCATCACTGTCCCAGATCGTCTGTCCCAGATGGCCAGTGTTCCGCTTGGCCAGTGGAGGGGCACGCCACCCTGTCATCTGAGTAGAGTGGCCCCTACCTACCTGTCAGCCTGGCCCTGGCCTTATCTCACCAACACACACTATCACATCTATCACGTCACACTGGGAGGCCTGGCACAGAGGGAGGGAGGGACGGATAGAGGGAGGGAAGGAGTGAGGGAGAGAAGGAATGATGCAAAGAGAGAGGGAAGGAGGTAAGGATAAAGTGAAAGAGTGAGTGATTGACTGATCATGTCAGTAGCTAAATGAGGGAGGTAGGCATAGATTTGACAAAGCGGACTCAGTCAAGAAAGCATTATTTCATTCCCATTACAAATTGTTTGGCGTCTTCATGTTTTCCCCATATATTTAGTAATTAATTTCTTCAAAATGTATATGTTGTTCTTATCCTATTTTTCCAGTATCATGAGTAGACTAAGCATGTATCAAGGAAATGTTTGATCAAGTTATTTGTGCATTTCAATATCATTAAATGAAGTAATTTACCTGTTTGCAATCCTCCAAGTGGATGTGATGTTGAGGTGCACATGAAAACTCGCTACAGTTATGAGAAAGAAGTGCTGTTTATAGTAATGTTTCCTTTGTTTGTAATTTGCGCGTCTCAGAGCTCCATGTCACTGAGGGGATTTTATTAATCTGGCCCGGGTGCCCGGGTAGGTGTGTTTTTCACCGGGTCAAAGTTGATTGCATTCCCTTTGGAAACCGGGCTGCCTCCTGGGTGTGATCCAGGTGCCTGTTCAAACCCCACGGCGAAGTCAGCTCAAAACAAAAGTGACGTAATTAAACACGTGGAGTAATGAGTAGGATTCTGTGTTTTCACACACAAAAGTGATTGCTTTTGATAAAAAATGCCTTATCTGCCTTCCCAATGAAAATCAGTTGTATGTTTCTGGACGATGCACCATGCTGCCTTGTTGACAACATAACTGAGCAACGCAGATTACTGTTCAATTTGAGAAGGGCGCTCCTCCACCGCTTCTGCGTCACAGGCCATAGAACGGTTCCCCGCGGCTCAGCATAATCGAATCCGCCCACTCTGTCTGTTATGTCCACTTAGTGGTCATGTCCTTGAGGAATGGGAGCGAGTGCAGGTGCACGGCTCAATGCGTGCTCCATTGGTAAAGGCGCTTACAGACGGGCCACGGTAAGCGGCGAAGGTCTCATAGACTTCAATGGGTGTAGGGCGGTGGGCTGCAACATTTTTGGGGATAAGAGTAGGCCTATCCAAGGTTAATGGAACGGTACATAGGGAACGGACATAAATTAATGTATAACGGTATCTGTTTTTCTTGTGAGCTTAACTTCTATTCTAGCTCAGGAATGTGTGCTGTGGGGAGGCTGTCACTAACCTAGTATACCCTAACCTGCTATAGTTGGTAGAATTTAAGTAGAATTGAACTTAATTTAATTCCTATCAAATACGTTGCTTAGTTTTGTGCTAAAGTTATATTCTCAACTTGAAATGCTACAAAAAAGGTGCTATCTATAACCTAAAAGGGTTCTTCGCCTGTCCCCATAGGAGAACCCTTGGAATAACTATTTTTGGTTCCAGGTAGAACCCTTTTGGTTCCAGGTATAACCCTTTTCGGTTCCATGTAGAACCCTTTCCAAAAAGGTTTCTAGCTGGAACCAAAAAACGTAATCCTATGGGGACAGCGTAGAGTGTAGAATCAGTATGGAGAATAAATATTTCCCCATGTACAGTAAATGTCTTGAGTTCCTAACAAAAGGTAATTTGCTAGGAACTCAAGACATTTATTGTACATGGGGAAATATTTATTCTCCATGGCTGAATGGTGAGTGACATCTGTGATATGTCAGCCCACAGTGACAGGAGATTATGGGGAGGAAGCAGCCATGGATATATAATTGTTTCCACTACATTACAGGAGCACATTAATCACCTGCTATGAAAAGCCAGTGTGGTGTCACAGACCAATAGCCTGTGGGCAGTGTTCAATTCATCCTGTTCCTAGAGACAGCGAAGCATGTCTTTAAGGAGAGTTTCAGTTTGCCCTCAGCTCCATGCTCTAGAAAGCCTTGAAGAAACAGATGGGTTAGCTGTATAGGGGGGCGTGATACACCGTTACCTGATATTAGTAGGCTCTGTTTGTATTACCTGACATTAAGTTAAGAGGGTCAGTGCTTCCTGAGTTGGGGTGGGTCAGAGAGGGTAATTTGGCTGAGGTGGGTCATTGTTACCAAGTGGGTCAATGTTACCTGACTGGGGCTGTTACATGAATAGTGCTCCCAAAATCGAAGAGGAGTGCTACCCAACAGGTCCCCAAATTACTTCCCCCACTTATAACTACTGATATGCACTTATTTCTGCCCTCTCCTCAGCGAGTCATAACACAACCCATTACTACGGACTTGGCACACCTTCTTCTCCAACACGACAAAGAGGCTAAGATCCTTCACCACTAGTGCTGAGCGATTAGTGCTTTTTGAGGTCAGTTCGGTTCGGTTTCGGTTCGATTATGAAAAAAGTATCACGGTTTTCGATTTCGGTTTCGATAAAAAAATTTTACATTGCGCTATACATTATGTGGGTTGAATGCTGTAACGACACAGAATAAAACAATTAATAAAAGTCCAATGAAGGTAGTGACTGCCCATTACTGCTTATCACTTATTAACCATAATTTATTCATTACATTTACATTTTAGTCATTTAGCAGACGCTCTTATCCAGAGCGACTTACAGTTAGTGCATACATAATATATATATATTTTTTTTTCATACTGGCCCCCTGTGGGAATCGAACCCACAACCCTGGCATTGCAAACGCCATGCTCTACATCCCTGCCGGCCATTCCCTTCCCTACCCTGGGCCAATTGTGCGCCGCCCCATGGGTCTCCCGGTCACGGCCGGCTACGACAGAGTCTGGATTCGAACCAGGATCTCTAGTGGCACAGCTAGCACTGCGATGCAGTGCCTTAGACCACTGCGCTACAATGTAAATGTAAATTTATTCACAACACTTTACTTTAATAAAATATTTCACTGTATATTCAGTAGCGACCCGTCATTCAGGGCAGGTGTTTTGAGCCCCAACTGTTTTGAGCCACACCTGTTTAGCAAATTATTATTATTATTATTATTATTATTATTAATAAGACGTTTTTGTTGTTGCCTGTTTTGCATGTTATTTTGGCATTAATATGTGTTACATATCAGTTTGCAAACAACGTAAAAAAATTAATAATAATTGCGTTAATAAAGCCGCATACAAACATGGTCTCTTTTTTGCTTTCTTGAGGAAGGCAGCTCCAAAATGCAGGTGTTTCAGCCTAGCTCAGTGGTTTCTGTGGTGGTGGGGCAGCCAGCGGAAAATACGGAGTGTAGGGGTTGGTAATGTTCTCTAGTTGCGCCGTGATTGGCTCAGTGTTCTGTCACTCATGGGGACACTACGTCGCTGTAAAATCTACGGGTAGAGCTCGAAAATTCAAGACCCTTGGGTGTTGCCATAGAGTTACATTAGAAGTGCCCATCCAAGAAGGCTCAAGGTCATTGGCCACAGATAAAATGATGTCAAATCAGGTTATATCTACCGTAGCTTTGATTGGACTGATCATGTCAACATCATACTATCAAAAATCTTTGCTAGCAAGCTAGCAGTCATCATCATGAATCAAGTCGACAATCTACTGGCAAATCCTTTTCAATCCTTGTCATATGAAGATAAATAATGAAGAGCAATTATAGATAAAACGTATCGGTGCACATCGGCCATTGGAAATAAACAATACACAACAAGTTGGAAATCGCAAATTCAATAATGAGTGGTTTGGAAGGAATCAGTGGCTAACTGCAAGCATTGCAAAACAATCACTGGCCTGCTATTCAGTGGAGTGGGTGTGTGGTCCAAGACTGGGTTTAAGGGTCTCTTTTCCAAGCTTAAAAGGGTAAACATTCAACATTGGCCATGCTGTCAACCAAGCATGACTTCTGCCGTGCTCAAAACAACTGGAAACTTGGAACTGGGAAATCTCAGACTTCAGTGAGTTCAAGAGAACTGGAAACACAGAACAAAATGAGCTCCGACTGGGAAAATAAGTTTTGAACGGTCTTCCAACTCGGAATTGAAAGTCGGGAACTCGGGCCTCTTTCTAGAGCTCCGACCTGAAGATCACTGACGTCATAATGATTCGACCTTGTTTTTTTCAGCGTTCCCAGTTGTCTTGAAAGCACCATAAATCCAGAGAATGCCAGACTTTGATGACAAAGTTTGATGACAAAATTCGCCCATGAAGGACCACCGCACCACCTTCCTGTTCAAGTGAGTACAGCACAACAAGGTGAGTCCAAAAATGTATTGTATGCTGCTGCATAAATTATGTAATATGCCAGGGAGATATGTATACTGTAGCTAAGAAAGTAATACTAAGTGTATGTTGTGTAGTAAGCTGTTAGTAGCATGTGCCTCACCCTAATAATTTGGTCAATTTTCCCCTCATAATTTAGCCTACTGTTCTGACTTGGTGGTGCACATGTAGCCTGTAGCCTGTTTTAGACAAATGTAATCATTGAATATTGTAAGAGCTTTCATTGTCTGCTTATATGCCCCCATTATTTATCCTACAGTTCTGACTTGGGGTACAGGGAGAATACTGTAAGAACGTCCCATGTTCTGAATTATGTCGCTGTACATTTCAAAAGTGCCGAACAAATAGTTATATTGACTACGTCCGTCCTAGCTCGCTCATTAATGTTTTCATCGAAATTACAGATTGCCTCTTATCCGCTCGTCGTCCCCTTATGCCATAGTTTGTACATCTCAATTGTCAATAGAAACCACATTTGTTTAAGCAAGTCAGCCATAACAACTATGTTTTTTAAAAGGCAGTAAATGAGGCCGAATGAACTGTTTCACTGCCAGACAAGGCTCCGCTGATAGCCAGATGTAGCAGTGGTAAGGTGTTGGGACTGCTGTTGGAACTCTGCTGTTGGGACAGCTTTATGTAGGCCCTAACAGCTTGTGGGCACCGTTTGTCACCGTTATAGTGCAATTCATGTATTGTTTAGTGTTGTGTTGTATTGTGTAGTGGCTTTGCTGGCATGCATCAAAACACTTTTGGGGGGAGTTTGCCCCACCAATATTTACATGCTAAAATCGCCACTGTGTATATTATATTTATTTTATTTGATGACTTGATTATTTCATTCCAAGTCATCATCTCATCTCTATAGAGCTGCTGCCTATGCTGTCTGACAAAATCACTCTTCTGTCTCCCTCTCCGTGTCTGCCCCAAACTAACCTAGCCTAGCAGGTGTAAAAGAAACACACAGATCGGACAAGTAGGCAGGCAATGGACTATGGTCAATGTAGTTAATTACCAAGTTTTCTGTGCAAAACTATGTCGAATATTGGCCTGTTGGAAACTGCAACTCCATACTTCATCGCACAGTTCAGGCTTGATCTGATTAATCTCTAGAGAAACTGTGCAATGTGCACATTGAGCTCGCAAAAAGAAAAAAAAAGAAAATGGAATTAAACAAATTTACCGATGTAAGTCAATGATATCTTTAAAAGACAAAAAATTACAGAAATGTTGGTTAATCACAGGGCCCGATTTTACCAAAAGCATCTTAAGACTAAGTTCATCGTTAGAACCTTCGTAGGAGCATCGTTAAATCTCCGAGCTGTTTCCCAAAACCATCGTTATCAACGTTGCACTTGAAAATGCTTATAATCTAACACCTGCCTCAGACCACTCATAGAACAGCTAAGTGCGTCGTTAGATGCTCACACGTCACTCTATACACATAAGATCTCCGCTAAACATACAATCACATGGTTTATCCATCTCTATGTGAGCGCTGATAACTTCAGAACAAAGTTGACTACAAATACAAAGTTGCCAATGTCTTTGCAAATTGATACAAACAAGTGATGTATAAAAATATCCTTCAAATTAAAACTGAGATGACTGCATAACAATATAAACAGTAGGCTATATGACTATTTCAATCATATTGAAATACATTTCATGTTCAATCAATTGAGTTCTATTTTGCTACTTGTAGGCTACTGTCTGTATTTGTCTCAATATATTTAATGATGTGTAGCCTAACATCTGCGCAATGATGTGCCAGGTAGTAATATCTCTCTAGGAGCTGATCTGTCGTCAGTATTGTGAAATAATTACACTGAGTGTACAAAACATTAGGAACACCTTCCTAATATTGATTTGCACCCCCTTTTGTGATCAGAACAGCCTCAATTCGTCGGAGCACAGACTACAAGGTGTCGAAAGCATTCCACAGGGATGCTAGTCCATGTCAACTCCAATGCTTCCCACAGTTGTGTCAAGTTGGCTGGATGTCCTTTGTGTGGTGGACCATTTTTGATACACATGGGAAATCGTTGAGCGTTTAAAACCCAGCAGCGTTGCAAATCTTGACACTCTCAAACCGGTGCGCCTGGCACCTACTACCATACCCCGTTCAAAGGCACTTAAATATTTTGTCTTGTCCATTCACCCTCTGAATGGCACACCTACACAATCCATGTCTCAATTGTCTCAAGGCTTAAAAATCCTTCTTTAACCTGTCTCAGCCAGTGAACATTTTCGGCCATTGTAGGAAAGATGCATCGTTAAAACCTAAGTTTCATTGCTATCGGGAAACCGTGCCCAACACCATTCACCACACCACCATGGATATGATATGTGACAGATTGTGGAGGAACTCCAGTGTTAGATCCACAGGCTGTGCTGTGGTCATCCCTCTGACCTCTACACCTGACCTCTGACCCCGGTATGTAACACCACGCAGCACAATGTCTACTCTGTCCTCCCCTCTGCTCCCTCCAGGCTAACAATGCATACTGCCCTACTCTCGGATGGACGGCTCACTCCCTCTAACAGGGACTCTGATCTTTTTTCCACTAATTTTTTATTTTGACCAATCACATTAGATCTTTTTCAGAGCTGATCTGATTGGTCAAAAGACCAATTACTGAAAATAATATTCGAATTGGGCTGCCTGTGTAAACGCAGCCTAAGTCCCGCTCTCAGTCTAAAATGTATTCTAAAGTATGAGACCGATATTGGAGCTAGGAGACAAATTAGAAGTAACACAACCCATTAACATTAAATGTAGTCTTCAGTAGATCTGAGATTCTAAAATCTACAGTATATAACTGGAGTGAAAAATGTAAATGACACTTTCTCTCATTTCTATTACTTTTTTCTGTCCTCTAGACATGTTCAGGTAATTTGTTAGAGAAGGTGATTTGGTTAAAGGTGCTGACTGTATGTCTTTATCTGCCCTAATCCTGCCAGCCCCCTCAGCTCAGCTCTCAGGTCAAGCCCTGGTCAGAGCCACAGAGGGGCTGGGTGGGGGTCATTCACAGCTGGTCGACCGACACGCTCAAAGGATCAACTTCCCTTTCATCATAACAGGGGTCAGAGTTTTATTACCACGCGCTGGGCTGGATAGCGTAGTATACACACACACAAATACACACACACACACACACACATACTGATGGCTCAGGGGCATATGATAATAATTATCTTATTAAATGAGTGCCAATAAATAAGAGAAAAGTTATGTCACCAATCATGTGACACTATAATGAACATGTTATCTTCTTGAGTTTTGTTTTGAGCCTCTCTGAGTCCTCCAAGTTTTCAAAGAGAGTTTGAGCATGTCCACTGGCCAATCATGTACTGTAGAAGAGTTTGTGGGGATTGTGAAGTGATGAGGACGAAAGTTTAGAGAGTCCAGATTGCTAGCAGATTCCTGCTAAAACAGTCATTGGGAATGTGACTGTGTGTCTTTGCTGTTGACTGTGAAATGTCAGAGTCAGTAATTGACTGTGCTGTCCTAAATCAGTGCAGATGGCTCAGGTAACAAATGAATGTCTCATTAATTAAATCAGTTTCCTTTCCAAAAGAATGAATGAGTGAGAGACCAGACGTATCTTTATCAACAGAGATTTATATCAAACACAGGTACACTACATCTGTCACTACTCTAGTGTTGATTGCACTAAGTTTGAGGGGCTAATTTGAATAAATGTGTCAGAGTCAGGGGAAGCTGCTCTTTTATCGCCCGTAACAACTGTCTCCTGTAGCATTACCCTGGCTCTGATTTGTGAGATCCACAGGAAAGGCATCCCTACTCTACATACCAAGTTCAGTGTTTTACAGCGCCCTGTAAACTCATCTTCCACCCAAATTCAAACTCAAATTGTAGACGTTTACGGCTCCTGGCTGGCCAACGTGTTGAATATCACAGAGCCCTGACAAAAGCCTGGCCCTAGACTCACGCATCTGCGATGTCACTGTACCAACTGCCTTGATGCCCTTACTGTACTGCCTCCTCCCCAAAAAGCCTTTATGACCCCCCACGCCAGCCCCCCTGCATCTCAATACCAGCTGTTAATTCCTTGTCCATCCCCTAAGGGTTCTGCTCTGTGTTCTGCTGGGCTGCTAGCTGGATGAATGAACAAAACATCTCTGCCTGCCTGTCAGTAACCAGCCTTGTTATTCCTCCTGGCCGGCTCAGTGGCTCTCCTCTAGCTCTCCTCTAGCTCATGGATCAAGTGGAGGTTGTAAATACTTTTCTGGGTTGTTTGGGGGTCAACAGAGACTTGGCCATTATTGCCTCAAGAGCAACATCTCCATAAGCTCAAGTCTCAAGTCAAATACATTTGCTTTCCAGTGTGTTGACTGCAAGACAGACACAAATCACGCAAAATGACTTGATTGTGTCATGTGATTTACATCTTGATACTATGGTGTGTCCTGTGATTTCGGTATTGTTATGTGTGAGTCGTGTACGTTCTGAATTGACTCTACAGTGTGAAGTGTTGATTCCTGAAGCCTGCTGGTTGCTGTGGCACCAGTCGTTGATCTAATTATCCTCTGCTCTCTGTATCATTACAGGGATGACCGGAGGAATGTGTTGCCCGATAACGGCACTTAGCGTGCACAGGGACAGGAGGAGCACCCAGAAGCAGCATTACATTGTGTCCTTCCTAACAGAGCTCTGCTGAGACAGTACATGTTAGGGAATGGTCATCATTTGTGACTTGTTTCAGGAAACTAGGCGTATGTCGCGCATCACTACTTCACAGGAGAGCCATTTGAACGTAAATGTTTTTTTTAAATCAAAATGCGTTTTGGGGGAGAAATGCCTTCTGGAACATGTGAACTTAATGTGCCTTAATAACAAACTTGTATTCCATCTGTAAATACGAATAAAATTGTTAAATTACGAACCTAGTTGGTTTAGCCACAGAAAAAGACAGCAACCTTCCCGCTAGCCATGATTGGCTGAGATAATGAGTGGGCTGGAAATGCCGAGAGATGAGTTCGGATTGGTCTGCCATGTAGTACGCTTCTGTCTATAATGTGAGCTGGTCAATATGCGTAGTTAATCTTTCTAACATGGCCTTTTTTAAAGATATCACGTAGTAGAACTGCAGAAGTGTTGCTCTCCCACTTTCTGGAGGACCGAGTTTTGAAATCAGTGGAATTAGAGTATGATAGCTAAGGAGATGGAGAAAATTCTGGCGTTAGATTGCAAATATGCAGCCGGAGTCGAAAAGAAAGCACACAGAAGGCTGTTGTAAAACACCTGTCTCCGGATTACATCTTCAAACTAAGGGCAACCATGGCATCCGTGACAGAGAGGGAGAAGTGTCCATCCATGTATACGGGTAAGATAATCTAGCTAGCTACATTCAGATATTTAACGTTTCTAATTTTGTCAGAAAGTCGTTTTTATTTCAAGTTAAAATGTACTGTTAGCTAGCTAGCTAACATTAGCTGGCTGGCTAGCTAGTTAACATTACATGTATGATCTGTGTAGTAATATTATTCGTATCTCAGAGCCATTTGCATTGCTAGTTATAGCCTAATGTTAGCTAGCTAACATTGAACCTGGTTGGTTATCTACCTGCAGATTCATGCAGGGTAGTAACGTTATGAGTTGGGATTATGGTTCATTGTTTAGCTAACTAGCTACATGTCTAAACAAAAGACTCCGCTACGCAAGTAACTATTTCAATAGAATGTTTATGATGTCACTGTGACAACTGTCGATAGACGTAGCTGGTAAATTCGCTCTGGCTATCTACTCTGATTTCAGAGCACTCTCGTTCGCAGAATAACTGACAAATTTACGAACGCTCAACACCCGTTGTCAGTAAACGTTGGCAAAAAAGCGTAATTAAATTGTTGCCAGCAGCACAGTTGCAGTCACCAACGTTCTGGATAACATAAAAACAGCCTAACCAGCTCTGCTAGGGCGAGTAAAATGGTCATAGTGAGCCAGTTAGCTTGGGTGCTTGACTGCTGTTGTTAGGTCAGAACGCTCGGATCAACCCTACTTTTCGGCCAGAGAGTCCAGTATACGCTCTGAACGCTCCGAGAGTGAAATTTTCTGAATTTACGAATGGCCAATATAACAACGCTCTGAGTTTACGAACACCCAGAGCACACTGGCCCTCCAGATTAAATTTACGAACACATCCGTAGTATTAGCCAGCCTTTAGTCTTGAAATCTTTGGTTGTTTAGTACATAGCCTCACCTGAATCCTTAAAGAGATGGGTGGGGCTAAAGCTTAAAAGGGTGTGAACAATGCTGAATGGGTGTAGACAAAGAAGAGCTCTCCAGTAGGTACCAAAACATTCAAGGGCCATTTTCTCAAAAGTGAGGTTACAAGTTTATCAACTTTCAAAGCAGAATTACTTTCCCATTGTTCCTCAATTGTAATGTATGATGTACCATTTTCTAGCTCTGAGTCACTACTTTTATCCAATGTAAAAAACATAATTTCAAATTTTGCTACATAAGACCGAATCGAGCCGGTCGGTCACATTTAGTCACTGTCATTGTTTGATGAATTTTGCCAAGGCGTTCTCTATCAAGACAGTGAGGAATCAACAGAACTTCATGCTCATATCATGATTAGTATTCTGTAATACTAAAATAAAATATACATTTCTATTTATTTGTAAAAATCTGTAAAATCTAATAGATTTGCTGAAAATATGTATGTTGGTCCCGTTTGATCATTTCAGAAGGTAAATAATTTTCTCACACATTTATACATAAATCCATAATAGATGTGCATTGTGTCTTTTAAAAATATATTCTATATAGTATATCACATTAATCTCCTTTAACAGTATAATAAAGCATAGAAGTGGCTGATCTTCAGGGTTGGCGAGAAACAGATTAGGCTACATGTAATCCATTACATGTAAAGGATTACAAAAAAACTGTAACTGTAATCTGTTCTGTTACCAGCAAAGATATTGTAATCAGATTACAGATACAAAACTAGATGATAACTTCTAAGATTACATTTATATTCAGAAATAATCCCCCCCATTGTTTTTGGACATCTTTATGTTTTCTCAGTGACATTCAAATCAGCATTGAAAAAAGGTGCACATTTAAGTTTGTTCAGCCTTAGCAAGTCTGACCACAACTCAGAGAGCATTATGATGACACACCAAATGTGTTTGATGGATGGCATGAAAAGAGCTGGAATAGGCTTTTGTATATGCTACAGTCCAAGCTGTCTTCCAATGATTCGAATGCTGTCGGCATGCAAAGATTATCCAACTTGAATAAACACTTGGAGGTAAGGACGACAGCAGTGGCGACACAGATAGCCTATCACTTATTATTGATATCTAGGCTAAATAGCGCATTGATGTGAATCGCACTGATGCACTCTCATTTTGCTATTTGCGCTTTACGGATTGTAGTTGTTGTGGATGGCTGTTCACAAATGTAGGCCTATGTGTGTATTTTAACCCAATAATAGTTGAATTGAAGAAGTTGAAGCTGCCTATCAATCATTGTTTTTGCGACCAGTGGTGTATTCATTACCGAAACTGTTTACTGTTTAACCAAAAGGACGCAAACAGAGCAAAACGAGAGTTTTTATTGGACAAATTCATTAGGTCCCTCCCCGTTTCGTTCCGTTTGCTTCCGCTTAAGAAACGTTTTGCAACAGAATTGGCATAATGAATACGACCCTGTGGACAGCCAGTGAAAAATGCGCTCTTGCAACAGCTGCATAGTGTGGATCCCAGCCTATGGAATAAAAACTCCCCCGTGGTAGGCCTATTGTACTGTCAAAAATGAGTTTAATTTAAGAAGACCACCAGTGGGGCTTTTATTGCTCAATCTAATGTCCATAGGCCTAACGGACACATGCTCAAACTTGCAAACCTTTGATAGACTTAAACAGCTGCAAATTATTGAGATATCAAAGTGTCACCAACAAAAATGTAAACAATAGGCCTATAGCAAATGCAGCATATGGCATTAATTTTTCACATGCAAATAGGACTTTTCAGTAGTGCTCAAAGCATGCAATTCAAAGAGAAGTATTTATTTTTCAACTCGAAGCAATGAGCCCAATACTCCATGAAAACAAAATCATAAACAACAGAGTACGCTAATTAGTCCTTAGTTTTGGGGGTTATGCTCAGGTAAAACAGTTTGGTTAATCTATCTATATTGACCTATTTCGAATTCCTATTCTTGAAGATCAAGGGGTATTAAATTAATTGGAATGACTGGAAATCTGACCGTTGTATTTTTTTATCTAAAGATAAATCCTATTCGTATTATTAGCTGTAGTAGAACGCGATGGGTTAGAAGAAGCCTACATAACCAACCCATAAAGTAAAATGCAACATCAATTTATGTCCTTCTATGTGATTTATCCTGCAAGATGTTCAATTGGTTATATTCATTTTTGGCTGTTTCTATTCCCTCTTACGCCTAATGTCCACCAGATGTGTCAAACTCTTTGCGTTCCGGCGGAAGTCATTCATTGTCAATGGAGCAGTCCGCAACGCTACGTTGGGGGATGCCGCACTAGGCTGCGGTGCGTTTTGTGTACCACATGCATTCAATATTTTCAACTTGTGTGTCGCTTTACCATGCGGTGGTTCAAACGGAAGTACATACACATACTCCAACTAGCTAGCTTTTAGCTAGTTGAAAAGCGAAGCACATTTTTTTCACATCAAGTACGAAAAATGTGGGTTAGACATCTAGTAAAATAAAACGCATATGCATCTGGTGGACATCTGGCAGGTTGACATTTAGCCTATTGGGATGAGTCTTGTCCTTGAGGCAGAACTGAGTAATTTCCGCTATATGGGCCAGCTGCAAAATTGGCTATATTGTAAACATTTATGAAAACAAACATTTGATTTTTGGTCTTAATTTAAGGTTAGGGTTAGGCATTAGGGTTATCAGTGTGGTTAAGGTTAGGGTTAGGTTTTAAATCAGATTTTATGACTTTGTGGCTGTGCCAGCTAGTTACCACTCTGGAGAGCTGCCTCCAAAACAAGATTAATGATGAAAACGCTAACCTGCAGGGAAAGTAATCTAAAAGCAACTGAAAGTATTGTAATCAGATTACGTTACTGAGTTTGGGTAATCCAAAAGTTACGTTACTGATTACAATTTTGGACAGGTAACTAGTAACTGTAAAGGATTACATTTAGAAAGTAACCTACCCAACCCTGCTGATCTCCCTTAGAGCAAATACCTCTCACTATGCCTGCACATTATTTCCTTAAAGATCTGTTTCTCTAATGACTTCTATCCTCCTGTTTTGTTCCATTATACCCAACAAAGTGACACACTCTGTCATTCCTTTCCTATAATTCAGCCCTAAAAATATATATTTCCCTATTTTCCTGATCTCTGTAAAGGCCAACTCTAATTAGTATTAATCTGAATAATTACTTAATCGGTCATTTGTCACCACTAGTCTTTCCTTCATAGTATTGACTCTCAACAATATTTTTTTTAATAAAATGAACTAGAAGTTGGTGGGAGTCGCAGTGTCTTGTGTCTCGTGATAGTGGGGTTGACACAGATTGGGAGATAAGAGGTGGAGTTAAGATATGGCTGGGAGTCTGTGTTAAGAATCTCTCTGGTAAAAAGGACATGATGGATCACATCTGCCTGCTGTGCCCCTGTCCCCCCTCTCTGCTACCCCACCTCCTCTACTGTAATTTTCAATCATCATTCAGCAGCACCACAGGGGTCGTATCCTGCCCTTCCTCCTTCTCCACCCACAACACAGTTTGTCCCCCCAGGGAAAGGAAAGCCCCATGGTCCCTTGCCCACCACCCCCAGCCCCTACCAGAGTGGAGGGCTGACAAAGCACTCTCTTTCACTGCGTCTGCAAAAACCTGCCAGGCTCTCTTACCACCCTGAGGCTAAACCACATCAGATCCACACAAACATATTTTCCTATTTAACTTAATGTGAAGACAATTACATTAAAATAGACCTGTTGCATTGATTATAGGAAATTGTAGAGGTCCTGACACTTGGTCAATTCAGATCAATGGGCATTGAGTTTCTCTTGGAATGAATTTAGAGATAAGCAAAGCTATTAGATAAGCAGTAAATGAGTATGTGTTTAGAATATTTTCACATTCTTCACTTCTCCTATATCAGCTGTGACGTCAGTGGTGACTGGTGATACTGTAGTATAGCGTGTAGTGCAACAGGGCTCTTCACCAGAGGAATATACAGTATTATTAAGAGGTTTGGCATAGTCAGCACAGTAATGACCTGATATAGTGCTATACTGAATTGTAATATTGTTTTAGTGTGAAATTGTCAATAAGCTAACTGAGAGGGAATTCAACAATGAGGTCTTCATCATAATCTTGAAAATAAAATACAATTTGAGTATTTATAGTAATTATGGTAATGGTAAATTGATGCAATTGAATAGTATTTTAAAAGTATTTCATTTTCTCTATTTTCACTTGAGAATAAAATGTACTTTCTCTAGACACGTTTATTTCTATACAGTAATAGAACATAAAATGTGAGGTTCTTTTAGGGTCATTTCAAATTCTCTGATGAGGAAATCAGAACCTTGAAAAAAATAACTATTTAAGGGGGAACAAACTATTCTTCTTAGGTAAAATATGTCAGGACCACTAATGTCTTTTTAGACACCTTTTTTATAGTTCCCTTTTTTCAGGATATACTTATTTAAAAGTATGTTTGACATTTGCATAATTAACAAGTTAATTAACCATTGGCAAACGATTTGGAAATAATTTGTAAATAATTTGTAAAAAATACTATTGTTTACTAATGTATTTATCACGAGGTTTAGGCCTAATCAAATAAATATGAACAACATGCCTTCCTTGTATCTTTTTAATTTAAATTAACTACTTTATTTTATTTCAAACTATGTAATAATGTTTATGATCAGTTTATAAGCACAATTTCTAATAACGTATTATAAATGTAACTATAATAAAGTTAAATACCTTAAATGTAACATTTGTACACGAATGTAAATCAGACAGTGCCATCGAACCCGCCCAAAATGAGCTGTTAATCCCAGATTTTAGGCTATTTGGTGAATCTCCACATTTGTCATTGAAATAATGTTTGCACTCACAAAAAATAATTGTCATACATGAAAATAATCAAAATCTTAGGCTATATAAATTTAACTGATTACATTTTAAGTAGCCTACTCGGTTTAACATTATTTAGGATAACCCATTAATTAGCGCATAGTGGCCTCATGCTTGCCAAAATAAGATTAATCAATTAATTTACGGTCCACTAACATAAAAGGTGATATATATTTTCATTTCGATCAGTCATTTTCGATTACTATTCCTCGTCAAGGCGTGAGGAATTTTAATCCTCGAAATGACAATACATCTTCACACCAACACTGGGGCACGAGGCACTGGCGCCTGAATGAGACACTAATGTCCCTCCCCTGAAACAACGCGTCGATATTTGTCAACCTGCCTTCGTGCATGAGAGAAATCATTTAAAAAACGAAATATAACCAAATGTGTGATGTATAGCCTTATAAGGAATAGTGAATTGGGTCCTCAATATATAGCCATGACAGGAGATCACACGTAGTGCAATTATGGATGCCATTATCTCACCAAAAATTATCAAACAATATAGGCCTATAGCTACTCTTTAATAGTCTCTAAATATATTGATTTATTAGATTTAAAACGATGGCAAATATGTTTATCTCTCTATTGAGAATTGGTCTATTAACAGATCTAAGCCAATTTAGCCAAATTGTCATTCCAATTGGATTAATTCAATTGTTAAAACGCAATGCTTTTCTCTCTCTTTCTTTCTCTCGCTCTCGCTGCCTTGTCTTGGTCATCAGCCATTTCCATGTTTTGTGCTGGTAATAGCCAACACAGGATTTTGTGACTAAACCTAATAGCTTCAGGGCGTTCTCCAAGTTCAAAAGTTCACCTTTTACGATCTTCAAAAGAACGCTGACTGCCCACGTCCAAATAAAAACATTCCTACCTCTATTCTCAACAAACGACCCTCAAACCCATCACAGTGAAATATGCAAGAATCAAGACTGACAAACAAAAGTAGGCCTATCATATAGATCGCAGGGAGCACACTGGGTCAGATAATTCCCATAGGTAAGACACATTTTGAAAGGCAATTAACAGCCCATGTAAAGGATACTGTATTTTTTTCACCTTATAAAACCCCACCTAGAATAAGTCGAATATGATGTAGCCTAAAAACAGAATGATTAACTATGTTACAATAATTGTATAATAATGTCTCATGAATGTAATGAGATGTATATATGTATATGCATGTTTGTGTTTTCCCCAATGACTGCAAGTGTTTTTTCCACAAAACCTGATAAAAAAAACTTGATCAAACGTATCCTGTAGACTAGTAGGACTATACTGTAGCCAAATCTAATAAAGCAAACAGCCTGATGTTCACATCCACTATACATTCCCAATGGAATTGGAGCAAGGATGCGAAAAACATACCGTTAACGGACTTCGCATTGTTTCTCTCTGGGTAATCGAACCCATTCGTCCTCTTCTCTATCTCCATCCTCCTTCATAAAAGCTGCATGCGCGCCTTTCTATCAACAGGGCGCCTATTACCACTATTTTCAGTTCGATAATGCAATTAGCTGTCTTCGTTGCGTTGATGCGCTCCTGTCTTCACTGGACGGACCGTAGCCCCATGGTTTCTAGTGTCAGTAAGAATAACAGTTCTTCCACACCCCCATACCTACACAAACCTGCACCCTGAACATTACGCAATGACGCACGCACTGCAGCAGGAATTCTGGGTTATGTAGGGTTTGGCCGCAGTGTTTGTAGTTGGGGGTGGTGCAGCTACCCACATAGTTGCATCATTCCGCTGAGTTGGCAATTAGTTGGCCATCAGATTAATGCAACAGTTTAGAACGGTAAAGTATTGTTATTAAGCGTTATACAAAGTTGATTTGGATAATCGAAAATGGTATTCAAGGTATGTGAAAAATAATGGCCATAATAATCCAACAGTGATTGACCATTGAAGAGTGATTCTGGAGGGAAAGTATGCTAAATGTTGTTGTCACTTGTCTATCACCATTATATTTCTGATATCAAATCAAATCAAATCAAATCAAATTTTATTGGTCACATGCGCCGAATACAACAGGTGCAGACATTACAGTGAAATGCTTACTTATATCCATTTAGTATATTTGGCCAAAACAAACCATTGTTAAATAAGCTTCGTAGCATACAGTGGCTTGCGAAAGTATTCACCCCCCTTGGCATTTTTCCTATTTTGTTGCCTCACAACCTGGAATTAAAATTGATTTTTGGGGGGGGTTGTATCATTTGATTTACACAACATGCCTACCACTTTGAAGATGCAAAATATTTTTTATTGTGAAACAAACAGGAAATATGACATAAAAACAGAGAACTTAAGCTTGCATAACTATTCCCTGGCCAAAAAGCTCAATTTGAGTCTCATCTGACCAGAGTACCTTCTTCCATATGTTTGGGGAGTCTCCCACATGGTGTTTGCTTATTTTTTACTTTAAGCAATGGCTTTTTTCTGGCCACTCTTCCCGTAAAGCCCAGCTCTGTGGAGTGTATGGCTTAAAGTGGTCCTATGGACAGATACTCCAATCTCCGCTGTGGAGCTTTGCAGCTCCTTCAGGGTTATCTTTGGTCTCTTTGTTGCCTCTCTGATTAATGCCCTCCTTGCCTGGTCTGTGAGTTTTGGTGGGCAGCCCTCTCTTGGCAGGTTTGTTGTGGTGCCATATTCTTTCCATTTTTTAAATAATGGATTTAATGGTGCTCTGTGGGATATTCAAAGATTCAGATATTTTTTTATAACCCAACCCTGATCTGTACTTCTCCACAACTTTGTCCCTGACCTGTTTGGAGAGCTCCTTGGTCTTCATGGTCCCGCTTGCTTGGTGGTGCCCCTTGCTTAGTGGTGTTGCAGACTCTGAGGCCTTTCAGAACAGGTGTATATATACTGAGATCATGTGACAGATCATGTGACACTTAGATTGCACACAGGTGGACTTTATTTAACTAATTATGTGACTTCTGAAGGTAATTGGTTGCACCAGATCTTATTTAGGGGCTTCATAGCAAAGGGGGTGAATACATATGCACGCACCACTTTTCCGTTGTTTATTGTTTCGAATTTTTTGAAACAAGTTTTTTTTTCATTTCACTTCACCAATTTGGACTATTTTGTGTATGTCCATTACATGAAATCCAAATAAAAATCAATTTAAATTACAGGTTGTAATGCAACAAAATAGGAAAAATGCCAAGGGGGATGAATACTTTTGCAAGGCACTGTAAATGGTTTGTGCATTGTCATCGAACTCTAATCCTTACTAATGGAAACTTAAAACTGTCTACTGTATACAGTCAGTGCCTTTCGAAAGTATTCAACCCTATTGACTTTTTCCACATTTTGTTGCGTTTACAAAGTGGGATTAAAATTGATTTAATACATTTGTGTCAACGATCTACATGAAATACTCTGTAATGTCAAAATTGAAGAAAAATTCTAACATTTTTCACACATTTATGAAAAATAAAACACTAATAGAGCCTATATCTTGATTAGATAAGTATTCAACCCCCTGAATCAATACATGTTAGAAACACATTTGGCAGCAATTACAGCTGTGAGTCTTTTTGGGTAAGTCTCTAGGAGCTTTGCACACCTGGATTGTACAATATTTGCCAGTCATTCTTTTAAAGAATTCTTCAATCCACTGTCAAGTTGGTTGTTGATCATTTTCAGACAGCCATTTTCAAGTCTTGCCATAGATTTTCAAACCAATTTAAGTCAAAACTGTAACTAGGCCCCATTCAATGTTGTCTTGTTAAGCAACTCCAGTGTAGATAGTGTTTTAGGTTATTGTCCTGCTGAAAGGTGAATTTGTCTTCCAGTGTCTTTTGGAAAGCAGACTGAACCAGGTTTCTCTCTAGGATTTTGCCGTTGCATAGCCCTATTCAATTTCTTTTAATAAAATAAAAAAATCCCTAGTCCTTGCTGATGACAAGCATAACCATAACATGATGCAGCCATCACCATGCTTGAAAATATGAAGAGTGGTACTCAGTGATGGGATGTGTTGGATTTGCCCCAAACATAATGCTTTGTATTCAGGAGAAAAAGTTAATTTCTTTGCCACATTCTTTGCAGTATTACTTTAGTGCCTTGTTGCAAACAGGATGCATATTTTGGAATGTTTGTATTCTGTACAGGCTTTCTTCTTTTCACTCTGTTATTTAGGTTAGTATTGTGGAATAACTACAATGTTGTTGATCCATCCTAAGTTTTCTGCTATCACAGCCATTAAACTCTGTAACTGTTTTAAAATTACAATTGGCCTCATGGTGAAATCAATTAGCAGTTTCCTTCCTCTCCAGCAACTGAGTTAGGAAGGACACCTGTATATTTGCAGTGACTGGGTGTATTGATACACCATCCAAAGCCTAATCAATCATTTTTATCTATCTAACAATCGGTGCCAGTATTTGCAAGGCATTGGAAAACCTCCTTGGTCTTTGTGCTTGAATATGTGCTTGAAGTTCACTACCTGACTGAGGGACCTTACAGATAATTGTACTGTATGTGTGGGGTACAGAGATGGGGCAGTCATTCAAAAATCATGTTAACCACAAGTATTGCACATAGAGTGAGTACATGCAACTTATTATGTGATTTGTTAAGCAAATGTGTATTCCTGAACTTATTTAGGCTTGCCATAACAAAGGGGTTCAATACTTATTGACTCACAACTTTTCAGCTTTTCATTTTTAATTAATTTGTAAAAATGTCTAAAAACAAAATTACACTTTGACATTATGGGATATTGTGTGTAGATTAGTGACACAAAATCTAAATGTAATTTTAAATTCATTCTGTATCACAACAAAATATTGAATACTTTCTGAAGGCACTGTAGATATGTATAAGCTACCTAGGGAGTAGAGGTCTTCTCCAACTTTTTGGACACGGATCGGAACGGACCTGAAGACGATCAGACCCAGACCCGATTGGACCCGGAGTTGTTTTTTTCATTTTTTTGTATTTTTTTCTTCCCAATTTCAATCTTGTCTCATTGCTGCAACTCCCCAACAGGCTCGGGAGGCGAAGGTCGAGTCATCCGAAACATGACCCGCAAAACCGTGCTTCTTAACACCCGCCCGCTTAACCCGGAAGCCAGCCGCACCAATGTGTCGGAGGAAACACCGTTCAACTGATGACCGAGGTCAGCCTGCAGGCGCCTGGCCCGCCACAAGAAGTTGCTAGTGCGTAAAGCCCCCCCCGTCCAAACCATCCCCTAACCTGGACGACGCTGGGCCAATTGTGCGCCGCCCTATGGGACTCCCGATCACCGCCGGTTGTGATACAGCCAGGGATCTAACCCGGGTCTGTAGTGACGCCTCTAGCACTGCGATGCAGTGCCTTAGATCGCTGCGCCTACTCGGGAGGCCCCCCAGAGTTTTTTTTTATGGGGACCCGCACCCGAACAGACCTGAGAACAATCAGACCCAAACCCGACTGGAACCGAGGACAGTCGGACCTAGACCCGACCCGAACCTGAATGGACCCGAGAACAACTGGACCTAGACCCGACCCGTAACCTAACAGGTCCGATTGGACCAGACTGACAAAAAAAATATGTTTATCAGTCAAGTTGCTCTTCTGGTTAAGAATAGGTATTTATATGTTGGCTAGGCCTTCTATAAGTCAATAAATTTACCTTAATTAGCGTAAAATGAATATCCTATAGGCTATGCAGAGCCATGGTCGGGTCCATTCGGGTCCACTCAGGTCTATCAGCTGTAGTTAGATAGACCCGAGACATTGACATTCAAACAGAACCCGACCTGGACCCGAGGCACAAGTTAGAATTTTGGACCCGGACCCTCTCTGGTCCCAATGTCGGCTCTCAGGTATTCGGGTTCGGGTGGACCCGTGAAGACCTCTACTAGGGAGTCTATGTAGGACTAGAAGGTTTATAGTAACCTTTTTTACCCCAAACCATGCTGTGATTTTATTTGATCACAGAGACAAGATCTAACCTTCTACTGCGTAATTTATGCAATGGGGGTTTTATTGAGTCGAACCCTCTTGTACAAGAAGACCTCAAAGAATACAGTGACTGTATGTTTTACAGATAGCCAGGAGATGGTGCTGCTACTCTTTTACATTCCACTGCATCTGTGTCCTGTCTCACCTGATCTTGTTGCGAGCTAGCCCTACTGCCGCCAGATGGCGCTATAGTGCCGTCTGGCAGCAGTAGGGCAAGTTGCTAGCAGCAGTGTGACAAGTCTGAAACTTGAGCATACATTTGATATGTGCCACTAACTTATGAAATTGAATGCTAAAATGGTATAGAAAAAGTGCAGCTTTTACGTGTAATTCATATCCCTGTGCGCCATACGTAAATGCTAATTGTCAGATTTGTCGCAATAAAGGTTGAAAAAAGTGTTATTGAATATTAGAAAACTATTAAACTGTCATGAAATACGTCTGAAATGACTCTAAAGATAAGATTCGACAATAAATATAATGTTCAAGTTCATGTCAAGTGTGTGTGCAAATTGCCCCTCCCATGTGTGGAGAAGATAAGATTGGTGGATGATGATTTACCGCTGATGTGCAGAGTTGAGGACTAGTGTGTGGACAGCGCCTTATCAGCTTTGAAAACGGATTGTTGCGCATATTACAGCAACAACATATTCGACGTGGGTCTGTGGCAATGGAGCCCTAATATCTCGTGCGGATGTCCTACTTTATGGATTTAGTAATACTGTAACCGATCTTCTTGTCATTCGACATCAACAGTTGTGCTGAGGGATTATTTATCTGTTATCAAGCACCTAGGAGAAAAATGTGGAGATTTACGAATTTATTAGCTTGCCTACTGGTGGTGTGTAAAGATGTCACTGCGCAGAGTAAGGTAAGTTATGGGCATGAGTTTGGTATGACTTGGTTATAGACTAATAACACCTGTATAATGCTGCAATGGCACAAGTAAGTAAGGAACTCCCCCATGTTTAATGGATCTGATTCCTTGTGATAAAATGTTAATACGAATGTTTCATCCCTGTCCTGCAGCTCTTCTACACTACATGTATTATTGTTATCTTAATATCTGAACATCAATGTTTTATGCACTCTTAAAAAAACATATTATCCCACTTTAAAGTCAACGTATTTCAACAAAATGATTGCACAATTTGCGCAAAATAGCCTTGTTAATTCGTTCACGTGCGCGAAGACGCGATCGATGCTCTTGTGACACGAGGTTGTTGAAAGTGGGGAGCAGTTTGCATAACAAACAGTACATATTATGCTATTCCAATAGTCCATTTGATTTCCAAATTAGAATGCCCAGTCCGAATAGATGGCCTTACTGAACATGACATCAGCCTTCTTGGCTTATAAGTATAGGCTTTGAATCACCTTATTACACATCAGACTAAGTAACCATTACATTAGGTTTCCCCATTAAGTATCCAACTCCCCAAGGTTGTCTCGGAGACTGGGGTAACAGCCAGGGATCAGCCATTATTGAGGCAACCCTGGAGCAATTAAGGTTAAGTTTCTTGCTCAAGGGCAGAGCGACATATTTTTCACCTAGTTGGCTCAGGGATTCAAACTAGCAACCTTTCGGTTACTGGCCCAATGCTCTAACCCCCTCAAATTCGACTCTGGACCTAGAAGCCAGTTCCACTGCATTTTTTCATTGTTCCCTTCTAAACAGGGACTGATTTAGACCTGGAACACCAGGTGAGTGCAGTAAATTATCAGATAGAACAGAAAACCAGCAGGCTCCTGACCTCGTAGGGAAAGAGTTGAATACCCCTGCGAGTCTGACCACTAGGCTACCTGGCGACCTCTATGGGGGTGCTACAGGGTTCAATTCTCGGGCCGACTTTATTCTCTGTGTATATCAATGATGTCGCTCTTGCTGCTGGTGACGCTCGGATCCAGCTCTATGCGGACGACACCGTTTTGTATACATCTGGCCCTTCATTGGACACTGTTAACAAACCTCCAAACAAGCTTCAACGCCATACAACACTCCTTCCGTAGCCTCCAACTGCTCTTAAACACTAGTAAAACTAAATGCATGCTCTTCAACCGAACGCTGCTTGCACCCGCCCACCCGACTAGAATCACTACTCTCGGCGGGTCTGACCTAGAGTATGTGGACAACTACAAATACCTAGGTGTCTGGTTAGACTGTAAACTCTCCTTCCAGATTCACATTAAGCTTCTCCAATCAAAAGTTAGATCTAGAATCGGCTTCCTATTTCGCAACAAAGCCTCCTTCACTCATGCTGCCAAACATGCCCTCATAAAACTGGCTCCAGGTCATCTATAAATCACTGCTTGGCAAATCCCAGTCTTATCTTAACTCACTGGTCACCATAGCAACACCCACCCATAGTATGCGTTCCAGCAGGTATATCTCACTGGTCATCCCCAAAGCCAACACCTCCTTTGGCCGCCATTCCTTCCAGTTCTCTGCTGCCAATGACTGGAACGAACTGCAAAAATCTCTGAAGCTGGAGACTCTTATCTCCCTCACTAACTTTAAGCGTCAGTTGTCAGAGCAGCTTACCGATCACTGCACCTGTACACAGCCATTCTGAAATTAGCCCACCCAACTACCTCATCCCCATATTGTTATTTATTTTGCTAATTTGCACCCCAGTATCTCTATTTGCAATCATCTTTTGCACATCTATCATTCCAGTGTTAATACGAAATTTTAACTATTTTGCACTATGGCCTATTTATTGCCTTACCTCCATAACTTACTACATTCGCACACACTGTATATATATTTTCTGTTGTATTTTTGACTTTATGTTTTGTTTACCCCATATGTAACTGTGTTGTTGTTTTTATCGCACTGCTTTGCTTTATCTTGGCCAGGTCGCAGTTGTAAATGAGAACTTGTTCTCAACTGGCTTACCTGGTTAAATAAAGGTGAAATAAATAAAACACTTTTTTTTTTTAAGTACGGCCTGATGCCAGATGAAATGTGGGAAGAGATGGCAGCCAGTGGGGTAACAGTTATATCTGCCCTGCCTTGTTTGCACAGATGCTGACTTCAGTAACCCCTCTCTCATAGAACTGCATTCCCCTGAGGAGAGTCTAATCCCTGCTCCCCACATGGTTCTGAGTGAATGACTACTTCCCCCTGCTGTAGAAAAAAACATGGGCACAAGACAAGACGCACACAACCACATGAAGGTTGTCTAGCAGATTTTATTCTTTGTGCATGAGAGGACGTGTGCTACATTTAGAACAATGAGCACAGGTGTCATGCGTTCGCATCATGGTATTTGTGTCCTCTCAAGAACAGTGGAGTGTAAAATTGCTCATAACAATGATAATCCCTTATTATTACAATGATCATCAAATGTATTGAGGGCAACAACTTAGACAACTTATAACTCAGGATTCAAGTGGGCTGTACAATAGCCAAGGCCTTCTGTCAAAGGATTTAAAAAATGGATGAGAGCTGCCCACCACTAATATGCATGTCAATCTCTCATGGCTCAAAGTGGAGAGATTGACTTCATCACTACTTGTTTTTGTAAGAAGTGTTGGCATGCTGAATGCACAGAGGAGTCTGTTTAAACTACTAGCACACAGCATACCCCACAAGACATGCCACCAAAGGTTTCTTCACGTTCCCCAAGTCAAGAACAGACTATGGGAGGCGCACAGTACTACATAGAGCCATGGCTACATGGAACTCTATTCCACATCAGATAACTGATGCAAGCAGTAGAATCTGATATTTTTTTAAATATAAAAATACACCTTATGGAACAGCGGGGACTGTGAAAAGACACACACACAGGCACAGACACACATACACATGGATTTTGTATTGTAGATATGTGGTAGTAGAGTAGTGGCCTGAGGGCACACACTTAATATGTTGTGAAAAGTGTTATAAAATGTAATGTCATGTAATAGTTTTTATTGTATATAACTGCCTTAATGTTGCTGGACCCCAGGAAGAGTATCTGCTGCCTTGGCAGCAGCTAATGGGGATCCTTAATAAATACAAATATATACAAATACAAAAGCACAGTATAGGATCACTAACAAACTTGTGATTGATTTTAGCATGGCTATGGTTCTCTCTGTTCTCTGTGAGACATCTCATGTGCCTGTCTTATGTGCTGCCTGGATGCCCTCTGTCCCCTGCCCGTCCCATTGGACATGTCCTGCCAAGCCTACAGTGTCATGGCCCACTGGAGGCACTGAGATGATTGTGAGACAAAGCCAGCTCAGAGGAGGACACAGAGGGCGTGATGGTGTGGGAACAGGCGTGTGCACCTGCCCCTTGTTTTGGTTGTAAACAAACCCAGGAATATCGCCGAGAGGTCCTTGAGAGGGCGGAGAGAGAGACGGACACAGAGACGTAGGGAGGAGAACCACAGAACGCCCCTCTGTCAGAGTAATTAACTAACGAGACCTGGTGTGTCACTGGGACTTAATGAGTTCATGAGACTCGATGTGTCAGTCTGTCTGTCTGGGGGCCCCAGGCCTCAGTGCAGCTGGGAGAGGGCTCTCATTCTGAACAGCAGGAAATGAAGGAGAAAGTGACACAGACCACAACAGCAAACAAAAAGCAATCTCCCTTTCCCTCTGAGCGATGTAATGTAGGAGAAAACTAACACAAAGAGAGCTGAAATTGTAATTACAAGCCCTATTTGTCTGAACCCTTCATCTAAGGATGCTCCATACAGAACATGGCTGCCAGAGGCCCACATGGCCAAAGGGAAGTATGTTTCACCCATTCTCTACACCATCTGCCTTCCACCTGTTTTCACAGTCTGCATTACTGTATGTCTCCTTGGCTGTGTTTACACAGGCAGCCCAATTCTGATCTTTTGACCAATCAGATCAGCTCTGAAAAAGATCTGATGTGAATAGATCTGATGTGATTGGTCAAAAGACCAATTAGTGTGGGGGGGGTCATAATTGGGCTGCCTGTGTAAACGCAGCCTATGTGCCTGACTGCTATGATGTGAGTTTGTGCCTAATGAGGAGCAAGCTGGGTCTTCCTGTTAGTTCCACACAGGAGAGAAAGGATATCCCCACTGGGCACACACTTGTTGAATCAATGTTGTTTCCATGTCATTTCAAGGAATAGACATTGAATTGACGCCTGTGCCCAGTGGGTCTCCTTCAGCTGGCATTTTCTCACAAGCAGCATCTATCACGTCCATGGTCCTTCACTGTGTTTTATGGTGGGAAAAAAAGTCAAGGTAAAGGTTTGATACAATTGTACAATCATGTGGAATACTAGACACTGATCTATGTTTTTCCCTAAGATCAATCTATCCGTTCCATCAATCTATCCAGTGGGCCCTTTCAAACATCTGGCTCCCAAAACAACAGCATCTGGGGAGGAAAGCAATGGCAACCAGCTAATTCCATTCATGACTGAGGTTCCAGACATGCGCTGATAATTAAGAGATAACTGTTTACAGATAAATCATCTTAACTGTTACACAGATTAGCTGATTCTCTCTCTCTTACATCGCCTTTTTTATCCACCACTCTTTCTCTCTACCTCACTCTTCTCTCATTAGGATCAATCAGTAGTAGCCACTGAGGTTAACCAAAAGGTTCTGAGTGTGCTCGGTCGGACACATTATGGCGACGTTTACACAGCCAATTATTGGCAAAAGATCTGATCTGATTGGTCAAAAGACCAATTAGTGGCAAAAGATCAGAAATGGGCTGCCTGTGTACACGCAGCAAGCCCTAGATGGAATGTGGATGTGTACCCCCAAAAGCAGCAAGTGCTCAGTAAGCTTGTGTCCAGCTAATTAACGTCCCAGTGCTAATGCCCGTTTCTGTTCAGGTTAGGGACTGCAATCTCATGGTTCATCTCCAGGCTGAAGGCTTAAGTTTCCTTTTGCAGTCCAGGTTCAGATTTACAGTGGCAGTAAGACTGTTTATCATAAGCAATACTAATTAGATTAGGAATCAGGTGGACTTTCTGGACAAGAATTTGGACTCCAGATTTGTCTGAAATGTTTAGACTGGAGAGCAAGGTGAGACATCAGGGAATTTAAATGAATAGTTCAGGTATCTTCATAGGTCAAAAGTTATCTTAAAGTCAAGCTGAGTCAATATTCCAGTATCTGTTGTGTAAACCCAGATTTATGGATTAGGGCCATCGAATTCCAATTTATTAGATGATGATTCTGAGATGAGCTTTCTCTTTAACATTTTTCTACCCTGAAATATTATTGCTTTGATTTATTCATCAGAAAAACCCTTTCCAAGCGTGAAAACTGTGTGGATTCATTCCCATCACTGTAATAGTCATACTAAGTAGTTTTTATCTACCAGTTTACCTCAGAAACAGCTTACTGAGTTGATTGTCTTTGAAGTGGACAACACCTGGAACAGGGTCTGTTCTTGATCTATTTATATTAATAAACGTTTCTGGAAAGTATCCTACATTAATTATCTCGTTTGTGAAAGCTACAGTGCCATTGTTAAGTCCACATGCCATAGGCCTAGTAACAGCATGCAGATGGCCTGAACAATTATACAAAACCTACGGTCTGAAACGGACATCCTTGTTTATATGGACCAAGGTTAGTGTTTCAGTAACACTTAAGGCCATCATAGAATAACATTGGTTTTCTGTGTTTAAAAATAATACTAACAAGCACCTGGAATATGCCAGCCATTGTGTGCAATGAATCTTGTTTTTAGCAGTTGTGGACACAATTGATTTTTCACTTAGTCACTGTAAGAGTGGGTGCTGCCTTCAGTGAGTGAGTGATCTAATCATGTACTGTGGTCTGTGGAGTGTGTGAATGTGAAACTGTGCAGTTGGGTCCCTTCCACCTATTGTGCAGACCAAAGTTTGTGTTTGGGTCCTATTCTTTTGACCTGAAACTTGACCGCTCTCAGAGGTCAAAGCCTACGGCTCCAAACTCAAAGCATGCGTTAAGCTCTTAACAGTCTTAATTACGAACGCTCTGAGGTCTGTTGTCTGCTCTCATACTGGAAGTTCACTTGGCATGGGATGCTAAATGAACAGAGCGAGGACAATAACGGTTCTCATAGCCAATATCATTTAGCTTTCTTTATAATTAGGACAGCTGACGTCCAACTTGCTCCAGTCTGTGTACAGTAAAGATGGTTGATAGGGACGAGGCTGCAAATGAATGGTGTGTTCTAACTCTTCCCTGTTTATCAATACACAAATGCACACTATCACAAATACAGGTGACGAGGAGGCAACCAAACCCGATCAAGCTGGCAAGAATTCCACTAGGTTTGCCATACTTAGTTGGTACTAAAAGCATCTTAAGCTGATGTTGCTAAGGAGCAGGCTGGGTTCGCCTGGTTCTGTGGTGGAACAATAAGGCGCAGCAGGGCTGTGGGCACAACCCCTCCAAGGGAACTTTAATCTGCTAATCCACTCTGTTTTCATGTGGTTGTAGCATTTGTCAACCCACTGCCTTTTTCACTTGACATGGGTCAGGAATGGCCGGCCACTATGCACACAGGGGTCCTGCCCCATAATCAAAGACCCCTCTGAGTGTAAGTCTACAGTAATAGAGGGTACTGCCCCCCACTCCTGTCACTCAGGCTGCATTCCTCAACTAATGAGCCCACCCACCCCCTCCCTCCTCTCCACTCCTCTCCCTCCCCCTCACCAGCCTGCAGGGTCTGGCCTCCATAAACATCTTCACCTCCAGAGACCACTCAGTCACTGGATATTTGTGCACAGTTGTGTTGATGCTCTAAACTTGGGTTTACTCTTTACTCACATTGGCAAGAAGACTTTCTCTCCATATATATTTGCCCAGATCTACAGTTTACGTGCCCAGTGTGGATTTGGTGAAGGACAGGACTGACGATTCTCCCAGAAATACCTTGATTGAGTGCACAGTTGAGATGTTTATCCTGTCTTGATACAATGTGGCAGAGTAAGGGCTCAGACAGATGGACAGACAGAGACACATTTCATTTCAAAGAGATAGGACAGAGACAGACAGAGATAATTATTTAATGAAGAATCTCATGCTGCATTCTTGTGCTGCTGTAAGGGAGATTGGGGTAAGCTGAGCCAAAGGGGTACGATAAGTCACCCTTTTTTCTAGGAAACCATACACTAAATTAATAATTTGACCAAATATTTAGGAAGAGGTCATCATTTCATGGAGTCTGTGAAGGAAGAAAGCACATGGAAAAAGTGGGAAGCAAGTTAGGTCCAAAATACAGATTTTCACCAAGTCAAATGAATTTATTGTGTTAGATGTTTCATGATGCTTGTATCTTAACCAAAGTGGATACTTTTAAGACTGTTCTATACATCATTTGGGTTTCTCTATAAGCTTCAATATGAGGTCCTAAACCTAGCATGAAAGTGCATCCTTGTAGCTGTGTGGGCTAATATAATCTAAATGTTTTCCTTGGGGTAAGTTGAGCCAATGGTTGCGCCAATGGGAAGTTGAGCAAATTAAAGTGTTTTCTTCTCAGGCTTAATGCAAGGCATTATCCCTGGGATATGAGGCAACAACATGACATTGCCTATGTTAAAAGTGTTTTTTAAAAAGTACAAAGTGTGTTTAGCTTAAAATTATTAAAATACAAAAAAGTGTTTACGCTTGTGTTGAATTGTGTTTGGGGAAATAAAGATAGACATGGTTTTAAAAAGCTATTGGTAATACTTCATTCAGTACAGAAATTTGTAGGCGGCTTATTTGATCCTGTACAGTGGCTCAATTTACCCCATACCCGGGGTAAGTTGTGCCAAGAGACCACTTTATTTGGACAAGCTATGTTTTCAAAACTGTAATGTTTTCATGAATTCCGATTATTGTCAGGGATACACACCATGCTGAAATATATTTGAAGTTTTGGAATGGCCTAAGTCGAAGTCCAGACCTAATCCCAATTGAGATGTTGTGGCAGGACTTGAAACGAGCAGTTCATGCTTGAAAACCCACAAATGTTGCTGAGTTAAAGCAGTTCTGCATGCAAGTGTGGGCCAAGTGAGAGATTGATTAACAACTACAGGAAGCATTTAGTTGCAGTCATTGCAGCTAAAGGTGGCACAACCAGTTATTGAGTGCAAGGGGGCAATTACTTTTTCACACAGGGGAATTGAGTGTTGCATAACTTTGTTAATTAAATAAGTATAAATTGTTTTGTTATTTGTAAACGCAGGTTCCCTTTATCTAATATTAGGTTTTGGTTGAAGATCTGATAACATGAGTTATAAAAAAATATGCAAAAGTAGAGAAAATCAGAAAGGGGGCAAATACTTTTTTCACGGCACTGTATGTAGATATCTTTGTCAGAAATAATGCTATATTTCCCTTGACGGAGTGATGTTGAATGTAAAAAATGGTTGAACTTACCCCACTCTCCCCTAAGTGGTACCACATGTGGGCCTGCCTCAGGGTTTATAGAGATCCCTAAATCTCATTGGAGGAAGATGACAGGTTAACCCTGGACAGAGGGTCTGAGAGGGAGCTGGGCCCCAGAAGGTACTGGAAGACGAGCTTAGCATCAGTAGAGTTTAGCGACCCCCTGGCCCTCTACATCAAATCAAATCAAAGTTTATTTGTCACAGTGAAATGCTTACTTATAGGCCCTTCACAACAATGCAGAGAGAAAAAAAAGTTAAATAATAGAAAAATAATAACGCGAGAAATAAATACACAATGAGTAATGATAACTTGGCTGTCCAAAACACCTGCTCTTTCCATGACATAGAATGAGCAGGTGAATCCAGGTGAAAGCTATGATCCCTTATTGATGTCACCTGTTATGTCCACTGCAATCAGTGTAGATGAAGGGGAGGAGACAGATTAAAGAAGGATTTGAGACAATTGAGACACGGATTGTGTATGTGTGCCATTCAAAGGGTGAATGGGCAAGACAAAAGATTTAAGTGTCTTTGAACGAGGTATGGTAGTAGGTGCCAGGTGCACCGGTTTGAGTGTGTCAAGAACTGCAACTCTGCTGGGTTTTTCACACTCAACAGTTTCCTGTGTGTGTCAAGAATGGTCCACCACCCAAAGACATCCAGCCAACTTGACACAACTATGGGAAGCATTGGAGTCAATATGGGCCAGCATCCCTGTGGAACGCTTTTGACACATTGTAGAGTCCATGCCCCGTCTAATTGAGGTGTTGATGGCAAACACGACTGTGTTGGAGTGTGTGGACCATGATAATTCCTTAGTGATGTGGACAACGAGGAACTTGAAGCTGTCTATCTGCACCACTACAGCCCCATTACTGTGGAAGGGGGCACTCTCGACCTTCCATTTCCTGTAGTCCACGATCAGCTCCTTTGTCTTGCTGACGTTGAGGGAGAGGTTGTTGTCCTGGCACCACACTGCCAGGTCCCTGACCTCCTCCCTGTAGACGTCTCATCGTCGTCAGTGATCAGGCCTACCACCGTCGTGTCGTCGGCAAGCTTAATGATGGTGTTGGAGTTCTGCGCGGCCATTCAGTCGTGGGTGAACAGGGACTACAGGAGGGGACTAAGCACGCACCCCTGAGGGGCCCCCGTGTTGTGGGTCAGCGTGGCGGATGTGTTGTTGCCTACCCTCACCACTTGGAAGCTGCCTGTCAGGAAGTCCAGGATCCAGTTGCTGAGAGAAGTGTTTACTCCCAATGTCTTTAGCTTAGTGATGAGCTTGGCAGGCACTATGGTGTTGAATGCTGAGCTGTAGTCAATGCACACTATTCTCATGTAGGTGTTGCTTTTGTCCAGGTGGGAAAGGGCAGTGTGGAGTGCAATAGAGATTACGTCATCTGTGGATTCTTTGGGGCAGTATGCGAATTGGAGTGGGTCCAGGGTGTCTGGGATAATGGTGTTGATGTGAGCCATGACCAGCCTTTCAAAGCTTTTCATGGCTACAGATGTGAGTGCTGCGGGGCGCTAATCATTTACACAGGTTATTTTGGCATTCTTGGGCACAGTGACTATGGTGGTCTGCTTGAATAATGTAGGTATTACAGACTGGGTCAGGGAGAGGTTGAAAATGTCAGTGAAGACACTTGCCAGCTGGTCAGTGCATGCTCTGAGTACGCATCCTGGTTATCCGTCTGGCCCTGCGGCCTTGTGAATGTTAACCTGTTTAAGGTCTTACTCACATCGGCTACGGAGATCGTGAACAGCTGGTGCACTCATGCATGATTCAGTGTTGCTAGCCTCGAGGTGAGCATATAAGGTATTTAGCTTGTCTGGTAGACTTGCATCACTGGACGGCTCGCGGCTGGGTTTCCCTTTGTAATCCCTAATAGTTTGCAAGCCCTGCCACATCGACAAGCGTCAGAGCCAGTGTAGTAGGATTCAGTCTTGGTCCTGTATTGACGCTTTGCCTGTTTGAAGGTTTCTTCGGAGGACATAGCGTGATTTCTTATAAGCGTCCGGATTAGTGTCCCGCTCCTTGAAAGTCGGCAGCTCTAGCCTTTAGCTAAGTGCGGATGTTTTCTGTAATCCATGGCTTCTGGCTGGGGTATGTACGTACGGTCACTGTGGGGACGACGTTATCGATGCACTTATTAATGACGATGGTGACTGATGTGGTAAACTCCTCAATGCCATCGGATGAATCCTTGAACATATTCCAGTCTGTGCTAGCAAAACAGTCCTGTAACTCTTCATCGGACCACTTCCGTATTGAGCGCATCACTGGTACTTCCTGTTTAAGTTTTTGCTTGTAAGCAGGAATCAGGAGGATAGAGTTATGGTCAGATTTGCCAAATGGAGGTCGAGGGAGAGCTTTGTATGCGTCTATGTGTGTGAAGTAAAGTTGATCTACAGTTTTCTCGCCTCTAGTTGCACAGGTGACATGCTGGTAGAAATGAGGTAAGGCGGATTTCAGTTTTCCTGCATTAAAGTCACCGGCCACCACGACCGGGAGACCGATGAGTCGGTGCACAATTGGCCCAGCGTCATCCGGTGACACATTGGTGCGGTTGGCTTCCGGGTTAAGCGAGCAGTGTGTCAAGAAGCAGTGTGGCTTGGCAGGGTCGTGTTTCGGAGGACGCATGGCTCTCGACCTTCTCCTCTCTCGAGTCTGTACGGGAGATGCAGCGATGGGACCAGACTGTAACTACTAATTGGATATCACAAAATTGGGGAGAAAAAGGGTAAAAAGTACAAACAATTAAAATAAATAAATACCGGCCACTAGGATAGCATTTTCTTGTTTACTTATGACACTATACAGCTCATTGAGTGTGGTCTTAGTGCTAGTGGTAAATAGACAGCTACGAAAAATATAGACGAAAACTCTCTTGGTAAATAGTATGGTCTACAGCTTATCATGAGGTATTCTAACTCAGGCGAGCAGAACCTTGAGACTTCCTTAATATTAGAGATTGCGCACCAGCTGTTTTTATCAAAGAGACACACACCCCCTCCCCTGAGCCTCCCTGACACCACCATTCTGTCCTGCTGATGTATAGAAAAACCAGCTAGATTTATATTTACCATGTCCTTGTTCAACCACGACTCTGAGAAACATAGGATATTACAGTTCTTTAGATCACGTTGATAGGATTGTCTCGAACGGAGCTCATGCAGTTTATTCTCTAGTGATTGCACGTTCGCCAATAGAACGGAGGGTACAGGCGGTTTATCCACTCTCCGATGTAGTCTCATCAGGTGTCCCGCATGCCGGCCTCTATAACGCAATCTCCTCCTTCTTCAAGTGTCAGGGATTTGGGCCTTGTCCGGGATAATCAATATGTATTTCGCCTCGTCCAAATCGAGGTTAGTGATAGCTGTTCTGATGTCCAGAAGCTCTTTTCGACCATAGGAAACGATGGCGGAAACATTATGTAAGAAAATTAATTACGATCATCACAAGAAAATACACAAAATAGCACAATTGGTCAGGAGCCCGCAAAACGGCCGCTATTCCTTCCAGTGGCATTCATGAGGCGCTAGGGGAGATAACCAGACATGGGGAGATAACCAGACATGGGGAGATGACCAGACATGGGGAGATGACCAGACATGGGGAGATGACCAGACATGGGGAGATGACCAGGCATGGGGAGATGACCAGGCATGGGGAGATAACAAGACAACAGGCAGAGAGACAGACAACAGGCAGAGAGACAGACACTTGAGAACTAGTGTGACACCTTAAGCTCTCTGTGGAATGAAGGTTTGGCACTCATTGACCTCTTACCAACAACAACAGAACGTTAAATAAGATATGCAATAAATCTATGGTATATCAAATGTCTGACTGGGCCTAGTATGAAACCTATAAACACATCACTTTGATGATTGTCTATAATAACAAATGTATTGTTTATGCAATGTTTGGCTTTTGTTATGTACTGTATCTGGAGTGATTATGAGAATAATGTCAGTGAGTGGGGACTGCTAGTGTCCAACACAGCTGGTGATAAGAGTATTAATTGCATTACATTGGTCTCAATTGCTTTCATGTGCTTCAAAGGAGAGGAAGCATGTGGTAAATGTCTCAGGATCACTTTAATTTCCCTGCTTTTGTTTCTCTCCTAAGAAAATTGATTTATTATTCATAGTATGTCCACCAGGGAGGGAGTCATTCAGAACATTGGAACAACTCTCCTTAGACTGCTGTGAGAAGAAAAACCAAGCTCAGCATATATACAGTGCCATGCAAAATTATTCATCCCACTTGGCGTTTTTCCTATTTTGTTGCATTACAACCTGTAATTTTTATTTGGATTTCATGTAATGGACATACACAAAATAGTCCAAATTGGTGAAGTGAAATTTAAAAAATAACTTGTTTAAAAAGATTATACAAAATAAATAACGGAAAAGTGGTGCGTGCATACAGTGGGGAGAACAAGTATTTGATACACTGCCGATTTTGCAGGTTTTCCTACTTACAAAGCATGTAGAGGTCTGTAATTTTTATCATAGGTACACTTCAACTGTGAGAGACGGAATCTAAAACAAAAATCCAGAAAATCACATTGTATGATTTTTAAGTAATTAATTTGCATTTTATTGCATGACATAAGTATTTGATCACCTACCAACCAGTAAGAATTCCGTCTCTCACAGACCTGTTAGTTTTTCTTTAAGAAGCCCTCCTGTTCTCCACTCATTACCTGTATTAACTGCACCTGTTTGAACTCGTTACCTGTATAAAAGACACCTGTCCACACACTCAATCAAACAGACTCCAACCTCTCCACAATGGCCAAGACCAGAGAGCTGTGTAAGGACATCAGGGATAAAATTGTAGACCTGCACAAGGCTGGGATGGGCTACAGGACAATAGGCAAGCAGCTTGGTGAGAATGCAACAACTGTTGGCGCAGTTATTAGAAAATGGAAGAAGATCAAGATGACGGTCAATCACCCTCGGTCTGGGGCTCCATGCAAGATCTCACCTTGTGGGGCATCAATGATCATGAGGAAGGTGAGGGATCAGCCCAGAACTACACGGCAGGACCTGGTCAATGACCTGAAGAGAGCTGGGACTACAGTCTCAAAGAAAACCATTAGTAACACACTACGCCGTCATGGATTAAAATCCTGCAGCACACGCAAGGTCCCCCTGCTCAAGCCAGCGCATGTCCAGGCCCGTCTGAAGTTTGCCAATGACCATCTGGATGATTCAGAGGAGGAATGGGAGAAGGTCATGTGGTCTGATGAGACAAAAATAGAGCTTTTTGGTCTAAACTCCACTCGCCGTGTTTGGAGGAAGAAGAAGAATGAGTACAACCCCAAGAACACCACCCAACCGTGAAGCATGGTGGTGGAAACATCATTCTTTTGGGATGCTTTTCTGCAAAGGGGACAGGACGACTGCACCGTATTGAGGGGAGGATGGATGGAGGGAGCTGAAAGTCCGTATTGCCCAGCGACAGCCCCGAAACCTGAAGGATCTGGAGAAGGTCTGTATGGAGGAGTGGGCCAAAATCCCTGCTGCAGTGTGTGCAAACCTGGTCAAGACCTACAGGAAACATATGATCTCTGTAATTGCAAATGAAGGTTTCTGTACCAAATATTAAGTTCTGCTTTTCTGATGTATCAAATACTTATGTCATGCAAATAAAATGCAAATTAATTACTTAAAAATCATACAATGTGATTTTCTGGATTTTTTTCTGGATTCCGTCTCTCACAGTTGAAGTGTACCTAGGATAAAAATTACAGACCTCTGCATGCTTTGTAAGTAGGAAAACCTGCAAAATCGGCAGTGTATCAAATACTTGTTCTCCCCACTGTATGTATTCACCCCTTTTGCTATGAAGCCCCTAAATAAGATCTGGTGCAACCAATTACCTTCAGAAGTCACATAATTAGTTAAATAAAGTCCACCTGTGTGCAATCTAAGTGTCACATGATCTGTCACATGATCTAATTATTTATTTCAGCTTTTATTTCTTTCATCACATTCCCAGTGGGTCAGAAGTTTACATACACTCAATTAGTATTTGGTAGCATTGCCTTTAAATTGTTTAACTTGGGTCAAACGTTTTGGGTAGCCTTCCACAAGCTTCCTACAATAAGTTGGGTGAATTTTGGCCCATTCCTCCTGACAGAGCTGGTGTAACTGAGTCAGGTTTGTAGGCCTCCAGTTCTGCCCACAAACTTTCTATAGGATTGAGGTCAGGGCTTTGTGAAGGCCACTCCAATATCTTGACTTTGTTGTCCTTAAGCCATTTTGCCACAACTTTGGAAGTATGCTTGACCCATTTGCGACCAAGCTTTAACTTCCTGACTGATGTCTTGAGATGTTGCTTCAATATATCCACATAATTTTCCTTCCTCATGATGCCATCTATTTTGTGAAGTGCACCAGTCCCTCCTGCAGCAAAGCACCCCCACAGCATGATGCTGCCACCCCCGTGCTTCACGGTTGGGATGGTGTTCTTCGGCTTGCAAGTACCCCCTTTTTCCTCCAAACATAACGATGGTCATTATGGCCAAACAGTTCTATTTTGGTTTCATCAGACCAGAGGACATTTCTCCAAAAAGTACGATCTTTGTCCCCATGTGCAGTTGCAAACAGTAGTCTGACTTTTTTATGGCGGTTTTGGAGCAGTGACTTCTTCCTTGCTGAGCGGCCTTTCAGGTTATGTCGATATAGGACTCGTTTTACTGTGGATATAGATACTTTTGTACATGTTTCCTCCAGCATCTTCACAAGGTCCTTTGCTGTTGTTCTGGGATTGATTTGCACTTTTTGCACCAAAGTACGTTCATTTCTAGGAGACAGAACGTGTATCCTTACATCCACAGGTACTGTACACCTCCAATTGACTCAAATTATGTCAATTAGCCTATTAGAAGCTTCTAAAGTCATGACATCATTTTCTGGAATTTTCCAAGCTGTTTAAAGGCACAGTTAACTTAGTGTATGTAAACTTCTGACCCACTGGAATTGTGAGACAGTGAATTATAAGTGAAATAATCTGTCTGTAAACAATTGTTGGAAAAATTGTGTCATGCACAAAGTAGATGTCCTAACCGACTTGCCAAAACTATAGTTTGTTAACAAGACATTTGTGCAGGGGTTGAAAAATGAGTTTTAATGACTACAACCTAAGTGTATGTAAACTTCCGACTTCAACTGTACACCTGTTCTGAAAGGCCCCAGAGTCTGCAACACCACTCAGCAAGGCACCATGAAGACCAAGGTACAGATCAGGGTTGGGTTATAAAAAATTATCAGAAACTTTTAACATCCCACGGAGCACCATTAAATCCATTATAAAAAAATGGAAAGAATATGTCACCACAACAAACCTACCAAGAGAGGGCCGCCCACCAAAACTCACAGACCAGGCAAGGAGGGCATTAATCAGAGAGGCAACAACGAGACCAAAGATATCCCTGAAGGAGCTGCAAAGCTCCACAGCGGAGATTGGAGTATCTGTCCATAGGACCACTTTAAGCCGTACACAGAGCTGGGCTTTACGGAAGAGTGGCCAGAAAAAAGCCATTGCATAAAGAAAAAAATAAGCAAACACGTTTGGTGTTCGCCAAAAGCCATGTGGGAGACTCCCCAAACATATGGAAGAAGGTACTCTGGTCAGATGAGACTAAAATTGAGCTTTTTGGCGCTATGTCTGGCGCAAACCCAACACCTCTCATCACCCCGAGAACACCATCCCCACAGTGAAGCATGGTGGTGGCAGCATCATGCTGTGGGGATGTTTTTCATTGGCAGGGACTGGGAAACTGGTCAGAATTGAAGGTTTGATGGATGGCGCTAAATACAGGGAAATTCTTGAGGGAAACCTGTTTCAGTCTTCCAGAGATTTGAGACTGGGACGGAGGTTCACCTTCCAGCCGGTCAATGACCCTAAGCATACTGCTAAAGCAACACTCAAGTGGTTTAAGGGGAAACATTGAAATGTCTTGGAATGGCCTAGTCAAAGCCCAGACCTCAATCCAATTGAGAATCTGTGGTATGACTTAAAGATTGCTGTACACCAGGGGAACCCATCCAACTTGAAGGAGCTGGAGCAGTTTTGCCTTGAAGAATGGGTAAAAACCCCAGAGGCTAGATGTGCCAAGCTTATAGAGACATACCCCAAGAGACTTGTAGCTGAAATTGCTGCAAAAGGTGGCTCTATAAAGGGGGGTGAATAGTTATGCACGCTTCTGCATGTTCTGTTTTTTTGTCTTATTTCTTTTTTGTTTCACACAGAAAAATTTACATGTTGTGTAAATCAAATGATACAAACCCTCCAAAAATCAATTTTAATTCCAGGTTGTAAGGCAACAAAATAGGAAAAATGCCAAGGGGGGTGAATACTTTCGCAAGCCACTGTATTTATGAATCATAATGTTCATGGATATAAAGTTAAATCCTGACCATATACTGTATCACTATGGGTCATATAGAGTTGCTTTCTCAGAATGTCTCTGTTTGAATGTGAAAGCTGCTCAGCCTCCAGACTGGCCCTCTCACATTCAACCCCACGTTGTGACATCATTCCAGACTGTGATTGCCTCCTGTAGCTGAGGGACAGGAACCATGTCCAGTTCATGCATGTCAGGAATACTTTAGTCAACCACTCCTACACCTCTCCATTTAAAACCAGTGTAATCAGTTCATTTCACCCCTTCTCTTCAACTCTATCTCTCTTGTCAGATCTTTGGGGAGACGGAGCCGGTGCGGATGACGTCGGAGGGCTCAGACTGTCGATGTAAGTGCATCATGAGGCCACTGAGCAAGGATGCGTGCCAGCATCTGAGGAGCGGCAGAGCACGCGTGGAGGACTTCTACACGGTGGAGACTGTCAGCTCTGGATCGGACTGCAAGTGTTCCTGCACAGCCCCTCCCTCCTCCCTCAACCCGTGCGAGAACGAGTGGAAGATGGAGAAGCTGAAGAAACAGGCCCCAGAGCTGCTCAAGGTGAATGGAGGTGCAGCAGTAACAGACACTAACTGTAACTTGGTGGCACAATAACCTTTTAACTGTAAATGTTGGTAGTAAGATCTGGTAATTGACTGTGTAAAGACAGTGACAGAGACCCTGATTACATGTGTGTGGTTTGGTCCTAAAGATACAGTATACGTAACCATGGGAGAAGCAGAAACAGGATATCCCTATAATTTTCAAATGAAAGCTTCAAAGTATCCCAGGTTGTTACACAGACAGTTCACTATGACCTCACTGGATTGTCTATCTGATATCCATCTGTTAATAACATCTCAGCACCTCTGAGGATGTACATATCTGAAGCACACATTCATTTTTCACTGGCAGTGAGAGGAGAGGAGGCACGCTATGCACCATATGAACAGAACAACGAGAACCAGATGTATGATCTGACTGGGTTTAACCTTAAATTATAAAGTATGCATTTTTTAAGGTCCTTACTGCTGAATAGTGTCTGTTCCAGGTGCATCGGAGTCAAAATAAGAATACTGGAAGAGATGGAGACCCGCACACTGTCTAAAAAAAAAGATACATCCAAAACTGAGGCTTGAATGCAAAATAAAGATGTTTATTAGAACATCATTGTGCCCAACAAATTATAAAGGAAAGGTGAAAACAAAACACAAACGTTTCGGCCCCAGGCCATCCTCAGTGGATTTAGACTTAGCCATAGATTAAGCCTGGTTGTTGTTTCGTGTTAATACTCTCCTCTGTCCTGTGTGTGTGGGTGTACAGCTCCATTCCATGGTGGACCTACTGGAGGGCACGCTGTACAGTCTGGACCTCATGAAGGTCCACTCCTACATCAATAAGGTGGTCTCCCAGATGAACACACTAGAGGAGGTAAGCACAGAAAACCAACGTTCTAGTATAGTGGAACAAGTGCCACAATAACAAGGACATAAAACAAAAACCAGGGTACACTAGGTTTGCATGCCTTCCTATATACTGTATTTGAGTGTATTTGGGATCTTTCCAAGGGTTCTAAGCTGTTAAAGCTGTCTACGGTCCTTTATGGAGACAGAGAGCTGATTAAATGGTTTGTGATTGGATACTAGTAATCCCCCCCAAACTGCATGGTTACAGTATCCACAGCGATTTCTTTAACCCCACAGTTATTCACTTCTCTAACAGGGAAATATGTCCTAGAATGGGGAGAGAGATTTGTGTGACTGGTTCCGCCAGAGTACCAGTCACACAAAGTAACGTTTTTATAATCTATTTACGAAAGGGTTCCTTTTTGGTTAGAGTTACTTGCACATGGGTCGTACAATGGACTGGTCTGATTCTTAGAACACATCTGATTCTCCAGACAATCAAGACCAACCTGACTCGGGACAATGAGTTTGTAAGGGACAGCATGATCACTCTGACAAACCAGTTTAAGAGGTATGAGAACTACTCCAACATCATGATGAGCATCAAGAAGGAGATCTCCAGCCTGGGGCTGCAGCTACTGCAGAAAGACCAAACAGAGACCAAAGCTCAGGTAAGTGTGTCTCAAACACACACACACACACACACATACCTACACACGTGCACACGCACACACGCATAGGTCTACACAAAAGCTTGCTCACAAATTACACATCAAACACACACACAAATCAACGTTCACATGCCCACAGACGCATCGTAAATCACAGGCTTGAATGTCAATGTTTACAGGACAACAATGATGAGAAAACCAAGGAGGCCGTAAAAAAAACGAACAAAAAGCCCCCTGCATCCAAGCCCCCTCCCAAGCCGCCCAAGGAAAAGGTTGTAAAACCCAAGAAAGAGAGCACCAAACCTGGGAAGCCCATCAAGCCTGACCCCACAGCCAAGGCCAAGGTGGTAGGGCACCAGCCGGGGGTAGTAAGGGGCATCACATACTACAAAGCAGCCAAGGTGGATGGGGACGAGCATAGCGCAGGCAGTAAAGGTGAGAGAAAAGGGGCCGATACAGGGGGAGAGTTTGACCACTCTCTCTCCCAGCCCAGTGTGTGCATGTGTATGGAGCCCCCTCACCCCTAAAGACAACATTGGGATGTGACTTCAGCTGAGTTAGCAGCACTCAGCTAGCCTGCATGAGATCATCTATATGCTGTTCTAATTTGCTCAGACCCTATTGTGATTGTTATAAACTAAACCAATTAAAATATAAGTTATACTCTTGGATTTGATCTTCATTACATAATGCGTTGCACCAGACTGTTATTTCAGAATCCCAACAGAGACAGATATTGTACATCTCTATTGTATATTATTTTTCTGTATAGAGCAAGCCATTTAGATTTGAATGAAAGATGATGTTCTAACACAAAATTGGTTCTGTGAAAGTTCCCAGGACGTTGGTTAGGTTGTGGCTAGCCTCTGCCGAGTCCCCAACGACCGGATGTTCTGGTTTTCAGGGGAAATGGAAAGAGAGCCTGTGACACGACTTCCGCTTTTGGACGTTAACAAGGCGACACGCCATCTTAAAACCTTTTACTGCAGTGGGTTAAATCAGGGTCACACAGAGTGTTTCTTGATAGTCTTAAACAAATCTACTTTGAAACAAAAGTATACACCTCACACACATGGTTATGGGCTTAAAAAAAGAAGGCGCCTGTACCATGTCAGATATACAGTTGAAATGTATTCAATTTTGAGTTTGCATCCCAATATTACACATTCTATACATCACGGAAGACTGAAATATAACAAAACCGTTTGACATAGAAACACCGGATTTTGGCAGTTTTTTTTAAATAATGTTTATTAATGATAAAATGATTAAATACAGTTGAAGTCAGAAGTTTACATACACCTTAGCCAAATACATTTAAACTCAGTTTTTCACAATACCTGACATTTAATCCTAGTAAAAATTAACTTGGGTCAAATGTTTCGGGGAGCCTTCCACAAGCTTCCCACAATAAGTTGGATGAATTTTGGCCCATTCCTCCTGACAGAGCTGGTGTAACTGAGTCAGGTTTGTAGGCCTCCTTGCTCGCACACGCTTTTTCAGTTCTGCCCACACATTTTCTATAGGATTGAGGTCAGGGCTTTGTGAAGGCCACTCCAATACCTTGACTTTGTTGTCCTTAAGCCATTTTGCCACAACTTTGGAAGTATGATTGGGATCATTGTCCATTTGGAAGACCCATTTGTGACCAAGCTTTAACTTCCTGACTGATGTCTTGAGATGTTGCTTCAATATATCCATATAATTTTCCTTCCTCATGATGCCATCTATTTTGTGAAGTGCACCAGTCCCTCCTGCAGCAATGCACCCCCACAGCATGATGCTGCCACCCCCGTGCTTCACGGTTGGGATGGTGTTCTTCGGCTTGCAAGCCCCCCCTTTTTCCTCCAAACATAACGATGGTCATTATGGCCAAACAGTTCTATTTTTGTTTCATCAGACCCGAGGACATTTCTCCAAAAAGTACGATCTTTGTCCCCATGTGCAGTTGTAAACCGTAGTCTGGCTTTTTTATGGCGGTTTTGGAGCAGTGGCTTCTTCTTTGCTGAGCAGCCTTTCAGGTTATGTCGATATAGGACTCGTTTTACTGTGGATATAGATACTTTTGTACCTGTTTCCTCCAGCATCTTCACAAGGTCCTTTGCTGTTATTCTGGGATTGATTTGCACTTTTCGCAACAAGGTACGTTCATCTCTAGGAGACAGAACGCATCTCCTTCCTGAGCGGTATGATGGCTGCGTGGTCCCATGGTGTTTATACTTGCGTACTATTGTTTGTACATATGAATGTGGTACTTTCAGGTGTTTGGAAATTGCTCCCAAGGATGAACCAGACTTGTGGAGGTCTACAATTTTTTCCTGAGGTCTTGGCTGATTTCTTTTGATTTTCCCATGATGTCAAGCAAAGAGGCACTGAGTTTGAAGGTAGGCCTTGAAATACATCCACAGGTACACCTCCAATTGACTCAAATTATGTCAATTAGCCTATCGGAAGCTTCTAAAGCCATGACATCATTTTCTGGAATTTTCCAAGATGTTTAAAGATGTTTACTGTGGATATAGATACTTTTGTACCTGTTTCCTCCAGCATCTTCACAAGGTCCTTTGCTGTTATTCTGGGATTGATTTGCACTTTTCGCAACAAGGTACGTTCATCTCTAGGAGACAGAACGCATATTTTATATATGAATGCTTCCGCTCAGTGTTTGAGATCAATTGACACTCTTTATCATGGTACTTTGAGATTTATTTTAAACTGCAAAACCCTTACGCACCACTGTACTTTGTATACCAGGGTTGGCTGGCCTTCTCTAGTCACTCGTAGGCTCAGTCACTGGTATACTTTTATTTACAAAGCCATTTTGGGTTTACTACCTTTTTATTTGGGCATTTTTATTGTTCAGAAATGTGGTGGGTACTCTCTTCGTTCACTGGACTTTATCCTGCTAACTGTTCCAAATGTCCGAACTGAATTTGGTAAAAGGTCTTTTATGTACTCTGCGCCATCGTCTTGGAACACCTTACAAAATAATTTTAAACTGGAAGAACTTGTCCCGATTGGTGTTTTTAAATCTCTGATGAAGGATTTTGAGGCTGATTCCCTGACCTGTCAATGTTTTTAATTTGCTATTTTTGATATTGTTATACTCTTGTGAATTCATGAATGGTTTTTACTAGATTACTTGTAGTTTTTCATGTTGTCTGTCTGTAATTTTTTGTAATGACTTGGTGCTGCCTATCTTGGCCAGAACGCTCTTGAAAAAGAGATTTTAAATCTCAATGAGCCCTTCCTGGTTAAATAAAGGTTAAATAAAAAATAAATAAAAAAATTAAAGGCACAGTCAACTTAGTGTATGTAAACTTCTGACCCACTGGAATTGTGATACAGTGAATTATAAGTGAAATAATCTGTCTGTAAACAATTGTTGGAAAAATTACTTGTGTCATGCACAAAGTAGATTTCCTAACCGACTTGCCAAAACTATAGTTTGTTAACAAGAAATGTGTGGAGTGGTTGAAAAACTAGTTTTAATGACTCCAACCTAAGTGTATGTAAACTTCCGACTTCAACTGTATATTAAAAACATTCCACCTATGAGGCCACTAGGTCATTTGACTGCAGGAAAGGGCTACCTCCACCTCCACATTTACTGGATTGGTTGAACAGTGCAGAAGAGAATCTCCGCCAACAGTTGTTTTCTTCTTGTCAAGACCAATATGTAGGGGATCTAGTTTCAGATGTTTATTTTATGCCTGCTACGTTAGGTTAGATTGCGGCAAATGTTCTCATAACACAAAAACTGTCCAGTCATGCTGATGATTATACAATGTTTGTATAAAACATTCACCTAATGTTGCAAGAAAGTTCAGAGAACACATTTTGTCTGTTCTTTAAAGGTTCCCAGAATGTTTCATTATAGGTTGTGGGAACAATCTGGTGGGAACATTGTGTAGACATCACAAAATATATGTTCCCAAAACACAAAAACTGTCCAGTTGTGCAGATGATTCTATAATGTTTATTTTAGGGTGAAAAAAACATTCACCAGATGTCGCAAGAACGTTCCTAGAACACATTGATTCTGTTCTTTAAAGGTTCCAATAATGTTTCATTAGGTTGTGGGAACATTGTGGAGATATGACAAGAGATAGGTTCCCAAAACACTAAAACTATCCAGTTGTGTTGACATTCAGATAATGTTTGTATCAGGGTGACCAAAACATTCCTTTGATGTTGCAAGAATGGGGATCAGAACAGCCTTTCTGAGTTCTTTAAAGGTTCCCATAACATTTAATTAGGGTGTGGAAACAGTGTGGATACATTACAAGAGATAGGTTGCCAAAACACAAAATATGCTCAGTTGTGATGACATTCATACAATGTTTAAGTTAGGTTGCACAGGACATTCCCTTAATGTTGCAAGCATATTCTTGTGATATTCACAAAGGTTGCATAGAACATTCCCACAATGTTGCACAATGTTCCACAATTTCCAAATAAGTTTGTTTTTATGACATTCATAGCATATTTGTTTTAGGTTTAACATAACATCCCATTGATGTTCACACAATATACTGCCTTTAAAAAGCAACAAATCCCTTTGAAAATAGCCTATGTGGCATCGATTAAAGTCTGAAACAGTTATTCTAGTGTCAAAATTGACCACCAAGTGTAAAAAGGATCATTTTGGTCATAAAGTCTGATGTGTAACATCTGTGTGTCACAACGGGGTAAATTAATGTTGGGTTTTGATTTGACAATGTCAATTTGCCCACTAACATAGGGTGAACAGCTGCGGTGATTGCTCTCTATACAATAGCATAGACAGTGAGATAGACCTGCCCAGCAGCTCCGACTTTGTTTACATAAGACAACACGTCTTATGTAAACACTGTTCAACCAATCCAGTAAACCTCCAAGACAAGGTCAAATGTATATTGCGTGAACATCAATGGAATATTATGTTAAACCTAAAACAAATATGCTATGAACGTCATAAAAACAGACTTATTTGGAAATTGTGGAACACTGTACAACATTGTGGGAATGTTCTGTGCAACCTATGTGAATATCACAAGATTATTCTTGCAACAACCCAAACAACTCCCATAACTTAATAAAATGTTCTGGGAACCTTTGAAGAACTTAGACCAGGTGTTCTGTCAACATTCTTACAACATTATAGGAATGTCTTGTGCAACCTAACGTAAACATTGAATGAATTTCATCACAATTTTGTGTTTTGGGAACCTATCTCTTGTAATGTACCCACACTATTCCCACAACCTAATTAAATGTTCTGGGAACCTATAAAGAACTCAGAAAGGCTGTTCTGTTAACATTCTTGCAACATCAAAGGAATGTTTTGTGCAATGTCCTGATACAAACATTATCTGAATGTCAGCATAACTGGACCGTTTTAGTGTTTTTTGGAACCTATCTCTTGTTATATGCCCACAATGTTCTTACAACCTAAAGAAACATTGGACAGTTTTTGTGTTATGAGAACATTTGCTGCGACCTAACGAATGTTCTGGGAACTTTCACAGAACCAATTGTGGTTTGCTGGATAACTCTAGTTGAATGGATAGGTATGCTAGGTTTGCTCAGGGCTCAGACGCACATATGCTGTTAGATCATGTGTTCTGCCGTGCCTAGCCGTTTAGCCATACTTTGGTGAGTACAGCCACACTTGTCAACCCAGTGAAGCGAATCAGCTTACTTTCCATAATCTCTCACAAAGAACAGAAGGGCCTTTTTTTCAAAGGTAAATTGCATCTATTAGATAAAGGACAATGTGGCTTTTGAAGTAACAAGTTACGCTGCTTTTCTTTCACCACATACAGTACTTGTGATTTTTGACTCTAGAGACCCACAGCACATTCACCTATCTATGCCTACCTCCTAACTCCTAACGTTTTCCCTGACTCCCTATCTTGTTGTTAAGCCTTTAACAGATACATGTGGTCAGGTAGTGTGCACGGCTGGCACCCTGAGGCTCAGAGTGCAAGTGTCATGCAGATGCGCTGCGTATGTAGCAGGGAGAGGCGTTTTATATCACACATGTCTAGCAGCACAGGAAGTGAGAGTAGGCTAGGCTAGGATAGGATTAACTTTAATGTCCCAAGGGGAAAATTGTCTTAGACACAACAGTACTGCTGTATACAAAATAGACACTGTACATTACACACTCAACATAACACATTGCCCTTATCATCATATACTTCTTATATAGCCACATACATAATACTTTGCATATTCCCTTATTCTGTCAGTGGCATACTAACACAGCTCAGCTTTACTTATTGCTGTTTAGGTATTTGATGGACATGGGAATGAAGGAGTGCTTATATCTGCTCAGCTTACACATGAGGACTCTATAGCGTCTGCCTGAGGGGAAGAGCTGATATTCAGAGTATACTACATGGGAGGGATCTGAAATAATTTTCTGCGCTTGTCTGATAACGGTTTGTTCAAAAATAGTCTGCAGGGAGGGATGTTGTCTCACACCCATGACCTTCATGGCAGTTTGTATCAGGCGGGCAATTTGGGATTTCAGTTGGACTGATAAATTACCAGTAATATGAGTAACAGAGGGGAGCAGCCTCAGCCAGGCCCACTTCTCCTGGCACTGTCCTCTGTTCTGCAATTCTCTCTCTATGGCCAAGGATAAGAAAATGTCATGTGAGGGCTGTGGAATTCTGAATCCAAACAGACAGAGGCAGAGACAGCGGGACAGACTTGGTTACAGAGGAGGGGACAGAGAAAGTGAGAGGAAGCTGGCATGCTCTGTGTGCTGCATAACTAATGCATTCCCCTTTGATGTGGCCCCGGGAAATCTGTGGTACTGTACAGTGTTTGTCTCTCTGACAGAGGTCTCAAAAGCAGCTCATACAGGGCCTGTGGCTCTGAGGCTCTATTTGACTAATTTAGCCAGCTAATTCTAATGAAAGCTAGTGAAGACAAGGCCCCTCCAGAGTTTGAGTTTGAGTAACTAAATTCTATGGCCTGCTTTCCAACACTTCATCCCTTTATCCTCAGACAACGCTGCCAAGACTCACACCGTCCAACATGTCAAAGAGACACACTCGGAGGACGGAGGCGCTGAAATCGTCCTGGAAACCATAGAGGGAACCACAGCTGAGTCGACAACTACCACAGAAACTGCTGTCACTACCACGACAACAATGGCAGCAACAACAACAACAGCCAGTACCACAATGCCATCTACTACCACTACCACCACCACCAGTGCAGCAGGAGTAGAGAGGCTAGACAGACCAGCTCCCACCATCATGCTCTTCCTGGACAACTCAGACAACAACAGCCGGCCAATCTTACACAGAGCAGGTAGCCTGACCTACACGAAAGCCTACTGTACACTACACTACACCCTATATCAACTGAATGTGCTCATTTACAGCAATACTGACAGTCAGTGCTATGACTCTGTCCAGTTCAGTAACGGATAAGCATGTAACGTTTAGCTGCCAGAATATGTGTGACTGTGAAATTGGATGATTGGAGACTCATGCAGGCCATTCTTTATCCAGTTTTTCTGGTAGTTTTTGTGTTGATTGTTTTGTGCTGTACTTGGCAGGGAAGATCCTGGACTGTGAGGGGACCTTGGCCTCTATCGAGCTCCCAGAGAAGCAGCACAGCTACGGGCGGAATGAGGGAGCCTGGATGAAGGATCCTCTGGCAAAGGACTCCAAGATCTACGTCACTAACTATTACTATGGCAACAACCTGGTGGAGTTCCGAAACCTGGACAACTTCAAGCAAGGTGGGCATGGCATAGAGAGATACATATATTATAGACCAGGGTTCCCCAACTGGCGGCCTGCGTATTTATTTGAATTGTTGGACCAAGAATATATAATATTTGACTAAAACATAATATTTTCAAACCTTGCTTACATTTGTATATGATCACATACATCTCTCTATTTTGCGTGGGAATACTTTGGAACAGATATCCAAAATTAAAATCACTTGGAGCGATTTGCTGGTGTTTGGAAATCTGTTCCAAAGTATTCCCATGCAAAAATCACATTTACATTACATTTTAGTCATTTAGCAGACGCTCTTATCCAGAGCGACTTACATGAACAATTAGGGTTAAGTGTCTTGCTCAAGGGCACATCGACAGATTTTTCACCTAGTCAGCGCGGGGATTAGTTACTGGCACAACGCTCTTAACCACTAAGCTACCTGCCGCCCAAACAGTTCTGTAAAAAACCCAATGATAAAGCCTTGCGGACCTATTTTTTTATTTGTTTTGCACTGTTGACGGTAGGTGCGCTTGATTCAGCAGCCCTAGCGCCGGGAAGGCAAAGTGTTCTCATTTTTAACCATTTCATGTGTCTGAAGGTAGAACTACGCCTACCCGGCAGGCCCAGAGAGCAAATCAAGTGCACCTATAGGCCTACCGCTGGCCAATCAGATAGCTCAGATCACTGTGTCTGCACAGTTTCCTCGCGCCATAGACTGTAAAAAGAAACCTCGAATGCACAGCAAAGTTGATAATGTGAGATTTAAAAACTTTTAAAACCATGACTAGAGAGAGACTCAACGAATACAGCAAAGAGCTGCTGTTTTTATGAGTAAGTTCATGTTTAAGTTGTTATTCAGCACCGTCAAAACCTTGTTGAACATTTTATAAGCCATAAAAAGCGCGTTTCGATAAGCTTGAGTTGTTATTATTTGCGGCGTGTGTCTTTTTTAATATTGATGAAAATTTAACTTTCTCTGGTCATAGGAGTAACAACATGAATTGGTGCATGAGGCAGAAGTAATGCAGTGCGACTTAAAGGCGCTGCATGGTCAATCCGACATCTGCATTGGCCGTGCAGCATTTATGGTGATACGGCCTCTACAGAAGTCAGGACATTCATACTTCCTGCGCTTTGGGAGGCGCACAGCGATGCGGTACGGAGCTCAATTTGGCCTCTGCATGCCTCCGAAGGCTCCGCAATTGCGTTACACCCTCCATACGGAGCCTCCGCCCACATTTCGGATCAAGCATCAATTGGCTTTTAAGTTTCGCCATCAGCTGGAAGACTGTGTCCCCTTTTCTCAGCGGAGGGAGGGAGAGAGGAGGGACGGTGAGTCGGGTGAGAGGCAGCCTCACCGCTGCTCCCTCCCTCCCCTCAGACTGACCATCAGATGCAGGCCATCAGTCCAGTAAAACAATAAGCAAATGATTATGCTCAGTCAGCTGTGCCTCACAAGTAATACAACAAATTATATATTACCAGTGTGATCATATACCTAACATTTTGAAATATAATTTCAAAATGGTCTGAGAAGAACAACATTGGCAGGGCAATTCAAGCGTAGCCAATATGCAGTGATAATGTATTGGGCCTATAGCCTACTGCACAAACTTAATTGCTACAGAACTGTTTTTTATTGGTTAATGTTGCATAGGCTTATGTTTTTTAAGTCAAGAAAAGGTTGGTGACCACTGATCTACAGTGACCCATGAAATATAGTGAGTATACACTATAGTAGCTTGAGACTCAAACAGGCAGGTTTTTCACACATAAAGTTCCTAAAACAGCTGGGTGGAAAGAATCCACCCCTTCTTGCACTAGTACTTGGAGAGAGAAATAGGATTACTCCTCTTAAATGACTGTGTAAAATTATCTTTCTCACAGGACTAGCCTGGTTGATTTAGAAGTGTTTGGACAATGTTTCTTTAAACTCACTTACATCTTGCAAAGTGTATAGAGATTTTGCTCTGATATCCGGTAGGGTGGTGAGTTCACAGCAGTGTGCGGATGACTAGGTATCTCTGTGAGTGGCTGTGATCCCTGCCTAGGCTGACATGTGCTCTGGCCTCCCCTTTGAACTGGCCATAGCTGAGAGGGATTAGAGGCATGGGCTGGCCTCGGGGGGGAAAAGTGCTGTGCTACGGGGTTGTTTTTGTCCTTCGCTGCAGCTTCATTCATTATCTAAATCACACTTCCTGAGGTAGAAATATAAGAGCGCAGATGTGATCAGATATGAGTGTAACCCTAATAACAATACATATGTTTGGACAGCAGGGAGTGGGACAGTAAGATAAAGGAACCAGTCTCTCATGTGACACAATTGTATAAACTTTTATGGAACTATTAAAACGTTTGCGTGTGTAACACCTGTGAAACCCAGAATGACTTGATTTATACTTAATTTTACATGATGTTAGCATAATGTCTGGGGGGCAACATGGTATGCAGTTAGCGCTCACTAAACATTTCTATATTTGGTCCTGTTAGGTCGTTGGAGCAACCTCTTCAAACTGCCTTACAACTGGATCGGCACGGGTCATGTGGTGTACAATGGAGCGTTTTACTACAACAGAGCTTTCACCAAAAACATCATTAAGTACGACCTAAGGATGCGTTACGTGGCCGCCTGGACCCTCCTGCATGACGTGGTTTACGAGGACACCACCCCCTGGAAGTGGAGAGGCCACTCGGACATTGACTTTGCCGTGGATGAGAGTGGGCTGTGGGTGATCTACCCTGCCACGGACTATGACTACTCTCAGCAGGAGGTGATTGTCATCAGTAAGCTGGACCCTGGGGATCTGTCCATGAAGAAGGAGACCACCTGGAGGACGGGCCTGAAGAGGAAGACTTACGGGAACTGCTTCATCATCTGTGGGGTGCTGTACGCTGTGGACGTCTATAACCAGAAGGAAGGGGAGGTGAACTATGCCTACGACACCCACACCAACTCAGAGGCTATCCCTCATCTGCCCTTTACCAACGAATATGCCTACACCACCCAGATCGACTACAATCCCAAGGAGAAGGTCCTGTACGCCTGGGACAATGGACACCAGGTCACATATAACATACATTTTGTTGACCAATGAGCACAGGTGTTTTGCGCTCAGGTAAAGTATAGGCCATCAGGATCATGACAAGGTCACCATCCCCTTAGAGATAAGAGAGATGCTCAGTAATAGATGCGGTAAAGAGGTCAAAGGAACGTAGACCATGGGGGATAAAAGAAGGACGCCGGATTGGCGCACATTCAACAAATCTGATCTAACGAAGTGGATATTCGTCAAATCCATTATGATTGATGTATTGTAACAGGCCCACAATGTGGTTACTAATGTCCGATTTGTATATTTTGGGCTGTTTTTGCTGCATAACATTTAGAAATAGTCCCTGTTCAGGTTTAGAAGAAGTGACTGCTAAATGCTAACTCCCTTTCATATAAGCTGGTAGCATAGCTAGCATAGAGAAATCGTTGGTGGTAGTCAATGTCGTTTTTAACTGTAATGCAGTTGATTGGTCATGATAACATGAACATGTATTGGGCTTGACATCCATACAAGCATTATACTCAGATTTTTACCTCAACATAGTGTGAAATACACATATAAACAATAACCTAAATGTAGGGTAATTTTGCTGGGGGGCAGTGAGGAGATTCGGGATCTTTCCCCCATGCGTTTCCATGGCATTTTGTTTTGGTCGAGTTCCATTGACCTCTTTACCGGATCTATGGACAGTCCAGTAGCGCCCATATTGGATTCAACAGCCAGCATTCCTCTTTCAATGCATACTAACCAATACACTTGACAGCATACCATGCGTCCCATACACAACAAGGTTCCAGGTCAATGTGGACTCTATATTGGGATGCTATTGTAAATCACGAACTGCTCATTTATTCCACCTATTAGATTTTTAGGGCCCATCAAACTCCATCCTATCACCTAGCACTATGATCATCTGTAATTGTCATTTCAGGCCTATTGATGATGTTCGTTTTTTTACTTGTATAAATGTTGCTGGGTACTGTAGTGTTAACTGTTGAAATGGTTTATTTTAGTGAGGATGAGGGATGCTTTGACTATACACTACCGTTCAAAAGTTTGGGGTCACTTAGAAATGTCCTTGTTTTTGAAAGAAAAGCAATTTTTTTGTCCATTAAAATAACATCAAATTGATCAGAAATATAATGTAGACATTGTTAATGTTGTAAATGGCTATTGTAGCTGGAAACAGCAGATTTTTTATGGAATATCTACATAGGCGTACAGAGGCCCATTATCAGCAACCATCAGTCCTGTGTTCCAATGGCACGTTGTGTTTGCTAATCCAAGATTATCATTTTAAAGGCTAATTGATCATTAGAAAACCCTTTTGCAATTATGTTAGCACAGCTGAAAACTGTTGTGCTGATTAAAGAAGCAATAAAACTGGCCTTCTTGAGACTACATTTTACATTTACATTTTAGTTATTTAGCAGACGCTCTTATCCAGAGCGACTTACAGATAGTGAGTGCATATATATGTATATATTTTTTTAAACTAGTCATACAGACTAGTTGAGTATCTAGAGCATCAGCAATTGTGGGTTCGATTACAGGCTCAAAATGTCCAGAAACAAATAACTTTCTTCTGAAACTCCTCAGTCTTTTCTTGTTCTGAGAAATGAAGGCTATTCCATGCGAGAAATTGCCAAGAACCTGAGGATCTCGTACAACGTTGGATCTCGTACAACGATCTCGTACAACGTTGTGTACATTTTGAGCCTGTAATCGAACCCACAATTGCTGATGCTCCAGAAACTCAACCAGTCTCAAGAAGGCCAGTTTTATTGCTTCTTTAATCAGCACAACCGTTTTCAGCTGTGCTAACATAATTGCAAAAGGGTTTTCTAATGATCAATTGGCTTTTTTAAATGATAAACTTGGATTAGCAAACACAACGTGCCATTGGAACACAGGACTGATGGTTGCTGATAATGGGCCTCTGTACACATATGTAGATATTCCATTAAAAATCAGCCGTTTCCAGCTACAATAGCCATTTACAGCATTAACCATGTCTACACTGTATTTCTGATCAATTTATGTTATTTTAATGGACAAAAAAATTGATTTTCTTGAAAAAAATGACATTTCTAAGTGATCCTAAACTTTTGAACGGTAGTGTATATGAACTCACAAAAACAATATACACGAGTTTCTAAACTTAAGATTTTGTATTCACTTGTAATTTTCCAGAAATGTATACTTCATATCTACATTGTTGTTGCTTTGCATACATTTTGTATAAAGTTATATGTTCATTTTTTGTTTGAATGAAAAATATACAGTTGTTGCTGCTAGTAACATTTACACAGTCACTACATCTGTCATAATCATTTTGGCGTATTTGTAAACCATTACTTCATAGGAAATTAACTGTCATGGAGGTCAATTATGTAAATGCATACAGATGTACAGTACCGTCTTCTAAAGAAAGTATAATCCATGAACCTCTATGACAGTTTCTGATCTATGATGTGTCATAAATTATTAGACCTGCATGTAGTGCATGTACTGCCATTATGGAGAGTTATGAAGACCACTAATTCAAATAAAGTTTTGCCTAAATACCTTTTGAGTATCATATTTGGTTTATTTTGAAACAACCACTTTAATGACTAATTTTGTATTTGTAATCTATTTTGATGGTTTGGTTAAGTTTACACTGAAATGTGCATGGCTAATTACAGCACTGCTATTTATTTGTTTGTAATGTCATGGTGTTTGATACACCATTTTTGACAGAAAGGATTTTAAGTGGAAATGTTATATTACTACACACAACCCGATGTGCTTGTCTCTGTGCTATGGATGACGTAAAAAAATCCAGTTTTAAATATTGCTGTGAGAAGTCAAAATGTGCACAGGCCTACCCAGTGGAAGCCATGGGGAGCAGGACTTTTCCTGCCCAGTGTTATGTGTTGACAGGATGCAGTTGAATGACTCGATGATTCCTCTTGAGTTTTTTGTGTGTACTTAACTCTCTCCCTAAATAGCACCACAAACTCACTCTCATGAGTTGTGTTTTGTTCCAGAACAAAGGTCACTCGGCTCTGCTTGATTGGGAGTACAAGTGCACTAAAGGAGCTGGCCTGCCCTGAGGTCATGGTAACAAGGGTTGGGCAGGATGATTGGCTGGCTCGGGATGTGAAACTCTTCAACTTTAGCTCTGAGCTCCGAGCTCCGAGCCAGGCAATGCTGGAGGGAGGAGTGGAAATGGAGCATGAGATGAATGTATAAGGGGTGTGGTCCTCTCATGTGGTCCTCATTTGGGAGCACGAACCACCCCCTCAACAATGCTATTTAAAGTACAGCTTTGCACACAATGTTGGAGTTTTCATCGCCTAATACAGCCAATAATTCCATCGCAAGATCAAGAGGCACACATTTCTGTGTAATTAACTCTGTTTTATGGTTTTGTTAATGGCTGATTGCTAGCTAGCTCCACCTGTACAGTGAGATGCTAACATGTTGTTGTCATGCAACATGGGACAATGATGATCAGTCAAAGTTTTGCAATGAGGAACGAAAATTCACATGACTCAGGGTGCTGAGGTCCCCTTGTCTAACACAAAGGCTCTCCTGTTACTCAAAGTGATCCTCTAAACATCAACAGGGCCTCCTGCTCTGGTGATGACCCTGTTCACGATCTCACTCCAATTCAACCGTGTTAAATTAGGCTCAAATATGCAGCTCACTGTATCCTTCCTGACACTAGAGCTTTAGTGTCACAGGACCGGAGATCACCTGAGTCTGCTGTTGATAAAAGCAGCGGATGTATAGGTTAATTTACATGGACAGGAATTGATTGGGTTAATGTTGAGCAAGCTTGTCCTCCAAGACCCTCTACAAGGCCTTTTCCAATGATGATGTCATACACACCCGCTGTAGAGACCTTTGCATGTTCTACACACATCTCCAGCTCCACACCCTGCTCTAAACGAGTGCACTGAGACCTCTCTGTATATTAGTCTCATTATGGACATAAAGGGAAAGCACATCTCCAGCCATGAAAACCCCAGGATCACTGAGCTCTGAAACATGAGAAGAGAAATGACATGATGATTGACGGGCCAGATATTTTGTGATCTGTTGCAAATCATATGTCCGGAGATGTTCCTGGCACATAAACTTTAAGTGAGGTTGACAAGAACAATTCATATGCCGTTCAAAAACATCAGGTGGGAGAGCAAAGCAACGATTGACAATTGAATCTGAGGATGAGCTCATCCAATAACTATTATATACATTAGATCTCTATGAGCGACATTGAACAGAACACTGCATGCAAAACACATTGCAGTTTTATAAGCTCAGCAACAATGGATCCATTCCACGTAAATGATTAAGTTCTGTGTAAATATTTTAATTCCTATTGAAAATATATTGCTAACACATTCCACCAGTGCCGACTAAATTAAATGTGGTGAGGAAACAGAGCTCATGAAAGCTTATGCTAGTCCAGAACAATATGTGCAGCCTCAACATGACTTTAGTTAAGATCCCACAGGCTATTTCCTGCAGCCAGTCAGTCACTTGAAAAGCAAATGATTAAGTAGGATGTAGGGAGCAGGACTGGGACAGTGAACTATGAGCGCAGGGCCAAGCCTTTTATAATCAGGAAGGTGAATGGCACTCATGATTAGCTGTCTTGTCGTCAAACCTGTAGGCTTTATTAGCTCTAATGTGCAAGACATGGCCCAGGGGTCTCATACTCAATAACTATCCAATTAAAGGTATTAAGTGCTTTCCCCTTGGGTTGTCTGTGGGACTTGGCACACACTCAATTATGTCCCATGCTCGTTTTAGAGGGTTTTTTCCTGCAGTCTAGCCTAGTGGTCTGAAGAGAGCACTAAGGGAAGCCATTGTATCAGACACAATGGACTCTTTGGAGATTATCAAGGAGGAGTGGTTGTGTCGGGACCTTGGCAACACATATTGTAGCAGAGCATCAGACTCAGGCACAGAGACTCCTACTCAGGCTCAGGCTGGTATGTGCTTGCTGCTATGCACTGCAGGGCATGTACAGTCAGCACACTAGAAACATCAGTTGTGGAAAGAAATCTTCCAAAGAAATCGCAATGTTTAGCTGTTGGATCAGGGGTTCATAGATGACGTGTTTGCGTTGGAGAATTGCAAAGAAAATGCCTGGCTGAAAAATGTGAGGTTTCGAGTAGGTGTTTGTGGCGCTATGGTCAACATATCCTTAAAAGGGTATGTGTGTAATGATTGATTTATTCACAGTGCATTCCAAACATTAGCCAGTGCTGGTTTTTAATAGGAACTCATGGATGATTAAGCATAGCCTATGCATTTTGTTCTCTGTGCGTTCTTTCCCCTATTGATTATACATTATAGCATTGTAGTCAAATCTGAATACAATAGAGCCATTTAGAAGAATAAATAGCATGTTTGGGCAACAAATAAACCATGAAAAAAGGTCACACCAAATTAAATACAATGTGCCTGTCACGCCCTGACTCAAGGGACTCGTATATGTTGAATCAGGGTGTGTATGTTCTATGTTGTATATTTCTATGTTGATGTTCTAGTATGTCTATTTCTATGTTGGCCGGTGTGGTTCCCAATCAGAGCCAGATGTCGCTCGTTGTCTCTGATTGGGGGACCATACTTAGGCAGCCTTTTGGCACTAGTTAGTTGTGGGATCTTGTTCCGTGTAAGGTATGTTGTGTTGTGCTGCCTTGGACTTCACGTTTCGTTTCGTTTGTTATTTTGTCGTTGTGGTTAATATTTAATAAACATGTACGCATATCACGCTGCGCCTTGGTCCGTCCCGTCTATAAGCGAACGTGACAGAAGATCCCACCAAATGAGGACCAAGCAGCGTGTCCAGGAGCAGACAGCCTGGACCTGGGAGGAGATCCTGGACGGTAAGGGATCCTGGACTTGGGAGGAGATTCAGGCCGGGATGGATCGCCGTCCTTGGGAGGAGACAGTGGAGGCGCGGTATAGAGAGCAGCAGCGGCAACGCAGAAGGTGCCAGCCGAGGAAGAAGCCCGAGAGACAGCCCCAATAAAAAAAATGTGGGGGGGCTAAAAGGGTGGTTGGCGGAGCCTAGTGTTAGAGCAGAGCCAACTCCCCGTACTCACGCGAGGATGCGTGTGACTGGGCAGGCTCCGTGTTATGCGGAGCTACTGTGTCGCCAGTGTTCCGGCACAGTCCTGTACGTCCTGTGCTAGCACCACACACGTGTCGTGCGAAGATGGGCATTCAGCCAGGACGGGGTGTGCCGGCTCAACGCTCCTGGTCTCCAGTACGCCTCCTCGGTCCCGCATATCCTGCGCCTGTTCTACGAGCTGTATCACCAGTGCGCGTGCACAGTCCAGTGCGTCCTGTGCCAGCGCCCCGCATGTGTAGTGCGAAAGTGGGCAGCCAGCCAGGACGGGTTGTGCCAGCTCTCCGCTCCAGACCTCCAGTCCGCCTTCGCAGTCCGGTCCGGCCCGTTCCTGCTCCTCGCACCAGACCAGTGGTGCGTGTTCCAGCCCGGCCCGGCCTGTTCCTGCTCCTCGCACCAAGCCAGTGGTGCGCGTCGCCAGCCCGGCCCGGCCTGTTCCTGCCCCTCGCACCAAGCCAGTGGTGCGCGTCGCCAGCCCGGTCCGGCCTGTTCCTGTCCCTCGCACCAAGCCAGTGGTGCGCGTCACCAGCCCGGTCCGGCCTGTTCCTGTCCCTCGCACCAAGCCAGTGGTGCGCGTCGCCAGCCTGGCCCGGCCTGTTCCTGCCCCTCGCACCAAGCCAGTGGTGCGCGTCGCCAGCCCGGTCCAGCCTGTTCCTGTCCCTCGCACCAAGCCAGTGGTGCGTGTCGCCAGCCCGGCCCGGCCTGTTCCTGTCCCTCGCACCAAGCCATTGATGCGCGTCGCCAGCCCGGTCCGGCCTGTTCCTGCTCCTCGCACCAAGCCAGTGGTGCGTGTGTCCAGTCCGGCACGGCCCGTGCCTGTCCCACCGGTGCCTGGTCCGGCACCGGTCAGCTGCTCCACTCCGGAGCCAGAGCAGTCCGCTCCACCGGTGCCTGATCCAGCTCCGGTTAGCTGCTCCACTCCGGCGCCAGAGCAATCCGCTCCACCGGGGTCTAGTCCAGCTCCGGTCAGCGGATCCACTCCGGAGCCAGAGCAGTCCGCTCCACCGGGGTCCATCCAGCTCCGGTCAGCTGCTCCACTCCGGAGCCAGAGCAGTCCGCTCCACCGGTGCCCGATCCAGCTCCGGTCAGCGGTTCCACTCCGGAGCCAGAGCAGTTAGATCCACCGTCGTCGGGTCCAGCTCCAGTCAGCGGTTCCAGTCCAGACCCAGACGTCAGCCCCTCTCCAGGTTCGGGGTCTCCCACACCAGGGTCCAGACAGGTCTTGGTACTTCGTGGGAGGAAGGAGAGGGGAAGCAGCGCACCGAGGTCCAGACCAGACCAGGGGCGCAACAGGGAGGTGGAGAGTAAGTGGTGGTCACGCCCGGAGCCGGCCCCTACCCTGTTATGTTTATGTGGCGCAGTCGGAGTCCGCACCTTTGGGGGGGGGGTACTGTCACGCCCTGACTCAAGGGACTTGTATATGTTGAGTCAGGGTGTGTATGTTCTATGTTGTATATTTCTATGTTGATGTTCTAGTATGTCTATTTCTATGTTGGCCGGTGTGGTTCCCAATCAGAGGCAGCTGTCGCTCGTTGTCTCTGATTGGGGGACCATACTTAGGCAGCCTTTTGGCACTAGTTAGTTGTGGGATCTTGTTCCGTGTAAGGTATGTTGTGTTGTGCTGCCTTGGACTTCACGTTTCGTTTCGTTTGTTATTTTGTCGTTGTGGTTAATATTTAATAAACATGTACGCATATCACGCTGCGCCTTGGTCCGTCCCGTCTATAAGCGAACGTGACAGTGCCTGAGGCCCTTATTCCAAAACACTAAACAGATTTCTAATATTTCAGCACTTGGCAAGGATCTGGTCACTATGGTGACAGAGGATACATCTGTCAACAAACAGGCACAAAAGGTATGCAGTGGTGTGATCACTGATATGCCTCTCTAGACTGGGACCATCCTGTAGTTATCTTCTAAAACTACTGTCTCTTTATTGCCACATTACCTGATTATTCAATTGTTATTTTTTAATGTATGTGTAGTGGACTAACATTTATTTGGATGCTGTCAGTCACTCTAAGATTTGTCATTACGGATGCTGCAGTTTTCTACATTCTACTGCACTACAACATACTGTAATATACACACATATTATTTTGCATTGACTGTAACAAGTTCAAACTGCATCAGTGTAATGACATCATCTGTCTCCTACAGTATTTCTCTGTCCCTCCGTACTGCAGACTGACTCCACTGAAGTCATGCTGATCATCATGTTCCAACAGGAACCTCCAGAGAAACACAAACAATGAGTGGGAGAGAAGGAGAGAAATCCCCAAGAAAGAAAATAACTAATTCAACAAATGACTTCCAGACTTCATTTACACTGGCAACACCCTCCTCTCTTATTTTTGAGAAACAAAATGACAAATTAAACAAATATCCTAATATTTATCTGGGCCCAGTTTAAGATGGGAGAGGGAAGGGAAAAGCAGTGCACGTGAAGGGAAGGGTAAAAGCAGTGCACGTGAAGGGAAGGGAAAAGCAATGCACGTGAAGGGAAGGGAAAAGCAATGCACGTGAAGGAAAGGGAAAAAGCAATGCACGTGAAGGGAAGGGAAAAGCAGTGCACGTGAAGGGAAGGGAAAAGCAGTGCACGTGAAGGGAAGGGAAAAGGAGTGCTCTACTGGGTGTTGGGGAGCAGAGCAGAGACTGACCCAATGGGCTGGGGCTGGGCCAAGAACAATGTACTGCAAAGTCACACATCTAATGCAATCAGCCCAAGGCCCAGCATGACATCCCAACAGCTGACCTGGCACACTGGAATACCACCAAGAGGGCTAGGCTACCTCACCCTCACTCAGCTATGCCATCAGTCAGACTGCTCTCTGCCTTAACATGTGGTGCCAGGCTCTTCAACTACAGTAGGGAAAGATATCCACAGTACAGAGCAGCTGTCGGACTGGAGGCAGGCATGGAACATCGATGGGTTTGTTTAAAATGCCATGGCAATTCCTCATATCATTGATGTATATCTATTGACATTTAATTTACTGATGGATATTTTTTTGTAAAGCAAAATCAATATTGGATTTATAATGTGAGTGGGCAGGTCATTCTTTAAAAGCCTTTTGAGTTATGCAGCGCATTGTAAATACACATTTCAGGATGGAATGCAATCAAGTCTACACTCCATAAAATGTGCACTGCAGAAAAATAATATTGTTCCTTCATAGAATAAAAATGCATGTTTTCATCGAAATCAAAATAGGTTTCTTAATGGTTTGAACAGTATAACTAATTGCATTAATAATCAGAAGGTGCACATGGCCCATATTAGTTCTACACATACTCAGAGCCTGTATTTATGTCATAAGAAAGCATTCCTCTCGAAGTATTGAGAACGGTTGGGAGCAGGCAATGTTGAAAAGTAATCTTTAGACATGTTGTACTTTTCTAAAACAAGCAGACAACAAGAAAATTGCTTTTGAAAAAGGTCAAGTTTTTGCTGTGAGCAAATGGGGTAACCAAGGTAACCATGGGATGTTTTCCCCACAGGTGGCTGGGGCCGCAACATTCTATTTAATACCGACTGGGACTATTGCAGAGATTGAATTCCAGCCTCCGTCTTATTCCCTCCAGTTGTGATCAAAAGGAGTTTCTGATGGGTCCACACAAATCCCAGAGGTCTCTGACATTCAGCACTAAGCCAATGGCTCCGCTAGCCTTTTGGCTGGAATGCTGGCTTGGCGACAGCAAGCAAAATCTAAGCTAATGAAGAATGTGACCATTGTACCATCCTTCAGATCCCCCCCTCTTCCACTTACTACTTACCACCACACATATCACAGACAGCTGTTGTTCACAGCTAATCTGAAGCTAAATGCTATGACACATCTTTCAACTGCTAGAGCCTGTCTATGGAATCCACTCACTCACACAGACCTTATTCATAACATAAGACAATACAACAAGGGACTCTGGAAATGGTCTGGTCGGCAGTGAAAACATCGTCGGGAGAGCCAAGGTTTGTGGGATGATGAATTATGTTTTCTCTGAAGGTGCCTCAGCACTGGGGCTGCAGATGGTAGGTGTTCTGTCTAAACATATGTCCGTGTCTCTGTGTTGCTTCCACTGGTCATGATCCCTGTCACCCCTTCACTAATCATCCACTTCCTCCTCCAGTTCTACCTGCTGTCTTATATCATCATGACAGCACCACTAGGGATGAGCTGCTGTTTAATCAAAATATTAGCATTCTGATCTAGCTCATTTTGTGGATGCTGTCAGTCAGACACACTGTTTAATGGAGCACTTTCAGTCGGTAAACTAAGCCCCTCCTCCCCAGCCTGGCTCCCATTAGGGAGAGACCATTATGGGGAGAGTCATCCCACTGGGCAAAAACTGGTTGAATCAACATTGTTTTCACGTCATTTCAACAAAAAAATGAATCAACGTGGAAAACTGATTGGATTTACCCAACTTTTAACCTAAATCCAATGACATGGTGAAATGTTTTGCGGATTTCATGTTGAATTCACGTTAGTTGTAGGGTGTCCAATCAAATACGCATCTTTTGACCAATGGGTAAAATAATATGATAATATATTATAATATAATTGTGTGGATATTCCTTTAAGAAAACCAATGGTCCAAACCACGTCTCTATCATAATCTGTTCAAAAGTGATTGGAGTTTTTACCATTGTAGGATAGCCAAAATTATTGTGACTAAATCAATGGAGGCCTGAGAAAAAAAAGTGGTCAAAGATCAGGAAAATTGCATCACGTCAACTAGACTGGATTCTGTGCAAGAATTAAAGCTACTGGCTACCTGACAGGCTCGCTTTCCTGTTAAACTCGTCATCTTTCTTCTCAAATCCGCAGGACATAGAACAATATAGAGGTAAAATGGATATCGATTTTGAGACACGGCATGTAGTATTTTCATATTTAGTATACACTTTCATAATAATAGAAAATGTCTCACAAAAACAAGCATATCTCTGTGAAATGTCAATGGAGCACTGAGCGTATACCAAGCTTTTTATTTTCAAAGCCTTTTACATTTAATTCAGCTCGTGTTATGCTAATTTAGCTTTCTGCGACCTACTGAAACAACTTTCAAGACAATGACCAAAAATGTAAAATCCTCAAAAGTTGTTACGAGAAACCTGCACCACTAAGTCAACAGAGCTCGGTGCTTATTATCGGATGCATTAGGTTACAAAATCCGACTTTTAGGATATAATGTTAATGATATGCTAGAGCAAGACACTACTGAACAATCTGAATAATCATATTTGTCTTGGTAAAAGTTATTTTATAACATAAGGAAGTTACATTTCTTCACCAAAGCATGTTTTGGGGACGTGTCTGCTCCACCTCAGAACTAATCCCTATAGGAACAATAATTCACATTCCCCTGAGCATGAGCATGACCTGAGGAGATAACCAAGTACAGAGCTCTGAGCTTCAGTAAAGGTAGCGCTAAAATACTGCAGCCATGGTTGATAAGGGATCCCTTTGCATGTAAAGACACTAGACTTACATAATAAATACTGTACAGTCAAGGGGCAATTAACAAATGTTTACTTCTTACTCCTCTCTACTGTACACTGAGTGTACAAGACATTAAGAACACCTGCTCCCTCCATGACATAGATTGACCAGGTGAATGCACGTGAAAACTATGATCACTTGCAGGATTTTTAAGCCTTGAGACAATTGAGACATTGTGTACACTGAGTATACCAAACATTAGGAACACCTTCCTAATATTGAGTTGCACCCACCTATTTTTTCCCACAGAACAGCCTCAATTCGTCGGGGCATGGACTCTACAAGGTGTCTAAAGCATTCCACAAGGATGATGGCCCATGTTGACTCCAATGCTTCCCACAGTTGTGTCAAGTTGGCTGGATGTCCTTTGGGTGGTGGACCATTCTTGATACACATGGGAAACTGTTGAGCGTGAAAAACCCAGCAGCGTTGCAGTTCTTCACACAAACAGGTGCGCCTGGCACCTACTACCATACCCCATTCAAAGGCACTTAAATATTTTGTCTTGCCCATTCACCCTCTGAATGGCAAACATACACAATCCACGTCTCAATTTTCTCAAGGCTTAAAATTCCTTCTTTAACCTGTCTCCTCCCCTTCATCTGCACTAATTGAAGTGCAAAAGGGGGGTGCAACTCAATATTAGGAAGGTGTTGTTAATGTTTTGTACACTCAGTGTATATAGAACTCCAATTACTTTGTTTGACATTGTAACTCAATACAATCCAGTTCCTCCATAGCAGACAGAGAGGCCAGTAAGCCTGCTCTCACCACACATGATTCATAGGGCCCAACTGCTGCTTAAATCAATTTCACATGGGTGAAGAAGTAGAAACCCCACATGTAATCTTCTCTGGCTTGCACACACTGTGACACTCTGGCCGTAGAGTTTCAGTTTCATGGGTGGATGTGTTGAAACTGGATGTTTCCTAATGCTACTATTTTTTTGTGTTCCATGGAGGCATAAAGAATACTCACAATATAATACTGTGTGATATGAAGTCTCTCACAGATGTCAAATTACCACTCCACAGAATGCAAAGCTGAGAACATGCAGGACACCGGACAGGTGACCAATGATGTTGTGAAACAAGATATCATGTTTAGACTGAATGTTGAATTTGCCTTTGAAATGTATTAGTATAACTTGTGTAACAGTGTTTTTGTCTTGTTTTTAGAATTATCATATCTATTTCGAAAAGTAAATGCTCTTTACACACCAATGATCTGCCGCCAGTTTGATCATCGAGGTAACCTATATGGCACATATGTTGCCCATTCTTACAGGAACCCCATTTGTAAAAGTTTGATATAAAAATACTCCTGGGGTCTCTCTCCCACCTCGAGGGGGCTTACATGATGATGATCTAAGAGAACAGCCACCCAGAATGACCAGGCTAATAGGTCAGACATGTTGTGAGGTCTCATATCCTCTAAAGAGATCATTGACACTACACATTCCTTTAACTATCTCACATTTACCCACAATGCTGAGCACAGTTCAAATGACTCCTTTCATAATGCAGGAGATAAAAGTGAGCAGCAATTCTTCCAGTAAAGGAAAAGTGGGATGGGAACAGTGAAGCTGCAGACTTCCGGTGTAATGGTGATTTCACTCTTAAGGGTGGCCATGCCAAGGATATCAACCCAAAGAATCCAATATCTGTATCCTGTTGTCCTGAGAGACGGGGCGCATGTGGCGCAGGCCAGCACTCTAAATAATAAAACGTCAAATATAAAAGTGGATTTACTGGATTCTTGCTCTGGCCAGATGTTGGCAGACCTTCTCTTCATTTCACTTGTAAAACAGAGAGGGAAGCAAGTGAGCATGAAAAGCATGAATAATTCCAGGGCATTCTTTCTGAGGAATTGTCTGAGCTGTCTTATGAAAGAAATGGCAGTATCTGTGAATACAGAGAGCGCTTTGCAGAAGATGGAATCCAATTAATAAAGCTATAGATGGACTATCAAATCTCTGAGGACTTCCTCCACCCAGTTCTGGAGCTCTCTGAAGATAAATTCAGTGCGGTGCATGGACGTAATTATCAAGGAATAAATCATTAGACAAATAGTTACTTTACATCCTAATCATTTGTATATATCTTTCAAAATGATTTAAAAGAAATTGGGGGCAGGACAAGTTGGATAAACACATTTTATAGCTTTACATCCCCATATACAAACAGTGAGACCTAATATATTTTATTTGGTACTTTTGGGCAAGCCAGTGTATCCAGTGGGGATGTTGATAGTGATACCCATAGTATACATGTTCCAGGACAAGGGACTGTCCTATGAGAGTGGGCAATATGCTAGGGGCTGAGAGAGAGAGAAAGAAAGAAAGAAAGAAAGAGAGAGAGAGAGAGAGAGAGAGAGCTCTCACTTGGACAGAGTGTGTGGGGGGTTTGAGGGGATAGACTAAAGGACACTGACTGAGGGAAAAGTCCCAGTGAGCCAGAGAGTCTGGACAGCTGGGAGAACAGAACAGAACAGCGTCCAGCACACCATCACCACATGACACCAGATACTTTTCACTGATCAGCAAGGGTACTTTTTTCTCATGAAAATGAAAGCTTCTAGGGAAAACGTAAAACATGTTCTTTCTGAAGACGAGCTTTGGGGATCCAGCCGAAGTCACTGCTCTGTTTGACACTGGAGGTTCACTGGCTGAGAGAGACCAGACACTTTTCACTGTTCAACACGGGAGACTCATTTAACGGAGACATCTGGATTCTCTCTCAATGACACCCGGCGTAATTAGGACCAAATAACCACCTGGTCCAGACCTCCTTCCCTCCATCCTAAGGTTGTGTTAACGAGGAGACAGCTCCCTGCACCATCTCCCTCCACCAGTACAGCCAGTCACTAACACTAACTGTCCTCCTGTACACCCTGTTCAGCCACGACTGCGTGGCCGCGCACGACTCCAACACCATCATTAAGTTTACCGACGACATGACAGTGGTAGGCCTGATCACCGGCGACGATTGGAGGTCAGAGACCTGGCAGTGTTGTGCCAGGACAACAACCTCTCCCTCAACGTCAGCAAGACAAAGGAGCTGATCTTGGACTACTGGAAACGGAGGGCCGAGCACGCTCCCATCCATATCGACAGGGCTGTAGTAGAGCAGGTTGAGTGCTTTAAGTTCCTCGGTGTCCACATCACTAGGGAATTATCAAGGTCCACACACAGCTACACAGTCGTGAAGAGGGCACGAAAACGCCTCTTCCCCCTCAGGAGGCTGAAAAAATCTGGCATGGGCCCTCAGATCCTCAAAAGCTTTTAAAGCTGCACCATTGAGAGCATCTTGACTGGCTGCATCACCGCTTGGTATGACAACAGCTTGGAATCCGACCGCAAGGCACTACAGAGGGTAGTGCGTATGGCCCAGTACATCACAGATATTGGAGCTCCCTGCCACCTAGGACCTCTATACCAGGCAGTGTCAGAGGAAGGCCCTAAAAATTGTCAAAGACTCCAGCCACCCAAATCATAGACTGTTCTCTCTGCTACCACATGGCAAGCGTACCGATGCACCAAGACTGGAACCAACAGCATACTGAACAGCTTCTACCATCAAGCCATAAGACTGCTAAATAGTTATTTAAATATGCTGAACAAAAATATAAACACAACATGTAAAGTGTTGGTCCCATGTTTCATGAGCTGAAATAAAAGATCCCAGAAGTTTTCCATACGCACAAAAAGCTTATTTCTCTCAGATTTTGTGCACAAATTTGTTTACATCCCTGTTAGTGAGCATTTCTCCTTTCCAAAGATAATCCATCCACTTGACTGGTGTGGCATATCAAGAAGTTGATTAAACAGCATGATCATTACACAGGTGCACCTTGTGCTGGGGACAATAAAAGGCCACTCTAAAATGTGAAGTTTTGTCACACAACACAATGCCACAGATGTCTCAAGTTTTGAGGGAGTGTGCAATTGGCATTCTGACTGCAGGAATGTCCACCTCAGCTGTTGCCAAATAATTTAATATACATTTCTCTACCATAAGCCACCTCCAACATCATTGTAGAGAATTTGGCAGTACGTCCAACCGGCGTCACAACCTCAGCCCTCCATATCCAGCTTATTCACCTGTGGGAATGTCTGAGACCAGCCACCCGGACAGCTGATGAAACTGTGGGTTTGCACAACCGAAGAATTTCTGCACAAACTGTCAGAAACCGTCTCAGGGAAGCTCATCTGCATGCTCGTCGTCCTCACCAGGGTCTTGATCTGACTGCAGTTCGGCGTCGTAACCGACTTCAGTGGGCAAATGCTCACCTTCGATGGCCACTGGTACGCTGGAGAAGTGTGCTCTTCACGGATGAATCACGGTTTCAACTGTACCGGGCAGATAGCATCGTGTGGGCAAGCGGTTTTCTGATGGCCCTCTGTAGCTCAGTTGGTAGAGCATGGCGTTTGCAACGCCAGGGTTGTGGGTTCGATCCCCACATGGGGGCATTATGAAAAAAGTATGAAAATGTATGCACTCACTAACTGTAAGTCGCTCTGGATAAGAGCGTCTGCTAAATGACTAAAATGTAAAATGTAAATGTCAACGTTGTGAACAGAGTGCCCCATGGTGGCAGTGGGGTTATGTTATGGGCAGGCATATGCTACGGACAACGAACACAATTGCATTTTATTGAAGGCAATTTGAATGGATAGAGATACCGTGACAAGATCCTGAAGCCCATTGTCGCGCCATTCATCTGCCGCCATCACCTCATTTTTTCAGCATGATAATGCACAGCCCCATGTCGCAAGGATCTGTACACAATTCCTAGAAGCTGAAAATGTATCAGTTCTTCCATGGCATGCATACTCACCAGACATTGAGCATGTTTGGGGTCCCCATTGAGCATGTTTGGGATGCTCTGGATCGACATGTACAACAGCATGTTCCATTTCCCTCCAATATCCAGCAACTTCGCAAAGCCACTGAAGAGGAGTGGGACAACATTCCCCAGGCCACAATCAACAGCCTGATCAACTCTACGCGAAGGAGATGTGTTGCGCCGCATGAAGCAAATGGTGGTCACACCAGATATTGACTGGTTTTCTGATCCATGCCCCTCCTTTTTTTTAAAGGTATCTGTGACCAACAGATGCATATCTGCATTCCCAGTCATGTGAAATCCATAGATTAGGGCCTAATGAATTTATTTCAATTGAATGATTTCCTTATATGAACTATAACTCAGTAAAATCTTTGAAATTGTTGCATGTTGCGTTGATATTTTTGTTCAGTGTAGTTAACCAATAGCTACCCGGACTATCGGCATTGACCCTTTTTGTACTAACTCTTTTGACTCATCACATCAAATCAAATTTTATTTGTCACATGCGCCGAATACAACAGGTGTAGACCTTACAGTGAAATGCTTACTTACAAGCCCTTAACCAACAATGCAGTTTTAAGAAAGAATCACAAAATACAACATAAAATAATACGAAATAAAAGTAACAAATAATTAAAGAGCAGCAGGAAAAATAACAATAGCGAGGCTATATACAGGGTGTACTAGTACCGAGTCAATGTGCAGGGGCATAAATGGCTATTATAGCTGGAAAAGGCTGATTTTTAATGGAATATCTACATAGGCGTACAGAGGCCCATTATCAGCAACCATCAGTCCTGTGTTCCAATGGCACGTTGTGTTTGCTCATCCAAGTTTATCATTTTAAAACGCTAATTGATCATTAGAAAACCCTTTTGCAATTATGTTATCACAGCTGAAAACTGTTCTGCTGATTAAAGAAGCAATAAAACTGTCTGTCTTCACCAATTTGGACTATTTTATGTATGTCCATTACATGAAATCCAAATAAAAATCAATTTAAATTACAGGTTGTAATGCAACAAAATAGGAAAAACGCCAAGGGGGATGAATACTTTTGCAAGACACCGTAGATATTCCCTTAGAAATCAGCAATTTCCAGCTACAATAGCCATTTACAACATTAACAATGTCTACACTGTATTTCTGATCAATTTAATGTTATTTCTTTCGAAAACAAGGAAATGTATAAGTGACCCCAAACTTTTGAACGGTAGTGTAAGTAGAGTTATTAAAGTGGCTATGCATAGATAATAAACAGAGAGTAGCAGCAGCGTAAAAGAGGGGTGGGGGGCAATGCAAATAGTCTGGGTAGCCATTTGATTAGATGTTCAGGAGCCTTATGGCTTGGGGGTAGAAGCTGTTTAGAAGCCTCTTGGACCTAGACTTGGCTCTCCCGAACCGCTTGCCGTGCGGTAGCAGAGAGAACAGTCTATGACTAGGGTGGCTGGAGTCTTTGACAATTTTTAGGGCCTTCCTCTGACACCGCCTTGTATAGAGGTCCTGGATGCCATACAACACTCCTTCCGTAGCCTCCAACTGCTCTTAAACACTAGTAAAACTACATTTTTACATTTACATTTTTAGTCATTTAGCAGACGCTCTTATCCAGAGCGACTTACAGTTATACATACTGGCCCCCCGTGGGAATCGAACCCACAACCCTGGCATTGCAAACGCCATGCTCTACCAACTGAGCTACATCCCTGCCGGCCAGTCCCTCCCCTACCCTGGACGACGCTGGGCTAATTGTGCGCCACCCCATAGGTCTCCCGGTCACGACCGGCTACGACATGCTCTTCAATCGAACGCTGCTGGCACCTGCCCACCCGACTAGAATCACTACTCTCGACGGGTCTGACCTAGAGTATGTGGACAACTACAAATATCTAGGTGTCTGGTTAGACTGTAAACTCTAATTCCAGACTCACATTAAGCATCTCCAATCCAAAGTTAAATCTAGAATCGGCTTTCTATTTCGCAACAAAGCCTCCTTCACTCATGCTGCCAAACATGCCCTCGTAAAACTGACTATCCTACCGATCCTTGACTTCGGCGATGTCATTTACAAAATAGCCTCCAACACTCTACTCAGCAAATTGGATGTAGTCTATCACAGTGCCATCCATTTAGTCACCAAAGCCCCATATACTACCCACCACTGTGACCTGTACACTCTTGTTGGCTGGTCCTCACTACATATTCGTCGCCAAACCCACTGGCTCCAGGCCATCTATAAATCACTGCTTGGCAAATCCCCGCCTTATCTTAGCTCATTGGTCACCATAGCAACACCCACCCGTAGTATGCGCTCCAGCAGGTATATCTCACTGGTCATCCCCAAAGCCAACACCTCCTTTGGCCGCCATTCCTTCCAGTTCTCTGCTGCCAATGACTGGAACGAACTGCAAAAATCTCTGAAGCTGGAGACTCTTATCTCCCTCACTAACTTTAAGCATCAGTTGTCAGAACACCTTACCGATCACTGCACCTGTACACAGCCCATCTGAAATTAGCCCACCCAACTACCTCATCCCCATATTGTTATTTATTTTGCTAATTTGCACCCCAGTATCTCTATTTGCACATCATCTTTTGCACATCTATCATTCCAGTGTTAATGTCACGATCGTCTGAAGGATGAGACCAACGCGCAGCGCGTGTACCGATAAACATGATGACTTTATTTAATTAAAGTGCAACACGACAAAACAATAAACCACGATCATGAAGTTCCACGGTGCACTCACCGTAACGGAAACAAAAACCCACAAACCCCACAGGAAAACATTCAGAATAAATATGGCTTCCCAATCAGAGATAACGAGCCGACAGCTGACACTCGTTACCTCCGATTGGGAGTCATAGACAAACCTAGAAATACAACCAACAGAAAGGCAAACCTAGAAATACAAAACCAAAACAAAAGACACCCTAAATGAAAATAACAACCCTGGCTCAACAATCAGAGTCCCTGAGCCAGAGTGTTACAGTACCCCCAAAGGTGCGCACTCCGGGCGCACCAGCATACCGTCTAGGGGAGGGTCTGGGTGGGCGTCTGTCCAGGTGGCGGCTCTGGCCCAGGTCGTGGTCCCCACCCCACCATAGTCATTACCCACTTAATATGCCTCCTACACATTACCCCCCAACTACACCCCCACTGGGTTAAGGGGCGGCACCGGACTAAGGGGCAGCACCGGACTAAGGACCAGCACCGGGATAAGGGGCAGCACCGGGCTAAGGGGCAGCACCGGGCTAAGGGGCAGCACCGGGCTAAGGGCCAGCACCGGGATAAGGACCAGCACCAGGCTAAGGAACAGTACCTGACTAAGTGGCAGCACCGGACTGAGGGGCAGCCCGGACTGAAATGGCGGATCCTGGCTGGCTGGCTCTGGCGGATCCTGCTGCTCATGGCTGGCTGACGGATCTGGCTGCTCATGGCAGGCGGAAGGCTCTGGCTGATCCTGTCTGGCAGAAGGCTCTGGCTGATCCTGTCTGGCAGAAGGCTCTGGCTGATCCCCGCCTGGCAGAAGGCTCTGGCTGATCCCTGTCTGGCGGAAGGCTCTGGCTGATCCTGTCTGGCGGAAGGCTCTAGCGGCCCGGTCTGGCGGACGGCTCTGATGGCTCATGGCAGACGGGCGGCTTTGCAGACTTTGGGCAGACGGGCAGTTCAGGCCCCGTTGGGCAGACGGGCAGTTCAGGCGCCGTTGGGCAGACGGGCAGTTCAGGCGCCGTTGGGCCGACGGACAGTTCAGGCCCTGTTGGGCAGACGGCAGACTCTGGCCGTCTGAGGCGCATCGTAGGCCTGTGGCGTGGTGCCGAACTGGAGGTACCGGGCTGAGGACACGCATCACAGGGCTAGTGCGGGAGAAGCAACAGGGCATGCTTGGCCCTGGGGACGCACCGTAGGCCTGTTGCGTGGTGCCGGAACTGGAGGTACCGGGCTGAGGACACGCATCACAGGGCTAGTGCGGGGAGAAGCAACAGGGCATGCTTGGCCCTGGGGACGCACCCGTAGGCCTGTTGCGTGGTGCCGGAACTGGAGGTACCGGACTGAGGACACGCATCACAGGGCTAGTGCGGGGAGAAGCAACAGGGCATGCTGGACCCTGAGAACGCACATAAGGGCTAGTACGGAGAGCAGGAACAGGCCGGGCTGGGCTGGCGAAGACGCACCGTATCCATGGTGCGGGTGGCCGGAACAGGCCGGGCCGGGCTGGCGAAGCGCACCGTATCCATGGTGCGGGGAGCAGGAACAGGCCGGGCTGGGCTGGCGAAGCGCACCGTATCCATGGTGCGGGAGCAGGAACAGGCCGGGCTGGGCTGGCGACGCGCACCGTATCCCTGGTGCGAGTGGCCGGAACAGGCCGGGCCGGGCTGGCGTAGCGCACCGTATCCATGGTGCGGGGAGCAGGAACAGGCCGGTCGTACCTGAACACACACCACTGGCCTCAACCGAGGATCAGAAACGGGCCGGACCGGACTGGCAACACACGTCAGTCTTTCAACGCCGTGCCACAAACACTTCCTTCCTCTACGCCAATGGCTCCCGTATTCCGTTAGCCTTCTCTCCTTTTTCTCCCTGTGGCAGCCTCCTGCTGCCCAGCCGCCTAGCCATGTGCCCCCCCCAAAAATTTCTTGGGGTTGCCTCTCGTCCTTCCGACGAAAAAACCTGCTGCCGCCGATGATCCCTCTCGCCAGGGCCTTGATCTTTCCCCAAGGTCCCTTGCCTCCGAGCATGTCCTCCCAGGACCACGATGTGCCCACCTGGGCCATCGCCAGCCTCTCCATCTCCTTGCCCGGCGCCTCCACCCATGTCCAGTCTCTTTGCTCCTGTACACGCTGCTTGGTCTTGGTATGGTGGGTTTTTCTGTCACGATCGTCTGAAGGATGAGACCAACGCGCAGCGCGTGTACCGATAAACATGATGACTTTATTTAATTAAAGTGCAACACGACAAAACAATAAACCACGATCATGAAGTTCCACGGTGCACTCACCGTAACGGAAACAAAAACCCACAAACCCCACAGGAAAAAATTCAGAATAAATATGGCTCCAATCAGAGATAACGAGCCGACAGCTGACACTCGTTACCTCCGATTGGGAGTCATAGACAAACCTAGAAATACAACCAACAGAAAGGCAAACCTAGAAATACAAAACCAAAACAAAAGACACCCTAAATGAAAATAACAACCCTGGCTCAACAATCAGAGTCCCTGGAGCCAGAGTGTTACAGTTAATACGAAATTGTAACTATTTTGCACTATGGCCTATTTATTGCCTTACCTCCATAACTTACTACATTCCCACACACTGTATATATATTTTCTGTTTGTATTTTTGACTTTATGTTTTGTTTACCCCATATGTAACTCTGTGTTGTTGTTATCGCACTGCTTTGCTTTATCTTGGCCAGGTCGCAGTTGTAAATGAGAACTTGTTCTCCACTGGCTTACCTGGTTAAATAAAGGTTAAATAAAAAAAGTAAATACAGCAAGCGATTCGTTTTAACGTTCAGAAGCAGCATCTGAGCTCTTAAAGCTGCAATATGTAACTTTTTGGGCTACCCGACCAAATTTGTTCTCAACTGGCTTACCTGGCAGGAAGCTTGGCCCCAGTGATGTACTGGGCCGTATGCACTACCCTCTGTAGTGCCTTGCGGTCGGAGGCCGAGCAGTTGCCATACCAGGCAGTGATGCAACCAGTCAGGATGCTCTTGGTGGTGCAGCTGTAGAACCTTTTGAGGATCTGAGGATCCATGCCAAATCTTTTCAGTCTCCTTAGGGGGAATAGGTTTTGTCGTGCCCTCTTCACGACTGTCTTGGTGTGCTTGGACCATGTTAGTTTGTTGGTGTTGCTGTTACTGTTTATTATCTATCCCATTGCCTAGTCACTTTATTCCTACCTACAGTGCCTTGCAAAAGTATTCATCCCCCTTGGTGTTTTTCCTATTTTGTTGCATTACAACCTGTTATTTAAATGAGTTTTTATTTGGATTTCATGTAATGGACATACATAAAATAGTCCAAATTGGTGAAGTGAAATGAAAAAAATTACTTGTTTCAAAAAATTCTAAAAAATAAATAATGGAAAAGTGTTGGGTGCATATGTATCCACCCCTTTTGCTATGAAGCCCCTAAATAAGATCTGGTGCAACCAATTTCCTTCAGAAGTCACATAATTAGTTAAATAAAGTCCATATGTGTGCAATCTAAGTGTCACATGATCTGTCACATGATCTCAGTATATATACAGATGTTCTGAAAGGCCCCAGAGTCTGCAACCCCACTAAGCAAGGGGCACCACCAAGCAAGCGGCACCATGAAGACCAAGGAGCTCTCCAAACAGGTCAGGGGCAACGTTGTGGAGCATGTGACAAATACACATTTTATTTGATTTTAACTCTAACACAAACCTGCTGCTAACTGCTCTCTCTATGCCATGTGGATTCAGATTCAGTGTAAATCCCTTTCTCTCTCTTTGTTTTCTTTTCTCTCTATCTCTCTCTCTCTCTCTTTCTGTCCCTATGTCTCTCTCTGTCTCTCTCTCTATCTCCAGTCACCTGTCATGATTGGAATAAATACTGTACAGACCTGGGGACCTGCAGACAAGGCGAGGGGGAGAGATCCAATGTTTATGTGTAATGTAAATTATCATGCATAAAACCTTTCCTTGATGTGGAAAATGATCAGTGTCAGGAGACTATGAGTAGATTATCCCAGACTTTCAAGTGCAATGAATAATTGATTACTGTTGTGGCCACATATTAGAATATGTGTGGATGTTTGAAATGTACTCCAGTAATAACGCAAACTCTCTTGTTAATTAGCCAACCAATGAGTCAACAAATAGGTGAAAAGGGACCAGATGGCCTCCATAAAGGTTTAAATGGGGCCAATTTCACAGTCAACATCCCCAACTCTCTGACACCCTCTGTGGCCCTCCAACTAAACACAACACTGACACAGCAGTCATCTGTGACATTTTGGGGTGAGTATTTTGATAGACTTGTTCCTTTAGAGAGGACGGGAGGGTAGAGGGGAGGATGAGTATTGCCTGTCACCTCTCCCCCTTTTCCTCTTCAAAAGCAGAATTGTATATGAGAGAGCAATCATACATGTGCTGCGATATTTATTATATATATATATATATATATATATATATATATATATATATATATTGCATAGTTTTGACTTGTGGCACACATTTAACTGTGGTTTTTTTTTTTGCTTACTGCTTAAGCGAATGGATAAGTGTATGGAAAAGGTCTGTGTGGTTGCAGGAGTGGGGGGGAAAAAAACAGGACTCATGTCCGAAATGAGATGCCTGTGGATAGAAGCTGTTGGGCAAGGCTGCCAAGGTATAATCTGGGTGGGTTCACTGTAGGCTGTTGACTACCAGGGTGGTCTACTGCAGTATGCCCTGTTATGGCTGTGCTTGTAACGCACAACTGATGTTCTAGGACTCTCTGTCAGTCCCCTAATTCTCCAATCCCCTGCTCTATATTTACGGTAGGAGAGGAATATGATTCATTCGATGGGAACAATATTGTTATGATTTGCTATTCAAACACAGATGTAACTCTGAACACGTTTTCTAGGAATCAGCCAGGGAAACAATGAGAGCTCTGCTGTAATTATGCCCAGAATTGTAACACATTTGGTGGATGGCACCCTGGGAGGTAGACCAGACTCGTGGCCAGCGTGGGTGTGAAAGACGGAAAACGACAACTGTGTTTGTGTATGTGGGCGTGCGTGTGTTATTGCATTTAATCTAGACTGGAAACTGTCACATTTATTCACATAGTGATATAAAAAAATTGTTTTTTATCCATTTCTTTCAATTGGATTCCATCTGGGGTGTGTGTGTGCGTGTCTATTTATGTTTTATTGCATTCAATTCTGTGCAGAAACTGTTACATTTGTTTTGTTGCCACACTCCATGGTTCAGTAGAGGATAATGTATTTGTTTATATTGGATTTCGTTAAGGTTTAACAAAGAGCTCCTCACAGGCTAAAACAAATTCCACTGGTGTCTTCAGCACTAACCTCTGGCTTCCAGTCAAACAACATGGCCTCTTGTCTCCCATTTTTAAGTGACCTTAAAATGTGAAATAAACAAGGCTAAAAAATCTGGTTTTGGACATGGTATTCGACTGAGTTAAAGGTTATTTTCTCAGGCCACAAACTACAGTACTTATAAATGTATTTATTTTTATGTACATCACCTGGAATTAAGTTTTCCACCTAAAGCTAACTGGATGACAATCGCAAACTGCAAATACAACACACTGAGCATTTCATATCTCTCTTTATTGGGAATATACACAGACCATGATGAGTTGAACTGCCCACCTGCTATGTTCCTCTCCTCAGGATTATAGAGCAGCAGGCCTGAAAATCTTCTCCAGTCATCTCTCAGTCCTGCATCAGTCCTGGATGATGAGAACAGATAACATAAGGCTTGATCAACTCCTCACATTCCCACACAACCTTCCCTCAACACCTCCTCCCTATCCTCCTCCCTCTCCTCCCCCCATCAGCATGTGCCCCTCATTTGACATGTGTTCAGACTGCTCCACATGAACCATGCCTTAACTATCTCTCATCACGTAGGCTACAGTATATCCTGGCCTCCTAGGATCCCATGGGCTGTGTGCTGTTCATACATTCACCTAACCCAGAGAGACTTCACTCTCTTTGGGTGTAATAGTAAACTGATGTGAATGACAGTACAGGTCTCTCCCAACTGGAGCAGTTAAGGCTCGCTCTAAGCGTAATGAAACACCTCATCAGTACTGATATCCAGGAGAGATGGATTAGATGGATTAGATGGATTAGAATTCTGGCCCAGAGAGAGAGAGAGTGCAGCTCATCACTCCACCCCCTACAGTGAGGCCCCAACCATTGACAGTATAAAAGGGCCCAACCCTGAGGCCCTAAACTATCGGGATGACATCATGGTGAAGGCCAGGAAACCCCCATAGTGGGACTACTGAGGAGGGCAAGACCTCTTTCTAAATGGTGTGGAGTTAATGGGCCTACAGACAAGGACAGGCAGTGTCGGGGATACAGTGGGGAAAAAAAGTATTTAGTCAGCCACCAATTGTGCAAGTTCTCCCACTTAAAAAGATGAGAGATGCCTGTAATTTTCATCATAGGTACACGTCAACTATGACAGACAAATTGAGGAAAAAAAATCCAGAAAATCACATTGTAGGATTTTTTATGAATTTATTTGCAAATTATGGTGGAAAATAAGTATTTGGTCACCTACAAACAAGCAAGATTTCTGGCTCTCACAGACCTGTAACAACTTCTTTAAGAGGCTCCTCTGTCCTCCACTCGTTACCTGTATTACTGGCACCTGTTTGAACTTGTTATCAGTATAAAAGACACCTGTCCACAACCTCAAACAGTCACACTCCAAACTCCACTATGGCCAAGACCAAAGAGCTGTCAAAGGACACCAGAAACAAAATTGTAGACCTGCACCAGGCTGGGAAGACTGAATCTGCAATAGGTAAGCAGCTTGGTTTGAAGAAATCAACTGTGGGAGCAATTATTAGGAAATGGAAGACATACAAGACCACTGATAATCTCCCTCGATCTGGGGCTCCACGCAAGATCTCACCCCGTGGGGTCAAAATGATCACAAGAACGGTGAGCAAAAATCCCAGAACCACACGGGGGGACCTAGTGAATGACCTGCAGAGAGCTGGGACCAAAGTAACAAAGCCTACCATCAGTAACACACTACGCCGCCAGGGACTCAAATCCTGCAGTGCAAGACGTGTCCCCCTGCTTAAGCCAGTACATGTCCAGGCCCGTCTGAAGTGCATTTGGATGATCCAGAAGAGGATTGGGAGAATGTCATATGGTCAGATGAAACCAAAATATAACTTTTTGGTAAAAACTCAACTCGTCATGTTTGGAGGACAAAGAATGCTGAGTTGCATCCAAAGAACACCATACCTACTGTGAAGCATGGGGGTGGAAACATCATGCTTTGGGCTGTTTTTTCTGCAAAGGGACCAGGACGACTGATCCGTGTAAAGGAAAGAATGAATGGGGCCATGTATCGTGAGATTTTGAGTGAAAACCTCCTTCCATCAGCAAGGGCATTGAAGATGAAACGTGGCTGAGTCTTTCAGCATGACAATGATCCCAAACACACCGCCCGGGCAACGAAGGAGTGGCTTCGTAAGAAGCATTTCAAGGTCCTGGAGTGGCCTAGCCAGTCTCCAGATCTCAACCCCATAGAAAATCTTTGGAGGGAGTTGAAAGTCCGTGTTGCCCAGCGACAGCCTCAAAACATCACCGCTCTAGAGGAGATCTGCATGGAGGAATGGGCCAAAATACCAGAAACAGTGTGTGAAAACCTTGTGAAGACTTACAGAAAACGTTTGACCTGTGTCATTGCCAACAAAGTGTATATAACAAAGTATTGAGAAACTTTTGTTATTGACCAAATACTTATTTTCCACCATCATTTGCCAATAAATTCATTAAAAATCCTACAATGTGATTTTCTGGATAATTTTTTCTCATTTTGTCTGTCATAGTTGACGTGTACCTATGATGAAAATTACAGGCCTCTCTCATCTTTTTAAGTGGGAGAACTTGCACAATTGGTGGCTGACCAAATACTTTTTTTCCCCACTGTATGTCCAATGATGCATTTCCACATTAACACATCTCATCTCCTATTTTAGCATGGCCATGGGTTTGAGGACTGGGGGACTCTTCCGCATGGGTAACTAGGGAAGAACTGGGACAAGGAGGCCAAAGACTGAGATGAGGTAATTGGGGGTTTATTTGGATTCAGTGACTAAATCTGTTCCTGTACTGACATTGTTGTTGGAATAAAGAACAGAACCGCAACCCCAAGTATGAATAATTATGAGAACTATTAAATAATCAATGGTTTAATAAGTTTAGTGTCCTAAGCAATCAACCCAATAACTGGGTTTCCAGGATATGTCAAAACACCACTCCCCTTGTGCTTGAAGAGCCCAGTTTAGGTCCGCGTCAGCTAAATAAGGTTTATGTGACCCAAAAAGAAACTCAGCTGTTTATAATTCCGAAAATATTTTCTCCCCTGCACAGGAAAGTGTCTTTTGACTCATCAAACATACCCAGTTACCAGTTTTCATAGGGCTACCCTGTCTGGAGGTATGGTGGTTGCGAAAATAACTCATTGAGTGTAGTTGACAGAAAAGTCGCCAAGGGCATTGCATAAGAGACTCCTATTGTAAGTCATGTAGAAAAGTATTCCAATGTCACTGGTAACTGTTCCCTGTTGAGATGAGCTAGCTTGTCTTGGACACAGAGGGCAAACAGACATGGCTAGTGTCTGACTAGACTGTGGGGAATACCCAGTTTAGATGATCTTCCACTTATTAACTAGGAATGATGCCCTCAGAACTTTCACAGGCCTTCCAATCATACTTGGGGAGAAATAACTACAGTACACTTACTGGGACTGGGAACTAAAGCAACAAAAATGCAAATCGTTTTTTTTGCTAGAGATGATGAATATGAAGTTGAAACATTTTGAAATGTCCCTTTAACATTTTCTCCATATGAGCTAAGACTAGGATCCACTTTTAGTTTTACAATGGGTGGATAGACAATCAAAATATCAGACTGAAGAGACACTGGGCTCATCCGCCAGGAACTTCTATTTCAGAAGTCAGGACACACTAGGGATATGGAAAAGGGGGCATCTCAGTCTTACCTCCTGCTGCAATGACACTGAAAAACATTTATTCCTATAAGTTGCCAATGGCTCCCCTCTCACATTACTACCTATATGGTGATTTTATTTCACAGTTGGAGAACACATAATTGCCTAGGGTTAGGGAAGTGTAGCTGTCAGTAGAAAGACAGTGGTGGCTGTACTGTACTAAACTGTCAGGTTCTACCTGCTTCTGTTCAACAGCAGTTTCACCTGGACAACGCCAAAGACATGGATGGCGACAGGTTTGTAAGTGAAACCAGACAACAGGATCTCTACCACATGAAGCCTCCTCTCCTGGAATCAGTCCAACATGCAGCTCACCGGGTGGAAGGTGGAGACAGACAAAATCCAGATATATGAATTCCTTCTCCACCTGTCCTCCTTAAAGTCCTCAAATTAGGTATGGAGCAGTGATAAAAGCATCACCAAGGTGCCCCAAATCCACTCGATAATGCTAAGCTTCCTTCTCACTCACACGCATGACCTTTGAGCATTATCTTGGAGGACTATTGAATTATTACCATAGGCTGCAAGACCAATGCAAATAGATACAATGGTTAGGTTTTGCTCCCCAACAACTGACAAACTTTTCGTAGACTATTATCCAGGATGTCTGTGAATCATATACTGTACACTTGTTGGTATGTTTTTTTTGTTACTATGACAATACTGAAACTTGCCCCCTCACCAACCACAAACAAATCCTGCAACTTAGCTCATTGTGCCCTTGGCAACAGTAAAGTGGGTCTGTCAGCCCTGTAAATCCCTGGGTGTTGATAAACTCAGAGAAACACATTAGAAAATGGGCTGACAATCAGAACACCACAGAAACATTCCCTCAAAGTCTATGATGGTGGTCAAAATCTTGGACATCTTCAGAGAGCAGGTAAGAATGGTTTGGAAAACGTTATTGTTGTGGAAATGTTGGAAGGCTCTGTGTTAGAAATAGTCCCTAAAGGCATGTGTGAGAAACACTCACATATGGTTTCTCTTAGATTGTTGACAGAGACGCTTCTTTCCCAATGCACTAAAACAACATATCATTACTGAATCCATTCCAGAATGACAAGCCTTCTGTTTTCGTAATAATGTCTTGGGTGGAAAATTTGTTTACGAAAAAGCAGAAGTTCAAGGATTTGGGAGATTAATTGTCACAGGTCAAACTGTACCTTCTGCATTGAGATATTCCCATCTAGTTAGATTGACACCAGTCCTCTAATCAAAGTGACAATCCAGTTCCATCCACTGTGATCCTCTAATCAGGGCCTGCTCTGTAAACTCAACTCACAACTGCTTATTATCATCACTAAAACTGTAGCCAAACATTTACCCTTCAGCTGTAATAGGCCTGATTACTGCCACTGTCATTCTCACAAACAAAAAAGAAAGACAAATAGACATAGTAGACCACTGTTTATAGTTCTGCTTCCAGTGACAGGATCATTGTATGATTAAATGTATGTGCATGTAAATATGTAAATTGATCTTTGATATGTAAGTGTTGCATTGTTTCTATTGTGATATTACATTGATTTATGTGTTTGTTATGTTGTGTGTATGTGTCTGTGGGGGTGGGGTGGGGGTGGGGTGGGGGGTAACTTTTAATATGCTTTCTTGGCCTGAGCTCACTTCTCAAAGTGACCGCGCTAACATGAGGACCAAGTATTTTTCGTACAATGGGTACTGTTTTTAAGACGTTGTGTAAATGTACTTTATTGCCTCTGCAAAACTAAAAAAGCAAACATTTTCTGCATACTTTTCCTGATGTTTTTGATACATTTTCACATTTATTGTTTATTCAAGTTTCAAAATCATAATTCAATCATATGGAATTCCTTGGTACCTGAAAGGACTAAATAGTGAAGGTGTGAGGGGGGAATGTGTGCAGAAAACAAACATTACTCTCATGGCATGTTACCCTAATGAAAGACTAATGATGATTCACTGATTGCCCGCGCTGCTGCTGCTGCTTCCTAAACTCAATGTTCCATAAGTCCATAGAAAAACATTGTTATCACGACATAGCTATGCATCTGCAATCATCATCAGCATCAAACACAAGTAGTATATACCAATGCAAAGCCATCGCATTCATTCCTATGGAAAGACTCAAAAGCACATTGAAGCAAAATGAAGTTTGTTAAGTTAAGTCGATATTCACATCATAAGGAATTCCCCTCGACCATGCCCACAAATTGGGGAAAATAACCATTCTTTCCCATTGACCCCCATTGTAAAAGAGTCAACTTCGTCGTCAATGTTTAAATATTTAGTTATACAGAAATAACAAAACATTCCGAAAAGCTGCTGTGTTGTTCAATGTACATGTAACCAGGTCAAACGTCCCAACCTGCGGTTCGCAATGCTCCCATGTAGGGAAATAGAGCCTGCAAGAAGAGCCCTGTGGCTTTAGACTATTCATCGTGGGAGAGTGGGTAATGTGGATTCCGGTGTCCAAGTAGGCTACATGTAGCTATGTGTATAGAAAACATTTAATCACAGGTAATACATTTAATTTGTTTAGTAATGCCACTCACTACTTGTAGCTGTACAGTGCCTTGCAAAAGTATTCATCCCACTTGGCATTTTTCCTATTTTGTTGCATTACAACCTGTAATTTAAATGGATATACACAAAATAGTCCAAATTGGTGAAGTGAAATGAAAAAAATAACTTGTTTCAAAAAATTCTAAACAATAAATAACGGAAAAGTGGTGCGTGCATACGTATTCACCCCCTTTGCTATGAAGCCCCTAAATAAGATCTGGTGCAACCAATTACCTTCAGAAGTCACATAATGAGTTAAATAAAGTCCACCTGTGTGCAATCTAAGTGTCACATGATCTGTCTCATGATCTCAGTATATATACACCTGTTCTGAAAGGCCCCAGAGTCTGCAACACCACTAAGCAAGGGGCACCACCAAGCAAGCAGCACCATGAAGACCAAGGAGCTCTCCAAACATGTCAGAGCAACGTTGTGGAGAAGTACAGATCAGGGTTGGGTTATAAAAAAATATCAGAAACATTGAACATCCCACGGAGCACCATTAAATCCATTATTTAAAAATTTAAAGAATATGGCACCACAAGAAAACCTGCCAAGAGAGGGCCGCCCATCAAAACTCACAGACCAGGCAAGGAGGGCATTAATCAGAGAGGCAACAGAGACCAAAGATAACCCTGAAGGAGCTGCAAAGCTCCACAGCGGAGATTGGAGTATCTGTCCATTGGACCAATTTAAGCCGTACACTCCACAGAGCTGGGCTTTACGGAAGAGTGGCCAGAAAAAAGCCATTGCTTAAAGAAAAAAATAAGCAAACACGTTTGGTGTTCGCCAAAAGGCATGTGGGAGACTCCCCAAACATATGGAAGAAGGTACTCTGGTCAGATTAGACTAAATTGAGCTTTTTGGCCATCAAGGAAAACGCTATGTCTGGCGCAAACCCAACACCTCTCATCACCCCGAGAACACCATCCCCACAGTGAAGCATGGTGGTGGCAGCATCATGCTGTGGGGATGTTTTTCATCGGCAGGGACTGGGAAACTGGTCAGAATTGAAGGAATGATGGATGGCGCTAAATACAGTGAAATTCTTGATGGAAACCTGTTTCAGTCTTCCAGAGATTTGAGACTGGGATGGAGGTTCACCTTCCAGCAGGACAATAACCCTAAGCATACTGCTAAAGCAACACTCAAGTGGTTTAAGGGGAAACATTTAAATGTCTTGGAATGGCCTAGTCAAAGCCCAGACCTCAATCCAATTGAGAATCTGTGGTATGACTTAAAGATTGCTGTACACCAGCAGAACCCATCCAACTTGAAGGAGCTGGAGCAGTTTTGCCTTGAAGAATGGGCAAAAATCCCAGTGGCTAGATGTGCCAAGCTTATAGAGACATACCCCAAGAGACTTGCAGCTGTAATTGCTGCAAAAGGTGGCTCTATAAAGTATTGACTTTGGGGGGGTGAATAGTTATGCATGCTCAAGTTCTGTTTTTTGTCTTATTTCTTGTTTGTTTCACAATAAAAAATATGTTGCATCTTCAAGGTGGTAGGCATGTTGTGTAAATCAAATGAAACAAACCCCCAAAAAATCAATTTTAATTCCAGATTGTAAGGCAACAAAATAGGAAAAATGCCAAGGGGGGTGAATACTTTTGCAAGCCACTGTATAGTCCGTCTGTTTGGGTTGTTGGTCTTGGCTAGCTTAATGTTCCGGTCGGTAGCTAGCTAGTACTCACATGGCTGCTAGCACCTTCATGAAAAGGGGTTTGAGAGAAAAATTAAACCTGTTTACCTGCTTTGTTTAATATTAATAGTTAACAAAGATATACGGTTCTACTAATGCTGTGTTTTTGTAAAGGGAGGTTTCTACTCCAGCTCCCTGCAGCTAGTCTAGGTATGTGGTCAAGGACATGGATTTTACTCGAGATAGGGGTGTCTGGAGCTGACAATTGATTTAAGGATTGCTAAGTGATAAAACTAACAGCCACATTCCATTTCGTGATTAATGGTGTGTGAGAGGGAGATGTCTCCGGTCTGACTGAGCCTGCATTTTCATAGACTGAATTGGTGTCTGTGTGTGTAAGGTACAAGGGACGTGATCTATTATGAATAGTTGATAAGAACCTTGTCTTAGGGGCCAAACTCTGGGTTTCATACAATAAGAACAGTCTTCACAGCAGATACTGTCTGCTGTGAATTATTCATTTATTTCATACAAATCCCAACCTTTTGACCAATTCCACACATCTTTTGTTTGACATGTAGACTAAGAGGGTGTATCTTCGCTATAAAATATATTTGTATTCTTTGTATGTCAGAGCTCTTGGCCCAACACTCAAGAGTGTTGGGTCGACCAGCCTCAATATTGCAGAGCACTCACTCTATGTGTTGTGACCTGCTGCCTTATTAATAAGTTTTGAATAAAGTAATATCCTGATTGGAGATTGACCTTGTCTCTCCTCATTATTGATTAGAATTTCCACGACAGGGGCATGAGGGAAGCCCTACAACATTACATTTTTCTAAGTAGCGATAGCGCTCGGGAGCAGGCAATGTTGAAAAGTAATCTTTAGACATGTTGTACTTTTCTTAAATGTAATTTTGTAATTGACTAAAACAAGCAGACAACAAGAAAATAACGTTTGAAAAAGGTGAAGTTTTTGCTGTGAGCCATAGGGATAACCTAGGTAACATTGACATTTACATTTTAAATGTGACCAAGAACCCAATTGTCACTCTGACAGAGCTCCAGAGTTCATCTGTTGAGATGGGACAACCTTCCAGAAGGACAACCATCTCTGCATCACTCCACCAATCAGGCCTTTATGGTAGAGTGGCCAGGCGGAAGCCCACTTGGAGTTTGCCAAAAAACAAGATTCTCTGGTCTGATGAAACCAAGATTGAACTCTTTGGCCTGAATGCCAAGTGTCACATCTGGAGTAAACCAGGCACCGCTTATCACCAATACCATCCCTACGGTGAAGCATGGTGGTGGCAGCAACGGGCGGAGGTGAAACACCCCTTCAGTATGCAGAAGGCCTCATCGGCTGCAGGACTCCACACCAACTTACGAGGACCACCCTTGAGGAGAGAGGTGAGAGATGATGGAGCTGAAGTTCTTAATGAAGTGGTGGTAGAAGTTGGCAAACCCCAGAAACCGTTGGAGCCCCTTTATGGTGGTTGGGACTGGCCATGACCTAACTGCTTCGACCTTCCTTTCATCCACAGCCCCGTGGGCTGATCCGATATCTCAAGAAGGAGACGTCGACCTGATGGAACTGGCACTTCTCCGCTTTAACATAAAGGCGGTTATCCAGGAGGCGTCTCAGTACCAACGGGAGAGGGTAGCGGTACTTAACGATGATGATGTAGTACTCAAGCCTTTCCAGGGAAACGGATGATCACAGGGCCGCCCCTCTGCTCTCATGGATCCCGGGTTGGGACGCACCGGACATCGCTGAAGCTGGTGCCCCTCCTGACCGCAATAGACGCAGAGCCTCCGGCGACGCCGCTCTGCTGCGGGGAGGTTTGTGGACCCTATCTCCATGGGTTCAGGCTCTGCCTCAGGACGGCCAAAGGAGGGAGGCGAGGTAAGCACCGGCACTCCAAAGATGGTTATCCAGACGGATGGCCATCGTGATGACTGCGTCCAAGGAAAGGTTGTCATCCCGACACGCCAACTCAATTTGTACCTTTTCGCGCAGTCCTATCCAGAATAGGGTGCGGAGCGCCGGCTCATTCCATCCGTTGGAGGCTGACACAGTCCGAAAGGTGAATGCGTATTCCGCAGTGGTCTGAGCACCCTGATGGAGTTGGAGAAGTCGCTCACCTCCCTCTCTGCCCTCTGGAGGATGGTTGAACACCGCCCTGAACAGAGCCATGAACCTCTCGTAGGAACCCAGATCCTCCTCTCCTCTCTTTCAGACTGCCGTAGCCCATTCCAACGGCCGCCCGGTCAGCAGGGAAATGACAGTGTGTGATAATGGACCTCTCGGTGGTGGGGGCTCCCGTCTGATGGACGAAATAGAGGGAGCACTGGAGTAGGAAGCCACGACATTTCGATGGAGTACCGTCATACTTCTCCGGAAGGGACAGTCGGGCATCGCTGACCTGGGCGGACTGCTGGGTAGGCTGGGGGACTGACTCACTGTGACGACCTGTGGTATGAGGCCCTCTGATAGTGGTATGAAGATCTTCTCTGGTGGTGTCAAGGAGGTGGAGAATGTGGAGGATCTCCTCCATACGTATTCTGTTACGTATACGCCGGTAGTCAGGAAGGAGGTGCAGAAGGTCAGTTTATTACGTTGGCTTAGATTGCTGACAACATGTAAGCTATACATTTGCACAATGAGCACTTGTTGTTTCCTCTCAAATACATCCATACAGTTGTTGGTTAGCTCGCTAGTGGACTTTAGCCATATTAGCATTGACATGAAATCAGTCAAAACACCTCAAAACAAGACATGGTATCAAGAACAAGATCAAACGATCTGAAACGAGCCACTTATGATTCCCCACATTGCAGTTTCTTGTCACTCTTGCTAGCAATCTGGCTATCCAGAATCACAACAACACGCTGACTTCTGCCCCATGGAAGCACACAGATCGTTTTTGTGACATTGTCCGATACACAGTATTAACAGAAATCACTAATTTCCTGGTTGCTAAAATTCGAATAGTTTGCCAAATGTTAGTTTATGTGATAAAACAAGCAAGTATAGTGTAGAGAATCATTGTACCATCTAAACCGCTGTGAAATATATTTTCCATAACCAAAAATATTGTATTTCCAGCTGTTTGAAGCTGGTGTACAAAACCGAAAGTAAAAGATGCAAAAAAATAAACTTAAGAACAGGAAGCATAGAAATAGTGCACATTGAACAGATTTACCACTTCTTAGACTTGCGTTCAATAAGAATGACAGATCTATAACATACATTTCTATGTGAATTTGGTCGGGTCGCCCAAAAAGTTACATATTGTAGCTTTAATGTTCAGTCTCTGTATGTGTTGATAGAGTCCTAACAGACATGTTCAAACATCACAGCACTCAAACATCTGCATTTGTATTCGAACATGCTTGTGTCTAACGCTCCATAATGAAGTATCCTCTTCTTTTGCAGATGTTTTGGTGATTTAGGTTTAAGGATTGTGCTGCTTTACCTACTGTCCCGTGAGTCACAGCCAGCTGCACTCTAACTGTATGCATTTCATTTTAATAAGGATTTTTCATTAAAAGAGCCCAAGAGAAAAGTTGCATTTAGTTCAGAGTCCAAAGCCTGTTTCTATAAATCAATAGGGATGTTTCAGTCCAGAGGCCTCAGCATGGATCGAGTGCACTCTGCATGGTTACCAAGGCCAACATCCTGGTTACAAAGACCAACATCCTGTTTCCAGAGGCGATCCCTCAGAGCATCAGCAGACCCCACCTCTTCAGATGATGTCTACACCAGTTGCCTTTACGGTGATACTCTAGCAATACCTTCATATCCACAGCAACATAATCAAAACAATCCATTCATTCTGATTAAATAATCATGCAGGGGTTGGTTGGAAATTAGTATGGTGCATTAAAGCAATATCAAAACTCTATTGCTGTTACTTTCATTTGAAGATCCTGTTCTCTACCTGCGTTCTCTCAGCCCAGGGCTTCCGTTGTACTCTGCAGCAGAGGCCCAGCTGCAGCAGTGCCAGGTTGACTCCCAATAGCAATGCCAGAGGAGTGGGAGGGAGGCCAATGAGCAGTGCTCTGGGTAGACTGGAGAACAGCCCAGGGAGGGGAACCAGAGCCATGAGCAGACCAGTTACTGCACCCGGGGGAGGAGGAAGGCGCAGAGACCCGGGCCAGAGACCTGGAGCTCAAGTCAGGGACAGGACAGGTAAACACCCTTATCTTAGTGGAAAATATCTAATATATTCCATCTGTCAAATTCTTTCTTTCTTGATCTCATTTTTTATCTCTTGTTTCTATTTCGCTTGCTTACACAGTCCCTTAATCCACAAAGCTAACTTGTAAGGAGCACTAGCTTTGCGTGTAACAAATCAAACACAAATCAAAAGCCCAATTACTACTGCTTAAGTGGCTAACCTGACTTGTGCTGCAGCATCTGGAGCTAAAGTGTACTCATCGCTGCCATAATGTGACTGAGGCTGCTGTTTACCCTTAGTGCTAACCATTAAAAATGCCCATTGATCGGAGTGCTCTCTTATGAGCCAACACTAGAGCTATACACACAGGCTTCCATCAACCTCACAAATTCCCATAAACATATCCAAACAACATGGATAAACTAATCTTTTCCCATTCTGACTTCAGGCTAAACAGCTGTGGTTTATTTTTGGTTGCCCAAACAAATAATCAACCAATTTTATTACCCGCTCACATGAAATTTCCTATCTGTGTGTTAGCTGTAGGGTGGTATGTGTTTTTGAGCTGCAGCTTTTGTTTTTTACCTTTGAAATCCTCTATCGATAATGGTCACACACACACAGTCTTAACACTGCTTTAAATAAAGTTGTGCTCAATCTCTCATACACTGACCATGTTAATTTCAAGATATTGTATTTGGGACATTAGCCAAGACTGAATATCATCAAACATCTGCAGCCGTAGTTTCAGAGGGTAGCTGTTGACACTCCAAAACCATATCCCTCACATTGACTGACTGACTTTATAACACATTTCTTGTAAGAATGTCCCAGAGTGCCCTGCAACGCCAAATATGACAACACACATGGACAGCAGCAGGACACGTGGAGGGGGAGGAGGCCTTTCTCAACATTATCCACACTGCATCTTTATCTGCCCTCTTCATCGTACTATGAGGATGAAGAGCAGGAGATGGATATAGAGATAGAGAAGGAGGATGTGAGGTATGGTTTCATTTATGGGTGTTATATGGGTGTCATAATGTCATACATACAGTATATATACAGTGCATTCGTGAAAGTATTCGGACCCCTTGACTTTTTCCACATTTTGTTACGTTACAGCCTTATTCTAAAATTGATAAAATCACATTTTTTCCTCATCAATCTGCACACAATACCTCATAATGACAAAGCGAAAACAGGTTTTTAGAAATGTTTGCACATTTATACAAATTAAAAACAGAAATACCTTATTTACATAAGTATTCATACCCTTTGTTATGAGACTCGAAATTGAGCTCAGGTGCATCCTGTTTCCATTGATCATCCTTGAGATGTTTCTACAACTTGATTGGAGTCAACCTGTGGTAAATTCAATTGATTGGACATGATTTGGAAAGACATACACCTGTCTATATACAGTTGAAGTCAGAAGTTTACATACACTTAGGTTGAAGTCATTAAAACTCATTGTTCAACCACTCCACAAATGTCTTGTTAACAAACTATAGTTTTGGCAAGTCGGTTAGGACATCTACTTTGTGCATGACACAAGGAATTTTTCCAACAATTGTTTACAGACATATTATTTCATTTATAATTCACTGTATCACAATTCCAGTGGGTCAGAAGTTTACATACGCTAAGTTGACTGTGCCTTTAAACAGCTTGGAAAATTCCAGAAAATGTTGTCATGGCTTTAGAAGCTTCTGATAGGCTAATTTACATAATTTGAGTCAATTGGAGGTGTACCTGTGGATGTATTTCAAGGCCTACCTTAAAACGCAGTGCCTCTTTCCTTGACATCATGGGAAAATCAAAAGAAATCAGCCAAGACCTCAGAAAAAAAAATGGTAGACCTCCACAAGTCTGGTTCATCCTTGGGAGCAATTTCCAAACGCCTGAAGGTACCACGTTCATCTGTACAAACAATAGTAGGCAAGTATAAACACCATGGGACCACGCAGCCGACATACCGCTCAGGAAGGAGACGTGTTCTGTCTCCTAGAGATGAACGTACTTTGGTGCGAAAAGTGCAAATCAATCCCAGAACAACAGCAAAGGACCTTGTGAAGATGCGGGAGGAAACAAGTACAAAAGTATCTATATCCACAGTAAAATTAGTCCTATATCGACATAACCTGAAAGGCCACTCAGCCAGGAAGAAGCCACTGCTCCAAAACCGCCATAAAAAAGCCAGACTACGGTTTTCAACTGCACATGGGGACAAAGATCGTACTTTTTGGAGAAATGTCCTCTGGTCTGATGAAACAAAAATAGAACTGTTTGGCCATAATGACCATCGTTATGTTTGGAGGAAAAAGGGGGGACTTGCAAGCCAAAGAACACCATCCCAACCATGAAGCATGGGGGTGGCAGCATCATGCTGTGGCCGTGCTTTGCTGCAGGAGGGACTGGTGCACTTCACAAAATAGATGGCATCATGAGGAAGGAAAATTACGTGGATATATTGAAGCAACATCTCAAGACATCAGTCAGGAAGTTAAAGCTTGGTCGCAAATGGGTCTTCCAAATGGACAATGACCCCAAGCATACTTCCAACGTTGTGGCAAAATGGCTTAAGGACAACAAAGTCAAGGTATTGGAGTGGCCATCACAAAGCCCTGACCTCAATCCTATAGAACATTTGTGGGCATAACTTAAAAAGCATGTGTGAGCTGGGAGAACATTCCAGAAGGACAACCATCTCTGCAGCACTCCACCTATCAGGCCTTTATGGTAGAGCGGCCAGACGGAAGCCAATCCTCAGTAAAAGGCACGACAGCCCGCTTGGAGTTTGCCAAAAGGCTCCTAAAGGACTCTCAGACCATGAGACACAAGATTCTCTGGTCTGATGAAACCAAGATTGAACTCTTTGGCATGAATGCCAAGAGTCACGTCTGGAGGAAATCTAGCACCATCCCTGCGGTGAAGCATGGTGGTGGCATAATCATGCTGCGGGGATGATTTTCAGCGGCAGGGACTGGGAGACTAGTCAGGATTGAGGGAAAGATGAACGGAGCAAAGTACAGAGAGTTCCTTGATGAAAACCTGCTCCAGAGCGCTCAGGACCTTAGACTGGGGCGAAGGTTCACCTTCCAACAGGACAACGACACTAAGCACACAGCCAAGACAACACAGGAGTGGCTTCGGGACAAGTCTCTGAATGTCCTTGAGTGGCCCAGCCTGAGCCCGGACTTGAACCCGATCTAACATCCCTGGAGAGACCTGAAAATGGCTGTGCAGCGACGCTCCTCACCCAACCAGACAGAGCTTGAGAGGATCTGCAGAGAAGAATGGGAGAAACTCCCTAAATACAGGTGTGCCAAGCTTGTAGCGTCATACCCAAGAAGGCTCAAGGCTGTAATCGCTGCCAAAGATGGTTCAACAAAGTACTGAGTAAAGGGTCTGAATGCTTTAGTAAATGTGATATTTCCGTTTTTTATTGCCCTCCATCCAGAAATCATAACAGAGCACTGAAATAGGATGTCATTGTGGGTGAGAAGACAAAAAAGCTTCTGACAGAAACATGCAGTGACCACCACATGAACAAGTTTTCCCAGATGCTCTCAGTAGGAATTCAGGAGAATTTATCATGTCTCCCATGGAATCTGGTGTAGAAATACGATAGCCACTGATCAAATTATGGCAGAGAAACACATATGGTGTGAAATATAGCAGTACATTTTAACATAGTGAGGCTAAATTTAACATTTGTCATCCATTTCCTTTCTAATCATATACATCTATTTATCACAGGCCTACAGTAGAAAACAACGGCCTAGAAGACACCACAGAAATGATCAGAACACCGACCCCTTCAGAAAATGTCACAATGCTGAACCCTACCAATAATACTGGTCTACAACAGGATCATAAAGAAACCGTCCAAATACAGGAGGCCCCTACATTAAACCCCAGTCTACAGGGCCCCTCAGAGGACATCATCAGCTCTATGGAGCCCACTGACAATCCCAGGTTCCAGGGGATAACACATTACAGAACAAATGGCCTTGTGGTTCCAAAGCAGAGAGCTCATGGACATGACATGGAACAGAAACAGGAATGCATCCCTCTCCAGATAATGCCGGCAGCTGTTCAAGGGAGGGACCCTACATCTTTAAGGCAGCATGTGAACAGACTCCCCAAAATAAAAACCACTAAGACCTTTGTGTGGGGTCTTTCTGGACCCCAGGAGATTAAGAGTGTGTTTGTTCTGCAGAGGCATATTGGCAGATACACAACAAATCAGACATAAGAGCATTCATCCTGCCATTCACATTGAATCCCATATCTTGGGTTTGTTGGAATATCTTACCTGCCAGTGAGACCCAACTGATTCATATCCAACCATAAGAAATAGTCAGCTAAAAGATTAGACCTTACAGGGGGAGCTGTGATTGTAAAAACACTATCTGACATAACCTGATCCAAGGAAATGCCAGAGGCAAAGATGATATTGTGATCTTGCTTCCAGTTCAGAAAAGGCAAATATTTGTATAGAGAATGTGGTTCCCTGATGAAAAAGCATGTAAACATGCATGTATATTACACTGGGCTAAAAAATACCTTATATGAGATATCAAAGTACACAAACAGATCAGCTTTGTGTTCATGTCATGACTGGGTTCTTCAAATTGTCCAGATCCTTACAGACATAATAGAAATAACATTACACTAATGGTGCAGTGAATAAAGAACTGAAACGAGAGACGTGGGAAAATACAAATGCATGCCATGGAAAACAGCAAGTGGATGGGGAATTACATTGTATTGTGTTCAGTCCCAAAGGTCAGCAGCTGAGACATTACCCAGTCATAAGCAGAGCAGTGGAGAATTCTAGTTAGGCTACTGACTGAGTGATGCCTATCCAGAGGACCCCGTACTTCAGCTTCCCTTTACAGTCCCATTACTTTATCAAATCAAAACCATTCTGACCAACTCATCATTTGGCCACATTACCAAAAACCAAATGTCAAACTGGCACAAATAACATGACCTTACTTCGGTTAATACCTTACAGTAGGTTATGGGATATTTTGTAATCATTCTGCATTGTTGGGAAGGGCCTGTAAGTAAGCATTTCACTGTTAGTCTACACCGGTTGTTTACAAAGCATATGACGAATAAACATTTGATTTGGATACATTTTGCCCCCTTGTGGTGGAAAAATGCCTCCTATAGTCATAGTGCATCTTCCACTGGAGCCATACCATTTCAGCACTGCTGTTGATCAATAGCATGGATCAATGGTATGCATATCCATCGTATGACATCATTGGTTGTAGCAGCCAGATTTCAATTAAACACTTGAAAAAAAAAACATAGGCCGAGTGTTAGGGGTGGGTTTGAGGGGGAATTCAAGGGAATTTAGTTCCCATTACTAATTTTGACATCAAATGTTTGAGCTTCTCGTTTTACATTACTGAGTTCATAGGTGTTTTTCCTACTACCGTTCCTGAGTATTATGCGGATATTTCACAAATACAATACAGATAAATTATGCATATGATAGGAAGTACAATGCTTGTTTATATAACCTTATGATTGTTAATTTCATCATCACTTTGTACCCAGAGTCAAGACATTCAGTATGAGTACACCCCACAGGTCATTACTGGTTATTACATTCCTGCTATGAAATACTACAGTCGTGGTCAAAAGTTTTGAGAATGACACAAATACTAATTTTCACAAAGTCTGCTGCCTCAGTTGATGATGGCAATTTGCAAATTGCATACATTTCCACTGCATTTCAGCCCTGCCACAAAAGGACCAGCTGCCATCATGTCAGTGATTATCTCGTTAACACAGGTGAGAGTGTTGACGAGGACAAGGCTGGAGATCACTCTGTCATGCTGATTGAGTTAGAATAACAGACTGGAAGCTTTAAAAGGAGGGTGGTGCTTGAAATCATTGTTCTTCCTCTGTTAACCATGGTTACCTGCAAGGAAACACGTGCCGGCATCATTGCTTTGCACAAAAAGGGCTTCACAGGCAAGGATAGTGCTGCTAGTAAGATTGCACCTAAATCAACCATTTATCGGATCATCAAGAACTTAAAGGAGAGGTTAAATTGTTGTGAAGGCGTCAGGGCGCCCAAGAAAGTCCAGCAAGCGCCAGGACCGTCTCCTAAAGTTGATTCAGCTGCAGGATCGGGGCACCACCAGTGCAGAGCTTGCTCAGGAATGGCAGCAGGCAGGTGTGAGTGCATCTGCACGCACAGTGAGGCAAATACTTTTGGAGGATGGCCTGGTGTCAAGAAGGGCAGCAAAGAATCCACTTCTCTCCAGGAAAAACATCAGGGACAGACTGATATTCTGCAAAGGGTACAGGGATTGGACTGCTGAGGACTGGGGTAAAGTCATTTTCTCTGACGAATCCCCTTTCTGATTGTTTGGGGAATCCGGAAAACACCTTGTCCGGAGAAGACAAGGTGAGCGCTACCATCAGTCCTGTGTCATGCCAACAGTAAAGCATCCTGAGACCATTCACGTGTGGGGTTGCTTACATTTAAGTCATTTAGCAGATGCTCTTATCCAGAGCGACTTACAAATAGGTGCATCCAATTTAGGATAGCCGGTGGGACAACCACCACTTGGGGAGGGGGGGGGTGTAGAAAGATTACTGTTAGACTATTCCAGGTATTCCTTAAAGAGGTAGGGTTTCAAGTGTCTCCGGAATGTGGTCAGTGACTCCGCTGTCCTGGCGTCGTGGGGAAGCTTGTTCCACCATTGGGGTGCCAGAGCAGCGAATAGCTTTGACTGGGCTGAGCGGGAACTGTGCTTCCGTAGAGGTAGGGGGGCTAGCAGGCCAGAGGTGGATGATCGTAGTGCCCTCATTTGGGTGTAGGGTCTGATCAGAGCCTGAAGGTAAGGAGGTGCTGTTTCCCTCACAGCTCCGTAGGTAAGCGCCATGGTTTTGTAGTAGATGCGAGCATCAACTGGAAGCCAGTGGAGTGTGCGGAGGAGCGGGGTGACATGAGAACTTGGGAAGTTTGAACACCAGACAGGCTGCAGCATTCTGGATAAGTTGTAGGGGTTTAATGGCACAGGCAGGGAGCTCAGCCAACAGCGAGTTGCAGTAATCCAGACGGGAGATGACAAGTGCCTGGATTAGGACCTGTGCCGCTTTCTGTGTAAGGTAGGGTCGCACTCTGCGAATGTTGTAGAGCATGAACCTGCAGGATCGGGTCACCGCTTTGATGTTAGCGGAGAACGGTGTTGTCCAGGGTCACGCCACGGTTCTTTGCTTCTCAGCTAAGGGAGTGGGCTGACTCACATTTTTGCCTAAGAACACAGCCATGAATAAAGAATGGTACCAACATCTTCCGAGCGCAACTTCTCCCAAACATCCAAGAACAGTTTGGTGACGACCAATGCCTTTTCCAGCATGATGGAGCACCTTGCCATAAGGCAAAAGTGATAACTAAGTGGCTCGGGGAACAAAACAGCGACATTTTGGGTCCATGGCCAGGAAACTCCACAGACCGTAATCCCATTGAGAACTTGTGGTCGATCCTCAAGAGGCGGGTGGAGAAACAAAAACCCACAAATTCTGACAAACTCCAAGCATTGATTTTGCAAGAATGGGCTGCCATCAGTCAGGATGTGGCCCAGAAGTTAATTGACAGCATGCCAGGGCGGATTGCAGAGGTCTTGAAAAAGAAGGGTCAACACTGCAAATATTGACTCTTTGCATAAACGTAATGTAATTGTCAATAAAAGCCTTTGACACTTACGGAACGCTTGTAATTATACTTCAGTATACCATAGTAACATCTGACAAAAATATCATAACACTGAAGCAGCGAACTTTGTGAAGACCAATACCTGTCATTCTCAAAACTTTTGACCACATTCTTCAGATCAGTATTTTAGCAAAGGCATTGAGGTTGTCCCAATTCCAACTAAGAGCGTTTTTTTCTAAACACAGCAGGATCCTCAGCATAATATCCATTATCAGTGCATATTAAGATTGCAAAGCCGATGCAAAATGTCTCACCAAATAATTACCCTGAAGATATTTGCAATCAACACTCCACCCGCTCACATACACCATTTTGAGTGACATCCCTTTACAGAAGACAACATACTTCCTCTTTTTAGTCAATTTATTTGTACAAGATAAACGACCCTAAGCCTTGACAGCAAATTTGCGAATTGAATACAGGCGATCCTTTCTCTGCATCTTCTTGGTTCTGAGAGTCTCCTCATGCTTGTTGAGTCTCCTGCGGATGGCACGGGTCTTCCTGGGTCTCAGGTCCAAGGGCTTATATTTCTTACCCTGAAACATGACATTCACAGTCAAATTACAATAAACACTACATTGGCACTATATGCGATATGTACTAAAAATAACCAGAACAAAACTCAGATTAGGACTGCTGCTATTGCATTGTTCTTCAATTCTGGTCGTATAAACTGGCCTTCAGCATTAAACTGGGCTGTATAGTCAGCAGGCCTGGAATTGTGATTTTAGGGGCAAGGCCATTTGGCCAAGAGGTGCCCAATCTGCCAGGGCACCAAGGACATTAACCAAAATAGGCAATTACATTTATTTTAATTTTTAAACAGAAGCTATTCTGTAAAAAAAACATGTGTAAATGTACATAAATAGCCTATATGTCGAAGTGTAGGTGACAACAGGCTGCAGCCAATGCGCCTTGGTTATGTCCAGACTGATGCTGACATGAGGGACACGCCTGAAAATATGTGACACATATGTAGGATCATTATTAATATCTAAAGGTTTGATTCTGTCTACATAATTGAGGCACTGTTCGTTCAGATAGAGAAAGGCCAGTGCCTGTTGCGCACTGTAACATCACCCACCTTGATATCTGAGAGGCTGCACTTACTTGAAGAAATAGCCTAATAGTTTATCAACATTTTAAGCTAAACATTCTGATCTGTTGAATCAGCCTCAGTGCTTTCAAAAGTTTTTTTTGATGTACAGTTGTCATTAATTTGGGATCTATCGCGTCCCACAACTGTCCCAGAGTATGTTTGGAATATTTATTTCTCGCACAGAAGGACAAGCTGACCAATAGAATAGGTAAACTTTTGTACTATGGGGGATAGTAGATTGACATAGGCTGTGGTTGGTTACTCATATTGTTGGCTGACAAAGTAAATATGGACTAACGCGTGCTGTTGCATCTCCAATATGTCGGTTTTCACTTATACCTTACTTTGGAGCTGCAATGCCTGTGAGAAGGACCTGATCATGTGACGGGCATTGGTTAATAAGAATTGAGATATCTGAGAGAGCCATGCGTGTGAGAGGTGCTTCGGAGCACGGTGATAGGCAGCCGGGAGAAGGGAATTATAATTATTATATTCAGGGCACAACGGCCACAAGGCATGGATTTTTTAAGGGGCATTACGGCCACAGAGGGGGAAATTGACAGCCATGTGCAGCCGGGAAATTCAAGGTCTGATAGTCAGGGTTGGCACTCAACCTAGTTCTGAAATTTTTAGGTTACACAGGTCACTTAAACTAATCTGCAGCATGTTTAATTGTGGTCAAGGTTGACATTTAAGAAAAGCCATAACCCACACCATGTGCAGCAGATCACCTGTTGGGTGTTGACGAACGGTGGCATGTCAACACGTAAAATCAGGAAATAAACAGAAAATGTTCGCAGATACTCTGTGGTCAGAGCCGCCCGCTGGTTTTTAACCATTCATCAGGTTTGTTTAACTAAAATGTTGAATAGATGTGGGTATGGAGGGCATTGCTCTTACCTTGTAGAACTTCCTCAGGTTCTCCTTCTGAGTCTGGTTGATGACAGTCAGAACACGGGCGATGGATTTGCGGACGACACAGCTTGAAAGGAAACAGATCCAAATATAAGGGTTTAGTACAATTCACGATTTTAGCAGAAATATATGGCCATTTTGACTGCCCTACTGCATCTAAACACTGTATACCATAGTCATATAACCATCACCTCACTGCGAGATAACAACGGAGAAGCCACTTTTTCCTTCACCATAAACAGTGACAGCCAACTCTGGACAAGCTGACACTGCATAATTTCTGCAGTCCAAATAATACTCACATCTTGGAGAGTTTGGAGGCAGCTCCACCAGTAACCTTGGCTACACGGAGCTGGGACAACTCAACCTTCAGGTCATCCAGCTGCTTGAGCAGCTCCTCCTTTTTCTTGCCCCGCAGGTCTCTAGCCTTGATCTTGCCCTGTTAAGATTTACAAAAAACGGGGACACAAGCTTTGAAAATCGATTTGGCTAACAGTTAGCGAACTAGCTAACGTTACCCATGTAACGTTAGTTCGCGAAATTAACACATACAGTCAACGTGGGCTGACAGCTAATGAATCTCCTAGGTATTCTAATTGGCAACACACATATCGAAATAATTAAGTTGATAAGTAGTGAAATAGTTGGTAGCTAACCGCCATAGCTAGTTAGTAAGCTAACAACCATTCCATTTGGAAGTAGTTATGAGACATGTTTGACAGCTAGCTATAGTCCCCTGTAGCTCAGTCGGTAGAGCATGGCGCTTGCAACGCCAGGGTTGTGGGTTCGTTTCCCACGGGGGGCCAATATGAAAATGTATGCACTCACTAACTGTAAGTCGCTCTGGATAAGAGCATCTGCTAAATGACTAAAATGTAGCCAACGTAACTGGTTAGTTAACGTTCGTAGCTAGCAATCGTTAGTAACTAGCAAACTTGCTAACGTTAGCTTTTAGCTTACTAACGTTAGCGTTTAGCTAGCTCGCGTTCGTTTTGGTGACAAGCGAAAAATGAAGGACCATTCTCGAACTACCACAAACATATGTGGCAAGATAAGATTCTCATGCTCATGGATGTTATCAACTGTGGTCGTTTTATGTGGAATAGACAGGACCATTTTACTGAATTGAACGAAAGCCGCGAGCCTCTCACCATGTTCGTCGATGCTGCCACAGGAAAAGAAAGACCGAAAACGTGTTCGCGCATAAGCTATCTTCCGGTCGGAGGCGTTCCTTTTGTTGCGCATGGGTGAAATGCCTACAGCGCCACTGAATGGATTCAACTGAGAATTACTGTTGCCCACTTTGTTTTGCTGTATCTCTGCTTTACTTAGAATCATGAGGATTGTACACTGTACCGGAGAAAATGTATGAAAACAAACCTTTATGTTCACAATATAAATTAAGACAAAACTAAATAATTTGTTGTGGTAGCACTTGTTAAAATGCAAATGAAGAGAATCTGTAGTGATTTATTTTATTTATTTGTTAAAAACCAGAGTTGAACACATAGCGGGATCAAACAGAAGGTTCAAAAGAGCATCAGGTTTTTGATAGTGACCTTGCAGTAAATTGATCAGTGGAGTCATAGTCACCTGTGCTGTGATATTAATGTTGTAGTTATATATAACTACTTCAGGCAGATTGCTTTCAAGCCCTTACTGGAGTCCATACAGAATTCTAAACTTGTGTGATACCCGGTATTATTCAATAACAGGTCACTGTTAATGAAGTGTGGTGTTTTATAATTGAATGTAGATCATGTCCATTTTAAGAAAGTTTAAAGCCCTAGGGTTGACTGACCACAGAAACCTGATGAATGTGACAACAAATGCTACAGTATTGTAACGTCACCAGACACATGGAGATTTCACACCTGGTTCACATTCTATTTAGAATGTAGGGAGACAGGTTTTCCTCTACAGAGATCCAATGCATTCTGGTATAAGGCATTCATACTGTACTCAATGGGCTTTCCTCCAGTACAATGTTAATGCCCTCACATTGTAAGCTCATAAAAAGGGTCACTTCTTGCAGGATGCAAGTGAGACAGAGCATCAAGCCAAGACTGGCAACATGGACAGACAGATGGTGTAAAATGCTGCAAGAGGTGAAACAAAAATAATTTACATCCAGTGATTTATAAAGTTCTCAATGCATATGTACAGTTTTCATATATAAATAGACATATGGAATGTCATTTACACAAACACAAGGCAGGTAAAGGTAGAGCACATCCTCCAATAATTCTTATTTAGATATCTTTCAATAATTATTTACTTAATCAACATTATATTAAGAGTCACTCCTCTCCTCTTTACATAACATACATTTTTTCCATTGATATCAACACCATTGATGTATGGCTCTCACCTCCCCTTCAGAGAACAGCAAACCTTCTCATTCTAGTTCTCATTCTAACATGATATTTTTCTACACAAGCCCCCAGAATTAATATTGTTGTAGGAAAGAACCAAATGAAATACTGTTGTGAAGGGTCCTTCAGAAATCTTGGTGGGATCCATTCAACTGAAGAGCGGTTGATTGGGGTGGTAGCATTTACAAGGTTATTATTATCATGCACTCGCAATCCAACAAGATCCCTTTCCCAGCCATAGACCATAGGTAGTTATTAGGCAGCAAGTACCATTTTCTACATCTAAATTAAAGAAAAAACAGAGACATTGGAGCACAGAGATAATAAATAAAATTCTCTGTCAAACAGAGTCGTGACAGTCTGGTAGGCCTGACCCATCCCACTCTGTTAACACCTGCTGAATTCCGTAAGACATACTTGTACTGTTTGCATCAAAGATCTCATGTTAACTTAATTCCAAGAGGGAGAAGGGTTACTCTTAAAGGGGTACCTAGCGTTAGCGCAGTTGCTAACTAACGTTTGCGCAATGACTAGAAGTTTATGGTAACTGCTAGCATGCTAGTAAATACCATAGACTTCCAGTCATTGTTCAACGCTAGTTAGCATTGGATCACAAAACTACAGTACCTCTAACTTCCTTCACAATGGATGCAGAGACATAGACATTGTATCCCATGAGTTCATCTGCCTCTGGGGAAGTAGATAAATGCCAAAATCCTGAAGTATCCCTTTAAGGTTAACATTTATCAACGCAGCAATCCCATGTCTGCTTTAACCATTTTACTTGTAAATAAAATCACACCCCAAAACGTTTTTTACAGACCATAAAACAAGACAGCCTCTCCAAGTCATTGTGGAGCCCTTCTCTGTCCTCTTGAAGAGCAAGAAAAAAGTCCTTTAAGGAGATTGAAGAGCTATATAGGAATCTGTGTCACGTCAGAAACCGTTTTAAAGCTTAGGTAGTGTCCTCTTCACAATGTTCAGTTGGTTACCACAGTGATGGGAGACATCATGCAAGGACATGATAAAAGTCATGTGTGTCTCTGTCCTCTCCACATCTCTTCCTCTCGCTGTCCCCTCAGCTCCAGTGAGCAGGTGCCCCTGAAACTGACGGCCGAACAATACCCTTTGGAGAAGGCTTGGATCCAAACCAGGACATCTGAAAAACAAAGCGATGTTACGATTATATCAAATGAAATACATGTATCACTGGACTATTAGAACTATAGTTACAACTGTGGAAGGGTCGGGCGCTGGAAAAATAGGAGGGAATTCATCTGGCAACTGGAGGGCTGCTGGGTTCACATCCTGAAGACATTCCCCTACCGTTGGGCCCTTGAGCAAGGCCCTTAACCCCACAACTTGCTCTCCATCTAGGGGTGCTGCACTGCAGCTTGACTCTGTGCCCGTCTCAACTGTATATGTGATGTGTGCTTGAAAGTTATGGTAGCCCAGACTCTTGTCTCTTTCTAATTATATGTGACATATGAATTGTCAATTTTTTATACTCTTCTATATATTCGCATCGACTCCCTATTCACCAGTCTCTAATTAACTATCTGCTTGCACCTGTTGCGCCTGTTACGCACAGTGCCTTCTTAATTTGTTTGTACAACACTGGTGAAGGCATAAGGCCGATACATATGCTCTGTACATTATTTATTTCACTTTTTGTATTCTTTTGAGCATGGATTAAAATCATTATATTATTTTTTGCATCTCGGCCTCCTTGTGTTATTCCTTTTCATGGTTTTGAGTGCGAGTACTTTTGGAACTCTACAGATATTTTCTCTCCCACGCACCGGCCGCATTTCATTCTAGCCTGTGCGCAAACCCTCATACTGGCTTTCTAGCCTCTTTAAAATAACATTTTCCCTCCGGATGTAGCTTAGGTATTCCAAAATAAACAACAGATAGCAAGTATATTTAAGAAATGAGGCCAATTGAGGACAAAACAGTGTCATGGCCTATTTCATTTGATATACAGTGGGGGAAAAAAGTATTTAGTCAGCCACCAATTGTGCAAGTTCTCCCACTTAAAAAGATGAGAGAGGCCTGTAATTTTCATCATAGGTACACGTCAACTATGACAGACAAATTGAGAAAAAAAGATCCAGAAAATCACATTGTAGGATTTTTAATGCATTTATTTGCAAATTATGGTGGAAAATAAGTATTTGGTCACCTACAAACAAGCAAGATTTCTGGCTCTCACAGACCTGTAACTTCTTCTTTAAGAGGCTCCTCTGTCCTCAGACCACTGATAATCTCCCTCGATCTGGGGCTCCACGCAAGATCTCACCTCGTGGGGTCAAAATGATCACAAGAACGGTGAGCAAAAATCCCAGAACCACACGGGGGGACCTAGTGAATGACCTGCAGAGAGCTGGGACCAAAGTAACAAAGCCTACCATCAGTAACACACTACGCCGCCAGGGACTCAAATCCTGCAGTGCCAGACGTGTCCCCCTGCTTAAGCCAGTACATGTCCAGGCCCGTCTGAAGTTTGCTAGAGTGCATTTGGATGATCCAGAAGAGGATTGGGAGAATGTCATATGGTCAGATGAAACCAAAATATAACTTTTTGGTAAAAACTCAACTCGTCGTGTTTGGAGGACAAAGAATGCTGAGTTGCATCCAAAGAACACCATACCTACTGTGAAGCATGGGGGTGGAAACATCATGCTTTGGGGCTGTTTTTCTGCAAGGGACCAGGACGACTGATCCGTGTAAAGGAAAGAATGAATGGGGCCATGTATCGTGAGATTTTGAGTGAAAACCTCCTTCCATCAGCAAGGGCATTGAAGATGAAACACGGCTGGGTCTTTCAGCATGATAATGATCCCAAACACACCGCCCGGGCAACGAAGGAGTGGCTTCGTAAGAAGCATTTCAAGGTCCTGGAGTGGCCTAGCCAGTCTACAGATCTCAACCCCATAGAAAATCTTTGGAGGGAGTTGAAAGTCCGTGTTGCCCAGCGACAGCCCCAAAACATCACTGCTCTAGAGGAGATCTGCATGGAGGAATGGGTCAAAATACCAGCAACAGTGTGTGAAAACCTTGTGAAGACTTACAGAAAACGTTTGACCTGTGTCATTGCCAACAAAGGGTATATGACAAAGTATTGAGAAACTTTTGTTATTGACCAAATACTTATTTTCCACCATAATTTGCAAATAAATTCATTAAAAATCCTACAATGTGATTTTCTGGATTTTTTTTCCTCATTTTGTCTGTCATAGTTGACGTGTACCTATGACGAAATTTACAGGCCTCTCTCATCTTTTTAAGTGGGAGAACTTGCACAATTGGTGGCTGACTAAATACTTTTTTTCCCCCACTGTACACTGGCTGTGGTATGGCCATAACGCCCATTCATTTGACAGAGGAGTTTCAGGGAACAGATGTCTGAAAGGAGAAAGTCACCTTGTACTCCAGTGTCTCCTTTAACATGTCCTCTTCCTCACCAGTGAAGTTCAGCAACACAGACACCGCTCTGATCAGCTGATAGGCCTATGAGACAGAGCGACATGGGGACAGGGAGAGATTTAGACTTCAGCCATGACCATAGACATCCAAAACTGATGGGTCTAGCTACGATAACAGGGACCAGGTGGGTTGCTCTCACCTCAGCCTCTCTGGACGACATAAATTTTAGCACCACGTGTTTGAGGTACTCAAAGTTGATCTCTCGTGAGTCATTGAGGTCAGAAGTGTTGGTGACAGTGGTGTTTGGGCCAGGGGCTGGAGTGGGCTCAGTGAAGGTTCTGTCTGGCCTCTCCTGCCGCTCTCCTCTCCCTTCCTGGGCCCTTTCCTTCCCCTCTAACTCCGTTTCAGGTTTCAGCTTCTGCAACAGGAACACACAGGCACAAACCATCACACACAAAACTCAGCACATGGACCATATTCAATCAATGGAAGAAATATTGGATTTAGATTGGATGCTCATACTAAAAGGTATCTAAATGTCACACCAGCTCCTTCTGCAAGGTCCTCTTCAGCTCAGCTAGCCTCTGCTGCAGCTGCTTAATGGTCTGTAAAGCAACAGGCATCCAATCAATAACAGCACACAAACACTGAAATGGACCTGTTCCAGATATTTCAGACAAGGAGTAATTATCCGAACATGCCTGTGTGGTGATCACGGTTTTTGGTTGGCCCAGTACTGACCTTGTTCTTGTCACTAAGCTGCTGCTCCAGGTCTCTGTTGGCCTTCTGCATGTGGTCCAGGTCGTCCACGGTCCCATTCTGGTCCGGTTCACACACCTCTGGAGTCTGCAGCTGCAACGTCAGGGTCTCCACCTCCACCTCCAGCTCAGATACCTGAGACACACACACACACACACACACACACACACACACACACACACACGCACAGTCAGACAACACATGCAAAAAGTATAATCTGTAATGACAGACTTGAGTTATGTACAGTATGGAAGCTAAGGAGGACATTAAAAACAGGGTTAAAGTGGCGTAATGGCTGTGCCCGCTGTGTGTGTTCGGACCCGTGACTGGCAGGAATCCAGATGCTCGGTCTGGGTGAGGAGCTCCTGCCTCAGGCTGACCAGCTGGCTGTCCTTCTCCTCCTCCCTCTTCTGGGCCCATGCCCGCAGCCTCTCCCCCTCGTCCTGCAGCTGGGACAGGGAGCTCTGGGCCCTCTGCAACTCTGCAACACAAACACAGTGGAAGGGAGCATCAGACACTACACAGTATTAAGTCAACACTACAACTTCCAAATTCACATAGCAAGGCAGACAGAGGAAAAGTGCACCTGACAGAGAAATTAAGTGTTTACCATTGCGAAGTGTTTGGAGTTCCTCCTCTCTCTGCTTCAACTGCTCAGTGACGTGGGCCAGTTCCTGCGATGTTGTTTGAAGTGATGTCGTCATCTGTCCTACCTGGAAAAGGAGACAGTAAACGTATAATTTATTTAGGAGCACAATCGAAACAAGCTGAATTCATGAATTTGTAACAGATCACTCGCTGCCCGAGTATGATTAAGTCAATAGCATTGGCAATTTTGTAAAACCTTGTTCCAACACAGTGTAGAGAATGTTGTTTGTTATTTAAAAGAGTACAGAAAAAATGTATGATGTGATAGTGAGTATGATGTCTCTCCAGACCTGTAGTTGGAGCTCCTCCTTCTGTCTCCTGGTGTCCTCCAGAGCCATCGCTATCTCCACACTCACTGTCTGCCTACTGCTCAGCTCCGACTGGGGTCACATACAGGGACATCATTTTTAAAATGGTATTTAACCTTTATTTAACTAGGCAAGTCAGTTAAGAACACATTCTTATTTACAATGAAGGCCTACCCCTGCCAAACCCGGACGACGCTGGGCCAATTGTGCGACGCCCTATGGGCTCCCAATCACGGCCGGATTGTGATACAGCCTGTAATCGATCCAGGGTCTGTAGTGACGCCTCTACCACTGAGATGCACTGAGATGTAGTGCCTTAGACCGCTGCATCATTACCCCATGTGTACGGGCAACAGGACCCTTTCTTGGAGTTGTAATGCAGTAGCTATTCTCATAGAAATGGGTGTGGCACAGCATGCAAAAAAATCTGGAGTGACCCAAGAATACAATTGAATTTATCATGAAATCTGTGACATCCTGTTTTCAACTGACTGCCTAATATAAAGCAGGAAGTGTGTCTGACCCTGGCCTGCTCCAGCTCCTCTGCCCGTCTCCTCAAAGCCACGTCAGCTTCATCCCTCCCTCTCAGCAGAGCTCCTCTCGCCTCCTCCAACTCACTCTGGGAAACACAAAACAGAAATGGGTGGGGGGAGAGGTGGGTGAGGGAGAGAGATGTGGGATAGGGACAGAGAAAAATAGATAAAGGGATGTTAGCGAAAGAAAAGCAGAAATTAGAGGGCGTAGGATCACAGTCTAATAACGATAGATACATATTTTATGGCCTTGTTTGAGAGTCCCGATAATGTGCAATTACCAATCCACCGAGACCAATGGATAAGCTGATCAAAATCTGCATCGAAACTATCAAATACCAAAGTAAAAATGTACCTTAACAGGTATGTCACTGAGAACAGTTTAGTGAACAAAAATGTCAACATCTACAGAGCAAGTGAGAGCTGAGAACTGTAACTCACAATCCTAGCTTGGGCAGAGGTGTGCTCTGTGTCTTTCTCTGTCTGCAGTGCAGAGAGCTGCTCCTCCATCCAGCCTGCCCTCTCCTGGCCCTGCTGCCGCTCTGCAGACACCTGCTGCTGCAGACTGTCCCTCTCCACACTCCACTCTGCCTGCTGGGGGTGACCACAGGGGAAAGGGCAGTCTCAGCATCACACATACTTACATTAACTGTGTCTCTGGCTCCCATAAGATACATGAAGAAGTCTAATCAAGGAATAAAAGGTTCAACTGCATTTGCTCCAGCCTCAGCTTCAACTTTATTTACAGTGGTGGTAGAGCATCTTTCACCGTACTCGGACAAACATTTACCAGTTCGTCCAGGCGTGCTTGCTTGTCGGTGATCTGCTGCTCAGTGTTCTTGAGCCTCTCGTTGCTCTCCTGCACCTGCTGTTCCAGACCTGCTATCTGTAAGACAGAGAGCGACATGGGGCTGTGTGTGAGAGACTGAAGGTAGAGCGCACAAGGAGAAAGAACGAAGAGAGAGCACAGGTCTGAAATGCTTACATTGTTCTCTCCCACCAGTGTGCCTGATCGCTTACCTGTGCGTCCGTTCTCTCTCTGTAGTTCTTGGAAGAGTCGTCTTTGTGTCGTAGCAGGTTCTGTAGTTCAGTTACATTGTTGTTGATTCTGGATATCTGGGAGAGATAGAATATGCTTACCAGATGTGTTCATACAATTGTTCATATGTTGCTGTTAACTAATGGAGCATCTAAGCCAGTTGCATGTGAAGAACTATAGAACTCTGATGAAGAGGTAGAGAGAGGGCTGTTTACCTGAGTCTCCAGTGAGCTAACCGTGTCTGCATGGTTGGTGCGTGCCTGCAGCAGCTCCACTCTCATGTCCTCCAGCCTCCGCTCCAGAGTGGACTTCTACACATTAACACACAGGGGAAAAAACAAAGACTGCTGAACACTTGAACTTACCATTTGCACTGACTCTCCGCACCTTAGCACACATGCACTCACACACCCATATGCACAAACACATACACACACACACACTCACGCTACATACACACCACGACTGCTGCTATTGGACTTTATTTATTATTGCTAAAAATATCGCACAAAACCCTTTCCTCTCCATATCCCCCTTCCCCGGCACACGTGTAAATATTATACTGTACATTTGTTTGAGTGCCTTCCTTGTATTTATACTTCTGCTAAATGTTTATTCTGTTGTTATTCCATGAACCCTTTACACTCGTACCCGTATACAGGTTGGAAATGGCAGATTTGGACACTGATAAGCGCCTAAATTGGGACAAAGTGGCTGTACAGTAACATGCTATACATGACATCAGAGCTCAGGCTCTCCGCTTCAGAGCGCTGTATGGGTTTTGACTGACAGACGTTCTGAACTTGAGCACAGCGCGACAAGAAGTTGCCCCCATCCCTTCCACTAATTGGGCAACTGGAAGATATTGGCCGCAGGACACGCACCTGAATGCACTCACGATTCCTTTCTATGCGCACCAAAATGACGATCTGTTTCTCCGAATTGCCTTGTGAAAGCCTAACTGTAAGATCATATTTTATAACTTAGCTAGTAATGTTGGCTATAGAACAAGCTTTCAAATGATGCCCACCTGACCCAGAATAGGATTTATAATGGAAGGTTTTTGGATTGCGTAAACAACAACAGTAATTGTGTAAAGGCGGGGATGCAGGGTTGTGTTCCAAACAAAACAACTACAAGTGTGCTTGCTCTAGTTCCTCAACAGCACAGCTAGGAGAGCTCTAAAATGCACCTTATAGATGAAGACTCTTCTTTGAGCCATAAAAGTGCATTGAAGTTACTTAGGAACTGTGCACACTTCGGAGAGGTGTGTGGCCACTTGGAGACACCAGTTAGTCCTCTCACTCAAACCCTTGTCATTTTCTTGTCTTATGTTGCACCTACCCCACATTTTCCAGGAAAAATATTATGTTACTGAATGTATCAAGAGTATTTTCAAATTTCGTTATCAACAAATGTGGCAAAAAGTACAGAAATTGTCAAATGCACATAAAATAAACAGTGTAATGTTTGGATTCAGTGTTGTGTCAGGTGAACTATTGTGTCCTCAACTTTGGTCTAATAATTTTCCCATAATCTTCAAACTGTTCTTTTTCAATTGCTACCATGCTTATGCATATGCATTTCATATTTCTTCTGTAAGAAACGTTTCAATTTAGCCCTTTCCATATAGGCCAAGGGTTAAGCTTCTAAATGATTTGTATTAATTCTTTGTTATAGTTATTGTACTGTTTAGAGGTGAACCTGCAAGTAAGCATTTCATTGTACTGTGTACACCATGTGTTTCTGTGCATATGACAAATAAGCTTGACTTGAAATGCATCACCATTCAAATCAAATTTTATTTGTCACATGCTTCGTAAATAACAGATGTGGACTAACAGTGAAATACTTACTTATGGTTCTTTAAGGTATTTTCCTTATACCAATTCCACAGGAGTCCTCTGTCTTTAGGATTAGCTGTTGTAGTTACCTCTTTGAGCAGCTCCTGGAGGAGCTCGTCTTCACTCAGGTTACCCTGCAGACGTCTCTCCAGAGAGGAGACCTTCTCCTGCAGGTCCAGCAGCACACGCTCCTTGTCCTCATCAGTCACTGCTGCCTGGGGACCACAACAGGGAGAGAGAGAGGGATGGGTCAATTATAGAGCATACTGGATGAGGAGGAGGAGGGGTTAGATACTGGCAATTCCACGGTAATGGAAATACACTGAGACTCCGATTTTTCGTTTATGCCAAACTAAAACAATTAATTTCAAAGTTTTACAAACCATACAACTCTATGCACAATGACTACTTTGAACAATTTACACAGTAAAACATTCACTGGAAAAACTGCAGATTTAGTAACAGAAATATGGAATTGCCCATATAAGGAGTTACATGGTGGTCTGGTCTTACCTTGTGTTGCTGCAGCTTCAGGGCATTGTGCTCTGTTTGTAAGGTATGGAGAGACTTCTCTACAGCTGCTTCCGCGCTCCGCGACTGAGAACACACACACACACAATTAGATTGCTACATTCTGAAAAATGTTATAAACTGTTATCATCACATTTATCTAACTGTATTCATATGCTGTCATTACAGATATGTACCATTTCAATACAGTGACAGGATTTTTCAAGGAAGCATCTATAGGTTAGAGGGCTAACCTTCTGGAAGTCCTCAGACACCTGTTGGATGACCTTCTGCAGGTTCTGGCCTCTGCCCTCCAGCTCAGCGATCTTCTTCTCAGCCTCCTCCCTGACCTCCAGCAGCTCCTCTCTTAATGAGACCACACACACACAACCCTGTACTGTTAGACAACAACCAAAACCTCAGAAAACCCAGAAGAAAACAGGCAGACTTCATCAAGAGATTTAGCACACAAACTCTCCCTTATCAGTAAGGTCATTATTTTCAGTCATGATGATAAGCATCTCCAACTACTGAATTCATGGCAATCTCTGTGTCCTGTCCTAACCTTTCGATCTCCAGCTCGGTGTTGAGCCTACAACTTTCCTGATGCTCCTCTCCCAGAGCCCGCAGCTTCTCCTGGGCTTCGGCCAAACCCTTCTTGGCCGTCTGCAGCTCGGCCTCCTTCTGCTGGAGCTCTCGCTCCCGCTGTCCCAGCTGCTCCTCCTTCCTCAGTAACTACCATAACGAAACAGGACACACCACAGAAAATACTTCACTATAACAAATGTTTAACTACCATTATTGTCTAGGGTAATAGAAAAACTTTTGATCCCACCAAAGCGTTGTTTTACCAAGGTGGATCATTACCGACATAGCTACAGCTTGGATCAGAATAGACAGACAGATAAAGCACAAAACGACATGTGTATGTTTGAATTGCCTCCTACGTGCCATGTGGTGGGTTAGTGTTAGACAGTGGGACCTTGTTGTCCATAGTGCGTACCATGTGTTTGACTTTGGCGAGCTCCTGCTGCTGGAAGCCCTCCAGCTCATCCAGGTCATCCCTCTTCTGGAACAGAGTGAGGCTCTGCTCCATCATCTCATCTAGCCGCACAGACAGAGCTGCCTTCTCCTGAGGGGCACAGACAGAATAGATCTCTCATCTACACAGACGATGACTGACTGGCTGAATGAGAACATAGAATGCTAGTTAGATGTTAGAATGTTAGTTAGATGTTAGCGTACCTGATCTAGCGTAGCCATCCTTTCCATCCATTCCTACAGACAAAGACAGGACTTAATCTAACTATAAACACACACAAGCGTATGCCTCGTGGTGCAAAGGATATGATGCTCACCTGATCTTTCTTGTCCAGGGCCAAAGCCATGCCTTCGGCCATTTTGGCTCTATTGGTCTGGTGAGTCTCATTCTGGTCCTGCAGTTTCCTCATGGAGGCTGGGTAGTAAAAGAAAGCGAGAGAGAGAAAGAATTAGCAATACAACTGGCTAGCCAAAGATGGCTCAATTGAAACAGCAGGTTGTAGATTTGTCAGTGGTTGGTAGCTGCTAGCTTTGAAAGCTTTGAAAGGGTGAGAGTAATATTGACCATAGAATGTGTCCAGTAAGCCAAGCTAGGTGTTTCCAAGAAGCAAAGGCAAGCAGTGCATCTAAGCATGGCCAACACAGACATCCCAAATGGACTTATTTTTATAGATGTTTTATTGTTATTGGTTACGTTAGTACATTGGTGTTTGTTATAACATTGATTATTACCAAAAAAAGGGAAGTAATAGACATTTACATACTGATAAAACATCCACTGTTTTATATTGTCTCATATAATTGTCATAGCAGAAATACTTACCTACTTACAACAGTGCCAAAAACATTTCAAAACAATTATGTCAAGAAGCATGCAAGTCCCTTGTTTCAACAATAGATTTTTTAAATATGGAAACCTATAGAAGTGACAGCATATGATTCTGAGCCCCTCCTTGAGCGAGTGATGGTGCTTTGGGTGACCATTACCACAGCCAGCAGACAAACAAATGAGAGAAAGAAAGAAAGAAAGAAAGCAAAATGAGAGGAGATTGGAGAATAAAAGTACGTACAATCCTGATGTTTTTCTAATGCAATTTCAAGCTTGTCCTTGGTCTTCTGCATAAGTTGGAGTTGCTCAGCGTAGCCTAGTGGCAGGAGGTGGGGTGATGGAATACCAACAGCACATAAAACACACATGTACACACACACAGGAAAGGGGGACAGGGGGATGAGAGTACAAGCCACGGGGAGGAGGAGGAATAAAATAAATGGAGAGGCATATAAAATAAAATAAAACATGATTGAGAAAAAATGGAAGGAAAAAACAATGATTTTCTTAGATGAGAAAACCATCCTGGTTAAGAGGCTGCGTGAAGATGTGCGACTTTTAACCTTTTCTAAGGGGTCAGACACACCACCTCTAAGGGAGGAGTAGCTATCACACTAATCTGGGAGAAAAGACACACAGAACCTAAAAGGTAGACTAAAAGCCATGGCATTTGCTCTTAACGTTCACCAGATGGGAATTTGGTAAAGAATAAAGAAAAATTGTAAAAAATACCCTATCATACCTTTTGTGAGGGCCGGTGTTAACAAAAGCCATGAGGTCGAGACAGAAGCCAGACATTACCCGTTGGTTATGTGACCTTTGACTTGAGTATACTGCTCTTGGTAAAAGTTGTCTCTAAGCACAATAGACACAGATCTAGAATCAGCTTACGCACCACCAAACCTAACCTTAATTATGGTTGGGGGAAATGCAAAACTAACCTTAGATCAGTGTCTAGGCCTAGGCGCAACCACATCATCCTACTCTGATTAAACTGGCTCCATACAGACATGTCTTACCTGATAGTTTGGCCTCCAGCTTGCGAATCTGATCATTCCTTCTGAGGATCTGGGAGGAGAGGTCGTCCCTGGAGCTACTGCCATCAGAAGCCTGGAGGTCAACACAAACACACAGAATAGAGGGATCCCCATCAGCACAGCAGGTCATACTGGAGCTTCCATGGTTATGGCGCAGCAGGTACTAGAAACATATACAGTGGGGAGAACAAGTATTTGATACACTGCCGATTTTGCAGGTTTTCCTACTTACAAAGCATGTAGAGGTCTGTAATTTTTATCATAGGTACACTTCAACTGTGAGAGGCGGAATCTAAAACAAAAATCCAGAAAATCACATTGTATGATTTTTAAGTAATTAATTTGCATTTTATTGCATGACATAAGTATTTGATACATCAGAAAAGCAGAACTTAATATTTGGTACAGAAACTTTTGTTTGCAATTACAGAGATCATACGTTTCCTGTAGGTCTTGACCAGGTTTAACACACACTGCAGCAGGGATTTTGGCCCACTCCTCCATACAGACCTTCTCGTGGTCCTCTGTAGCTCAGCTGGTAGAGCACGGCGCTTGTAACGCCAAGGTTGTGGGTTCGATCCCCGGGACCACCCATACACAAATAAATGTATGCACGCATGACTGTAAGTCACTTTGGATAAAAGCGTCTGCTAAATGGCATATTATTATTTTTATTTTATTTTCTCCAGATCCTTCAGGTTTCGGGGCTGTCGCTGGGCAATACGGACTTTGAGCTCCCTCCAAAGATTTTCTATTGGGTTCAGGTCTGGAGACTGGCTAGGCCACTCCAGGACCTTGAGATGCTTCTTACGGAGCCACTCCTTAGTTGCCCTGGCTGTGTGTTTCGGGTCGTTGTCATGCTGGAAGACCCAGCCACGACCCATCTTCAATGCTCTTACTGAGGGAAGGAGGTTGTTGGCCAAGATCTCGCGATACATGGCCCCATCCATCCTCCCCTCAATACGGTGCAGTCGTCCTGTCCCCTTTGCAGAAAAACATCCCCAAATAATGATGTTTCAACCTCCATGCTTCACGGTTGGGATGGTGTTCTTGGGGTTGTACTCATCCTTCTTCTTCCTCCAAACACAGCGAGTGGAGTTTAGACCAAAAAGCTCTATTTTTGTCTCATCAGACCACATGACCTTCTCCCATTCCTCCTCTGGATCATCCAGATGGTCATTGGCAAACTTCAGACGGGCCTGGACATGCGCTGGCTTGAGCGGGGGGACCTTGCGTGCACTGCAGGATTTTAATCCATGACAGCGTAGTGTGTTACTAATGGTTTTCTTTGAGACTGTGGTCCCAGCTCTCTTCAGGTCATTGACCAGGTCCTGCCATGTAGTTCTGGGCTGATCCCTCACCTTCCTCATGATCATTGATGCCCCACGAGGTGAGATCTTGCATGGAGCCCCAGACCGAGGGTGACCGTCATCTTGAACTTCTTCCATTTTCTAATAATTGCGCCAACAGTTGTTGCCTTCTCACCAAACTGCTTGCCTATTGTCCTGTAGCCCATCCCAGCCTTGTGCAGGTCTACAATTTTATCCCTGATGTCCTTACACAGCTCTCTGGTCTTGGCCATTATGGAGAGATTGGAGTCTGTTTGAATGAGTGTGTGGACAGGTGTCTTTTATACAGGTAACGAGTTCAAACAGGTGCAGTTAATACAGGTAAAGAAAAACTAACAGGTCTGTGAGAGCCGGAATTCTTACTGGTTGGTAGGTGATCAAATACTTATGTCATGCAATAAAATGCAAATTAATTACTTAAAAATCATACAATGTGATTTACTGGATTTTTGTTTTAGATTCTGTCTCTCACAGTTGAAGTGTACCTATGATAAAAATTACAGACCTCTACATGCTTTGTAAGTAGGAAAACCTGCAAAATCGGCAGTGTATCAAATACTTGTTCTCCCCACTGTATGTTGTGGATGTTGTAGAATCTATGAAATATCCCACTGACAAGATCTATATTAATGATATTTCATATCAGAGGTACCCAACTCATGTCTATAAGTGTGTTTAGGGCAATTCCATGGTCACAGAATGATCTTTCACTTTAAAATGTATGTCAAACAAAAAACAATGATTTCAAATTTAAACAAATCATGCAACTCTATGCACAAGGACTACTTTTAACAATTTACACTGAACATTTTACAAAAACTTGAAGAACAGTGCAGATGCAAAGTTTGGTAACAGAATGACGGTTTGTGCGTGATTTTACTTTACTACAAATTTAATGAGGGATAGCCTACCAGGTGATTGGATCTTATTACCAGTCAATTACTTAAATAATTCAAAATAGTGCAAATGACAAAGGAAAGACGCATCAGCCCCAAGACACTGGATCTGGGTAACACTGTAAGAAGAGCCACTCAATTCATATTGTCAACCGTAGGCTGGGGGGGGGGGGTAAAATCACAACTGAACTGATTAACGCTTCTGACGCTTTCCAATAACATCCACAACAACAAAAATTCTGTATCTTATGATATTCTGAAAGTAATATAATATCTAACACAACAGTGCAATGTGGAATAACATCATCACATTGTCTACTGATTAGCCTCAAAGATTTAAGCGGAATTGTCTCTACATACAGTATGTTAAGCTACCTTCTCCAAAAGAGAAAAGGAACAGTGTGTGTTCTAGTGCCTACAAGTCATGTGTGGTCAAGTGAACAGAGCAGGGTAGATCTGACACCCGAGCAGGGCTTCATGTTACACAGGTTTGCACCTTAAGACTCAACAATGCATTAAAGGGATAGTTCGGGATTTTGGCAATGACTTTCCCAGAGTCAGATGAACTTGTGGATACCATTTATTTGTATCTGCATCCAGTATGAAGAAATGTAAGGAGTTTCGCAAGCCAATGCTAACTAGTGTTAGCGCAATGACGAAGTCTACAGGAACAGCTAGCCAGGAACAGGTAGCATGCTTGCTGTTCCCATGGACTTCCAGTCATTACGCTAACGCTAGTTAGCAACTTCCTTCAAACTGCATGCAGAGACATAAGTAAAGAAAGGGCCTCATTGAAAGGGTAAGTACAGAAAGGGCCTCATTGTCGAAATCCTGAACTATCCCTTTAACCTGCTCTATGATGGGGAATATTTCTGAATTCATGTCATCATTGACAAAAGAGTGATGGTATCATACTCGTACATTTACACACTTGACCATGGAATCCACTGGCTTCTGGATGCCAATCTCCAGACACACCTAACCATATAACAACAGGATGGCTGACTCACAGACCCAAATCATAAACCAAGAGGCAATGTCAACAGAATATAGGCAACCTACTTGTACAGTACCAGTCAAAAGTTTGGACACACCTACTCATTCAAGGGTTTTTCTTTATTTTTACTATTTTCTATATTGTAGAATAGTGAAGACATCAAAACTATGAAATAACACATATGGAATCATGTAGTAACCAAAAAAGTGTTTAACAAATCAAAATATATTTGATATTTGAGAATCTTCAAATAGCCACCCTTTGCCTTGATGACAGCTTTGCACACTCTTGGCATTCTCTCAACCAGCTTGATGAGGTAGTCACCTGGAATGCACTTCAATTAACAGGTGTGCCTTCTTAAAAGTTAATTTGTGGAATTTCTTTCCTTCTTAATGCGTTTGAGCCAATCAGTTGTGTTGTGAAAAGGTAGGGGGTATACAGAAGATATCCCTATTTGGTAAAAGACCAAGTCCATATTATGGCAAGAACAGCTCAAATAAGCAAAGAGAAACGACAGTCCATCATTACTTTAAGACATGAAGGTCAGTCAATACAAAATGTCAAGAACTTTGAAAGTTTCTTCAAGTGCAGTCGCAAAAACCATCAAGCACTATGATGAAACTGGCTCTCATGAGGACCGCCACAGGAATGGAAGACCCAGAGTTACCTCTGCTGCAGAGGATAAGTTCAGTAGAGTTACCAGTCTCAGAAATTGCAGCCCAAATAAATGCTTCACAGAGTTCAAGTCACAGACACATCTCAACATCAACTGTTCAGAGAGGACTGTGTGAATCAGGCCTTCATGGTCGAATTGCTGCAAATAAACCACTACTAAAGGACACCAATAAGAAGAAGAGACCTGCTTGGGCCAAGAAACACAAGCAATCGACATTAGACCGGTGGAAATGTGATTTTTGGTTCCAACCGCTGTGTCTTTGTGAGACGCGGTGTGGGTGAACGGATGATCGCCGCATATTTAGTTCCATCCGTAAAGCATGGAGGAGGAGGTGTTACGGCGTGGGGGTGCTTTGCTGGTGACACTGTCTGTGATTTATTTAGAATTCAAGGCACACTTAACCAGCATGGCTACCACAGCATTCTGCAGCGATACGCCATGCCATCCTTTTTGGGCTCAGTGGGACTATCATTTGTTCTTCAACAGGACAATGACCCAACACACCTCCAGGCTGTGTAAGGGCTATTTTACCAAGAAGGAGAGTGATGGAGTGCTGCATCAGATTACCTGGCCTCCACAATCCCCCAACCTCAACCCAATTGAGATGGTTTGGGATGAGTCGGACAGCATAGTGAAGGAAAAGCAGCCAACAAGTGCTCAGCATATGTAGGAACTCCTTCAAGGCTGTTGGAAAAGCATTCCAGGTCAAGCTGGTTGAGAGAATGCCAAGAGTGTGCAAAGCTGTCATCAAGGCAAAGGGTGGCTATTTGAAGAATCTCAAATATAAAATATATTTTGATTTTTTTAACACTTTTTTGGTTACTACATGATTCCATATGTGTTATTTCATAGTTTTGATGTCTTCACTATTATTCTACAATGTAGAAAATAGTACAGATAAAGAAAAACCCTTGAATGAGTAGGTGTGTCCAAACTTTTGACTGGTAATGTATATAAAAAGACAATTACACCAAACTTCAAAACGCAGCAAATCGCTTCACTGCTCTTTCCCTGGCTCTGCATACTGTAAGTCTTGTACATTAGGTCTACTATTTCGCTGATATTCATAAAGCCAATATTAGATATCCATCTCAAAGTGCGAATGCAGCACTGTTTACACCACAGTGCAAGGGCGATCTGATATGTTGCATGTAAATGGTAGTGATTTACATCATCATGACAGTCCCTGGGGCTCCATTACACAGGAGAAACACTGATGGAGGGCCTGGGCCATTCCTGTCAGGTAGGCAGAATCTCTCAAAACACTGAGAAAGCCTATCATGTTATAGATCAGTTATGTTGAATTGAAAGAGTGTAAACGATATAAATGACCTTTGTTTGCGTTTCATATGTGCAAAACTTAAGCCTACTGAAATTAGAGGCCACAAGCCATCCTTTCAAAGAAACCTCCCAGCTTTTCTTCCATGATGTCTTCCTTGTAGAATAGCCTGGGAAACCTTGTTTCGTGTCATGTGACCAACTACTCTTAGTGGGTTCAAAGGATGACTGGCATGGACAGTGAGGTAACAATACTTGTACTTACAAAATCATCCCCGGAGTCTGCCCCCACTGACGTAATGGACTCTTTGCTGCAGGAGCGAGGCATGCGGACTCCGGTCCGGGGGGCAGTGGCAGCCTCCTCAGCAATCTTCTTTTTCAGTTTGGCAAACATCTCCACCTTGCCTTAGTGTTTCTTTACCCAAGTGTACTGCCTGCTACTAGTTCTCTCCCCAAAAGCTCCACAATGCAAGTCCTCTGTCACTCGGGCTGTGGTCGTTCTGGGTCCCAGAACAGCTGTATTCCAGTGTAGCCTCCTCTCACAGAAAGGGAAACTGTCATTGTCATTCCTCTTTCAATCTGAAATAGACAACAGAGTGAGTCATGGCAATCAGCATAAAAACTATTAGAAATGCTGAATGAGGATATGCTACTGACTGTAGCTAGCTGATAAGTCGTTTTGGCCTTATGATTTGTGATGTCACCAGATCAGTTGACACGTACGTGACAGCAGGTTTAGTTAGCAGGTTTGCGAAGACATACATATGAAGAGGCTAATGATATTTCAGCTGGATGACACGACAATGTAGCTAACTAGCTACTCAGTCTTGGCAAGGATGGCTGCTCTCTTGCTAGCTTTCATTAGCAGTTTCCGAATAGTTCGTTACCATTCTGTAAAAAACCCAACATTTCGAGATTTAAGAAATCTGTCGGCACCAGCTAACTGTTCACGGCTGTTTGATCATCCAGGAAGAGACAGAAGATTTCAACAAATGATGGCTATCAGCTAGCTACCTAGCCAGTTTTACAAACGCTGTCGCTGTTATTGTTAGCCTAGCTAGCGAAGTTAGCCAGCTAATCAAGGGAATCTCTTACCGTATGAACTCCGACAAAGTAACACATTCCCAGTGAAGCCCATTGTGTTTAACGTATTCTCTGCAATGAATAGCAACTCTACCGTTTCCCAATGTAATAACTACAAATATACTGCTTTACGACAAATGTATTACTATGTCTGGACTGTTTCTTTGGCTAGCTCGCTTACATCAACACGTAATATGCCAGTACACTGCGTCCGTGTTCATTGGACAAATCTAAAAGGGTGTGGAAAGGGATTCGCTCTACTTCATGTCAGTCAACAAAAACAGTACGACGGAACCTGGAGGACATACAATGCGTTGATTGTACACTGCATGGCCAAAAGTATGTGGACACCTCTTCAAATTAGTGGATTCGGCTATTTCAGCCACACCCCTTGCTGACAGGTGTATACAATTGAGCACACCGCCATGCAATCTCCATAGACAAACATTGGAGTAGAATAGCCCGTCATGAAGAGCTCAGTGACTTTCAACGTGGTACCGTCATAGAATGCCACCTTTCCAATAAAGTCAGCTCGTCAAATTTTTGCACTGCTAGAGCTGCCCCGGTCAACTCTAAGTGCTGTTTTGTGAAGTGGAAACGTCTAGGAGCAACAACGGCTCAGCCGCGAAGTGGTAAGTCACACAAGCTTACAGAACGGGACCGCCAAGTGTTGAGGCGGATGTCAGGAGGACGCTACCAGCCCGAATGCTAGTGCCAACTGTAAAGGAGGAGGAATAATGGGTTGGGCTGTTTTTTATGGTTCGGGCTAGGCTTCTTAGTTCCAGTGAAGGGAAATATTAACACTACAGCATACAATGACATTATAGGACGATTCTGTGCTTCCAATTTTGTGGCAACAGTTTGGGGAAGGCCCTTTCCTGTTTCAGCATGACAACGCCCCCATGCACAAAGTGAGGTCCATACAGAACTGGTTTGTCGAGATCGGTGTGGAAGAACTTGACTGGCCTGCACAGAGTCCTGATCTCAACCCCATCGCACACCTTTGGGATGAATTGGAAGGCTGACTGCGAGCCAGGCCTAATCGCCCAACATCAGTGCCCGACCTCAGTAATGCTCTTGTGGCTGAATGTTCAAACATCTAGTGGAAAGCCTTACCAGAAGAGTGGAGGCAGTTATAGCAGCAAAGGAGGGACCAACTCCATATTAATGCCCATGATTTTGGAATGAGATGTTCGACGAGCAGGTGTCCACATACTTTTGGCCATGTAGTGTATTTCCTTGTATTTACTGATTAACTGTCACGCCCTGACACAGAGGACGCTTATATGTTGAGTCAGGGTGTGTATATTCTATGTTGTGTATTTCTATATTGGTTTTCTAGTAGGTGTATTTCTATGTTGGCCGGTGTGGTTCCCAATCAGAGGCAGCTGTCGCTCGTTGTCTCTGATTGGGGACCATACTTAGGCAGCCTTTTGGCACTAGTTAGTTGTGGGATCTTGTTCCGTGTGAGGTATGTTGTACGTTGTACCTTGGACTTCACGGTTCGTTTAGTTTGTTGTTTTGTCGTTGTGTTTATTCATTATAATAAACATGTATGCATATCACGCTGCGCCTTGGTCCGTCCCGTCTATAAACGAACGTGACAGAAGATCCCACCAAACGAGGACCAAGCAGCGTGCCCAGGAAGAGCGAATTGCCATGTCACAGATGGGCAAATTGTGGTCATGGGAAGAGATATTCGCGGGGAAAGGGCCATGGGCGAAGGTAGATGCCCAGGCAGGAGAGGAGCAACGGCAACACGGAAGCCGGCCGAGGAGGATGCCCGAGAAGCAGCCCCAATAAACATTTTTGGGGGGGCTAAAGGGGTGGTCGTGGAGCGTGAGAGAAGAGCCCTGACCACTGCACCCGGTTGGTTTTCAGTTTGGGTCCCTACGACCTTGGGAAGAGGAGTGGGAACAGTATTATACTGAGGAGTCGGAGGATGACGACGACGACAAGTTTCTGTTCCCTAACTCGTGGGGGCTCCCGGAGGAGTCCTCACGGGAAGAGGAGTGCCGACGACGGAGACCCGAGAGGCAACCCCAAGAACATTTTGGGGGGGGGCACACGGTGTGGACGACGAGACAGCAGGAGGCTGGAGATCTGCAGGTTAGGAGGCCACCATGTTACAGGGGCTATTGGTTCAGAGGGAGCAGGAGTTATTCGGTCAGAGGGAGGAGCTACAGGAGGCTATAAGGGATAAGGAAAGTGTAGAGGCACGGCAAGAGGAGCTGGTTAGGCAGCGGGGGTTAATAAAGGAACCCAGTCCCGCTCCTCGCACCAAGCAAGTGGTGCGTGTCGCCAGTCCGGTCCGGCCCGTTCCTGCTTCCCGCACTAAGCCAGTGGTGCGTGTTCCCAGTACGGCCCGACCCGTTACTGCCCCTCGCACCAAGCCAGTGGTGCGCGTCGCCAGTCCGGTATGGCCTGTTTCCGCTCCCTCGCACCAAGCCAGTGGTGCGCGTCGCCAGCCCGGCCCGGCCTGTTCCTGCCCCTCGCACCAAGCCAGTGGTGCGCGTCGCCAGCCCGGCCCGGCCTGTTCCTGCACCTCGCACCAAGCCAGTGGTGCGCGTCACCAGCCCGGTCCGGCCTGTTCCTGTCCCTCGCACCAAGCCAGTGGTGCGCGTCGCCAGCCCGGTCCGGCCTGTTCCTGTCCCTCGCATCAAGCCAGTGGTGCGCGTCGCCAGCCCGGCCCGGCCTGTTCCTGTCCATCGCACCAAGCCAGTGGTGCGCGTCGCCAGCCCGGTCCGGCCTGTTCCTGTCCCTCGCATCAAGCCATTGGTGCGCATCGCCAGCCCGGTCCGGCCTGTTCCTGCTCCTCGCACCAAGCCAGTGGTGCGTGTGTCCAGTCCGGCACGGCCCGTGCCTGTTCCACCGGTGCCTGGTCCGGCACCGGTCAGCTGCTCCACTCCGGAGCCAGAGCAGTCCGCTCCACCGGTGCCCAGTTCAGCTCCGGTCAGCTACTCCACTCCGGAGCCAGAGCAATCCGCTTCACCGGGGTCCAGTCCAGCTCCGGTCAGCGGCTCCACTCCGGAGCCAGAGCAGTCTGCTCCACCGGTGCCTGATCCAGCTCAGGTCACCTGCTCCACTCTGGAGCCTGAGCAGTCCGCTCCACCGGTGCCCGGTCCAGCTCCGGTCAGCGGCTCCAGTCCAGACCCAGACGTCAGCCCCTCTCCAGGTTCGGGATCTCCCACACCAGGGTCCAGACAGGGCTTGGAGTATAGTGGGAGGAAGGAGAGGGAAAGCAACGCGCCGAGGTCTAGACCAGACCAGGGGCGCAACAGGGAGGCGAAGAGTGAGAGGTCGTCATGCCCTGAGCCGGATCCGCCTCCGAGGCGGAATGACCACCCGGTCCCTACCCTGTTATGTGTATGTTGTGTGGTCGGAGTCCGCACCTTTGGGGGGGGGGTACTGTCACGCCCTGACGCAGAGGACGCTTATATGTTGAGTCAGGGTGTGTATATTCTATGTTGTGTATTTCTATGTTGGTTTTCTAGTAGGTGTATTTCTATGTTGGCCGGTGTGGTTCCCAATCAGAAGCAGCTGTCGCTCGTTGTCTCTGATTGGGTACCATACTTAGGCAGCCTTTTGGCACTAGTTAGTTGTGGGATCTTGTTCCGTGTGAGGTATGTTGTTTGTTGTACCTTGGACTTCACGTTTCATTTAGTTTGTTGTTTTGTCGTTGTGTTTATTCATTATAATAAACATGTATGCATATCACGCTGCGCCTTGGTCCGTCCCGTCTATAAACGAACGTGACATTAACAGTAATAGCAGCATCTCTAATTTTGATAATTGCCATATTAACTAGCTCATCCTGTATCACAGTAAGTTCACACAAATAACCACAGCTAGGCTTCCTGCTCTCATAGGACTGCCCATCTTTAGATCAGTGATCTTCATCTTAAAATGAGCTTACCTCAATTATCAGGCTTATAGCTTTATTATAAGACTAGATTACAAGAGACAACTAAGTCAAGTGCATGAATAAATTCTCAACATATTTCTGAACAAAAATAGTATTGCTCATATGTGCTGTTTCTGATTTGAGTGCTTTATATATATATCTACACGATACACAAAATTAAATAAATATACACTACCGTTCAAAAGTTTGGGGTCGCTTAGAAATGTCCCTCTTTTTGAAAGAAAAGCAATTTTTTTGTCCATTAAAAGAACATCAAATTGATCAGAAATACAGTGTAGACATTGTTAATGTTGTAAATGGCTATTGTAGCTGGAAACTGTTGATTGTTTATGGAATATCTACATAGGCGTACAGAGGCCCATTATCAGCAACCATCAGTCCTGTGTTCCAATAGCACGTTGTGTTTGCTAATCCAAGTTTATCATTTTAAAAGGCTAATTGATCATTAGAAAACCCTTTTGCAATTATGTTAGCACAGCTGAAAACTGTTGTGCTGATTAAAGAAGCAATAAAACGGGCCTTCTTGAGACTAGTTGAGTATCTGGAGCATCAGCAATTGTGGGTTCGATTACAGGCTCAAAATGGCCAGAAACAAAGAACTTTCTTCTGAAACTTGTCAGTCTATTCTTGTTCTGAGAAATGAAGGCTATTCCATGCGAGAAATTGCCAAGAAACTGAAGATCTCGTACAACGCTGTGTATTACTCCCTTCACAGAACAGCGCAAACTGGCTCTAACCTCTGTAGCTCAATTGGTAGAGCATGGCGCTTGTAATGCCAGGGTAGTGGGTTCGATCCCCGGGACCACCCATACGTAAAAATGTATGCACACATGACTGTAAGTCGCTTTGGATAAAAGAGTCTGCTAAATGGCTTATTATTATATTCTTAGAAAGAGTAGTGGGAGGCCCCGGTGCACAACTGAGCAAGAGGATAAATACATTAGAGTGTCTAGTTTGAGAAACAGACGCCTCACAGGTCCTCAACTGGCAGCTTCATTAAATAGTAGCTGCAAAACACCAGTCTCAACAGTGAAGAGGCGACTCCGGGATGGTGACCTTCTAGGCAGAGTTGCAAAGAAAAAGCCATATTTCAGACTGGCCACTAAAAAGAAAAGATTAAGATTGGCAAAAGAACACAGACACTGGACAGAGGAAGATTGGAAAAAAGTGTTATGGACAGAAGAATCGAAGTTTGAGGTGTTCGGATCACAAAGAAGAACATTTGTGAGACGCAGACCAAATGAAAAGATGCTGGAGGGGTGCTTGATGCCATCTGTCAAGCATGGTGGAGGCAATGTGTTGGTCTGGGAGTGCTTTGGGTGGTGGCAACGTGGGAGATTTGTACAGGGTAAAAGGGATCTTGAAGAAGGAAGGCTATCACTCCATTTTACAATGCCATGCCATACCCTGTGGACGGCGCTTGATTGGAGCTAATTTCCTCCTACAACAGGACAATGACCCAAAGCACAGCTCCAAACTATGCAAGAACTATTTAGGGAATAAGCAGTCAGCTGGTATTCTGTCTATAATGGAGTGGCCAGCACAGTCACCGGATCTCAACCCTATTGAGCTGTTGTGGGAGCAGCTTGACTGTATGGTACGTAAGTGCCCATCAAGCCAATCCAACTTGTGGGAGGTGCTTCAGGAAGCATGGGGTGAAATCTCTTCAGATTACCTCAACAAATTGACAACTAGAATGCCAAAGGTCTGCAAGACTGTAATAGCTGCAAATGGAGGATTCTTTGACGAAAGCTAAGTTTGAAGGACACAATTATTATTTCAATAAAAAAATCATTTTTTCTAACCTTGTCAATGACTACATTTCCTATGCATTTTGCTATATTTCCTATTCAAACTCATTTCATGTTTTCAGGAAATGTCTAAGTGACCCCAAACTTTTGAACGGTAGTGTACATTACAAAAATAAAATCAAACATCTGAGAAATAACATTCTATAGGCCTAATAGGTTGCAAATAGACCCAAGTCAAACTGAAACTGACTTATTCCTGTAAAGTGATCCTGTTTCACTTCATGTGTTCTTATTGTGAACTACCATGATTAACGTAATCTAACATGCCATGCGTTAGATAAAAACATAAAATATTGACACTGCTATCACCTAAAACGTAGTGGCATTACTTGATATGGTACTTCTGTGTCAATGCATGTGTGTGTGCACACAGAGCTACAGCAGACACAAAAACTTGCAGTACATATATAATGTACACACTATAATAAAATAGGAATTACATAATCAGTGGTGTCACTTCAACAGGAGTTGTTGTCACTCCTCCTTATGTGATGCATTACAAATGTGGTGGTTGAGAACAGTGCGGCCAAAGCTGATGATAGTTAGTGCAGTGTTTACAGGAAATATGGTGTCGTTGTTCTGGGTGGAATTACTCTCTCTGAGTCGGGCACCGCCCGGAACAGCTTGGGCTCCCTCGTATTGGCGTCTTTGAAGACCATGATGGAGGCAATGTTGCCGCAGCGATAGCAGTAGTTAGGAGCCGACCAGACTGTGACCAGCTTCTCATCAAACATGAACTTGTATCCCTCATGGACTAGCTGATGTGCCCGACAGATCAACTTCAAGTTGTTGATGTGAACAAACTGCACATCAATATATAATGAAAAAAGAAAGACAGTGAGATAAATGTGAATGTGAGAAATAAAACTACTACCCATTTCATATACAGTATCAGTCAAAAGTTTGGACACAACTACTCATTCCAGGGTTTTTCTTTATTTTTACTATTTTCTATATTGTACAATAATAGTGAGTCCATCAAAACTATGAAATAACACATATGGAATCATGTAGTAACCAAAAAAGTGTTAAACAAATCAAAATATTGTATATATGAGATTCTTCAAAGTAGCCACCCTTTGCCTTGATGACAGCTTTGCACACTCTTGGCATTCTCTCAACCAGCTTCATGAGGTAGTCACCTGGAATGCATTTCAATTAACAGGTGTGCCTTCTTAAAAGTTAATTTGTGGAATTTCGTTCCTTCTTAATGCGTTTGAGACAATCAGTTGTGTTGTGATGAGGTAGGGGGGGTATACAGAAGATAGCCCTATTTGGTAAAATACCAAGTCCATATTATGGCAAGAACAGCTCAAATAAGCAAAGAGAAACGACAGTCCATTATTACTTTAAGACATGAAGGTCAGTCAATATGGAACATTTCAAGAACTTTCAAAGTTTCTTCAAATGCAGTTGCAAAAACCATCAAGCACTATGATGAAACTGGCTCTCATGAGGACCGCCGCAGGAAAGGAAGACCCAGAGTTACCTCTGCTGCAGAGGATACGTTCATTAGAGTTAACTGCACCTCAAATTGCAGCCCAAATAAATACTTCTCAACATCAACTGTTCAGAGGAGACTGCGTTAATCAGGCTTTCATGGACGAATTGCTGCAAAGAAACCACTACTAAAGGACACCAATAAGAAGAAGAGACATGCTTGGGCCAAGAAACACGAGCAATGGACATTAGACCTGTGAAAATCTGTATTTTGGCCTGATGAGTCCAAATTTGAGATTTTTGGTTCCAACCGCCGTGTCTTTGTGAGACGCAGAGTAGGTGAACGGATGATCTCCGCATGTGTGGTTCCCACTGTGAAGCATGGAGGAGGAGGTGTTATGGTGTGGGGGTGCTTTGCTGGTGACACTGTTTATGATTTATTTAGAATTCAAGGCACACTTAACCAGCATGGCTACCACAGCATTCTGCAGCGATATGCCATCCATTTGGTTTGCGCTTAGTGGGACTATCATTTGTTTTTCAACAGGACAATGACCCAACACACCTCCAGGCTGTGTAAGGGCTATATGACCAAGAAGGAGAGTGATGGAGTGCTGCATCAGATGACCTAGCCTCCACAACCACCCAACCTCAACCCAATTGAGATGGTTTGGGATGAGTTGGACCGCAGAGTGAAGGAAAAGCAGCCAACAAGTGCTCAGCATATGTGGGAACTCCTTCAAGACGGTTGGAAAAGCATTCCAGGTGAAGCTGGTTGAGAGAATGCCAAGAGTGTACAAAGCTGTCATCAAGGCAAAGGGTGGCTACTTTGAAGAATCTCAAATATAAAATATAATTGGATTTGTTTAACACTTTTTTGGTTACTACATGATTCCATATGTGTTATTTCATAGTTTTGATGTCTTCACTATTATTCTACAATGTAGAAAATAGTAAAAATAAAGAAAAACCCTTGAATGAGTAGGTGTGTCCAAACTTTTGACTGGTAGTGTATATATATATTTTACAGTGTGAAATTGACAATGTACTCACCTCATTGGTGATCTTTGCACCAAACAGCCACCCAGCTCCCCTGGGGCTGATGGCCCAGGTGTCCACATCCTCGGGGTCTGACCACACAAGGTCACAGAATGCTCCCTTGTGGGGGATCTCCTGGTTACGTTCAATGGTTCTGATCTGGTCCAGGGTCTTTATGTCCGGGGAGAGGCCCCCATGAACACACAGAATCTGCTCATCCATCAGCTGGCACACGAAAACAACCACAGCACAGCATTAGAATGCCGAGTTACTGTGACAGTAGAAAATATCCCCATGTTGGCTTGATATGGTAAAATTGTGACATGGGGGTTGTTACTGCAGGAAATCAGAAATACAAAGCAATAGAGATATACTCACTGCTGCAACTGTTAACATATCAAACACTTTGGTACAGTAGCGCCAGGCATTTGCATTTCCATATTTGGTTTGGCATTCATCTGAAAGGCAACATAGTCCAGGAACATCTCATTTACAACCAGAGCACCTGGAGTTAAGGGTTTGCATTGTACATCAATTACTAATGTGTTAATACAACATTTGGTTGGGTTGGATATGAAGATTTAATTAAGAAAATCTCACCATAAAATCCATACACTTGGGTTATCTGCCTGCTTTCGTGGTTTCCTCTTAAAAGTGTGATGCGGTCAGGCCATTTCGCTTTTAACACCAGCAGGTATGTGAGCGTCTCCAAGCTGTAATATCCCCGGTCAACAAAATCACCCTGAAGAGACACAAATACACATAATCCTGATGGGGTCATTATTGATGGACATTGTAAACACTATGAAAAACAAGGCAACTGTGTGGCTCAGTTGGTAGAACATGGCACTTGCAACGCCAGTGTTGTGGGTTCGCTTCGCACCGGGGACCAGTATGGGAAAAAGTACCCTCACTATTTTTATTTTATTTTATTTCACCTTTATTTAACCAGGTAAGCCAGTTGAGAACAGGTTCTCATTTACAACTGCGACCTGGCCAAGATAAAGCAAAGTAGTGCAATAAAAACAACACAGAGTTACATATGGGGTAAAAAAACATAAAGTCAGAAATACAACAGAAAATATATATACAGTGTGTGCAAATGTAGCAAGTTATGGAGGTAAGGCAATAAATAGGCTATAGTGCAGAATAATTACAATAGTATTAACACTGGAATGCTAGATTGCAAGAGATTATGTGCAAATAGAGATACTGGGGTGCAAAAAGAGCAAAAATAAATAACAATATAGGGATGAGGTAGTTGGGTGGGCTAATTTCAGATGGGCTGTGTACAGGTGCAGTGATCGGTAAGGTGCTCTGACAACTGATGCTTAAAGTTATTGAGGGAGATAAGAGTCTCCAGCTTCAGAGATTTTTGCAATTCGCTCCAGTCATTGGCAGCAGAGAACTGGAAGGAATGGCGGCCAAAGGAGGTGTTGGCTTTGGGAATGACCAGTGAGATATACCTGCTGGAGCGCAGACTACGGGTGGGTGCTGCTATGGTGACCAATGAGCTAAGATAAGGCGGGGATTTGCCTAGCAGTGATTTATAGATGGCCTGGAGCCAGTGGGTTTGACGACGGACATGTAGTGAGGACCAGCCAACAAGAGCGTACAGGTCACAGTGGTGGGTAGTGTATGGGGCTTTGGAGACAAAACGGATGGCACTGTGATAGACTACATCCAATTTGCTGAGTAGAGTGTTGGAGGCTATTTTGTAAATGACATCGCCGAAGTCAAGGATCGGTAGGATAGTCAGTTTTACGAGGGCATGTTTGGCAGCATGAGTGAAGGAGGCTTTGTTGCGAAATAGGAAGCCGATTCTAGATTTAACTTTGGATTGGAGATTCTTTATGTGAGTCTGGAAGTTGTGTTTACAGTCTAACCAGACACCTAGATATTTGTAGTTGTCCACATACTCTAGGTCAGACCCGTCTGAGAGTGGTGATTCTAGTCGGGTGGGCGGGTGCTAGCAGCGTTCGATTGAAAAGCATGCATTTAGTTTTACTAGTGTTTAAGAGCAGTTGAAGGCTACTGAAGGATTGTTGTATGGCATTGAAGCTCGTTTGGAGGTTTGTTAACACAGTGTCCAATGAAGGGCCAGATGTATACAAAATGGTGTCGTCTGCGTAGAGGTGGATCTGAGAGTCACCAGCAGCAAGAGCGACATCATTGATATACACGGAGAAAAGTGTCGGCCCAAGAATTGAACCCTGTGGCACCCCCATAGAGACTGCCATAGGTCCAGACAACAGGCCCTCCGATTTGACACACTGAACTCTATCTGAGAAGTAGTTGGTGAACCAGGCGAGGCAGTCATTTGAGAAACCAAGGCTATTTAGTCTGCCAATAAGAATGCGGTGGTTGACAGAGTCGAAAGCCTTGGCCAGGTCGATGAAGACGGCTGCACAGTACTGTCTATTATCAATCGCGGTTATAATATCGTTTAGGACCTTGAGCGTGGCTGAAGTGCACCCGTGACCAGCTCGGAAACCGGATTGCATAGCGGAGAAGGTACGGTGGTATTCGAAATGGTCGATGATCTGTTTGTTAACTTGGCTTTTGAATACTTTCGAAAGGCAGGGCAGGATGGATATAGGTCTGTAGCAGTTTGGATCTAGAGTGTCACCCCCTTTGAAGAGGGGGGATGACCGCGGCAGCTTTCCAATCTCTGGGGATCTCAGACGTTATGAAAGAGAGGTTGAACAGACTAGTAATAGGGGTTGCGACAATTTCGGCGGCTAGTTTTAGAAAGAAAGGGTCCAGATTGTCTAGCCCAGCTGATTTGTAGGGGTCCAGATTTTGCAGCGCTTTCAAAACATCAGCTGTCTGAATTTGTGTGAAGGAGAAGCGGGGGGGCATGGGCAAGTTGCAGCAGAGGGTGCAGAGTTGGTGGCCGGGTTAGTGGTAGCCAGATGGAAAGCATGGCCAGCTGTAGCAAAATGCTTGTTGAAATTCTCGATTATTGTAGATTTATCGGTGGTGATAGTGTTTCCTAGCCTCAGTGCAGTGGGCAGCTGGGAGGAAGTGCTCTTATTCTCCATGGACTTTACAGTGTCCCAAAACTTTTTGGAGTTAGTGCTACAGGAAGCAAATTTCTGTTTGAAAAAGTTAGCCTTTGCTTTCCTGACTGCTTGTGTATATTGGTTCCTAACTTCCCTGAAAAGTTGCATATCGCGGGGGCTATTTGATGCTAATGCTGTACGCCACAGGATGTTTTTGTGCTGGTCAAGGGCAGTCAAGTCTGAGGAGAACCAGGGGCTATATCGGTTCTTAGTTCTGTATTTTTGAATGGGGCATGTTTATTTAAGATTGAGAGGAAATTACTTTTAAGGAACAACCAGGCATCCTCTACTGACGGAATGAGATCTATATCCATCCAGGATACCTGGGCCAGGTCAATTAGGAAGGCCTCCTCGCTAAAGTGTTTTAGGAGCGTTTGACAGTGATGAGGGGTGGTCGTTTGACCGCGGACCCGTTACGGACGCAGGCAATAAGGCAGTGATCGCTGAGATCCTGGTTGAAGACAGCTGAGGTGTATTTAGAGGGTGTGTTAGTCAGGATGATATCTATGAGGGTACCCATGTTTACGGATTTAGGGTTGTACCTGGTAGGTTCGATGATAATTTGCGTGAGGTTGAGGGCATCTAGCTTGGATTGTAGGATGGCTGGGGTATTAAGCATATCCCAATTTAGGTCACCAAGCAGTACAAACTCTGAGGATAAATGGGGGGCAATCAATTCACATATGGTGCCCAGGGCACAGCTGGGGGCTGAGGGGGGTCTGTAGCAAGCGGCAACAGTGAGAGACTTATTTCTGGAAAGGTGGATTTTTAGAAGTAGAAGCTCAAACTGTTTGGGCACAGACCTGGATAGTATGATAGAGCTCTGCAGGCTATCTCTACAGTAGATTGCAACTCCACCCCCTTTGGCAGTTCTATCTAGACGGAAAATGTTATAGTTGGGGATGGAAATTTCAGAATTTTTGGTGGCCTTCCTGAGCCAGGATTCAGACACTGCTAGAACATCAGGGTTGGCAGAGTGTGCTAACGCAGTGAATAACTCAAACTTAGGAAGTAGACTTCTGATATTTATGTGCAAGAAACCAAGACTTTTGCGATTACAGAAGTCATCAAATGATAGCGCCTGGGGAGTAGGAGTGATACTGAGGGCTGCAGGGCCTGGGTTAGCCTCTACATCACCAGAGGAACAGAGGAGGACTAGAATAAGGATACGGCTAAAGGCTTTAAGAACTGGTCTTCTAGTGTGTTGGGTACATAGAATAAAGGGGGCAGATTTCCGGGTGTTATAGAAAAGATTCAGGGCATTATGTACAGACAAGGATATGGAAGCATATGAGTAAAGTGGAGGTAAACCTAAGCGTTGGGTAACAATGAAAGAGATAGTATCTCTAGAGGCATCAATTGAGTCGGTCTCTGAGTGTATGGGGGGAGGGACAAAATAGCTATCTAAGGCAGGTTTAGCTAGGCTGGGGGGTCTACAGTGATATAGTACAATTAGAAATAACCGAAACAACAATAAACTAACCATGTTTGGGCTGAGGCTAAACATAAACAGGATGTAGTACCGTAAAAAGGAACAGTCCAGCAGATATCAGCTGTATAGCTGAGTTATCATAAGGTCCGGTGGTGAAGCGCTAGTGAGTAAGAGGGTTAGCAGGGGCTAGTAAGGGCTAGCAGATGGATGGAATCTTCGTGCAGACGTCAGATTGACCATGTAGCGCCTTTAACTTATGAACGGACAGACGGAGACAGATCCACAGTCCCCTCCCCGATTTCATCATGGGGGACAACAATAACATAAATGGGAGTGGACGAGGGGATAATAGTTGAGTTTATACCCACCATGAAAATATAGTTTGTGTCTGGGACCTGTCCTCCGGTTCTGAAGAGTTCACACAGATCATAAAACTGATTGAATGAAGAAGAAACAAGCAAGTTAACTTCAGAATTACTGGAAATTAAAGAATGGAAAGAAACAGAATCTGTTTCAAATACAAATATTTAGCAATGATGCTGTATGGCTGTGAGGGTCAATGAAGTAGCCTACCTGTCCATGTATATCCCCACACACTGTCACTGGGGTGGACACTGGTTGGACATTGGATTCCTCTAGCAATATGTCACATACATAGTCACATAACCTCTGAGGAAAAAAACACACACCCTTAGAATAAGGAGCAGTGTAATGTGCTGTGTGATATGTGATGCAATGCCCAAGCAATGATTTAATGAATGCATGTCATAATAGAACATCCATAAACTAGTGACAACTACTGTAAATGGCACATTTTATTCATAGCCATTAAAAACTGGGATTTTATATCATACCAATAATTTCGTCAAGCATGATGATGGCATCCATTTAATTCAAATTCTTGGTTATAATGGCATCACAGTCTGTCTGTGTGATTTCAGGTCAGTTTAGATAGTCTATGATTTAGAAGTGACAGCCATTTTGCCATTGTTTAGGTCTGATTAGTAGGCTCCTTACTATATGTGCTGCTCATCAGGCTTATTTCGGTGATCGACTTTGCGAAGGCAGTGACTCTCACCTTGAGGTCGTTTTCAGGTAAATATTTACACTGCTTGGCAATCTCCTTGTATTTATCCAGGTCCATTGGCGCCATTGTATCAGCTGTTCGCGATAATGTTTCTAGCCTATTTAGCCTACATGTTTGGTTCCGTCTAGCGGATTTACTGAATAGTTTGCGTTGTGCTGCCATCTGCTGTGTGGGTTATGCACTACTTAGGCCTTAGATTGTATAGGCCCCAGATCCCCGGACACTGTATATTGTGGGCTCTTTAAGGATTGTCTAATCATATAATCAAATGATTAATTATTGAGTGTAACAGCTCTGTAGCTTTGATCTTGATCTTGTTGGGCAGCTCATGTCACTGCTGATGAATGACTGTAGACGGCAGGTGTTTAGGCCAATAGCCACATAGTGTCGCTCGCACACAGTAGAAACAATGGGTGATTAGGCTACAGCGCGCACGTATCCTACAGCGTAGGCATAATAAACATCACCATCTTTTTTTCTCGAGTCTAGGCCCACAGTCCTGGATAGCTTACTTTTTCAACATGTTGTTGCTTGTAGGGGGTAAATCGATTAAAGAGGGGCATATGTTATTTCATGAATAGCCAAGGCCTAATGTCCCATAATCGAATGGATGTAATGTTTAGTCTGGGCTATAATCATAAAATAATGTAATCTTAGATTCTTTATATTTGTTCAATTAAAGTGTGTCAAATGATGTGGTCCGTGGACTTAAAGAGAAAAGTCAAACAGACTTCTCATTGCGCACTGGCTCACGATTACGCATTGAACCAATCAAATGCCTTTGCGATGGAAAAACAAACGCCTAACCATACCACGAGACCCCCCCTCAATGCCCTGATTGGCTGAAGAGTATTACAATCCACAGCGTTCAGTTTCATTGCGCTGGGCTAGGTTGAACCGAAAGTGAAGCTAAGAAGCTGCGGGTAGTTCGGTTCGCAATAACTGGGCAGCAATTGCGAACAGCATAGGCTAGTCCATTCAGGGAAAGGTCTGAGACAGACCATTACTAAGGCTTTACATGGAGAGCTGAAATTGAATATGAGGTTAACGACCTTAATGATGTACATATCCCCGGCGTTGCTATTTATTTTGTATATTGGACTTTCTGATGCTGGACCTCGCATCAACTCCTACAATGCGTCGCCTATTTCCAGGAAGCCTCGCTCAGCATCCGAGAGCTTGGAGCAGCTCTACACCACCTTGCCTAATCGTTTACCTGAGGACAGGTTTGTGCTCGGCCTACTAACGGGGCTCACGCCGTCCCCCACAATTGTCTCCACCGGAGCGACCAGCAAAACGTTACAGGTCTCCACCATTCCTGTCTCGCCAACCGCAACCACAATTCAGCTTCCGACAACCCCAAGGCCAAGCATAGAAATTATTTCAACCCCTAGACAACAAATAACGGCGTTGAGCTCCAGAACATCAAATTCAAGCAAACGATCCACTGATGCGCAATCAGATTTTCCTCCAGAAAAAACGCTGCAGACCATGGTCTCCATGGTTTCTCAGCGGACGACAAATGATGCATGGTCTTCAGATAACATCGATGCATCGATTACCTCCGAGAATAGTCAAGGTGAGCCTATGTTGGCGCTTAGGTGTGATAAGAATAAAATATATAATGTTCCAAGGCGCATCAATTGTCATTTTATCTTGTGTTGTGTATAGAATATCCTCTGCCACACCTCCGCAATAGATACACCTCATTAATAGACTGATAGCATATATGATATTTTACTCTCTGACCTTTTAATCACCTCACACATTCACTTATATTTGCAGAAATGTCCCTTTTCATGCAATTTTTGTTATTAATATGTAACTAAAGGCACAACCAAAACGTCCGCATTATGTCTTGACGCAGAGCGCAGGCAGGCGAAGAAACTGAGATTGTAGAAACAATAGATCGTGGTCCTCAAACCATCGGCGGCTTTCTCCTTGCAAAATGATCAGACATAACTAAATTATCCATATGAATTAGAACATACCGGTTCAAGAGTAATATTATTATAAGCTACGTTTGGCGCTCCCAGAGATGGTGGGGCCTTTATTCTGAGGTAGGCTATGTATAATGACATGCATAAGTGTGTCAGATATTATGGTGATTGGATGGGAGGGGAGGGCGTTTATCCCTTGTTTTTATTCATCCATCCACACAGACTTCTCCATGTCTGCATATAATTGCCACCATGATATTATTTATTTTTCATACAAGCAGACAACGCGTCCGTTTGGACAGTGATCCCCGTGGCCTTTGTGTCTATTCAACATCCTTAGACCAAGGAGGGGGGGACAGGGGAATGTTACCCCACATCCAATCAAAATGAGCAGACCAAGACATGAATGAGCCAGCACTGTTATAACCTTAGCGGTTTATGTTGTCTCCCTCCTCTCTCGTCACTGGCCCCGCTGTTCTGCGTTCAAGTGCTTTGCATGACGATAAACGTTCCGACAGAGCCTATGTAGAGATTGGGGTGGGCAACATTTTCAAAGAGAAAGAACAATTATGTAAAAATGTCCTAATTACTAAGAAATACAAAATTATAATATATTGATTGCAGCTGTGAATCATTTTGAATAAGATTCTACCAACCTTGCACAACTCCTAGGGAAACATATCCATTGTTTTTGTCAAAATTGCTTAAGCTCAGTAAATTTGGTTGGGATTAATTGATGGACAGCAATATTCAAACCTTGTTTCAGAGTTTTTTTAAGCAGATTTAAATCAGGAACACTCAACACCTCTTGGAAATCCATTCTGGTGTGTCTTTGGCATTACAATTTGTGTAATTGCCCCACAGAAAAATAAGACTCTATCCCAGGGTTAGGTTTTCAGAAGATTGGGCGGGTTTTCTTCTAACTTTTTACATGGGCTTTGCTCCTTTCATATTTATTTTGATCCTAACAAACTCCCCAGTCCTTGCCGGTGACAAGCCTACCCATAACATTATGCTGCCACCACAATACTTGAAAATACACAGACATCAACAACATTGTATTCACTCCACATTACTGGCCTGTATGACAAAGTGAAAAGAAGGAAGCTTGTGTTAAAAAATCCACTCCAAATCATCCATGCTGTTTGCAACAAGGCCGTTAAGTAAAGCTTACTACAAGCTCTATGCAAACACAAGATTCGGAGTGTTGCAATACCTTTATTCATCACAAAAGGGGCGGCTCCTTGTAATACGCTCCGGCTATTGTGAAATGGTAGAACCTGCTGTAGCAAACTAGCTATCCATGTGCTTTTTTTCTCCATGACCAAAACATGATGACCTTCCATTTTTAGCTGATATGGGTATAGAGCCCCACAGTGGAGGTGTCATTATACCCATAAAACGTAGCGGCCAAACTGAAATGGTTCCAGTAGTTTTTCCACCATTCATTTTTTCCATAGGGGATTTTAGAAACACTTAAAATATACAGGTGAATATATTAAGTCATCTTGTCCTAGAGAGATTTACACAGTTATCAAAACGTCATGCCAGGGTAAGCCTACACGAAACACAGCCCTTATTTTAAGTGTTTCTAAAATCCCTTTGGGAAAAATGAATGGTGGAAAAACGATTGGAACCATTTTCCTGTTTGACCGCTAGGTTTAATGGGTATTATGACTCATACTGTGGTACTCTATGAATACACAAGCAGCATATCAAACTGGGATAAGGTTTTAGGTTACACCGGCAAGTATAAGAATATTTGCCAGGGCATATTTTTTATTATTATTATTGTATTTAACCCCCCTTTTTTCTACCCAATTTCAATCTTGTCTCATCGCTCATCGCTGCAACGCCCCAACGGGCTTGGGAGAGGCGAAGCCATGCGTCCTCCGAAACATGACCCGCCTAACCCGGAAGCCAGCCGCACCAATGTGTCAGAGGAAACACTGTTCAACTGGCGACCGGGGTCAGCCTGCAGGCACCCGGCCCGCCACAAGGAGTCACTAGGGCGCGATGAGCCAAGTAAAGCCCCCCCGACTCCCGGCCACGGCCGGTTATGGCACAGCCCGGGAATGAACCCAGGTCTGCAGTAATGCCTCTAGCACTGCGATGCAGTGTCTTAGACCGCTGCGCCACTCGGGAGGCCAGGGCATATTTTTTTATTATAAATCAGATTATCTCACATGGAGATGTTGGAAGTTAAAAAGGCTAGCTAGCTTGCTATGTTTTTAGCCAGGCTAAAGCCAGCTAGCCAGGCTGCCAGCTAACTACTACCAAATATTTTTTTTATAACTAACCCAAGATAGACCACAGCCTGTCGTTTCCAAATGAATCATAAAGCCGATTTAAGTCAAAACTGTAACTAGGCCACTCAGGAACATTTAATGTGGTCTTGGTAAGCAACTCCAGCAGTGGAGGCTGGTGGGAGGAGCTATAGGAGGACGGGCTTATAGTAATGGCTGGAATGGAATAAATAGAACGGTATCAAACACATGGAAACCACATGTTTGACTCTGTTCCATTAATTCCATTCCAATCATTACAATGAGCCTGTCCTCCTATAGCTCCTCCCACCAGCCGCCACTTAACTGTAGTGTCTATTTGGCCTTGTGTTTTAGGTTATTGTCCTGCTGAAAGGTGAATTCATCTCCACCACAGCAGACTGAACCAGGTTTTTCTCTAGGATTTTGCCTGTGCTTAGCTCCATTCCGTTACTTTTTAATCCTGAAAAACTCCCCAGTCCTTAACGATTACAAGCGTACACATAACATGATGCAGCCACCACTATGCTTGAAAATATGGAGAGTGGTACTCAGTAATGTGTTGTATTGGATTTTCCCCAAACATAACACTTGGTATTCTGGACAAAAAGTAAACTGCATTGCCACATTTTTTGCAGTATTACATTAGTGCCTTGTTATTTTGTACAGGCTTCCTTCATTTCACTCTGTCAATTAGGTTAGTATTGTGGAGTAACTACAATGTTGTTGATCCATTCTCAGCCATTAAACTCTGTAACTGTTTTGAAGTCACCATTGGCCTCATGGTGAAATCCCTGAGCGGTTTCCTTCCTCTCCGGCAACTGAGTTACGAAGGACGCCTGTATCTTTGTAGTGACTGGGTGTATTGATACACCATCCAAAGTGTAATTAATAAAGTAATCATGCTCAAAGGGATATTCAAATTATTATTTTTTCAATAGCTGCCCTTCTTTGCGAGGTATTGGAAAACCTCGCTGGTCTTTGTGGTTGAATCTGTGTTTGAAATTCACTGCTCGACTGAGGGACCTTACAGATAATTGTATAAATATAAAATAAAATAAATATGCCATTTAGCAGACGCTTTTATCCAAAGCGACTTACAGTCATGCGTGCATACATTTTTGTGTATGGGTGGTCCCGGGGATCGAACCCACTACCTTGGCGTTACAAGCGCCGTATGTGTGGGGTACAGAGATGAGGTAGTCATTCAAAAATAATTTAAAACACTATTGCATACAGAGTGAGTCCATGCAACTTATTATGTGACTTGTTAAGCACATTTTTACTCCTGAACTTATTTAGGCATACCATAACAAAGGGCATTAATACTTATTGGCTCAAGACAATTCAGCTTTTAATTTCTAAAAAAATTAGTATTGAGATCAAATGTTTCAACCACGAAAAAATGTTGGCCAAAATCCATCCTTCTCCCACTGCCGGACACTGGGCTTCCTCTCATCACCATATTTGGTGGTAAATGGAAATGCCAACCGGTTGCTTCAGGTTTATACAGCTGCTGAAACATCAGGCTCATTGTTCAATCTGTGCTACTACCTAGCAATGGAAGGTGACACTTCCTTGCCTTCACTAAATAAAAAATGAAAACACTTTGCTATCACCCCCTTGTGAATGGGAGTGGGACCCGCGAGGATATCATATTACCAAAAGGTGTCTGCTACACCCAAAATCCCACTCCACCCACGTGCACGCACGCACGTAGATCAGCGGAGTGAAGCTTGTAGTAGCCTTAATATTGTAAGACAATATGGCAAAGACACTTTTTGGCCTAAATTAAAAACTACAGGTTTGGGTCAAATCTAATACAACACAGAGTGAAACCCTGTGCGTATGCCCGAGCGAGCGTGCGAGTGAGATTGGCAGCTACACGGCCCAGGATCTCACACAGTCTGGGGGGTGATCTTGGCTGACAGTTGTGCAGGGAAGATGGCTTCAGTGAATAAATGGAAAGCTGACAGTGCTCTCCAGGCTTGCATAACCATGCCCTTTCACTGTTACATAAAGCTGGAACAGTGGCCAGAGATGGAGAGCGCTAATCTGAGGAGGACACTACTGTTGCAGAAAATGACATGAAATCCCCTCTAATGGCCATGCCGACGTCTGAGAAGACGGCACAACAACGTGTTCTGAACGTTTAGAGCAGTAACGTTGGACAAAATGTACTATGTTAAGGTCAAACCCTTCCTATCTCACTGTACAGAAACATACAGGACTGTGCTAATAGCAAACGTAGCACAATACCATATTGGATCATAGGACACACTGTTGTACTTCAACACCCATTTGTTTCAATTTCAACCTCTACATGGACCTGAAAGGACAAGCAACTTTGTCAACACACTGGATTTCCAACTGTTCGTTTGCTCTAGTCATGTGCATAATATGACACAAATTCAGCAATTAACATTATTCCCCAAACCTCTATTTTTTGTTCTCAGCTTTCAATGTACAGTATTGTATAATGGTTTACAGTATGACAGCAGCCCTGCCTCCCCCAGCCTCCCACATCATTCTTGTAAATTAGGCTGTGTTAGTAGCAGCAACCTGTCTCCTCTCGTGGAAGAACAGCCCACATGCTCAAAGCACACCAATGGCAGCTTGGTATTTCCTCTGCATGTCATGAGGCAGTTTTGACTGTTTTCACATTTGTCTCCTGGAAAAACCGCAGCAGTCTCATGCAGCAGCAGTCAGTCTCTATCCTATCTCCTCATCCTCTGCGTCCCCCTTGTCACGATCGTCGTAGGAAGTAGACCAAGGCGCAGCGTGATGAACGAACATGTTTATTTATCATTAGCGATAAACAAGGACAGTAAACAAAAACAACAAACGACTCGTGAAGTCCACGGTACAAACACAAAACCAACTGGAACAAGAACCCACAAACACAAAGGGAAAAACAGACAGTTAAAATATGGCTCCCAATCAGAGACAACCAGCCACAGCTGACACTCGTTGCCTCTGATTGGGAGTCACTCAGGCCAACATAGAAATAAACAAACTAGAACTCCCAACATAGAAATACACCACATAGAACGAACACACCCTGGCTCAACATATAGAGTCCCAGCGCCAGGGTGTGACAGTACCCCCCCCTAAAGGCGCGGACTGCGACCGCGCCTCAACCAGAGCAAAACAGGGGAGGGCTGGGTGGGCCTTCCTCCTCGGCGGCGGTTCTGGCTCCGGGCTTGCCCACCACCCTCCAATAATCCCCCCATAACGCCCTTGGTCCGGTCTGGCCCCGCTGGCTGGAGCTGAACTGGACGTAGTATGAGCGGATAGCTTCAGCTCCGTTGTGGAGCAGTTGACCGGTACCTGATTAGGCACCGGTGACCCAGGCACGGGTTGTGCCGGACTGACGATACGCACACCTGGCTTGGTGCGTGGAGCAGGAACGGACCGGACCGGGCTGACGATGCGCACCCCTGACTTGGTGCGTGGAGCTGGAACGGGCCTCACCGGACTGACGACTCGCACCCCTGGCTTGGTGCGTAGAGCAGCGACGGGCCTTACCAGGCTGACGACTCGCACCCCTGGCTTGGTGCGAGTAGCAGGAACGGGCTGGACCAGGCTGACGACTCGCACCCCTGGCTTGGTGCGAGTGGCCGGAACGGGCTGGACCAGGCTGACGACTCGCACCCCTGGCTTGGTGCGAGTAGCAGGAACGGGCTGGACCAGGCTGACGACTCGCACCCCTGGCTTGGTGCGAGTGGCAGGAACAGGCCGGGCCGGGCTGGCGACGCACACCGTAGGCTTGGTGCGAGTGGCAGGAACAGGCCGGTCCGGGCTGGCGACGCGCACCGTAGGCTTGGTGCGAGTGGCAGGAACAGGCCGGGCCGGGCTGGCGACGCGCACCGTAGGCTTGGTGCGAGTGGCAGGAACAGGCCGGGCCGGGCTGGCGACGCTCACCGTAGGCTTGGTGCGGGTGGCAGGAACAGGCCGGGCCGGGCTGGCGACGCACACCGTAGGCTTGGTGCGAGGAGCAGGAACAGGCCGGACCGGGCTGGCGACGCACACCGTAGGCTTGGTGCGAGGGGCAGGAACAGGCCGGGCCGGGCTGGCGACGCGCACCGTAGGCTTGGTGCGAGTGGCAGGAACAGGCCGGGCCGGGCTGGCGACGCGCACCGTAGGCTTGGTGCGAGTGGCAGGAACAGGCCGGGCCGGGCTGGCGACGCGCACCGTAGATTTGGTGCGAGTGGCAGGAACAGGCCGGGCCGGGCTGGCGACGCACACCGTAGACTTGGTGTGAGTGGCAGGAACAGGCCGGGCCGGGCTGGCGACGCGCACCGTAGACTTGGTGCGAGTGGCAGGAACAGGCCGGGCCGGGCTGGCGACGCGCACCCTAGACTTGGTGCGAGTGGCAGGAACAGGCCGGGCCGGGCTGGCGACGCACCCCGTAGACTTGGTGCGAGTGGCAGGAACAGGCCGGGCCGGGCTGGCGACGCACACCGTAGGCTTGGTGCGAGGGGCAGGAACAGGCCGGACCGGGCTGGCGACGCACACCGTAGGCTTGGTGCGAGAGGCAGGAACAGGCCGGACCGGGCTGGCGACGCGCACCGTACATTTGGTGCGAGGGGCCGTAACAGGCCGGACCGTACTGGGGACACACACCACTGGCTCTACCCCGGGATCTGGAACGGGCCGGACCGGACTGGTAACACACCCCAGTACCTCTCGGCCGTGCCTCTAAACCTTCTTTCCCTACTTTGACCAGTGGCCCCCGTAACCTGGTGGCCTTCTGAATACGCCCCTTTCTGCCTCCGTCAGCCCCGTCGTCCATGCCCTGTGCCCCCCCCTAAATTTTTTTTGGGGTTGCCTCTCGTCAGCCCGACGACGACACTGATCACGCCGTTGCTCCTCTCTCCGTCGCCTCTCTACTGTCTCACTCCATGGCCGGTGATCCATCCCGGCCAGGATTTCCTCCCAGGTCCAGGACCCCTGCCCGTCTAAGATCTGCTCCCACGTCCAGGCTGCCTGCTCCTGGACACGCTGCTTGGTCCTGTGATAGTGGGTTCTTCTGTCACGATCGTCGTAGGAAGTAGACCAAGGCGCAGCGTGATGAACGAACATGTTTATTTATCATTAGCGATAAACACGGACAGTAAACAAAAACAACAAACGACTCGTGAAGTCCACGGTACAAACACAAAACCAACTGGAACAAGAACCCACAAACACAAAGGGAAAAACAGACAGTTAAAATATGGCTCCCAATCAGAGACAACCAGCCACAGCTGACACTCGTTGCCTCTGATTGGGAGTCACTCAGGCCAACATAGAAATAAACAAACTAGAACTCCCAACATAGAAATACACCACATAGAACGAACACACCCTGGCTCAACATATAGAGTCCCAGCGCCAGGGTGTGACACCCCTCCTCTTCCTCCATCTCTCTCTTGGAAACAGTCTGGAGAGAGGTGGAAGGAACACTCAGACTCCATGCTCATCGTACTTGAGCTCAAATAAATAATACATGGCCACTCAGCAGAGTCTACACGGTCATCCAGATCTGGCACTTCTCATAGTATATGTGTGTGTATACAGAATATCCTAGTGGTGCCGTTTCATAACAATCTCTTCCTCTCTGTCCCTGCAGAGTCTTTGTGTAACTGCAGCAGTGAGGGTGTTCTAGACGTGGATGACTGTGACAAGAAAACAGGCCAGTGTGTCTGCATGTCAGGGTACACTGGGCTGCTGTGTGAGGACTGTGAGGAAGGACACTTCACCAATGGCACCACTGGCTGCATACCCTGCGGTTGTGACTCCTACGGCGCTGTCAACCACCTATGTGACAGGTAAGAGCTCTAATGCACTAATGGCACTGGGAATTAAACACTATACATCCAGTATAGCGTACTACCAACCAAACCAGAATAAATTGTCATTTTTTAGTTCATATCTACTGCATCTTTGAGATGTAGTTTAGAAATCACAATGTATCAAATCTGTTTGAATAACTGATTTAGCAGACACTGTGCATAAAGACACTGCTCTGAAATATACATGAACTTGTCACACAGGATGATGTAGAGTTAGAGCGGCTCCAAATCTCTAGTGTTTATGATATACTGGAGCCATCTTGTGGTAGTCATTATCCTCCTGGTCTTGTTCAGCAGCCTGGCCGACCAGGCCACCATCCCCCTGGCCTTTGTAGAGAGAGACAGTTGGTTTGCCAGACCTCGGTTGGTTATAATAATATAATAATAATATGCCATTTAGCAGATCATTTTATCCAAAGCGACTTACAGTCATGTGTGCATACATTTTTACGTATGGGTGGTCCCGGGGATCGAACCCACTACCCTGGCGTTACAAGCGCCGTGCTCTACCAATTGAGCTACAGAGGACCACAGATTGGTTCTCATATCCTGAGCTAAACAACACACTGTCCCAGATGCAGCCTTACAGTTTGTCAGAAAGAGTGTGACTTGGAGAGAGGCAGCTTGTTTGGCTTAGGAACACGCTAAAAATAGCTGTTGTATTTTGGCTTCTAAACCTTTGGAAGGAATGTGTCTGGTCAGAAAGCTGAGTGAACATCCTTGTGATGTTTCTAATGCCCAGTGGCAGTGAATCAACCGTCAACATACAGCAGGTAGATAACCTAGAGCTTATGTTGTATTGTGCCAAATTAAGTTTATGACAAACATTTTATACATTCATGTAGGAATATACATGGGGCTCAAGCTGTAGGATTCAAATTCAGGGAGAAAACTGCTTATTGCCTCATTCCCTCATTTACCACAAAAACGGAATGAGTAGAGAATAGATCAAGTGAGAAGCGGGTGAAGGGGCAGCTAGGCCAGGGGGTTATTCTGAGGGCAGGAGCGTATGGGGCTAGCCCTGCCCTCACGCAGTAACACTAGCACACATAAAATGATCCTGCTCAGACAGTCTGAGCCTACACAGTGCAAACCCAGCTAGCGTAGCGTTGGTCTAACCCAGGCGAGGCCAGCTCTCTCCCAGCGGGTAAGCACTGTGATTTACATAGATTAGCTGGCTCCCAGACCCCCCCAGTCTCCCTCATGCTTTAGAGGATGCCTCTCATATACTGATGGACCATCCAGCCTTTCGTATTACAGTCATAGTCATATTCATCTTTTACTTTGGCAAATTGGCATTCTATCACATTTGCTTTTGGAACTCTGTAAGTGTGTCTGTGTGTTCTCGCTTAGGTCTATTTAATTGCATGGCCAGGAACAGAGGGCTTGGATTAAACTAATTACCTACTGGTTCCAGATCACAGCATAATTCTGATCTGATCCAGCCTGGAACCTGGGAGAGGACCAGGATGTCATTGGCTTGCAGACGTCTAGATCAGAGCTGCCTGCCTGGGATTTCAACTTGAGCTCTTTGTTCTTCACATTTCCTCAAGGACATGAACTGACCGGATCTAGGTTAAGCATGAGCATATTTCTGATCTGTATAGTGCCATAATCTTAAAGTAGAGCCACAGTTCTCTTCAGACAAACTGTAAATCAAATGAAAGTTGTTGAGGATGAGCTATTCGATGTGGTTGAAGCACGATATGAGATGTACTGTTTTGGTTTCAGTTGTTGTTGCTGTTATCTTGCATAGGAAGGATGTGCTCCTCTTGGTAGCAATAAGAATATTCTAGGCTCCCAGCCTACTAGACCATGTTGGTAGGAAGTTGCTACTTTTTAATTCACTCATCTGTAAGAAGCTATGTCTTACTGTGTCCCGCTGTGCTCTTTACCAAACTAGATCCACAGGGGTCCAACAACAAACATGGAAATAGATCCATCAGTCAAAACAAAAGTTACTGAGCTGTAGGCTCGTCTCAGAGCCTTCCGCCTTCCGTTGATCATTTGTTTTCAGGCGTGATGATTAGTGATAATGACTTGACCTCTGCCCATTAGGCTGATAGTTCATGACAATATGCTCATACAGTATGTGTGCATTTACAGACCGCAGACTGGAGGAGGTGAACCTGGCCAGTCTTGTCTTGAGCCCTTTTTTAAATCATGATCTGTGTTAACAACCTTAACATGTGAAGGTGATTTGATGGTAATCCTCAGCCTAACAGGATGGGTTTTGTACCAGTTTGTACTCCTGACTCTCTCCTGTAGTCTGATTCATCTAGGGCCTCAATACTAAATAATAATGAGTGCAGCATTGGAATCAGTGCCGACTGCACTTTCTGTCTCTCTGTGTAGGCTGGGGGCTTGACAAACAGATAAACTGTACAGGAACAGTTTGATAGAAATGGGACTAATCTCAAGCCTGTGGGAAAAACAAGCTGTTGCTAAGAGACAGTAGCATTGAGCCCCAGATGACATAGTAGGAGGCTTCATGTTACTGTATCTTAGCAACTAAATTAATGATTGTATTCTGATATGATGTGGTACTGCTCTGTAATCCACTACCATTATTTAGCTCCACAGTTATGTGAATATACTACCAAAAACAATTATGTTCTAGCTCAAATTACTTCCTTTTGCCATAAATGTTATATCAATAGTTTATTTGGGCCAATCCTTAGGGGCACTGTTTTGAAAGTTGCACATTTATTTTTCACCCTCGTCCTCTATGGAATGGGAACACAGTCTGTAATGAAATATTGATTTGGGTGCAGATGTTTCCTATTTCTTTAGTCTCTCTCTCTAATACAGTAGCCTAAACAAATTTCAATAACACTTTTTTATGTTTGCATATTTCTTGTCAGGAAGGAATTGAGAGATTGCGAGCCATTTTGTATGAATATGAAAACACGCCTTGGTGTAAATGTGTTTCGGGTGCTTTAATGTCTTTATTTTGGGATATTTAGTTGAAAAAGCACTCTCTTTTCAACGATTCCGGCGCAAACCTCTCCCTTTTCATGTGGGTTTGATTGAACAAGTTAGAATTACTGGGGCAATCAATGGAAACCCGGGGAGATCCCTCTCAATATCCTCCCTTCTCTTTGATGGGGTCATGTCATCATGAACCAGTTTAACAGAGCACTGTCGGGGGAGCCAAAGGGGTTGGCACCAAAATGATGTATCAGTTCATGCATTGATATCCTTTTGTCACACCTGATATTAACTGTTACTGTTTTCTCCAGAGCGACATGCTAGCCTCTTGATCTAGTGGTGCATGCAGTTTGCTCCGAAGTGCAGGTAGTAGGTAGATGCATGGTATCCAAACCTGACAGGACTCTCCTGGTATATGCTACACCGGCACAGCTGTGTGCCTTCTCTGACGGGGAGGAAGAACGAAGGGTAGAGTGCTGTGTAGGAAGAGGCCGAGTGACAGGCCACCGCAGGCGACCAACCCAACACTCACATTAGCAGGAGGCAGCATCCCATGCTGTATTAGTGGCAAGGACCCAGTGGGGAGGCTTTGTTGCTTTAATGGCTGGAGTGCAGTGCAGTGGCCATGACTGCTAGCACATTGTGCCAGGCTTTACTCTGAGCTGAGTTACATAACTGGCCCAATGTGTGATCCTGAGCCAGGAGCGCTCTGGAATGGATCACCACTCTTGGCCCTTGTTGTTGTTAAACATTCTCTCTCTGAAGATCTGACAGTGTGAGCCCTGACTCTAAAACATGCTTAGTGTAGAACAGTGCGTGTCTTTCCTGACTGGCGACCATTCTCCTCCCGCATGGTGTATATGAGAACACTTAGGTTGCATTTCTGACTGCTGTTTCCCAGTGGTTAAAGAGGATGCAGTCAGCTCTGCAGCACAGATATGTGCTCAGTCTATTGTGATTCCCCAGTCATGCGCAAGCAATGTATGGCCGGCATCGCCATGGCAGCAGCAGAACAGGGTTAAGCTAAGCCTGGTTGCCATGTAATACTGACCTAGTTAATATGCGTCTATAACACGGAGCAGAGTGGCTGGGCTACACAGTCTGAAGCCCAATGAAAACACACCAAAACAACCCCCTCCTCCCCCTGGTGACACTAGGTGGGTGGTAGTTGTGAGTGAATGACTAGCATTTCAACCATATCCTGGTTTTAGGATACATTTCCATAGAGACCCCAGCCTTACCAACCTTGCTCATCTCTGTTGTGCCCTGGTCTGGGAATGTCTGTTTGAATGGATCCTAGGGTTGTTATTTCCTCTAGTCACAATAACTACTCCCAGAATGCTTTTCCCAGCTACAATATCAAGTATTTGTCAGGTCATCTTCCATCAAACATATTAGATTACATTTAAACGTTTCATTGTGGCTCAGCAGATACCATCACAGATGGTGGCTTCTAGGGTGTCATCACTGGTTGGTTTGGGGTGGTTGGTTTGATACCAGTCGGGGAATTGGGCCACCAAGGATGAGATCAGTGCTGTCGTACAACACTGTTTACGTCTCGCCAAAAACATATTAAATTATGAGATTTTCTCACCATCTGCTCTCTTTGGCGAGAAAAGAAAAGCTTCTTACATCAGAGAGACTGAATCACTGACAGTGATACTGGGAACCTGCCTCCAAATTTCTTGTGTGCTTTTTACCAAATAAGCAAGGTGTCAGGAATATTCGTACTATATAAGCAGTGCTGTTGATTATGCAGCATTTAGGGATACAAAATTCTGGTAACTTTCCCAAAATTCGCAGGTTTTCCAGAAATCCTGGTTGGAGAATTCCAGATTTCCTGCTTATTCCCTCCTGATTCTGGGAGTCTTTCAAATGTGATTTCTGAAGAACCTGAGAAAGTTACAGGAATTTTGCAACCATAGCAACAGAAAATAGCAATTACTTCTCTACTGTGTCACATTCCTATGGCTCACTCTCCTCTCCGCCTCCAATCCCATGGAGTCATATGATGGTGCATGTGTGTTTTTGTCTTTTTTTTGGGGGGGGGGGTTCATGGTTGTTTGAATGTGTGTCTCTGTCTGTGTTTATTTCGAGCTGCTTAACTCCTAGCCTTGTTCTTCCCATCAGGCTACACACGGCCCACTAAGCATTACCATCAACATAACATTTGCATCAATAGCAGTGTTTTAATACTGCCTCATTTGAACAAGGCCCACACACTCATGGGAAGGCATTGAGGCAACTGCTCTGTCATTTCTTGGGCTTGATTGTTATTTGCTCGTTGTAGTCCACAGATCTATTCTGTTGATTGTTTTGGGTGAAAGGGAGTGATCAGGCATGACTCTTCTCTGTGTGTTTTTCCTTTGAGACTCGGGGATCAGCACACAGGACGATTGGAATCAGAGAGCGTGTGTGTGTAGCCTATAGATGTGCAGCCTGACATATTTTCTGTGAACGAACAACCCCATTCCTTTTCCCCCCAGTGTCTCATGTGCTGTACAATTCAATATAAGCTTCAGCTTGTATGTTTTGCAGGCTGGCCACGCAGCAGTATGTGGAATGTGCAGGTGAAATGCAGTGGTGTGTGTAGGCATTAGGACAGAACGCATTAGCGAATGAAATAAGTGTTCAAAGCTCGACAGTGTGCTAAAGAGCTGAAGTTTAATTGGATTTAAGTGGGCTAGAGCAAGACTGGATAATCAAATAGAAAGCACCCTGTAGTTCCAGCTGTCAGCAATCATACGCATCATCATCATCAGCACACTAACACATTGTTTGGTTTTAGCCCGCAATTTTATTACCTCAAATTTACATAGACAATAAACAGATGACAAACTGTATTTATTCTTCTCTTTAATTTGGAATCATTGATTACTTTCATCTCCTTCCAAAAGGCATTGTACTGTAATCAAAACTACAGTGAATTCTCTGTAATGATTGTACTGTAATCAAAACCATAGTGAATTATCTGTAATGAATTATTTGCCTATTGTTTTTAGATCATAGCCCAACCCTGCAGAGCCTCACTGTACCATTCAGGGTTAGTTATGAGCTGCATGTCAGTCCATGATGACCAGAGACCACTGGGTGTGAATTAGTTATTGCTTGAGACATAACCCTTTCATAACCCCTTCTCTTTGGGCATAGCTGCTCTTTCTACCCAGCAGGAGATAGGGCTGTGTAGGAGGGGGTTTGTCCTTTTGTGTCTTGCTGAGAGCGCTTGAGACGTGCTGAATGCTTGAAGAGGGTCCCACAGGTACCCTGACCTATGCACTCCTCAAGGTCACTGTCTAATAGAGTATATGAGGGGAAAACCTGTCAGAAAGAGGCCCTGTGAGGCTGAGTTATCATGCCTGGCCTGTAGGCTGTGGGATCCAGGCAGCCTCTCAGTCTCCAGCCTTGGACCAGATGTTCCTAGAGTGCTCCAATCTGTGGTCCAGACTCTACCATGCTTCCCTGCCCCCAGAACATGCCAACCATGTTAGTGGAATTAAATAGACAGCTTTGAACTGTGGAGGATGGGAGGCTAACCCATGCCATTGAACCCGTCTGGAGTAGCTGTGCTCTGTTCACGACGGAGGGAAGGATCTGGTTTTTATTTTTTTAAACAAAACTACAAGTTACAAATTTCAACATTACAACCACAACAATCTCTTCATTCAATCAAAACATAAAGGGCAGGGAGTGTTATGGGAGTTATGGGTAGCAGATGGATTGATGGGAGAAACCACTCAGGGGGAACCTGCAGGATGTCATGTGTGAAACCATTAGAATAATCTGGGCACAGAATGTCATGGCTAATGCAATCCTAACCAAATAGTGCAGTTTCACTGTCAGACTGTAGAGAGCTCTCAAACCCAGCATTACAGCTAGGCTGTTACAAAACCTAAAGGCTGGATAATCAAATATGTGATGTGATCGTATGTTGACTGTGCTCTCCTGTTCTTTCAGCTCAGGGATGTGTGTGTGTAAGACGGGAGTGTACGGGCCCAAGTGTGACGAGTGCCACCCAGGCTTCTTCCGTTTCAGCAGCACTGGGTGCCAACCCTGCCAGTGCAACAGCCTTAGTAACTACTGCCACCCGCAATCTGGTGAGTCATCCACTACACCACACCTTCTATCTACAAACCACAACCATAACAATCACATTTTCTTCTCCCTGCTACACAATAATCCTGTTTGTTTGTGTGTGTGTCCGTTCCCCCATCCTGGGTATTGTTGTATGAGTGGACACTTATTGAGAGGTTTGGAGGGGTCAAGGTGGATGGGATTGTAGAACCCATCTGTCTGCCATTGTGATGCAGAAGAATGATAAATAATGTGGTTGTACTTCCTTGCTCAGGTCTGACATCATCGACAATGACCCTCTGTCAGCCAGGGAGCGTTACATAAGAAACATGAGGGTATGCAAAACACACTAGACTGTCTCTTCCAGATTAACATGAGAGTGACCTGTTCCATTTCAATCTGAATACTGGAAAATCAAGCTGATTTGTTCCTACCTCTATAGGGTCATTGTTTTTAGATAAGAGTGATAGAGGTGTCCTCTATCGAGAAGGACAGAGAAAACAAGTGTTTACTGTATTCCTTCATTTAGAGAACATCTGCAATGCCCCAATATACAGAATAATTTCATATCCCATAGAGAAGTATTGGTTCCTATTCCACAAAAACCCCTCAACTCCATTACTATGTAACAGGCAACTAAACAGTCTGGGGCTCAAATTCAAATCGGCAGGATAGTAGTATTTGCTGGATTAACGGTTTCTATACTATACAAACAAAAGCACCAATGTTCAGGTGTGGTCAATAAATAGCATATATCATAGTCCCTACATTGAAGAAACAGACCCCTGTTTTCAAAATATGTTAGCATAGGAAATGGTCATTAACTTTTAACCATAACTTCCCCTCCTTTTCCACAGGCATCTGTCTGAACTGCCAGGGCAACACTCAAGGACCCAACAGTGCGGAATGCAAGCCCAGATTCTACTGCAGCTCTGGTGCTGCCACTACCGATGCCTGTGTCCCCTGCCCCTGCTCCAACACCACCTCCACTGGCACCTGTCACACTGGTGAGTAGCCACTATCCCCTGCCTCAGTAGTGCCCTTCTTAGGTCACATATTAGTACTCTTGCCAGTCTGGTTGCTAGGCTGGTGTACCTGTCAACATGTCTTGGTGTGCTCTGCCTGGGCAAGAGGGAGTAACCGCAGAAGGGATTGACCCAGAATTCTGGGGGGGCCTAAACAGAATTACATATACACTGAGTGTACAAAACATTAGGAACACCTTAATATTGAGTTGCACACCCTTTTGGCCTCAATTCGTCGGGGTATGGACTCTACAAGGTGTTCAAAGCATTCCACAGGGATGCTGGCCCATGTTGACTCAGGTTGGCTGGATGTCTTTTCTTGATACAAACGGGAAACTGTTGAGCGTGAAAAACCCAGAAGCGTTGCAGTTTTTTACACACTCAAACCGGAGCGCTTGGCATCTACTACCGTACCCTGTTCAAAGACAATATTTTGTCTTGCCCATTCACCCTCTGAATGGCACACATACACAATCCATGTCTCAATTGTCTCAAGGCTTCAAAATCCTTCTTTAACCTGTCTCCTCCCCTTCATCTACACTGATTTGAAGTGAATTAACAAGTGACATCAATAAGGGATCATAGCTTTCACCTGGATTCACCTGGTCAGTCTGTCATGGAAAGAGCAGGTGTTCCTAATGTTTTGTACACCCAATGTAGAATCCCTTAGTCTAATACAATCTCTGTGGGCCTAATAGTGAAGATTTGTCGTTTAACTTTCAAAATGTATTACATTAACATGATGTTTTAATCTGATTGTCCACCACTACAAAATGCTCTTGTAAACCTGGCTACCTGCGCACGTTCGTCCGCTCTAAAATAATCCCTGCATCCATAGGCTTCAGTGCACTGTGCACACGCCATTTGAGGAATGGAAAAAGACATCTGTAACAAAACACCAAAACATTTGCTGATTTTCATTCATTAGGCCTACACTTGTAACCTGAATTGATGCATCCACTGTCCGCGTGCGTCTCGGCCACTCATCTCTGCCTTCACAAAATGTCGAACCATACCACATTTTGGAACATATTCCACACGTTTTCAAGTCCATTCGTACATTTTTCATGCGGGTGACATGAGGAAATTATAAATAATAGTGTAATAGCCTAAGGTTTTTGTTTTGGATTATTATGATAGGTTAATATTCAACCGGTACAGCGTACCCCCACTATTGTGAACTCTCCAACAGCAAAACACCATCAACAGTCACTGCCAGGGATGAATGCTCTGGTCCCCATTACTATAACCCCATTCGCAAGGATACTGTTTGTCTTTCACAGATAATTGCAATTTACTTGTGATGGTTTGCCAAAGCATCAATATCTGGACCCTTTGGTTGACAATGTTTAATCCCACCTATCTGTCTTCTCCCTGCTGGTGTTGGTATGTTAGGGCCTAACAGTGGATGGGTCTCTTCACATCAGCAAAATCACAAATGTCTCATGTAGACATGTATTCGATATTATGTTTTAACCAAGCAAGCCAGCATTGGTTTGTACCCATCATAACCTGGTAACTCAGCAGATGAGGCCTGAGCCTTGGAGCCACAGACATACGTAGAGTCCCTGTCTGTCTATCTGTCACCGTCTTTCACCTCTCACAGTCCTCCCCACCTCTGATCTGACCAATCAGCCGCAGCCATGTGACTGCTGACAGCCTCCCATTGGGTCCTAGCAGCCTGGCAACAGCCATGTGGAGAGGGTTCTGAGGCCTGTCAGGTTGTGTTTGCCCAGCCAGGGTCGAGTGCCGAAGGGGCTGAGCTGAACAGCTATGTCACTGGACAGGGAGGGGAAGGGGGACACACACACCAGGCCGAGGTTGAGCTGAACATAGAGCACAGCCGGGCCACTTCACAGCAAGCTAGTCAGGCAGTAGAACAGAGGGGGGATGGCACCACACCACGGCTCCTGGAATTAACAAGGCAGCAGTAGGGTGATAATGTGGTGTATGAGTAATCAACAAAAGCCTCAGTTAGAGGTTGCCCTGGCAACAGTGACAAATCCACAATGCAGTATCGATAGAGAGATGGGTCACTCATATTAAATGATCTGTGTGTAGCCTCTCTTTTCTCAAAGGTAAACGATGGCCTGACTCATTCATCCTAAGGCAAATAAAACATTGACTTACACTACCAGTCAAAAGTTTGGACACACATACTCATTCAAGGGTTTTTCTTTATTTGTACTATTTTTTACATTGTAGAATAATAGTGAAGACATCAAAACTATGAAATAACACAGATGGAATCATGTAGTAACCAAAAAAGTGTTAAACAAATCAAAATATATGTTATATTTGAGATTCTTCAAATAGCCACCCTTTGCCTTGATGACAGCTTTGCACACTCTTGGCATTCTCTCAACCAGCTTGACCTGGAATGCTTATCCAACAGTCTTGAAGTAGTTCCCACATATGCTGAGCACTTGTTGGCTGCTTTTCCTTCACTATGCCGTCCGACTCATCCCAAACCATCTCAATTGGGTTGAGGTCGGGGGATTGTGGAGGCCAGGTCATCTGATGCAGCACTCCATCACTCTTCCTTCTTGGAGAGTGATTCTTCAAATAGCCACCCTTTGCCTTGATGACAGTTTTGCACACTCTTGGCATTCTCTCAACCAGCTTCATGAGGTAGTCACCTGGAATGCATTTAAATTAACAGGTGTGCCTTCTTAAAAGTTAATTTGTGGAATTTCTTTCCTTCTTAATGAGTTTGAGCCAATCAGTTGTGTTGTGACAAGGTGGGGGGTATACAGAAGATAGCCCTATTTGGTAAAAGACCAAGTCCATATTATGGAAAGAACAGCTTAAATATGCAAAGAGAAACAACAGTCCATCATTACTTTAAGGTCAGTCCATACGGAAAATGTCAAGAACTTTGAAAGTTTCTTCAAGTGCAGTCGCAAAAACCATCAAGCACTATGATGAAACCGCCACAGGAATGGGAGACCCAGAGTTACCTCTACTGCAGAGGATAAGTTAATTAGAGTTACCAGCCTCAGAAATTGCAGCCCAAATAAATGCTTCACAGAGTTCAAGTAACGGACACATCTCAACATCAACTGTTCAGAGGAGACTGTGAATCAGGCCTTCATGGTCGAATTGCTGCAAAATAACCACTACTAAAGGATACCAATAATAAGAAGAGACTTGCTTGGGCCAAGAAACACAAGCAATGGACATTAGACCGGTGGAAATGTGTCCTTTGGTCTGGAGTCCAAATTTGAGATTTTTGGTTCCAACCGCCGTGTCTTTGTGAGACGCGGTGTGGGTGAACGGATGATCTCCGCATGTGTAGTTCCCACCGTAAAGCATGGAGGAGGAGGTGTTATGGTGTGGGGGTGCTTTGCTGGTGACACTGTCTGTGATTTATTTAGAATTCAAGGCACACTTAACCAGCATGGCTACCACAACATTCTGCAGCGATCCCATCTGGTTTGGGCTTAGTGGGACTATCATTCGTTTTTTAACAGGACAATGACCCAACACACCTCCAGGCTGTGTAAGGGCTATTTGACCAAGAAGGAGAGTGATGGAGTGCTGCATCAGATGACCTGGCCTCCACAATCCCCCAACCTCATCCCAATTGAGATGGTTTGGGATGAGTCGGACGGCAGCGTGAAGGAAAAGCAGCCAACAAGTGCTCAGCATATGTGGGAACTCCTTCAAGACTGTTGGAAAAGCATTCCAGGTGAAGCTGGTTGAGAGAATGCCAAGAGTGTGAAAAGCTGTCATCAAGGCAAAGGGTGCCTATTTGAAGAATCTCAAATAAAATATGACATATATTTGATTTGTGTAACACTTTTTTGGTTACTACATGATTCCATAGGTGTTATTTCATAGTTTTGATGTCTTCACTATTATTCTACAATGTAGAAAATAGTAAAAATCAAGAAAAACCCTTGAATGAGTAGGTGTGTCCAAACTTTTGACTGGTACTGTATATTTGTGTGTGCATGAAAAGGAAGTGCAGGCCTGTCAGTGGCTGAGCTGGCTGTATAGCAGTAGCGAGGGAGGATGGTATTGGATAAATATCCAGGTCAGGTTGTTGAGTCAGTATCCATATGTGAAGGTCCTTTGCCCCCAGCCGTCACCGTGCTGACTGGGTCATGTTCTCTCCTGGTGACATAACATGTTTCACTCTGACTGCAGTGTTTCCACTGACAACGGCCCAGGGTTAAACCCGACCAATCAGACACTGCCTATAGATAAGAGGTGTTATCACTCCTAGACTTCATTGGTCTAGCGCTCATCTAGGATTTTAATTGTCGCTTTAAAAGTGTGTCTGTTGTGGGCACAATTATTGGTCCATAAGTCGGAAAGATCTTGAGCAGACTTAAGCCTGCAGCACACATTTAGGGTACCATTGAGGATGTGGCTTAGGGTACCATTGAGTATGTCGCTATTTTCTCTATTACGTTGCTTAGTAGGAGGGGATCAACACTTACGCTAATGACATATAGCAAGCTTGATTACTGTGCTCAATAATATTTGGTGTCAGACCTCCTGGTACTTAATGGATGTGCTTACAGCAGAAGGGGATATATAACAGTTAGTGATGCCATTAGGAGAGAAGGAAGGGCACTGTATAGTAGCATCATATTACTAAGGACCAGAGGCTGGAGGAGAAAGCTGACCCTGGAGGAGACTGACATCTCATGATAATGAGGAGTGATGATGATGCTCTGATACAAGGGATCAGTCTTTAGAAACGATTAAAGTGAATTTGATTCCGGGCCGTAAAGACGCGTGTTTGTGGAACAGTCTTTTTTCCACACTTAAGCCATATCTTTCTCTGATTACATCGGTGGTCGTGTGTGGCTCAGAGCATGGTGCTTGCAACGGCAAGTGTTGTGGGTTCAATTCCCACTGGAGCCACCCATACAAAAACTCTTTGGATAGGTGTCTGCTAAATGGCATATATTATTATTATCGTTGAATCTTTTCTCTGAAACTTTTGGGGTAGGTTAAAAATGCGTCTGAGCAACAGAAGACATTTGTATTATTAGCTAGGGTACTCTTATATAGCCCACGTGTAGCCCTTAAGTAGCCTATAGTAGACTAGAGACACTGCCATAGGGCTTACCTTTTGCGTTGTACAGTATTACAAACCAATCTGTCTTTGGCATTCTGGTGCCACCTAGTGGTAGTACATCAGCCAAGTCTCTTATGATTTATGATTGACATATATTTGTGTGTGTTTTTGTTTACCTAGATTCTGATGGGTTCCCAGTGTGTGACCAGTGCCTGTCTGAATACAGCGGTCAGCAGTGTAACCGGTGCAAGGCTGGCTTCTACAGTGCCAACAGTGGGTGTGTCCCCTGCGACTGCAGTGGGAACGCAGACCCTATGGGCCCGGCCCAGCTCTGCCACCCTGACACTGGCCACTGCCTGAGCTGCACCAACAACACCACGGGGCCTCAATGCCAGCTTTGTGCCGCCGGCTTCACAGGGGACGCCCACGCCCACAACTGCACCCGCCCAGGTAAGTGTCATCCAATAATTTGGTGCAGAGGAGTATTAGTAGTTGTGAAGCTATTGCATGAGCCATGAGTAGCTCAATTCATGCCCATTCACATTGTAAATAATTTGTTTTTTAGCATCACGGATAATTCCTACGCCAGAGCCTGTGACAACAACCGAGGCCCCTAAAACCAACACCACCACCCCTGCTCCAACCCCCAGCAGCAAGGGCCTGACCTCCACGGTGCCCACCAGTTTTCCCCCCTCCACCACCAACTCCAGCACCCTGCTGAGCGTAGCAACCACCCAGGCCCTGCTCACCAGCCTGGGCAGCCCCTCAGACAACACCACAGCCGCCCTCACAGAGGTCTCCTGGACCCAGTTCAACATCATCGTCCTGGCCGTCATCATCCTTGTGGTGGTGGTGCTTCTGGGCTTTGTGGGAGGGGTGTACACCTACCGAGAGTACCAGAACCGCAAGCTCAACGCTCCCTTCTGGACCATCGAGCTGAAGGAGGACAACATCAGCTGCAGCAGTTACCATGACAGCATTCCCAACGCTGACGTATCGGGCTTGCTGGAGGACGAGGCCAACGAGGTGGCACCCAACGGCCAGCTGGCTCTCACCACCCAGGGCAACTGCTACAAGGCCTAGCCCACAGGGCAGACAGACTGCACACTGCGTACAGACTGGACACACCGAGAGGCTTCCGGCCTGGCTGCCTGCCTCACAGGACAGAGACATGAAATGGATAAAGACTTTCAAAGCTGCTGGACACCAAACCCAAAGCCAATGTGTAACTCGAGATTCTGCATAAGGCCATTTGAACCAACAGACTGACAGAGGAAAAAGGGATGGTATGTTTCTGTTGGTTTTGTCCTGGCAAAAGATTACAAGATTATTTTACGTTTTGGGCTCCATTTCAGATTTAAGTGATTCATGTAAAAGAAGAAGTCAATGAAGGGTCCAAAGAAGAGTAGACTGTTTTACTTCAGTTGTGCCTGCAGAGGGCACTGTTAAAGACGTGGATGGTTGTGGTAATGGGGTGTTTGCCCATGCAAGAGTAGAGGACCATGTCTCTGTTGTATGGACACTGTTCCTTATGCAGCTCAATGGACATCAGACCACTCATCAGGAGACCGAGCATTTCAGAACCTTTTAAAACAGACTAATAGTTTAAGTTATAACTTGAACAGAGATCTGGTCCAGACAATGATTGTTATTTAATTAATTGTATTTATTGTTTCAAGTTTTGTTCTTGGGATAAATGTTCCACGTGTAAGATGGTACATGGTAGGTGGAACATGGTATTTTAACTTGTGTGCTATATTAAGAAGTGCAAAATGATTTCATGTATATGTATTTTTTGTTAGTTATTGGGAAAAGTGACGGCTGCTGGCTTAATGACCTCGTCTTTTGTTTTCGGTTGTATCCTGGATGAAGAATTGCCAGGTCCTAACCTTGAGTATTAACAAGGAGTGTTTAGATGATAAAACAAGCATACCTTGTATCCTCTCTCTACTCAGTACTGTGCAGGGCAGTCTGTCCCATTGCTTGTTATGATCATCACTTTGAGCTTTTTACTGATGGTGTGCTAATCTGCTGGTTTGAGAAATGTCTACCTCAACAGAAGTTGTTGAACATGTTCTTGCTCAAAAAGTAGTCCTAGTCTATTTAAGCAGGTTTCATTAAGTAATCCACTTCTAGGACAAAATTATGCCAGCCTCAATTTCTTATGTAGTCTTATCAGTACAAAATAGACTGATCTTGGTAATGTATTGCTGGCAGCATCACTATTAATCCTGCTCGTGCTTTTATGTTGTTTATAAACTACAATGATATCTAGGATTTGTTTCTGTAAAAAGTATAATTAATGGGTTAAGTTATTAAGGGAACTCACTCCTCAGGTACTGCCTCTTTCCCCAGTGTGATCACTGTAAATAAGAGTAGGACATTGTACAGATGAATGTGAATAGGATCATTATTATTGTACAGGTAGAGTGCACTCAGAACAGTCGGTACCCGTACACTAAAAGGCTCCAATATGGTCTGGGCACAGTCCACACAGGAAATGAATTATAAAAAGACCTACCCTCTGTATTGTCTTGCAGGATACATGTCATCATCCCTAACTACTGTTTTCAGTTAAATTATTCATGGGAATTGTGTAAATACCACAAACTGAAAATGTCACACACAATGCTAAATAAAAGAGGGTTTCTTGCTTAGTCTGTAACTGTGTTTAACTCCTTTATATTTGCATGTTTACCCTACCTGGAGATGTATTTTGTTATATTGTTTCACAGTGGCTGTGTTTCTGTGTTTGAGTCGTTTCAGTGCTAATGAAGTGCAGCCAGAGAAGTTCAACAGAGAAGACTGGTCTGAAAGTTTTAATTTCTTTCTTATTAATCAATAGCAATTAAAGCTAGAATCCTTAGTTGCTACATCCATTTTTGGACATATAAGTTAATGATATATATACCTATTGATTCTTGAAGAAGATAACTTATAAATGCCTCATGAGCTTAGTTCAGCTGTTGACTCCATCAGAACCCGAAATATATGCTTGCTTTACTCCAATGTTTGTAAACAACATAAATGTAAACAAACACTGTATAGCCTCAACATGGTTAAAACTATACATTTGATACACTATATATACAAAAGTATGTGGACACCCATTCAAATGAGTGGATTCAGCTATTTCAGCCACACCTGTTGCTGACAGGGGTATAAAATCGAGCACACCGCCATGCAATCTCCATAGACAAACATTGGCAGTATAATGGCCTTACTGAAGAGCTCAGTGACTTTCAAATAGGCACCCTTTGCCTTGATGACAGCTTTTCACACTCTTGGCATTCTCTCAACCAGCTTCACCTGGAATGCTTTTCCAACAGTCTTGAAGGAGTTCCCACATATGCTGAGCACTTGTTGGCTCCTTCACGCTGCCGTCCGACTCATCCCAAACCATCTCAATTGGGATGAGGTTGGGGGATTGTGGAGGCCACTTTCAATGTGACCGTCATAGGATGCCACCTTTCCAACAAGTCAGTTCGTCAAATTTGTGCCCTGCTAGAGCTGCCCCGGTCAACTGTAAGTGCTGTTATTGTGAAGTGGAAACGTCTAGGAGCAACAACGGCTCAGACGCGAAGTGGTAGGCCACACAAGCTCACAGAATGGGACCGCTGAGTGCTGAAGCGCGTAACGTGTAGAAATCGCCTGTGCTCGGTTGAAACACTCACTACCGAGTTCCAAACTGCCTCTGGAATCAACGTCAGCACAATAACTGTTCGTCAGAAGCTTCATGAAATGGGTTTCCATGGCCGAGCAGCCACACACAAGCCTAAGATCACCAGACGCAATGCCAAGCGGCAGCTGGATGTGATGAGGTGTGAATGAAGGAGTCAGGCACAGGAGGTAAAACACCGAAGTCCAGAGTTTATTCCGTTTACATAAATAAAACGCACCCAGCGTCAAAACGAAACTATCACAAGGGAAATATTCCACCTTGGCAATAACCAAGCTCAACCGAGCTACTCGCTCTCACAATGAAACAATCACTCACAAAGACAAGGGGAACAGAGGGAACACTTATACACATACTAATTAGGGGAATGAGCACCAGGTGTGTGTGATTGACAAGACAAGACAAGTGGAGTGATGAGAATGGGATTAGCAGTAGCTAGTAAGCTGGTGAGGACGAACGCCGAAATTTGCCCGAACAAGGAGGGGAGGCAGCCACGGCGGAAGTCGTGACATTGGAGTTGTGTAAAGCTCGCCGCCATTGGACTCTGGAGCAGTGGAAACGCGTTCTCTGGAGTGATGAATCACACTTCACCATCTGGTAGTCCGATGGACAAATCTGGATTTGGTGGAGAACGCTACCTGCCCCAATGCATAGTGCCAACTGTAAAGTTTGGTGGAGGAGGAATAATGGTCTGTGGCTGTTTTTCATGGTTCAAGCTAGGCTCCTTAGTTCCAGTGAAGGAAAATCTTAACACTATAGCACATACAATGACATTCTAGACATTTATGTGCCTCCAACTTTGTGGCAACAGTTTGGGGAAGGCCATTTCCTGTTTCAGCATGACAATGCCCCTGTGCACAAAGCGAGGTACATACAGAAATGGTGTGTTGAGATCGGTGTGGAAAAACTTGACTGGCATGCACAGAAAGCCCTGACCTCAACCCCATCGAACACCTTTGGGATGAATTGGAACGCCGACTGCGAGTTAGGCCTAATCGCCCAACATCCGTGCCCGACCTCACTAATGCTCTTGTGGCTGAATGGAAGTAAGTGCCCGCAGCAATGTTCTAACATCTAGTGGAAAGCCTTCCCAGAAGAGTGGAGGCTGTTATAGCAGCAAAGGGGGGACCAACTCCATATAAATGCCCATGATTTTGGAATGAGATGTTCGACGAGCAGGTGTCCACATACTTTTGGTCATTTAGTGTATCATGGATGGTCAGTCCTTGCATCCATAGCTCTGTCTATGAATTTGAGAGTGGCAACATTTCTCCACCTCCATCCCTTAGTTTTTTAGCAAAACACTGGCGGGGAGTGCTTTGTTATTGTTTCAATTAAGAATTCATCCACCTCTGCGTTCATCCACCTCTGGCCTGCTGGCTCCCCTTCCTCTGCGGAAGCATAGCTCCCGCTCAGCCCAGTCAAAACTGTTCGCTGCTCTGGCACCCCAATGGTGGAACAAGCTCCCTCACGACGCCAGGACAGCGGAGTCACTCACCACCTTCCGGAGACATTTGAAACCCCACCTCTTTAAGGATTACCTGGGATAGGATAAAGTAATCCTTCTACCCCCCAAAAAAAATTTGTAAAGTGGTTATCCCACTGGCTATAGGGTGAACGCACCAATTGGTGAGTCGTTCTGGATAAGAGCGTCTGCTAAATGACGTAAATGTGCCCTTGAGCAAGGCACTTAACCCTAATTGCTCCTGTAAGTCGCTCTGGATAAGAGCGTCTGCTAAATGACTAAAATGTAAATGTAAATGTAATTCTAGCTTTAAGTAGCATAACTTCATTCACTTTGCTTCCTTTTTATGGGCATAAGCGGCAACACTGCAAAAAAGTGTAATGTGTACATGGTTCGGTACTGTGTAGCAGTAGCTCCACCTCAGCTGGTGCACCGTCAGTGGGAGCTGCCAGCACGGGCAGCAGCCGGCAGTGATGACCGCCAGGAGAGGACCATGCAGCTAGAGGCCCAAGAATTGAGTGTCTCCCAGCAGATGGGCAGACAGGGTGAATATCCCCTTGGAGGTTTTGGATGAGCAGGACTTTCAGAGAAAACAAGGAAACTGACCTAGTGTTGGCAGTCGTGTGGGGATGACTGGAGGTTGGCCAGAATCTGCCTGGGGTAGTATCTCCTCCCTTGGCCCAGAGGCCAAGGCCTACTACTCACAATGGGACTGCCTGGCCCTTCACAATGGGGTTGTGTTTCGGGTATGGAAGGAGATGACGCGTGATGGTGTAGGTCTGGCAGTTCCTTGTACCCAGTTCCCTTCGAGCCCATGTCCTTCGAGCTGTTTGTGAGGCAGTGGGGGAGGGTCACTCCCAGAAGACAGAGACCCTCCAACGCCTGAGAGAAGTTCTATTGAGTTTGCTGTCATCACATCTGCACTCAGTGCTGTGTGTTGAAGGTGAAAATCAAGCAGAGGAGAGTGACTGACAACCGTGGTCAAGGCCGGTGTGGTGATACTGCTGTTTTCTTAGGAACTGATGGCTTCTACGGTTGTGGCTGAAGTGACTTTAAGTAGCAGGTTTGGAGAATTAACATAGCAGGTTAGGAGAATTAGGTTAAGGATAGGAAAATAGTTAGCGTTTGGCTTAACTATAATGCTACAACTGTCCTCGAAAGCAACAACTGGATGGACCTGTATTCCATCTAGCCACAACTGTAGAAGCCATCAGTTCCGAGAAGCTATCAGTGTCATAACACCGGTCCTTCCAGCCTGGCCAGGTGGTCTAGATTGATGGCTCATTAGAATATTTGTTTGCAACCATGAGAGTGTCAGCCAGTTTATGGGCAGATAGGTATTTTAAGTATTGGCTAATCACATCATATGTTATAGCAATCTGGTGCCCGACAGCACACGCAATCATTGGTTGATGCAATGATTGGGCCCCGTGTAGCTCAGTTGGTAGAGCATGGCGCTTGCAACGCCAGGGTCGTGGGTTCGATTCCCACAGGGGGCCAGTATGGGAAAAAAAATGTATGCACTAACTGTAAGTCGCTCTGGATAAGAGCGTCTGCTAAATGACTAAAATGTCATGCGTGCAGGTCTGAGCAGGGGAATGCGACCTATGTGTTCTGTTCAGAGGAGGCTGGTGAGGTGAGGACGGCTCATAATAATGAATGGAATGGAGTCAATGGAATGGTATAAACACATGGAAACCAGGTGTTTGAATTGTTTGAGACCCTTCCATTTATTCCGTTCCAGCCATTACTATGAGCCTGTCCTCCCCATTTTAAGGGCCACCAGCCACCACTGGTGTTGTGACAATGAAGACTGATTATGTCCACTGCCAGTTATGGTCAATAAAGAGCTGTAACTTAAACAAACAAAAAACAAACCTTGAAAATACACTTTTATTTATTTTTCTTGTTTTTACTTTTTGCTGACCATTTGTTTGATTTGCCTTTTGATTTGATCTGTCTATTTTTGCTTTGATTGGATGACTTATGTTTTGAAACTGCAGTAAAAGTGCAGTAACTGCAGTGCACTGTGGTATTTTGGACACAGTAATTGCGGAATAACTGCAGTGTATTGCAGTTCAGTTATACTGCACTGTAACTGCAGTTTTACTGCAAAATTACTGCAGTACATTTTGGGGGTTATTTTGGTGGCAGTATTTCCAGCATAGTGTTCTGCAGTTATACTGCACTCTGAATGCAGTCTTTTTTCTTAAGGGTTTATTTAATTGTCTTATTTATTGAACATTTCGAATGATTGAATGATTGATTATATTTTTAACTTGATTGAAATTTGAATCCTGTAACAACTTGAGAAAAACAAATAAACGTACCTTAAATCCATTGTTATTGAGTTACAATATTTACAACAGTATCTTGCTTGATAGTATGGCTAGATTCCCATTCATTTTTAAGTTCAATGTAAACAGGAAGTTAAGTGTTAAATTAACAATGGCAACTGTAGGGACTACACTGAAACTCAGTTTGAGACAACACCTTTACACGATACCCTGACTGTAGGTGGAACGTGGGCGACAAGATTTATAAAAGTCGGACATGAACTGCAAAATCCATTGAGTAGTACTCCCTCCATGCTGATCATGACAGCCGCTGGCAATGAAGAGGTTCGCTGTGAGATCCCGTGTCATCATGCGACGAGTGACATGATCCTTTATTCCCGGGTGAGCGGCAGCGATAAAGGGCGCTCAGTGTGCCTCACTCGGTTCGCTGCGTTTGCCTCTATACTTCTGTCGTGTGTGGCACTCCTGCTAAACGCATATCAACATAAAGCAGCAGCAGCAGCAGACTACCAGGTGAGCTTCTTTTTCAACGGCGCACAAGTGTCCATCCATAAAATCAACCTGTTATCTGCAAATAATTAATTTATGGATAGTGTTGTGTGTGATAAGAGTCGAAACTGTAGCCTAGAGTAAATGTGTATAATTATTAGAGAGATCAGAAAACGCTTGTCATTCTAATTGTAGAGGGCTGTGATATATCTTGCAGACTCTTATACACAGTAAATCTGAATGGATCTTGTGTTTTCATTTGTAGCTCACTTCAGCGGGAAGCGATTCTATAGGTACATTCTGATTATTATTATGGCTGTTATGATTCTTATTATTATTATTATAATCATCATCATCATCCTCACACTGTCTATTCTATCCCTCCATATAGGCAGTGTTCAGCAGCAGCAAGTTGGAACCAATCCAAGTGCCCATCTGACAGGTACAGTTATGATACCCACACTATTCATGATATTATTGCTTGAAAGACCAATCTATAAGACTAAGCTAAAAGGTAATGTCCTCATTGTCTCTCTTCCAGCTCCAGCCTCATTTAGTAATTCAAAAAGGGAATACCTTGAATGGGAGGACAAACTTGGACTTGCTCACCTCAGCGGCTTTGAGTATGATGACGGCAACCTCATCGTGCTCAAAGATGGCATGTACGAGGTTTACCTGCAGATCACCTTCCGAAGGCCTAGTCACTTTGTGTGTAGCAAAGAGGACCCTGTGTTCATCCTCTCCCAGAAGGTGATCCTGTTTGCAATTAACTACCAGAAGAACAGAGAACTCCTAACAGCATCTGACACAGTGGAATGCATGCCCAAATCAAATTGCTGTCAGCCCCCTGACTCAGTGACTCCATACTGGGAAAAATCTACCCGCACATCCGGGGTGTTTAAACTAAAAGCTGGGGACAGGCTTAGAGTGAGTAACGAGGACAGGTACCATGAGTTGATGCTCCTTCGAGAAGACTATACATTTTTTGGGGCACATCTCATTTGAGGTGCAGGGATAATAATGGACTTTAGAGCTGTATATATGTTTGCTTTATGTTTGTGTTTTCTATTGAATATGTCAACTGCTACATAATGAGAGCATAACTTTGTTGAAATGATTGTAACCACTATCACTTATTAAACAAATTAATGTCTGTTCACTATATACTTTATTTATTTCTGGGGAGTTTTGATTTGAGAATGATTTGAGAATGTGGGTGAGAGAGCATTTGAAGTACAACATTGCAGTGTTATTATGCTCTCAAGTGTGGCCATAAATAACTGTTATTCAGTAAAACAGTGACATAGCTATAGGGTTAACCCAATTCTGATATTTTTCCACAAATTGTTATTTTGACCAATCAGCTCTTTTGCCAATCATTTGGCAAAAGATCAGAATTGGCTGTCTGTGTAAGTGTAGCCTAGGACAAGTACAATCTGGGAAATGTATGCCTAGTCAGCTAGTTGGATTAGTGGGGAAGACACAAGGGTGGTCACATGTGTTTGCAGGACAGAGGTCCCGAGTTCCAGTCTCAGTGTGGGCTGGTGGGGGAGGAAGTAGAGTTAAGCAAGCACAGTGACGTCTGTCACACAGACAAATAGGGAACTTTAGATTAGATTGATGATCTTACACAATCCGGTATGTGGTATACAACTTAATTTATGTTAGCCATAAGTACAGTCGGACCTGGACCGTTGAAGGTCTTTTTTTTGGGGTGACAGTTACTTCGTAGTAAGAGAAGCGGACTAGTTACTAGAGGGTTGCTGGTTGAAACCCCAGGGCTGATGAGGAAAATCTATGAGTTGTGTCCTTGCGCAACACATTTAATCCTAACTGCTCCATGAGTGCCTCGCTACGGCTGACCCTGTGGTGTTCCCAGCCTGTCCTGTGGGGTTGGGTACTGTGTCAGCTACAAATGTCCCTAAAGCTCATATAGTGTTTCTACTGTATAAAAAAAGTAAAAGTGACATTTGAAGTGTGTTTCCAGCAGATAAACAACAGAATGAGCAGCCACTGTGTTTACCACCTCAACGTAACCTTACTTCAGAATGTATGGCATGCATGCTATTGCACCATCGTGTGACAGACAACACCCATTGTTGTAAATGTTGATTAAATGATGCATTGCTTCCTGTTTACACAGGCTGACCAATATACAGTGCCGTCAGAAAGTATTCACACCCCTTGACTTTTTCCACATTTTGTTGTGTGCCTGAATTTAAAGTGGATTACATTGAGATTTTTTGTCACTGGCCTACACACAATACCACATAATGTCAAAGTGGAATTATGTTTTTATGACATTTTTACAAATTAATAAAAAATGAAAAGCTCAAATGTCTTTTGTCAATAAGTATTCAACCCCTTTGTTATGACAAACCTACATAAGTTCAGGAGTAAACAGTTGCATGGACTCACTCTGTGTGCAATAATAGTGTTTAACATTATTTTTATTATGACTACCTCATCTCTGTGCCCCACACATATAATTATCTGTAAGGTCCCTCAGTCGAGCAGTGAATTTCAAACACAGATTCAACCACAAAGACCAGGGAGGTTTTCCAATGTCTCGCAAAGGGCACCTATTGGTAGATGTGTTAAAATAAAAAAGCAGACATTGAATATCCCTTTGAGCATGGTGAAGTTATTAATTATACTTTGGATGGTGTATCAATACACCCAGTCACTACAAAGATACAGGCGTCCTTCCTAAGTCAGTAGCCTGAGAGAAAGGTAACCACTCAGGGATTTCACCATGAAGCCAATGGTGACTTTAAAACAGTTACAGTTTAATAGCTGTGATAGGAGAAAACTGTAGTTACTCCACAATACTAACCTAATTGAAAGAGTGGAAAAAAAGAAGCCTGTACAGAAAAAAAATATTCCAAAACATGCATCCTGTTAGTAAAAAAGCACTAAAGATAATACTTCAAAAAATGTGGCAAAGCAATTAACTTTTTGTCCTGAATACAAAGTGTTATGTTTGAAGCAAATCGAATACAACACATTACTGAGTACCACTCTCCATATTTTCAAGCACAGTGTTGGCTGCATCATGTTTTGGGTATGTTTGTAATCGTTAAGAACTGTGGAGTTTTTCAGGATAAAAAAGAAACAGAATGGAGCTAAGCACAGGCAAAATCCTAGAGGAAAACCTGGTTCAGTCTGCTTTCCACCAGACACTGGGAGATGAATTCACCTTTCAGCAGGACAATAACCTAAAACAAAAGGCCAAATCTACACTAGAGTTGCTTACCAAGAAGACAGTGAATGTTCCTGAGTGGCGGAGTTACAGTTTTGACTTAAATCTGCTTGAAAATCTATAGCAAGACTTAGAAATGGTTGTCTAGCAATGATCAACAACCAATTTGACAGAGCTTGAAGAATTTTGAAAAGAATAATGGAAAATATTGTACAATCCAGGTGTGCAAAGCTCTTAGAGATATACCCAGAAAGCCTCACAGCTGTAATCGCTGCCAAAGGTGATTCTAACGTGTATTGACTCAGGGGTGTGAATAGTTATGTAAATGATATATTTCTGTATTTCACCTTCAATACAAAAATTTCTAAAAACATGTTTTCACTTTTTCATTATGGGGTATTGTGTGTAGATGAATGAGAAAAAAAATCTACTTAATCAATTTTCAATTCAGGCTATAACACAACAAAATGTGGAATAAGTCTAGGTGTATGAATACTTTCTGAAGGCACTGTAATCCCATGGCATTTGAGTTCACTGTCAGCAAAAGGATACGCAAAAAGAAAGGCTCACCAACTAATTGAGTCACCCTGAGGAGCACAAGAAAGGAGCACACCTTTGTTGTGGATGAGGAGAGGAAGTACAGTTCTCTAGATATCTGATTACTGAGTCACACTCGGGTTTACAGTGTTTATTTTATTATTGTCTAAACATTACATTATAATGATTTCTTAGCAAATGTTATCACAGTTCCCATTCATGATGATGAGCTCAACCTTTTCTAAAACATGGTTGCTTATTTTTTACATTGGTTTTGGTGTGATCAGAGAGACTGTGATGTTCTTGTTTCCATGTTATGTTACAATCTAGGTTTCCCCCCACACACACACACCACATACACACACACACATGCACACCACACACAAGCCTTTCAATTATTAAACAAACACGATACTATTTCTCCCCTTGTGGAGAGGAGGCACAAGATCAGTAGCCATTTGAGGGAGCCCATGGGATATCTGCTGCAAACTGTCCCATGTTCTGTTTCTGTTGTCTGGATCAGGCATTTTCTACAGATGACCACCTGAATCCTCCTCTCTACCGTTCTCCAACTGTATACTGCCCTGTACTGTACGCTGCCTGCCAAAATGGACCCAGGTTAGTCTCTGTTCATGCCCTAAGGCATGTTTAGTCCTACAAACCAAAATGGTAATTTATTATTGTATAAAATGTGTGAAACAGTGTACTTTGGGAGACATGGGAATTTAAATTGAATGATTAGGATTACACAGAAACAAACAACAAACATTACAAAATGAGATAAGCTGTATGCATTGAGTTTATTTAAAACAAAAGAAGATGGGATTGTATAAAACAATGAATATTCAGCAACACTTTACTTGACACCAAGCGTTATAACACATTATGACACGGTCATAACCATGTCATAATATGTCTCAACAGCTGACAGAACTTGTCATAACCTGTTATAATATGGTCATAACACTGTCATGGCACATATATTTAGACCTGTTGTGACATATATTGCATTATTTTATGGTTGGTTATGACACATACATATGACTGTAAAAACCCACAGAACCTACCACGGTAGTTATTTTATGGCTGGTTATGACACCTACATAAGAGTGTCAAAACCCACAAAACATTCCATTACACCATAGCCTACATGTCAACAGTATGTTTATGTTGTATATATATATATATTTTTTTTTTAATTGACCATATTAAATTATCACTGTAATTGCACACATTGATGTCAGACATGCACCTACCCCAATGCTCTGTTGCTGATGACTGGGATGAATGCAGGAGCAGATTTCAGGAGCAGGACAAGACACCCTCTTTTTGACTGATGACTGATATAAGGGCATGTATGTGATAGGCCTATCTGGCTTATATGATTATGATGTCATAATGCTTCTTGACAGTGTCATAAAGTGTATTTTCTTAGTTCAAGTAAAGTGACACAGGATGGTCATAATGCTTATTGACAGTGTCATAAAGTGTATTTTCTTAGTTCAAGTAAAGTGACACAGGATGGTCATAATGCTTCTTGACAGTGTCATAAAGTGTATTTTCTACAAGTTATTTAAAATATGATGAAAAAAACATGACTGATTACAACAACAACAATAGATTTAAGAAACAACATTTTAAGTGAAAAGAAACTTCTTGGCAGAGAAAAAACTAATTTGAATAAATGTGGGTTTTGACACTCTTATGTGGGTGTCATAATCAGCCATAAAATAATGCAATTTATGTCACAACAGGTGTAAATATATGGGTCATGACAATGTTATGAAGAGAAATTAGGTTGCTGTTATTGCTCTATTTAACCTGCAGAATGTTCAGTGATGCACAGGTCCATTATACATTATTTGACCCATCTACAAGTACAAATTGATTCTACAGGATCTCAGTTGGTTTTAAATCTACAAATCTATCTTTGTGGGCCTAAGTCTAAACCCTCTCTCTCCTAGGCATGCAACACTAGAGCAGCCTGGATGCCTTGGCTGGGGCTCTGCCCTGCTGTTTGTTCTGTGGTCTCAGTCAGTCAGCAAGCTCCTCCCCCCCCGAGCAGAAACTCAATAAGCCATGACAAACCACACCGGCAGCTGGAGAGTGACACTGAATAACCACACTCATTTTGCCTGATCCTTTTAGTTAATCAGATACACTGTTTTCCACTGTAGAACCCAAAGTGGGTCAGTCAACTTTCCCAGAGAAACTTGTGAGAGTTCCTCTATTTACTTATTACAGATCACATTACCATTTCCTTTAAAATAAGTCATTCATGAATAAAGTTAGTAATGTATTCATGGCTACATAATCGCTGTAGATAACCAACTTTCAGTCACGTTTTTCATTGCCAGTTGACTAAGAATTACAGTCAGCCGTCATCATATCTATCCTTCCTCTTTCTACTCATTAGTCATTCAACCATCCGGCCCTGAGAGCCAGGCCATGTCCAGTGGGAGGACAGCAGTGCAGGAGGGAAACTCAGGAACCCAAGACCATGTTGGACGTACAAGTTTACCTGTCCAAACCACCCATCTGTCATCCATCAGTGACAGTGTCCACACTGTCTGTCCTCCAGTGCCTAAGGCAGACAGTACTTTTGCTGCCTGTCCGCCATACAGAGCTCACAGTGACAGTGATGGGAGGTTAACCAGGGAGGAGCTGCTAGGCCAGACTGACCTGGCAGGAGGGACGCCCTCGACTGTGTGTCAACCACAGATCTCCTTGGTCCAACCAGACATGACAGCATCTACCCCATCAGAGGAGCCCCCACCCTACAGCCCACCTGACCCCAAGATGGCCTACATTATTTACCCTCCACAACCACCTCACTACCCAGGACCCCCTGTCATAGCCTGCCAGCCAGGACCCAACCAGCCAGCCTTCTACCAGGCCCAGTTCATGCCTTCACCCAGCTACCCTCCCTACACCATAGTAAGAGAGTATCAGAGTATCAGTATAGAGCAAAAAAAACAAGTGTAAATGTGCTGTCAAACACACATACTTTTTCATGTGGTGGTGGTGGTGGTGGTGGTGGTGGAAGGGGGGAAATTTATTAGATATACAGTAAGTTTAGAACAGATTTGCACATTAAATTACTCCTCATAGCTTTATTGAATCACAGGACATGATTCACGTACGGTTAAAAAATGTATTCCCTTATGGCCACGCGAGACTACTTCCGGATTTAACAATAGATCTAAATATTTTCCTGTGTTGTAATGAAAGTAATGTGCTTGGATCGACAGTGTGCCATTTCTATTTTAAATCTCGATTCAAAATCAAGAATGTCCACTATTTTAATGGGTTATTGTGTCCATGCATGTTTGCCTCTGTTGTGTTTCAGTACATGAACGGCCCTCCACTGGGGGATGAGCGGCCTCCCCTGCCCAAGGACTACATGGTGGAGTCCCTGCTGGTCACCATCTTCTGCTGCCTCATGAGTGGCCTCATTGCCCTTATGTATTCATATGAGGTAACTCAAGTACAATATATCCTTAGTGCACTAACAAAGGCCTGGCTGTGAAATGAATTAAGGCAGAGAGTGGGCATGAGTTTCAGTGTAGGTGTAGTAGAATCCTAAGAATGCAGTGATACTATCAAGGCCTTCCTTACGCCAATGATGACAAAACAAGATGTCTGATTCAGTAGAAGGAAAGTTATGGAAAGTTCAATTCTTTTGATTTTCAATTGTACCCTATCAGACATCTTCAAACAATGCATATGCCTGTTGGCTACAGACCATGTCCTGACTGAGCTGGTTGTGTCTCCCCTCTGCTCTAGACCCGTGCTGCTCTGGCCAGAGGGGACATGAGGGAGGCAGAGAGGGCTTCCCAGAAGGCCCGTCTGCTGGTGCTGTTCAGCCTAATGTTTGGGGTGTTTGTTTGTGTGGGCTGGATCATATATGTAGTGATATCTCTCTGTGCATAGCCGACACGGTAAGGCCCTGCCTCCACTTTCGATTTGCACCTGATACACATCTACTCATTTACATTTTAGTCATTTAGCATACGCTCTTATCCAGAGTGACTTACAGTTATTGTATTCATCTTAAGATAGCTAGGTGGGACAACAACATACACTACATGACCAAAAGTATGTGGACACCTGCTCTTCGAACATCTCATTCCAAGATAATGGACATTAATATGGAGTTGGTCCCCCCTTTCCTGCTATAGCAACCGCCACTCTTCTGAGAAGGCTTTCCACTAGATGTTGGAACGTTGCTGCAGGGACTTACTTCCATTCAGCCACAAGAGCATTAGTGAGGTTGGGCACTGATGTTGGGCGATTAGGCCTGGCTTGCAGTTGGCATTCAAATTCAATCCAAAGGTATTCAATGGATTTGAGGTCAATGCTTTGTGCAGGCCAGTCAAGTTCTTCCACACCGATCTCGACACACCTTTTCTGTATGGACCTTGCTTTGTGCACGAGGGCATTGTCATGCTGAAACAGGAAATGGCCTTCCCCAAACTGTTGCCACAAAGTTGGAAGCACAGAATCGTCTAGAATGTCATTGTATGCTGTAGCGTTAAGATTTCCCTTCACTGGAAATAAGGGGCCTAGCCCGAATCATGAAAAACAGCCCCAGACCATTATTCCTCCTCCACCAAACTTTACAGTTGGCACTATGCATTGGGGCAGGTAGCGTTCTCCTGACATCCGCCAAACCCAGATTCATCCGTTGGACTGCCAGATGGTGAAGCGTTGTTCATCACTCCAGAGAACACGTTTTCACTGCTCCAGAGTCCAATGGCGGCGAGCTTTACACCACTCCAGCCGACGCTTGGCATTGAGCATGGTGATCTTAGGCTTGTGTGCGGCTGCTTGGCTCACGACGAATAGTTATTGTGCTGACGTTGCTTCCAGAGGCAGTTTGGAACTCGGTAGTGTGTGTTGCAAGACGTGACCGGGGCAGCTCTAGCAGGGCAGAAATTTGACGAACTCACTTGCTGGAAAGGTGGCATCCTTTGACGGTGCAACGTTGAAAGTCACTGAGCTCTTTAGTAAGGCCATTCTACTGCCACTGTTTGTCTATGGAGATTGCATGGCTATGTGCTCGATTTTATAAATCTGTCAGCAACGGGTGTGGCTGAAATAGCCGAATCCACTATTTTGAAGGGGTGTCCACATACTTTTGTATATATAATGTATCTCAGTTATAATAAGTATATATTTCCTTAATAAAGTTGCTATCAGCAAATTCAGTGCTAGTAAGGGGGGAAAAGTCAATTGCGAGTGTTAGTTCACAAAAGGCTTTTTTTTTTACTCAGGTTGGGGTGTAGGGTTTGAGCATAGTCTGAAGGTAGGGAAGGGCAATTCCTCTTGCTGCTCCGTAGGCAAGCACCATGGTATTGTAGTGGATGCGAGCTTCAACTGGAAGCCAGTGGAGTGTGCGGAGGAGCGGGGTGACATGGGAGAACTTGGGAAGGTTGAACACCAGGCGGGCTGCAGCGTTCTGGATATGTTCCTGGGGTTTGATGGCACAAGCTGGGAGCCCAGCCAACAGCGAGCTGCAGTATTCCAGACGGCAGATGACAAGTGCCTGGATTCCTGTGTGAGGTAGGGTCGTACTCTGCGGATGTTGTAGAGCATGAACCTGCAGGAGCGAGTCACTGCTCTGATGTTTGCAGAGAACGACAGGGTGTTGTCCAGGGTCACACCAAGTTTCTTTGCACTCTGGGAGGGGGACACCGATGAGTTGTCAATCGTGATGGAGAGGTCTTGGAGCAGGCATGCCTTCCCCGGGAGGAAGAGCAGCTCCGTCTTGCTGAGGTTGAGCTTGATGTGTTTGGCCAACATTCAAGCTGAGATATCTGCCAAGCATGCAGAGATGCATGTCACCAAATGGGTGTCAGAAGGTGGGAAGGAGAAAAGTAGTTTAAGGTCATCCACATAGCAATGATAGGAGAGACCATGTGAGGATATGAGGGAGCCGAGTGACTTGGTGTATAGAGCGAAAAGGAGAGGGCCTAGAACCGAGCCCTAGGGGACGCCAGTAGTGAGAGTACGTGGTGCACCCTCTAGAATGTACAGGCACTATAGATAAACATAACTGTAATGACATTTCAAATATACATAAACATGTACGTATATTCCCCGATTTGCTGGACAAATGACCTATAGCACTTATTTTAAATGCGGTTTGAAGCTATTTTTTTCTTTGTTTATTTGAAATGAAATCATAATTTTAATGCCAAGCATGCCAGATAAAATACTTTATACGCATGAACATGTTGATGCCGTACTCATAAAACGATTAGAAATAGGAGAGTATGTTGTGTCAAACAGTGAATTACCAGTATGCCTGCCCAGACGGCATCCCAAGCTGCATCCTCCGAGCAGTGTTTAAAGACATATTCAACCTCGTGCCTATCTCAGTCTGTTTTCCCCACTTCCTTCAAGATGTCCACCATTGTTCCTGTACCCAAGAAAGCTAAGGTAACTGAACCAAATGACTATCGCCCCAAGGCACTCACCTCTGTCATCATGAAGTGCTTTGAGAGGCTAGTTAAGGATCATATCACCTCCAACTTACCTGACTCCTTAGACCCACTATGATTTGCATACCGCCCCAACAGATCCACGGACGACACAATCGCCGTCGCACTGCACTCCGCCCTATCCCACCTGGACAAGAGGAATGACTATGTGAGAATGCTGTTCATCGACTAGAGCTCAGCTTTCAACACCATAGTGCCCTCCAAGCTCATCACTAAGCTAAGGACCCTGGGTCTGAACTCCCACTAAAACTGGATCCTGGACTTCCTGACAGGCTGACCCCAGGTGGTGAGGTTAGGCAACAACACCTCTTCCACACTGATCCTCAAGAAGGGGCCCCCCAGGGGTGTGTGCCCAGCCCCCTCCTGTACTCCCTGTACACCCATGACTGTGTGGCATATATTATATTGTTTACTAACTGTGTATGTATACTGTATTCTCAACATAGCTCATCCTAATATACCTACTCCTGTACATACAATTATTTCCAAGTTATATACTGTCTATACACACCACTTATTTATATTCTGGATTCTGACACTGCTCACTCTAATATATCTACTTTGGATTGTTAATTGGACTCATTCTGACATTTCTTGATTTCTTATTTAGATCTTCTGATTATTTGTGTATTTGCTAGACATTCTACTGCACTGTTGGAGCTAGTAACATAAGCATTTCGCTGCACCTGCTATAACACCTGCAAATCTGTGTAAGCGACCAATAAACTTTTATTTGATGTGTTACAGGATGTTGGACATAAAGTTAAATCTTACATAAAGAAGAGAATGATTACATTCGTTCTGACTGACTGCTACACCAGAATATTAGCTTAAGAACAACTTGAGCTGACGACCACATAACCGGATTGTGTCCAAATAAAGCATACTTTTTTATTACATCCTACATATTTTCATTCACTCAGCATGGCTTGTAAACAGGCAATAAATACATTGACAGTAAAGGCAGAAAAGGGTCAAAACAAGACATGCCAAAACAGTCACAGCAGCAATGGTACAAACCAGGTTTGGGCTCAGAATTGCATGCATGTGTATACTTGTGTTTGCTTTGGTACTAATAAGGTCTGAGCAATAAATATACAGCCATTAAAACTTTGGATTACAATTTTTTAAAAGAGGCTTTGCAGTGGACAGAGTAGTCTGACCAACTCCTGCCAGTATCACATAACATGCAGCAGCCTAGGTCCTGTCTGAAGCCACTGAGATCACAGAAAGACAACTGAAGGAACAGTAACATGTTTAAGAAACAGAAGAGCAAAAGAGCAAACTAAAAAAGGGACACAAATGGGAATTTTGCTCACCACAGATACTTAAATGATAACAAGTTATAGTCTTGCATGCCAAAATGTATGTTCTATGTTAGATCTGGCTTTTCTTCTTCAAAAGAAGTGTCCAAGCAAACAGGAGAGTGTGGACATTGTGGTGTGTACAATACATTCTATTACTTATAGCAGATGGAAACAGCTCTCTCCCATCATTGTAAGGCAGTTAGTAAACGACTAGGAGTGCTTCAAATCTTCGCTGTGAGAGTGAGTACATTTCCAGTTAGTCACTAAGCAGGGCATACGGCCATGAAATGTTTCAGTGCCAGGTAGTGGTAGAGCTGTGCAGGGAAATGCCATAGGAATGTGGACTAACCAGAGGTGCACAGGGTGTATGGAATATGTTTTAGACGTACAGTACCCTAATAGTATTTGGAATGGAAAAGATTGGTGCATTGGTGCATGCATTGGTGCATATAGTTTAAACAGGTGCTACTGAGTGGGTAGGCTATGACGCTAGTAAGAAGCTTCACACCTGCTTTAGGTCACCTAAAATAAAATCAAAAAGTCTGAATAATACAGGGGATTTCAGTATGTACTGATCTGCTATCTTAATTTGACCACTCTGTTGTCGCAGAGAATTTTCCAGCGCAGCAGGAAATGCAAATTGTAGTGTATTCAAGGTTTAAAAGGCTTCTAAAGTTTGTAATTTCCATTTTAAAATGCCAGACTTGATTTGCCCTATTGAAAAAATTTATCAGCCCCTACAAAAATGTCCCTTAACTATAATCCACATAATCATTTACATTTCTTGTTGCTGCAGGATAATTTTCCTGCGGTGAGAAGCAGGGTGAAATTAAGATAATCTGTAAACGTCTTACACTTCAGAATTTTCTGCCAAGTTGTCATGGTAACCATCCATCCATATTCAATGTAGTGCATTTGGCTTCATAATCACCAATGATTTCATGCAGTCCTCGTGCGTAAAGAATGTACAGTGGGTGTGTTTGCTTGTTTGAATTTGTCGATGTCTGCATGTTTGAAGGCATGTGAGTGCAATTTTGTGTGTGTGTGTGTGTGTCTGTCTGTCCATGTATTTCTTTGAGTGTAGTTTCTTTAGCTGAGCAGCTCCAGGTATGTGACAGGCACTTTCCCTTTCTGGTTCCCTCTCTCTCCAACAAGCCAGTCAGAGTCCATGCCTGGCACTGTGTAAACTGTGATTAGCTGGGAAAAGACAAAATAACATACAGTAGTGTATTAATAGTGCTTCAGCAGTGTTAATACAATGCAACTGTACATGAGCCAGCAACCAGTCCACATATTCTAGCCTTTCACGGACACACCTGATTAAACTAATCACTGGTGTGCAGAAAGAAAGGATTGTGTGCTCACCTCGTCAGCCAGTAGGGAGAGCTCACTGGTGTCGGCAGCGTCGTAGTCGTACAGGACCTTGGCCTTGCGTGTGCCCGTGGCAGGAGCCTGTACCTCTTCGATTTTCAGTGTGTCTGTCTCCACAGCGCTGGCAGCGTCCAGGGGTAGGGTGGCATTCCCCTGGGGAGAGGAGCCACCGGAGGCCATGGAGAGGCCCGGGTTACCAGCAAACGCGTTGGGAAACCTGCAGAGGTTTAGGGAGAGAAGACAGTCGTAAGGTACACAGCACATTCCCTAAGGAATAATAAGACTTCATGTTTGATTTAGAAAAACTGTGAACATAAATATGTTGAGTAAAGGTGACTTCAACTGTAATCGTCATCAAATGTTACTTACACATCTCCATTGGAACTGAAAGCATAAGAGATAACAGTGGAGACGGTCATTGATAAACAGCTTGCAGCAAATGAAAGCCAGCCATAGACACCCCAGCTAAGTGTGCCCAATATAAATGCTCTGCATCTACCCAGAGCCAGTCCTCACCTGCCCAGCTCTTTCTGCAGGTCTTGCATGTGCAGGTAACACTGCTTGTAATAGGCTGTCTGCGCCTCCACAAACTCATGCAGGCAGCGCAGGTGGTTCACCTACAGACAACATATCCAAAACACAGACAAGACAACCTCAACATACCCTGTGACCACCATGTTAAAACAGCATAATACATGGTAAACAGTGCATATGCTAAAGAGAATGGTTTTGTGTAGTGGTCATGTTTGTCCACTCCACATGTGTGACATCATGACTCACGTGTGTACTGCTGATGCCCTCCAGCAGGAGCCGTGTGACCTCTGCCTGTCTGTCAAACTCTGTCTGGGCCACTCGAAGTTCATGCGCTGCCTACAGAACAACAAAAACACAGAACGAGATATCATGTAATTATGGCTGTGGCGGTTACGAAATTTCGTCAGCCGGTGATTGTCGAGCAAATAACTGTCGGTCTCACCGTAATTGACGTTAATTAACATAAACACATTTAGCATCTCCTGGCTTCCACACATAGCCTACAAGCCACTGATGCAGACCTTTGAAACATCTACATTTTAAAAAGTATAATAAATCCATGTTACAGTGAGGGAAAAAAGTATTTGATCCCCTGCTGATTTTGTACGTTTGCCCACTGACAAAGACATGATCAGTCTATAATTTTAATGGTAGGTTTATTTGAACAGTGAGAGACAGAATAACAACAAAAAAATCCAGAAAAACGCATGTCAAAAATGTTATAAATTGATTTGCATTTTAATGAGGGAAATAAGTATTTGACCCCTCTGCAAAACATTACTTAGTACTTGGTGGCAAAACCCTTGTTGGCAATCACAGAGGTCAGACATTTCTTGTAGTTGGCCACCAGGTTTGCACACATCTCAGGAGGGATTTTGTTCCACTCCTCTTTGCAGATCTTCTCCAAGTCATTAAGGTTTCGAGGCTGACGTTTGGCAACTCGAACCTTCAGCTCCCTCCACAGATTTTCTATGGGATTAAGGTCTGGAGACTGGCTAGGCCACTCCAGGACCTTAATGTGCTTCTTATTGAGCCACTCCTATGTTGCCTAGGCCGTGTGTTTTGGGTCATTGTCATGCTGGAATACCCATCCACGACCCATTTTCAATGCTCTGGCTGAGGGAAGGAGGTTCTCACCCAAGATTTAATGGTACATGGCCCCGTCCATCGTCCCTTTGATGCGGTGAAGTTGTCCTGTCCCCTTAGCAGAAAAACACCCCCAAAGCATAATGTTTCTACCTCCATGTTTGACGGTGGGGATGGTTTTCTTGGGGTCATAGGCAGCATTCCTCCTCCAAACACGGCGAGTTGAGTTGATGCCAAAGAGCTCGATTTTGGTCTCATCTGACCACAACACTGTCATCCAGTTATCCTCTAAATCATTCAGATGTTCATTGGCAAACTTCAGACGGGCCTGTATATGTGCTTTCTTGAGCAGGGGGACCTTGCAGGCGCTGCAGGATTTCAGTCCTTCACGGCGTAGTGTGTTCCCAATTGTTTTCTTGGTGACTATGGTCCCAGCTGCCTTTAGATCATTGACAAGATCCTCCCGTGTAGTTCTGGGCTGATTCCTCACCGTTCTCATGATCATTGCAACTCCATGAGGTGAGATCTTGCATGGAGCCCCAGGCCGAGGGAGATTTACAGTTATTTTGTGTTTCTTCCATTTGCGAATAATCGCACCAACTGTTGTCAACTTCTCACCAAGCTGCTTGGTGATGGTCTTGTAGCCCATTCCAGCCTTGTGTAGGTCTACAATCTTGTCCCTGATATCCTTGGAGAGCTCTTTGGTGTTGGCCTGGTGGAGAGTTTGGAATCTGATTGATTGATTGCTTCTGTGGACAGGTGTCTTTTATACAGGTAACAAGCTGAGATTAGGAGCACTCCCTTTAAGAGTGTGCTCCTAATCTCAGCTCGTTACCTGTATAAAAAGACACCTGGGAGCCAGAAATCTTTCTGATTGAGAGGGGGTCAAATACTTATTTCCCTAATTAAAATGCAAAACTATTTATAAAATTTTTGACATGAGTCTTTCTAGATGTTTTGTTGTTATTCTGTCTCTCACTGTTCAGATAAACCTAGCATTAAAATTATAGACTGATCATTTCTTTGTCAGTGGGCAAACGTACAAAATCAGCAGGGGATCAAAAACGTTTTTCCCTCAATAGCCTACACCTTCACAATAAATCCATTATTTATTTTATACATGTCTAAAGAAGCAAGATATGAAGAAAATGTAGTCTATTTCAGAAGAACAAAATAGCATACTATGAGTTGTCCTTATGTTAGGTCCTGATCTGGCTATGCCAAATGACTGTGGGCTACACTGGTTTATTTAGCAGACAAGATTTGCATTATTTTATAGTATGTAGAATACAATTGAACAAAGCTGAATAAAATATAAATGATATTTTCTCCAAATGACTTGAGTGCGCACATGTGGCTATTCTTGTGTTGAGCGGTTAACAAAGAAATAGGTATTCCTTTACGCTTAAAGTTATTTATGTAACTTCAGGTTTTCTACAAACGTTGGGCTATATGTTTAGATTTTTTATAAATTAGGCAACTCTAATGATGATTTGAAAAAAGTTGCTTGAAAGGCATGAGCTCTGCTGTTTTTTTGCGCAGGCTGTACACACTTTATCAGTCTCTCGTTCAGAATTTGACAACCACTTGATAATGCCTTGAATTTCACGGCGGCATCCCCTTTGTGTGGCCGTAATGCACCCTAAACAAAATCCATGCCTTTTGCGGCCAGTGGCCGTTGTGCCCTTGGCCCGGAGTGCTGCGAACTCCGAAGCACCTCTCATTCACATGGCTCTCCATCACGTGATCGGGTCTTTCTCACAGGCTACAAGTGAAGACAGACACATCGGGGACGCAACTGCGCATGTCCTTATCCAATTCCAAGGTGCATATTGAAGATATTGGAAGAACTGTCCACATTTACTTTTCGTCAGCCAACAAGATGAGTAGGCCTAACGAACAGCAAAAGCACTAGCCTATGTCAATCTACTATCCCCCATAGTACAAAAGTTGACCTATTCTATGCGAGAAATAAATATTCCAAACATAGTCTGGGACAGTTGTGGGATGCGATAGATCCCAAATTAATTTTTACGCAATGTGGCTGACACAACAGATCAGAATGTTTAGCTTTAAATGTTGATAAACTATTAGGCTATTTCTTCACATTATAAGTGCAGCAAAGCGCACAGGTGCATTTTTATGGTGGAAATTATCTTCCCTAAACTTGAAACTCACACGCTGCTTATTTTTATTTATGTTATTTTATTTTACCTTTATTTAACTAGGCAAGTCAGTTAAGAACAAATTCTTATTTACAATGACGGTCTACACCGGCCAAACCCGGACGATGCTGGGCCAATTGTGCGCCGCCATATGGGACTCCCAATCACGGCCGGTTGTGATACAGCCTGGAATCGAACCAGGGGGTCTGTAGTGACGCCTCAAGCACCGAGATGCAGTGCCTTAGACCACTCTGGAGTTTATGTATGCCAGTTAGGCTTAACACCCCTGTAAAGCGGATTAATGTGCTTAATTTTAAGAAGTTATTTGGCCGCTTTAGTTGTGATACAATCCTTATTAAAACATATAGGCCTATGGGCTAGGCTACATGAGGTGTGCGACTATGATTTTAAAAAGTTGCAATAAAAGGCATTGTTTCTTGCCTTGTGCTGGGCATCATTCACAAATGATAATATATAATTCATAAGTGATAGGCTAATATTGTCACCCATCAGACTATTCTTGATTTAATCTAAATAATATATGTGTGAAATTTGTTTTCATTTAGAATGGACCTCTGTAGCTCAATTGGTAGAGCATGGCGCTTGTAACGCCAGGGTAGTGGGTTCGAACCCAGGGACCACCCATACATGAAAATGTATGCACACATGACTGTAAGTTGCTTTGGTTAAAAGCGTCTGCTAAATGGCATATTATATTATTATATTATCATGCACCCGTCTCGAAACAGGGGCAGTGGGAAAAAATACATGTAATCTATGCACTTAAATAGCAAATGGAGGACGATTTTCCCGTGGTTCATTTTCATGCCAGCCAGGTAGGCTATACTCCTGTTGTAAAGATAAGCAATGTGCTTAATATTAGGAAAGTTGAGAAATAAATATAGTAGGCCTAGCCTATAGAAAGCTGATGGGATCTCGTGCAATTGCATAGACTATAGAAATGTTGCGCAACATGAACTCATGGGCTCTCATGAAGCGTTTCATTAGAATTTCGATTACATTTGCATTGATGTCAGAGTGATTAGAGGGACAACAGAGTGCTGAGTAACAGCCAGTTATCAAGTTTGTTATGCTACTAATGACGATCAGCAGCATCAGAGCTTGGAGAAGCCTAATTACCGTGACTAAACGGTCACGTTCAATTTGACTGCCTTCATGACTCGTGACCGCTGGTGTGGCGGTAACACCTACATGTAATATTACATCACCCCATTGTCCTTTATCAGCTGTTTTGTTTTTGTGTCCACCTGTGTGAACTCTGGGGGTGATAACTTGTGGAAAGAGACACTATCTAGAAACAAAGATAAAAAGTAAATAAATAATTTATTTAGACAGTACGTGAGGATGGTGTCCAAACATGTCATACTCACTTTGTCCACCTCCTCACTCCAGAGCTGAAAAGCCACAGCACAACAAGAGAGGGGAGAGAGAGACACATTCTGATGACATCACAGGGGAGACACACACATTCTTAGATTGGATTGAGACTGATGACATGACAGTTAAGAAACATACGTTTTCAACCCAAGAGTGCATTCAGAACAGCAGCTTTTGCCAAATATTCTGGTACTGTGTTCAGAGTACATTTTATCTGGATAATTTGAAGTGAAACACCTGTGAAGATATTTACACTACTTTTGTGGGTGTGTCCGAAAAGTGTCACATAGATAGATAATGGACTACCGTAAAACTATGCCGAAAGCAATCTGGTGATGTTAATAAATATGTCTCATGGTGTGTCTTGTATACAACCCTGGTTGTCATGGGTGACAACACAAAGACAGACATGATTAACATTATAGTGACTTATACTCCAAGACGATATTCACGTCATAAGAAGGACCACGCCCACAAATAGGGGAAAACAAACATTATTTTCCAATGACCCCATTGTAAAAGAGCCAACTTTGTCATATCTGTATCTGTGTAGAGAATATCTTGCGAGTTTACGTGAATGGTTCGCTACACAGATCTCTGTTTGTGTAGTGAACAATTCATGAAAGCTTGTTAGATCAGGGTGGCTCGCGAGGCAACCCCAGGACCAGGATTGGGAAACACTGCTCTAGGACCTCTAGGGGGAGCTGCACTCTCAACAGTAGGCTGTAGTCTATCTGCCTGCAACATGACGCATGTGTACACTGAGTGTATGGAGAGGCTGCTCGAGGGTATGAGCACACTGAGGGTCAGTGAGAGTAGGCTACATGTACAGTGTTAGTGTAGAGTGGACTGGCTGTTTAAGCTCCTTACCGCAGATGCACTGGCAGAGAGGACATAATTCCTGGGTCTGGTCTCCTGAAAATCAGGCACAGCCTACAGACATGGCAGAGGAGTTTACACATACAGTATGGTGTGCACCAAACCAAAGAAACAAATCAACAAACAAAACAAAAAAATTAAGAATGTCATGTGACAGGAAAGCACACATAGCAAAAACGAAACCCTTTGTTCTTTGCTTGCTGATATACAGAGACAAGTCTGAGACCGGTCCAAATATCTTTCAACACCTGCATATCTCCTGGGGAGTCCCAAGCCACGTTAGACTAGAATGTTAATGGTTATGCAGCATGTGTAAATAAACACAGCAGGATGTGAGATCATTATCTGTACACAGCCTGTCATGTGTCATAGCCCATAAAGGAAGCCAACCTTCAACCATCATGTCATTCACCATCAGTATACCTGGACAATAGTTCCTGTCTTCACAGAGGCTAAGCTATAATATAATGGAGTATAGAGGAACTGGAACTGTGAATGCTATATCTGGGTGATGAGTTGTTGGTTTGATCTTTAATGTATATTTTATGTAAATGTATGAGTATGTGGAAAATCCCAAAGTAAATAAAGTATCAAAAGACAAATGTTTTGCAGGAAAGAAATACACTACATGACCAAAAGTATGTGGACACCTGTTCGTCGAACATCTCATTCCAAAATCATGGGCATTAATATGGAGTTGGTCCCCCCTTTGCTGCTATAACAGCCTCCACTCTTCTGGGAAGGCTTTCCTCTAGATGTTGGAACATTGCTGCAGGGACTTGCTTCCATTCAGCCACAAGAGCATTAGTGAGGTCGGGCACTGATGTCGGGCGATTAGGCCTGGCTCGCATTCGGCGTTTCAATTCATCCCAAAGGTATTTGATGGGGTTGAAGTCCGGGCTCTGTGCAGGCCAGTGAAGTTCTTCCACACCTATCTCGACAAACCATTTCTGTATGGACCTCGCTTTGTGCACAGGGGCATTGTCATGCTGAAACAGGAAAGGGCCTTCCCCAAACTGTTGCCACAAAGTTGGAAGCACAGAATCGTCTAGAATGTCAATGTATTCTGTAGTGTTAAGATTTCCCTTCACTGGAACTAAGAGGCCTAGCCCGAACAATGAAAAACAACCCCAGACCATTATTCCTCCTCCACCAAACTTTACAGTCGGGCTGGTAGCGTCCTCCTGACATCCGCCAAACCCAGATTCGTCCGTCGGACTGCCAGATGGTGAAGTGTGATTCATCACTCCAGAGAACGCATTTCCACTGCTCTAGAGTCTAATGGCGGTGAGCTTTACACCACTCCAGCCGATGGTTGGCATTGCGCATGGTGATCTTAGGCTTGTGTGCGGCTGCTCGGCCATGGAAACTCATTTCATGAAGCTCCTGACGAACGGTTCTTGTGCTGATGTTGCTTCTAGAGGCAGTTTGGAACTCAGTAGTGAGTGTGGCAAACAGAGGACAGACGATTTTTACGCGCTACAACACTCAGCGGTCCCGTTCTGTGAGCTTGTGTGGCCTACCACTTCGCGGCTGAGCTGTTGTTGCTCCTAGAAGATTCCACTTCACAATAACAGCACTTACAGTTGACTGAGGCAGCTCTAGCAGGGCAGAAATTTGACGAGCTGACTTGTTGTAAAGGTGGCACCCTATAACGGTGCCACTAAGCTCTTCAGTAAGGCCATTCTACTGCCAATGTTTGTCTATGGAGATTGCATGGCTGTGTGCTCGATTTTGTACACGTGTCAGCAACGGTTGTGGCTGAAATAGCCAAATCCACTAATTTGAAGGGGTGTCCACATACTTTTGTATATATAGTGTAAGTAGGCTAAACAAACAAATACATATTTCAAAAATAGCATGCCTTCATGTGGCAATTACCATGCATACAGGTTTCAAATATCTGATTTGATATTAGTCTACAACTGAAAGAAAATGTATTTCCTCTGTATATCTGTTTATTTACTCATGTTATTACAGAAAAACAACTACTCAAATGGCTAATACAATGGCTTATCAAATCAGATCTTTGAGCTGAAGGAAAAACTCAGCCAAAAATCTAAACATTTCAAATGCTCTGAGTGGGAGCAGGGAATGTGAGGTGAAGCTAGACATTCACTGGTCATGGTATAATAGCGCAAGCATGTTAGCAATCAGGACTCTCAACCCCAGTCATCTGCACTCACATGGGACAGGGCCTCTCCTCTCACTACTGGTCTCAAATAGGCCTTTGTGATTTAATGAGGGGATAGATTTGGAAATTGGATGCAGTTTGTCACTTTGGAACCATAAACTAGTCCAATTTAAAGGCATTTTCCAAATACTTTTGTGTACTACTCAGTTTTGTTGACTCTAGGGTCATATATGGGTTTGCTCCAGTGTACCATGCCACAAGTTAATTTCATTCACTTTCAAGACAACTCTAGTCTGTTTTTGTTTTTTTCCTCTCTTGGCTTCTCATTGAGCAATGCTTGGAAAACAAACATGGATTCAACTGGATTTCATGGTGGCAATGAGCATGTCAGAAAGAAAAAGGGAAAATAAAGAACTAAAGTGGACAATATTTTACACTAATACTCACTTCTCCCTCACACTGTGAACATAATTAGAACAGAGAAAGATGTTAGTTAGCAGTAGCAGTTCACGCTGAACTGGAGGCTGGTTACATGATGCAGCTGAAGGGGCACAGGGAGAGGTGGAGGGCAGGGGGTAGAGGGGGGACTCACCGCGGCCTTGGACTCTGCTAGTTTGGCTTTCTTCAGCCGTGCTTTACAGGAGTCCAGGTCCAGTCTGCGGTTCTCCAGGAGACGCCTCTCTTTCTGAGACAGGGAGGAGAAGATCAGCAACTCTCTGCACGGCATAACCCCACACATACAGGCTATGTTTAACTTGGCTAGGCCCTTAAGTCCTGCTACATCCATACAGTAATAAGTAGTAAAGTAAATCCCAAGGTGTTGATTAGCATTGTATTCAATCCTGGTCTATACACTGGTCTGCATGCAATCCCAAGATGTCCCTCTGAGGCCAGAAAGCCAGACTCACTGAGATGGTCCTCCAGTCTCCTTCCAGAAAGTTCCTGAGTGGGGCAAGGAAGCTGATAGCGGAGGTCTGTAGGAACTCTCTCTGTGCACCGCCTAGTCTCCTCTCACAGTCGCCTACCTTGATCAGGGTGTTACCTATAGCACACACACACACACACACACACACACACAATGAGCATATGATGAACCCACACACAATATGTGAAATATAGGTCTAAGTGTCTGACTTATTACTTAGGAATGACTTAATACTTATCAGAGAAATGACTTAATACTTATCAGAGGAATACAGATAGACAAAGTCGAGACCAATAGGACTTGGTAGTGCAACACAACCAGTTTAGGATCTCAAACATTAAAGCTGCAATATGCAACTTTTTGGGTCACCCAAATTCACATAGAAATGTGTGTAATAGATCTGTCATTCTCATTGAAAACAAGTCTAAGAAGCGGTAGATCTGTTCAATGTGCGCTATTTCTATGCTTCCTGTTCTTAAGTTTCGTTTCTGTGTCTTTTACATGCCCAACTACTTAATACCTGTGAAAGTGGGAAGGAAACAGAGAGGGAACCTCCAGAGTAGCAACATTCTTGACATGACCTATCAAAAAAAGCAGAAACTCAAATTCCCCCTTTGAACGTTGTGGTTTCCTCAGATGTAAAACAGACTAAAGGAGTACAGGGATACCTGCTGAATACCACATAGCAAGGATAATAGCATCAAACAGGCCTACTACTTGTGTAATTTGAAGTATGAATATCTGTGTAGGTTATTTGTTGGAAAACATGGACAGACTGCATTCTTATACTGAGGAACTATAATTGTTTTTCTACACGTCATTGCTTTGAGGAGCCACTACTACACCCACACACAGAAGGTTGCATCACTAAAACCCACAACTGAGAAACAGGCCACTAACGACCTGATTAGAGCAGCTCAGTGCCAATCTAGTTACTATTGCAGGAGAGGAGAGAATGGGATTGATGAGTGATGTATTGATCTGTATGCCAATAAGGGGTTTCCACAGGGGTTTCCACTGCTCCACACAGCTGTCTGCTTTGTGACATGATGTACAAATTAATTAATTAGAAAACAAATGATTTAAAATCACTAAAACATGCATGTTCTTGCTTAGTATAGGTTATTGTATTTGTGTGCATTTTTCATATTGGAAAAAACAAAGGGGACTTATTGGCATCAGCTTGCCATTCTAAAATAATGGAATTAATTTATAAATCAAATCCTTGCTAAGCAGCAGTACTGCAGAGCTCTAAATGAAACTGTACATGGCCCAGTACTCAGGTCTCTGTGACTGAGTTACATTTCTTCAACTGAAGGAGAAAAGCACCACAGACAGGCAGCCTATGTGGTGAATTATTAGTAATGAACTGTAGAGTTTAATGGACTATGAGGTAGAACTGGGTTAATCAAGAGCATAAAGTTAGAATTCTTTGTTACTGGGCCAGGAATTGTATTGGGTCATAATTTCACTGTGTGGGTGAGTAGAGAGGGAATCTGCCCTAGGGTCAAATTGCTTGCTCTTACTTAAATCCATGGCTGTCTTATCTGATGAGAGACTGAAACTTGTCTCTCTCGTCAAACACAGTGAAGGGAGTGGCACCAGGGTTGAATGGAGTTTGGGCTAGACCTTGGTCTCCTTGGTATCTTCTTGATTGATTACAGCATGATGGGGTGAGGTTTGTGTATGTTAGGTTTAGCCCCCCTCAGAGACAAAGGAAGTGGGCGTGGAGTGATAAAGAGCGGGAAACTGAAGAGGGAGGGATTTAGAGCTAGAAGAGTTGGGGATGATGGTATATAATGTGACGTAAGGGAGAGAGAACGGGGTGCCACTCTGCAGACTGGTATCGGCTTTGTTGAAACTTTAATAAAGTAATTTCTTGATGCAACAAAAACTATGTAAGACCTTATTTGTAATACAGTATAGTGGTTATTTTCCACAACACCTAATAAACTAATTTCTGCATAAACATTCTGCGCATCAGAGCCAAGCCTGCAGCTCTCAACAACATCCACATAGAAGAGAGAGAGAGTGAGAGAGAGAGAACTATTGATCCTCAGGACAGTGAAGGAGAGAGGCCGATTTATTGGCCTGACAGACATGAGACAGCCTGGAGGGCAGGGAAGTGAAGGGGTGGGAGGAGACCAATTCACTAACGCTCACAACAGCTATCATCACCAATCTCACTGCTCACTCACCTTACGGTGAAATCATCAGTATAAACAAAGGCTTTCGAAAGAGTTATACACTACAAACTATTGGAAAAATACCATATGTTGGAGCTCAGAGCTTAAGATTTTCACTGTACCCTGTAATTACACCTGCAACCTGTGACTGACTTCTAATGTAATCTAAAATCAATATCCTGTATCAACTATGGAGATCTTTTCTCACAGGGATATACCACAAATGGTTTGAGCTTTTCTTATAGCATGCATAAGGGTGAGGTCACAGAGTGAAGATGTATTGGGTAAGTGTGTAAACGCACTTTCCAGAAAATTGTATTAATGGATTTGAATGGGGCCCAAGGCACGGTGTCGGCTTCCTCTCTCAAAAATGAAATGATCACTGGCCAATCCGCTCAAACAAACCAGATTTAGACCACCTGGGAAGAATAAGTGTACACAAAGCCTGAGTCACACACCATATGGAGTTCCAGGTCCAAAATCTTTTGCCGCATCCTGCATGTAATGACCCAGTAGTTCTCCATTATTTGGTCTGGAGGGAACCGTTCTGTCAAGCTTCTCATACAGGAACTCCTCAATCCTGGCACCTGCAGATAGAAAGAGGGGGCATGCTTCAAGAGAGGCCTGGCAAAAAACAGTTGTCACTGATGGACACTATGAAACCTAGTCTGAGAATGGAAATTGGTGGGAGAGAAGAATGCCAAAGCAAAGTAAGAAAATGGCCAAAATGAGAATGTACAGTATTGTAATTCAACATGGTGGGAACGAGGTGTAGAATGAAGTCGTTGTGGAGATAAATGTTATTTCACTCAGATAATGCCTTTGTAGAGAGACTAACATATTTATCCCAAACATGGTAAATGCATGTTTCTGAGGAATGAATTGCTGCATGTTACAGCTGACACAGCTGTTGAGCTGCTCACTAATAAGTAGGCTACCGCTTGCCATAGAGGATAATCAACAGGTTTTCATACCCACAGACCAAGTGTTAGAACAGACTGGTGCTTGAAAATGCCCAATACTGCATAGAGCTGCACTACAGACCATACGGATGAAAAGATTCCACAACAGGGCACTATGGGAGGGAGGGATACTCACCAGTGTGGTCAACTGTAGCATGGAAAATCAGAAAGTCACAGGTTAGAGCTCCCTGCTCTCTATCACCATGTAACCACCATGTTTCACATAAAACATTTTTTTTTTTACAGTTTTAATCTAATGTGTTTTTGGTCCTTCTATCCTGTGTATATGTGTGTGTGTTTGCATTAAGTAGGGGTGGGAGTTCAGTGTGTATGCCGGGCCTTACTTGGGTTGGGCTGCAGCAGACACTCTGTCTGCCTGAAGATTTTCTCTGTCCAGTTTTTAGTGGAATCAGCACGGCTGAGCAGACTCTCAAAATGGGCATCCAGCTCAGTCTTCTCTACCTGTCCAAACTTTTCCCCTGTGAACTTTGGCAAAATACACAATGACAGCATCACTTTCACTTGTCTGTGAACAAGGCCTATTGCAGTAGGCCTATTGCATTGACTCAACATCAATAGTGCATTTCCACTGTTTCTGTGTATCATTGTACTTTTCTATAGTGCCTGTGGAGCTGCCCTATGCCATGTCACTAGAAGCTTCAGCATTATCACTGGTTTTGAGATGCTCTTCACGTCATGCGTCTCCTCATAGGCTACTGGAAACCATCTAACTAAATACCAAGCCCTCATACGCCATGAAACACTACACCTGCTAGTTTCCCAGTCCCTGTCTAATGTTTCACCAGAATGTCGATGGGCTGAGCAGACATTCATTGCTTCCTTGCAACGTTACTGTCATTAGGAAATCAGTCCCACTGTCATTCCCTGGTGACATTTTTATCATGACCTGTTACACACTGTCACAATAATGAAAGATGTATCTTGCTTTGGAATGTTTGGGGGTTGGACAAAGGGGACACGATAGGCCACCTCTGACCCCACACTACACTGTACCTGAAAGGCAAAGAAAGACCTCTGCGAAAACACAACTAGCGAACTTCTGCTATAGCATCAAGTTAGCAGTGGCTATAACAGACGGCATAGAAACCTTCCTCCAATATATCTGGCTATAGTGCACGCCAGGCAAACTAGCTAGCAGTACTGTACGATAGCTACTGTGAAGAAAGGAGGATAACGTCAGCTGAACCAGTGTTTTGTATAGGATATAGAGGGTATTCTGTCAATACGTAAGCTAAAGGACTTTGGCAATGATGCCAAATCATCACGTTTCCAGTTTTTACTGAAGCCAGACGCTACTAGCTATTTAGCGAACATTAGCTAGCTAGCATTTAACGTTAGTCAATGTATAGGAGACACGAAATAAACTACCCTACCTGTACAGCTCGTGTGAAAAACACTCCTGCATCCGAAGCTAATTTCTTCACGTTGAAATCCATTATGTAGGAAGTATCTGGCTAAACACACATCTAGCTATGTCCAGCGACAGATGTTATTCAGTCAGCGGTATCTGTCTCTGGTATCTACACATCATCCTGGAATCATTATATGAATGGTCGTCTACCCATCTTACAACCCATCTGACAATTTATGGAGTTTATGGTTTCTTATGCAGTGACAGGTTTTATTATTGATTTTCTATTAACGACTTATTCCAATACATTTTTATACACATTCATGTATGATTTTTGAGAAACCTGACACATAATTGTTTGGGGGTAAATATCACTTCAGTAAAATTCCTCTAGATCATTTTTTATATAATATAACACATAGAATACCATAATATGAACAAATTGAATAACATAAGTTACATGACAAGTTGTTTGTACAGTATGTATTTTGAAATAGGCTTCCACTGCAACAGAAGCTATTTGATGCCACCTACTGTTCATGCTGTTCACAAAACAAACAAAAAAATGATGCCCAGTTTGATTATTCACTTGACATTCTCTTCTGTTTCTTTCAATGGACTTTGTGTTTCTAGCAATGTATCTATCTCTCACAGTGTCCCTGTTTTACTTGGTGTGGTCCTTTACCCACTGGCAGAACCTCTGTGAGTAGGTAGCTGGGCTGACAGTGGAGAAGGCTCTGCCAGGAAAGCGCAGACTCTTCCACAGGTTCTCCTGCATTTTCTTCACACCATACACAGTGAAAAAGTCTACAATACCCACAAAGTAGCGCAGCTTTGGTCCGTCTATGACATGCACTGAGTTTTTTAAATTAGGCAGCAGCCTACGGTGATGAGCATGGAACTCATGGAGTTCTGCATCTGTACGGTTTACTGAGTGTAGGTTTATCTCCTGGAGGGGGATTCCATGGCCAGAGTGTTCCCCTGTATTCTGGATGTGGTTTGACCCACTGTCTATTGTATCTGATGCCAGTCGAGCAGAGTCCCCCTCCAACAACGGAATAGTGGGGGGATCTTCCTCTGTGGGACTGTCTTGGTCCATGGACCTGCAGAGGAAAGACCATTCAAGAACTCAGCTTAAGAGTAAAAGCCCTGATTTCTAATGATCTTCTCACTGTTACTTTACATTAGTTGCTTGCCTGAAAGGTCCACTAAAGAAAACTATTGTGTTACTTTTTTTCATACTTTGTCATACAGTAGATTATTGTTCTCCACTGAACACCTACTTTGCAGTGCGCATAGTCAGGTTACTAAAGGAGTGCTTCCTGTCCTGCTCGTCTTGGTGCAAGGGTTGATGGGCCAGCAGGATACTATAGTCAAGCACATTGAGGCTACGGAGGAAGGCAGAGTCTATTTCAACCTGATCCACAAGCCAGGAGCGCTGCTGATCTGTCAACACATGATAAATGTTTACTTCTTAGGGGAACATATGGGGATTTACCTTTCAATTGATAAGACACAAGGAAAGAACACAATACAATATTACTTTATCCATCCCCTCAGGTGCTGACAGATATAGGGCATACCAGACTCTTACCCAGAATGATGTGCTTTCCTTCAAAGTTGTTATCCTTCAGAATCTTAGTAACTGGGCTTCCCGTAGATGCAGGGTCAGTCCACCTACCCACCTCACAGCCCTTGATGTCATATCTAAGAGACAAAGCCAAAATTGGCAACAAACAATCCAGAAAGATATTTTTTTAAATCAACTTTATCTTTCATAACTACAATACAAACAATGTTTACCTGGTATTAATCCTCTCGTCCGGGTAAAACACATTCTGCATCACAATGAAATACTTCTGAGGGAGAGTGAGAGAAAAGTTACTTACAGAGTAAAAAAAACAACTGTGTTTGTGAATATTTGTGCTTCATTAAAATTACCTTTGTTTTATTTGGAATTTGGATACTATAGAGACCTGGAATAAGAAAATAAGAATATGAACATCTGACAAAGGTGACAGTCCATTTGTCATGTGATATTTTGATCTTAAGCTGTTGGTCTTCTCTCTCACCCAGGAATCTGACCATCAGTGAGTGGGGGTATTTCTCCAAGTGATCCATATATGCCTTCAGGTTGGATAGGAAAAAGGTAACCTCCCGTGTTTTCTGTGTCTTTAGGAAGAACCTCTTGTCATTCCTAAGGAGGAAAAAAAGACATTTACTACATATGCTACTATATAGAGTTGACATAGATTAGGTGTGTTGTGTGTACATTTATGAGGTTTATATGTTGTCCTCCAGCAGGACTCACGTGAGGAAGAAGTCAGCCTTGCTCTTGGAGTTGCTGATGAACTGTAGATAGCAGCCGTCTGAAGAGAGGGACCTCTGGTACTCCTCCTCTGTTATATCCAGGGAGCGCCGCAGGCTGGCAAACACCGGCCCTGCAAACGTCTGCATCTCCAAGTCCTGCAGGGGGAGGCAACAGAGGACCACGGGTCAAAATTGAGACGTGTCCCAAAAAACATTTACTCAAATAGACAGTATGCTGTCGGGATTGGTTTAACATATTTGTTTGAATAGTGATTAAATAGCACCTTGTGGACTTGAGTCTCCGCCAATTTGTAATGTTCAGCAGAAAGTTTATCCTGATTGAAACAACATCAACTAATTATCAAACCGCAATGAAAGGTTTCTTGTCATATAAGTAGGGAAAGCTATGTACAATGCAAATACTGTATGTAGAGCAATTTTCTCAGAGGTGGGTCAATGCAGTAAGTTCCTATGGTATAAAAATGTATTCTATGTGACAGTTGAAATAGTGTGTATATTGTTGTGTAGTCTATAGGTTTGCTCACAGGTATTGTTGTGTCGTTGCTGGTCTGTAGGGCAGCATGCAGGCCCTCTTTCATAAGACAGGTGAGGCTGCATAAGTCATGTTCCTGGTTGATCTTAAACAGCCCCAGCATCCTCCATGTAAATGTAAATGTAATGTAAATGTAAATCCATCTTCTCCTCAGACCCCACCATCGCCTCCGCCTGGCTGTCCCAAAGTGACACAGGCGCAGACCGCTCCTCTTCTCCATCTGACAATCACACACACCACAAACAACTCACAGTCACCAGAGGCTCACCACGAGGGTACCACACACATACAGTGCCTTGCAAAAGTATTTATCCCCCTTGGCATTTTTCCTATTTTGTTGCATTACAACCTGTAATTTAAATGGATTTTTATTTGGATTTTATGAAATGGACATACACAAAATAGTCCAAATTGGTGAAGTGAAATGAAAAAAATAACTTGTTTCAAAAAAATTAATAACGGAAAAGTGGTGCGTACATATGTATTCACTCCCTTTGCTATGAAGCCCCTAAATAAGATCTGGTGCAACCAATTACCTTCAGAAGTCATATAATTAGTTAAATAAAGTCCACCTGTGTGCAATCTAAGTGTCACATGATCTGTCACATGATCTCAGTATATATACACCTGTTCTGAAAGGTCCCGGAGTCTGCAACACCAAGCAAGCGGCACCATGAAGACCAAGGAGCTCTCCAAACAGGTCAGGGGCAAAGTCAGGGGTTGGGTTATAAAAAAATCTGAAACTTTGAACATCCCACGGAGCACCATTAAATCCATTATAAAAAAAATGGAAAGAATATGGCACCACAACGAAACTGCCAAGAGAGGACCACCCACCAAAACTCACAGACCAGGCAAGGAGGGCATTAATCAGAGAGGCAACAAAGAGACCAAAGATAACCCTGAAGGAGCTGCAAAGCTCCACAGCGGAGATTGGAGTATCTGTCCATAGGACCACTTCAAGCCGTACTCTCCACATAGCTGGGCTTTACAGAAGATTGGCAAGAAAAAAGCCATTGCTTAAAGAAAAAAGTAAGCAAACAAGTTTGGCATGTGGGAGACTCCCCAATCATATGGAAGAAGGTACTCTCAGATGTGACTAAAATTGAACTTTTTGGCCATCAAGGAAAACGCTATGTCTGCCGCAATAGTTATGCACGCTCAAGTTCTGTTTTTTTTGTCTTATTTGTTGTTTGTTTCACAAAAAATATTTTGCATCTTCAAAGTTGTAGGCATGTTGTGTAAATCAAATTATACAAACCCCCCAAAAATCAATTTTAATTCCAGGTTGTAAGGCAACAAAATAGTTTTTAATAAAAATTGTGTGTATACAGTATACAGTGGCTTGCGAAAGTATTCACCCCCCTTGGCAGGTTCCCGAGTGGAGCAGTGGTCCCAAAAAAATGTTTGGGTCATTTTTAGCAGACGTTCTTATCCAGAGCGACTTCCAGTTAGTGAGTGCATACATATTTTATTTTATTTTTAATACTAGTCCCCCGTGGGAATCGAACCCACAACCCTGGCGTTGCAAACGCCATGCTCTACCAACTGAGCTACATCCCTGCCGACCATTACCTCCCCTACCCTGGACAACGCTGGGCCAATTGTGCACCGCCCCATGTCACGGCCGGCTACGACAGAGCCTGGATTCGAACCAGGATCTCTAGTGGCACAGCTAGCGATGCAGTGCCAGACCAATGCGCCACTCGGGAACCTGCCAAGGGGGGTGAATACTTTCGTAAGCCACTGTATACTGTATACACACAACCACAAACCTCTCACATAAACAAAGCCACAGCAAACAGAGACCTCTGGATCTATATTGTATAGCTAAAAATCTGCAGTTAAAACAATAACAAAGAACATGCCTGCCACTTTCAGTAAGAAGCTGAGAAAGGAGAAATTTACATTTTAGTCATTTAGCAGACGCTCTTATCCAAAGCGTCTTACAGTTAGTGAGTGCATACATTTTCATACATTCTCTTCTATCGTAGAGAAACAGTGTCTCCTGTGCACGACTTTCAGTAAAGTACTCTTCTTTTTTATAAAAAGGTTTATTGGCTCATAAAGAATCACAATTATGTAAAGTTGTATAAAAAAAAAACGTATCTCCTTCTTCCTCATATACACTAACCTGATCCATAGGAGTCCTGGAGTGCAGTTAAACTTGCATTGTACAATCAAGACCCTCAAAACCATGTTGAAATGTTACTTCCATGGTCTGAAACTTAAAACCTTCACCTGTTTTAATTATTGTCATTCAAGAGGTTTGGAAGGGAAGCTCGTTTCAAATATCAGTCGAACTTGAACACTTTTAAGCAAAATAAACATTTCTGAAATCTCTGATAATTTTCTTTGTGACCAACTAGATCAAGACGGAAATGTACATGCCCTGTCAAGGGGAAAATGTAACCACTCTCAAATTCATAGAGCTATAGATGCAAGGACTGACCATCCATGATTTCTAAATTATAGTTTTAACCATGTTGAGGCTATACAGTGTTTGTTTACATTTACTTTGTTTACAAACATTGGAGTAAAGCAAGCTTATAATTTGGGTTCTGATGGGGTATGACAGTTGAACTAAGCTCAAGTGCAAAAGTGGATGTAGCAACTGTAGATTTCCCCTTTAAGATAGACAGGATTGTTTTTTTATCCCCATCTTTTGGGGATAACATTAAAATAACAGCTGGCCAACATAATTACATTCACTAATAGAATGTGAGATGTTACTCAGACATTGTTAATTGTTGTGACTGTCATGAAAGCTGACAACCACTTGGTTCTTACAACCACGTAGTTCTTACCTTACCAGCCTGATTTCCTTGTGTTGTCCTTTATGTTTTGATGGCTTGCTGTACAAGGGATGTATCTGAATTCAGTGAAAATCTATGGAGATATATTTGAAGCCTATGCGTTTACCGTTTTCATATACGTTTGGATAGCATTTTGTACCGTAAAGATTTAAATAAACACATTTTGATGACAGCGGTCGGCGTCTTTTTCAGTCAAGAGTAGGCCTAGCGCCGTATACCAGGGTAAGCGGGTTGGGCAATACTTTCAGGGTGTGTTACACCTGGGGTGTACTAGCTAGGAACCAAACAGCCAACAAAAGCAAACGGAACAAACGGATACTGACCAATGACGCACATCATTGGTAGTGACCTACCTGAATTTGCCCAATAGAAACTCTCGTTTTTGATGAAAAACGTTTTGTATTGGCAACTGTTTGCAACTGTTTACTCAGGTGTGCACTAATGATTACACCCCTGCAGTAGTAAAAGGTGTGTCATGGACTTTGGTTTTTTTAACCTGACACTACAGTTAGTAGACTACACAGGGCAGAGCGAAAGCACACTAGGCTACGTTATCGTCATCATGACAAAGGACCGAATTCGGGAACTAAACTGTGTTTTGGTGCTGGTTGTGATTTTACTATGCTATTTATTTGACTTAGGAATGTCTGATTTCTGTTAAAATGTACTCCGTAAAGATTGGAATCTCAGGAACGCGGGAATGCTGTCCATTCCATTCTTTGGCGCTTGTCCCATAGAGGACTCATATTTGTATCTGTGCCATTATAGGCTACTAGCGTCTGTGACAGCTTGGGCAGCGCCCAGGGGAGAATGAGTGCCCCCTCTCGCAGAAAACAAGGATCCCCCATTATAGTGAATGGAAAAATCTTTGTGGTGAATTTTTGTGTAAATAAAAATGTTTTTAGAAGAAAATCATGGTACCAATAATTGCTTCTAATACATCAGATGTATGTCCTTGAACAGATTATTTTAAAATCGCACACAGAAGAAGTCATAAGGATAATTTAGTTACTAATGGCAGCCTGCAGTACCCCGGTTGGCATTCAACTTGAGTTACTCAATGAGAGGGGGCAGCACTGACCAAGACTGCAATGTGACTTATTGGAGTAGCTCAAACTGTGCATGTTAGGTCTCCATGAGATGCCATCTTAACCGACTTCATTTGGCTTCAATGCGCTATTGAGTACTCACATAGGAATTAATGGTGTCACATGATCGATGGCTTTGTCCATTCATATATACAGTCATATGTATTGAGGCTATCTCCATTTTAAAGTAGTCAGTTTTCTTCTTTTGTGTTAAAAAAAAAAGTGTGAAGCTAATATTGGTGATTTATTGTCACCTGCAGTGCTGGAGTCGTGAACCAAATTTTGTGTCATTCATTTATTATGGCCACTAGATGGCGGTTATATAGGTTAAAGCCATTTACAAACAATAACACCCAATTTGAAGAAGTAGACAATGCTCTGATCATTAGCTGATTGCGCCCAACCCATAGGATTCCCCACCCAGTTGACTATTTTAAAATGGTGGAGGCCCTCAGTGGCAATGTCCATGCTAAAACTGGTTATATCCATGATGAGTCCTCTATCTCTTTGGTGTGTCCCCATTGAGATCTACAGTGGGGAAAAAAAGTATTTAGTCAGCCACCAATTGTGCAAGTTCTCCCACTTAAAAAGATGAGAGAGGCCTGTAATTTTCATCATAGGTACACGTCAACTATGACAGACAAAATGAGAAGAAAAAAAATCCAGAAAATCACATTGTAGGATTTTTAATGAATTTATTTGCAAATTATGGTGGAAAATAAGTATTTGGTCAATAACAAAAAAGTTTCTCAATACTTTGTTATATACCCTTTGTTGGCAATGACACAGGTCAAACGTTTTCTGTAAGTCTTCACAAGGTTTTCACACACTGTTGCTGGTATTTTGGCCCATTCCTCCATGCAGATCTCCTCTAGAGCAGTGATGTTTTGGGGCTGTCGCTGGGCAACACAGACTTTCAACTCCCTCCAAAGATTTTCTATGGGGTTGAGATCTTGAGACTGGCTAGGCCACTCCAGGACCTTGAAATGCTTCTTACGAAGCCACTCCTTCGTTGCCCGGGCGGTGTGTTTGGGATCATTGTAATGCTGAAAGACCCAGCCACGTTTCATCTTCAATGCCCTTGCTGATGGAAGGAGGTTTTCACTCAAAATCTCACGATACATGGCCCCATTCATTCTTTCCTTTACACGGATCAGTCGTCCTGGTCCCTTTGCAGAAAAAACAGCCCCAAAGCATGATGTTTCCACCCCCATGCTTCACAGTAGGTATGGTGTTCTTTGGATGCAACTCAGCATTCTTTGTCCTCCAAACACGACGAGTTGAGTTTTTACCAAAAAGTTATATTTTGGTTTCATCTGACCATATGACATTCTCCCAATCCTCTTCTGGATCATCCAAATGCACTCTAGCAAACTTCAGACGGGCCTGGACATGTACTGGCTTAAGCAGGGGGACACGTCTGGCACTGCAGGATTTGAGTCCCTGGCGGCGTAGTGTGTTACTGATGGTAGGCTTTGTTACTTTGGTCCCAGCTCTCTGCAGGTCATTCACTAGGTCCCCCCGTGTGGTTCTGGGAATTTTGCTCACCGTTCTTGTGATCATTTTGACCCCACGGGGTGAGATCTTGCGTGGAGCCCCAGATCGAGGGAGATTATCAGTGGTCTTGTATGTCTTCCATTTCCTAATAATTGCTCCCACAGTTGATTTCTTCAAACCAAGCTGCTTACCTATTGCAGATTCAGTCTTCCAGCCTGGTGCAGGTCTACAATTTTGTTTCTGGTGTCCTTTGACAGCTCTTTGGTCTTGGCCATAGTGGAGTTTGGAGTGTGACTGTTTGAGGTTGTGGACAAGTGTCTTTTATACTGATAACAAGTTCAAACAGGTGCCATTAATACAGGTAACGAGTGGAGGACAGAGGAGCCTCTTAAAGAAGAAGTTACAGGTCTGTGAGAGCCAGAAATCTTGCTTGTTTGTAGGTGACCAAATACTTATTTTCCACCATAATTTGCAAATAAATTCTTTAAAAATCCTACAATGTGATTTTCTGGATTTTTTTCTTCTCAATTTGTCTGTCATAGTTGACGTGTACCTATGATGAAAATTACAGGCCTCTCTCATCTTTTTAAGTGGGAGAACTTGCACAATTGGTGGCTGACTAAATACTTTTTTTCTCCACTGTAACAAAGTATTGAGAAACTTTTGTTATTGACCAAATACTTATTTTCCACCATAATTTGCAAATACATTCATTAAAAATCCTACAATGTGATTTTCTGGATTTGTTTTTCTCATTTTGTCTGTCATAGTTGACGTGTACCTATGATGAAAATTACAGGCCTCTCTCATCTTTTTAAGTGGGAGAACTTGCACAATTGGTGGCTGACTAAATACTTTTTTCCCCCACTGTAACTCATTAGTATTCTAATCATGGTGGCATCTCTAACGAGTATTCTTCTTATTCTGAGCCTCAACCTGAACCTCCGTGGCCTAAGCGCAAAAAAGCCAGAACTGTACGCACCACACCACATTTTAGTCATTTAGCAGACGCTCTTACGCAGAGCGACTTACAGTTAGTGAGTGCATACATTTATTTTTTATTTTTCATACTGGCCCCCCGTGGGAATCGAACCCACAATCCTGGCGTTGCAAACGCCATGCTCTACCAACTGAGCTACATCCCTGGCAGCCATTCCCTCCCCTACCCTGGACGACACTGGACCAATTGTGCGCCGCCCCATGGGTATCCCAGTCGCGGCCGGCTACGATTCAAACCAGGATCTCTAGTGGCATAGCTAGCACTGCGATGCAGTGCCTTAGACCACTGCGCCACTCGGGAGGTTGAAACGGTGAGACCGGAGAGAATAGAACAAGCCAGTGAGAATTATACAGGCTATTATTATCAGCACAAAATGTCATTACTGAGGTAACAGGCCCTACATCTCAAGCAAGAAATAAAATCAGCAATGCACTCAACAGCTTTCGTTGTTTAGGCTATGTGACATGGACATGCTCCAACTGATAATTGACTTTTTGACTGCTGTCATATTAACACATATTTATAATGCCATTATTGCTTTTGTGATGATTTTCACTATTATCAAGCACACTTGGCCCTTGTAATGATGTTTAGGCTACTGATGTTTGTGTCATTTAACCATGCATCTTGCTGACCGTGTGTCTTGGTGGTTGGGGTATTTATTTTTATTATAAAAATATTACAACAAATAAGCTTATACGGGGTTCCAACACCAATGCTTTCTGTTTCATAGTTGTAGCAAAGGCACTGCACGAATACAATTGATTGAACCCTTGAAAAAAAAGAAAAAAAAAAGACATATATATATATATATTTTTTTACATATATCCATATAGGAGGTCCCGTGATTTTTTTTGGCGCTCTATGGAAATCAAATGCCCATCCAACGGATGAGTTCTGGCGCCGGCCCTGCGTATGGTAGAAAAAACTGTAGCACTACCCCCCTGGGCAGGGGTGGCCACCGTACAGGGGATCATAGTGTTGAGACAAGGGTATACCCAAGCATGGATCGGTAGAGGGTTGGGGTTTCTGAACAGGGCAAATCATGGATTGATATCCAGGGAGAAGGAAGTGATTAGGTGGGGTCCTTTGGCTGGGGGAGCATGCTCAGTTTGCCTGGGATATAACCTGCCCAAGATATGGCAAGGACCAGGAAATAAAAGGCCTGCAGTCGTGCCTGGTGTTGTGGGTTTGATTCCCACGGGGGGCCAGTATGAAAAATAAAAAAATAATGTATGCACTCACTAACTGTAAGTCGCTCTGGATAAGAGCGTCTGCTAAATGACTAAAAATTTAAAAATGTAGGCCAGTGTGGCAATGAGAGACTGGAGAAAGGACCCCAGGACTGCTCCTGTCAGTGGGATGAGGCACAGCTGGGGAGATGTGAGGAATGTAGTGATCTAAAAAGGGCAGGCCTGCTAATGTCAGCCGAGGTGGATGATGGTTACCAGGTTAGGAAATTTACCAGACTCCTTCTGAGCGCAGTAGGAGGCTTGAGGGAGATTCAATGGGAGGTATATCCCAGTGGGACAGGGCACGTCAGAATGGAGTGCCTGAACCCCTGTACCCAGGGAGGGGACACCTCGATATGGGTCACCCAATTAACCGACTGTATAGAGGCTAAGGGTTGGACAGGCCTATGGAAATTATACCATTGGAACCAGTTGATAAAGGAAATTATGAAGGATTCTCGAATCCTGTGGGAGGAAACGGGAATTCAAATTCCGGATGAGGAAGGGAAAAATAGTGGTAGGCTGCGCTAAATCCTGACCAGATTAGATGGCAGGGGGAGTAGAGAAGCCTGAATAAGATGCAAGGAAATGATTCTGATGGCAGTCACCTAGGAAACAATTAGACAGGGTGTACTGCAGGTCCCTGGGGGTCAGGTGGACAGAGCGCCTGGTCCACTGGCAGGAAAGGAGCCTGTGCAGCTGAGGGAGAAGCTTAGGACGGTCTATGTGCCGCTAACGGGTCTCTACTCTCTTTCAACAGAAGTGAGAGTGGTAAAGCCAGCAGCTGGAACTGACCTGGTAAAAAAGGACGCCCCCAAGCCGACACCCAGAAAGGGTAAGAATGGAAGTAAAGGGAAGCAAAGGAGATGGAGCTTCCCTACCATCTGGACCCGAAGGAAAGCCTAGCAGGAAGTGGTGTAAATGAGGTTACGAAATTAGCATGAGCATGCTGTTCAGGGCTCTGCTCATGGTAGCGCCTGGTTGGGAACACACACATATTAGGGTAGGAATAAGGCCAACTAGACAATTTAACGGAACAGAGTATAATCCCGTGTTTGAAACATACACACTACCAATGATACAGTATGTGGGTGGGGACAAGGCTGGGGCCCCGTTGATGGTAGTCATTTATTCAGACACTGGAATGTGAGAAAAAAGTGGAGTGGGTTTAACAAAGTGGTGGGGAAGGAGTTGAACAGAACGGTTGACAACTGTACCCAAGGGCTGGATAATTGGGTCACTGATGGCAACCTGAATCATAAGACGGGCTTTCGAGTTTTGGATGTGAACTGGGACCATAGATATTTGTATTTGGTCACGTGTCATGGTCCAAACTGGAGGACAGACCTATGCAGCTGATCTGGATTAGAGAAATGGAGGACCACCTCGGCAGTATGCTGACTGGTGTATTAAGAACCACAGGGGAGATCCTGACACACCGCTCGGAGAAAGAGAGTTTGTGGAAAAAGTGGATCAGGGGAGGCGGAATGCATCGTGAGCATACACCAAGATAGCCGGTTTTGGGGAAAACTAGATTTGACATGCCCCTGGTCAAGAGAGGCCACCTCTGTCACGCCTGCACCCGCTCCCCCTCCCTGGCGCTCAAGGGCGCCAGGCTACCCATCATTACTCACACCTGTTACTATCGTTACGCGCATCAGCGCTCATTGTACTCACCTGGACTCCTTCCCTTTGTTGATTACCTCCCCTATATCAGTCTGTTCCTCTGTTTGATCCCTGTGTCAGCATTGATCTTGTTTGGTTTCCCCTGTCCAGACACTCTCCGTGTTTTATTCCTGTCTGTTTTTTCCATTAAATGTTCACTCCCTGTACTTGCTTCCTGTCTCCCAGCATCTGTCCTCACAGAATGCTAACACCCTCGTGAGGCTCCCATACCTCAGCCGGCCCGTCAGGCTAGACAGGTTCCCGCGCCTCGGCCGGCTCGTCCGGCTCCCATGCCTCAGGTTCGCCCAGGTGGAACGCGGGGTGGCGTCCCTAGAGAGGGGGGGGGTACTGTCACGCCTGCTCCCGCGCCCCCTCCCTGGCGCTCGATGGCCTGTTACACTGTACATATTAGCTGTGAACGACCCCCTGGAATGGTGGGAATAGAAATATGGGTACAGTCCCAACCCACCCCCGGGGATTTGGATGGGGTGAATCGAACTCACTTCGCGGAACTGGATAAGTGTGTGAGTAAGGCGATGGCTGAGGCCCTAGACGGCAAGGACTTCACCTTGGATGGAGTCAGGAATTCCTGGGGAACTCCTAGGTGCTCTATACACCAGGTGGGAGCCTGGGAGAAGGGCTTATGGCGGTATAATTGCACAGGGCTACGAGGATCAGCACGGTGAAAAGTGCGCTAAAATCGTATACCCAAGTGTTTACCACTGATAAGGCTTGTGTATGGTGGGGTCTGCAAACCTGGGAGGTGCTGAACTATGTGAAACCATGCCTGAATAAACTGGATTGGAGAAACAATTACTGGACTTGTTACCATTATCTGGCCACGGTTTATTCAGCAGGAGACACATGAGACACCCAAGTGATTACCGTACCCTATGATCTGAGTATAGGACCATCCCCCTGAGAAGGATGTGACCGTTATAGCATGAGCCAGGGGCAAGCTGTATCGTTTCAGTCTAAAGGACGTTAGAGGGAAACTTGTAAAAAATAAAATGGGCACCTGAGGAAACCAGGTGGAAGAGGTTAGCCGGTGGAGGTTGGGTTCGAATGGTAACAGGGAAACTGTCATGCCGCGGCTATGTGAGTGGAGGCCTGATTGGTCAGACGTTCTCACTGGAATGGATGAATGAGTGGCTGAATAGCTGGGGCTACATGAACTTCCATAAACCCCTTTGAAGTCCTTCTGGAAGATGACGAGCAATGAGGGCTGGGGGTTTGGGGAGGGGGAGTCCAGTATGGACCAGATGTAACCGGTTTTAAGGGAGTGATTGAATAAGGGGAAATTATAGTATTGTATGAATCTGATGTAACCAGTTTTGAAGGAGGAGTTGTGTGTTGATATGACAGTATATAAGTCATGGTTTAAGGCAGTGGTCACCAACTGGTCGATCGCCAAGGCATTTCTAGTCGATTGTCAAACATTTCTGTAAAAAAACAACGATAAGCCTTGCATTCCTTTTTTTTTTTGTATTAGTCTCGCTGTTGGCGGTAGGTGCACCCGATTCAAATGCCTAGCGCACGTAGTAGGTGACGTGTTCCCATTTTCATCCATTTCATGTCTGAAGGTACAACTGCCTTCCCGGCAGGCCCGGGGGGAGAAAATCAAGTGCACTATAGGCTTACCGCTGGCCAATCAGAGGACTCATATTACCGTGTCTGCAGTAACGTAGCAGGCGGAAAAGAAAGCTACAGCAAAGTTGATACTGTGAGATTTTAAAACCATGGCTAGAGAGAGAGACTGTCAACGAAAACAGCAAAGAGCTGCTGTTTTTATGAGTGAGTTCATGTTTAAGTTTTTACTCAGCACTGTCAACACTTTCTATCCAACACTTTCATAAGCCATAAAATGTGCATTCTCCCTACTTCCACTCGCACTACAACCAGCACTGCAGCTGCCATGAATGAGTAGGAAAGTGTATCGATAGGCTTGCATTGTTATTATTAGCGGCTTGGGTATTTTTTTATATCTAGGAATATTTCACTTGGTCATAGGCGCAACAAGATGAATTTGTGCATGAGGTAGAAATAATGCAGTGCGACTCGAATTTTGCCAGCAGCTGGAAGAGAGTGTCCCTTTTTGGTCAGTGTCAGCGGAGGAAAGGGAGAGCGGAGGGACGTTGAGAGGCAGAACCAATCTGCTGCCCTCTCCCTCCGCTGAGACTGACCATCAGATGCAGGCTCCATCAGCCCAGTAAAGTATGACTGTAAGTCGCTTTGGATAAAAGCGTCTGCTAAATGGCATATTATTATTATTATTATAAAGTAAAAAAGCAAATTATTCAAATGTATTCTCACTCAGCTGTGCCTCACAAGTAATACAACAACTGATCTATTACCGGTGTGATCATATAGCCTACCTCAAATGTTGATAATTTTTTTATGGTCTGAGAAGAACAACAATGCATTGGGAGGGCAATTCAAGCAAAGCCAATATGCTGTGATAATGTTACGGGCCTATAGCCTACTGCACAAATTTCATGACTACAGTACTGTTTTTAATAGGTTAATGTTGCATAGGCTTAGGTTTTTTAAAGTCATGTAAAAAAAAAAAAAAAAAAACTTAGATCTCGGCTTGGGAGACAGGATATTTTGGGGGATAATTAGGGTAATTGTAAAGGGCTTTCCTTGAATGGATTTTCCCGACTGGGGCCACTGACCGTAATAGAGCAGAGGGTCTCCTCTTTCTTGCTATCGATGGGGTCCATGCTTGGGGTGTGTATAGAAATGTCTTAGGATGATAGGCTAAGGCACGGCAAGGTGAATATACCTCTTAGTCTCGTGGGACACTAGGTCCCATTACGGAGAGTAACTCCAGGTCCACAGGTGAAGTGTTTGTTACGTGCACCCGTGGGTGTACAACTATATTTATTTAATGATACTGTAAGTTGCCGAGCTGAGAAAGTATACTCACCACTCGAATTCCCCTGGTCTTATAGTCCTAGGAGAGCATGATGAACTATGGGTCACCCAACCCCTGAGCTAGGTTTTTAATAAAGGTTTCTCCCACCCCAGCCGTCGGCAGCCGAGTGGGAAGCCGGTGCCGCGGTTGGTACCAGCAGGTCTCTAGGATCGGAACTGGGCTGGAACGGCAACACCTGTAGGTAATAGGCCTGAAGCAGGGGTAATTTAGGCTTGCTCATTAATCTCAAGGGAGAGGCGTGAGTCGGGCAAGACATTGGCAAAGATATTGGCGTGTCTCTCTCCAGAATGCGCTGAGCTGTCTCACACCAATTCTTGCTCATTCATTGTTTTATTGTTTGCCCTTTGTTTATTTCGTTCAATTCCCTATTGCATATGTCACTAGTAAAACATTTACCATTAATCCCATCATTTGGTTACATTAATTTCTGTTAATGCATGGATTAATTAGGCCTACAGTCATTTACCATTCTTATTCTCGGAGTGGAAACGTTGTTTGCAGAGTTCACAACCTACTCTTGTGAGAAACAAGTTGTGATTTATTTCATACCATCATTTATGAGTTTTGTCAATTTTTTCATTGTATTTGTGGTCCTCTGTAGCTCAGCTGGTAGAGCACGGCGCTTGTAACGCCAGGGTAGTGGGTTCGATCCCCGGGACCACCCATACACAAAAATGTATGCACGCATGACTGTAAGTCGCTTTGGATAAAAAGCGTCTGCTAAATGGCATATTATTATTATTATTATTTTGTTTGGAGCGCTCCATGTGAGCAATGAGCATGTGTCTGGTTTCTCTGTCCTCTTAATGTGAAGGGAGCTTGTGCGGCTGAGCAGGCATAGAAGTAGGCTAACTGGCCTGCTGTGCGCAAAAGTAGGAAAGTGCCCATTTGGGGATGTCTGATTTCTGATTGTCTTAACTCACCACTACTAATCAGCGGAGCTTCTCAGTCATTGTGAAAAATAATAGTTCTTCATATTATTTGAAAAATCTTGATAATCACCAGGCCTCACTCATTGTGAAAGAGCAAGATGCCATGCTCTTGGGATACCACATATCCAGTGGAAACGTCATAAAATACCTGAACACATTTCTCTTTTCACAAAAACAGCTGTGTCTGTCCCGAGCTCACAGGTGCAGGAAACTCTGAGGGCCCGGAGGCTAGTTGATACAATGTTGTAAGTTTGCTAGCAACAGCTTCCGGCCAGACCTTCATTGGGTGGACCCAGTTGATTGATTTGATACAATGTTGCACTTCACTAGCTATAGCTCAAGTCAAGACATATAGAAAGGGAGGCAGACAGGTGGAGTAGAGCGATGAATGCAATTGAAAGAACCTGCATTTTCATCAGGATATTTTCTGTTTTTATTTGTCGGCTTTATGTATTTTTACTTAGTTGACAATGGAAGTTATAGGCCTACTGCTACATTGGCCTATAGGCATCTCTTAGTTCCATGCACTAATTTATTCAGCTGCCAATGGCTCACAGTGAATCAATGTGTCCATATGGCAAAGGCTCGCATTAGTGGAATTTCTACTTTTCTACTTTTATCATTTTAATTCCGATTTGTATTATTAACCATTGAAATGAAACTGTTCCATGAAAATGTGCATATGAAAATCACAACTGGCACGCAGATCGGTAGTTAAATGGTTTGATAAATTGTAAGCTTCCCCAAACTTGAAACTCACAAACTTGAAACTCACTCGCTGCCTAGGAATAGACTGTTGTGAACAGAGTGCACATTTATTTGTACTGCATAATTACAAAGGGTGTTTGTGAGAGAGAGCGCGGTAAAGAGAGTGGTGTTGTAACTAAGATTGTATCTATTAAAACTGAGCACAAACGGACAGCTATACGATCCATCGTGCACCAGTGGGTGGAAAGCGCCACTCACTGGGCCGCGGCCAGCACTGTGTTGCTTGCTAGGCTAGTGGGTTAGTATGCCTACGTGTTTGACATAGGGCAGGAGCAGGCCTACGAGCCAAGGGCGAGAGAATGCCATGTTCCTTATTTGATATTGTTCCCATTACCTTTCCGCCAAGTTTAGAATTGTAAACTAATAGAAAATAGAAGTGGAAGACTATTGCTCCAGATCAGTTGATATCCACCACAAGGAGGAGAGAAGAGACGAGGGAGAGAGAGAGACCTTAACTCAAACTAAACTGTCTAACGTACAGCAGAGTGTGTGTCCGACTCCAAACCCCCACAACTGAATAGATATGAGCATATCATGAGCGCACCGCTTACAAAACAGAGCCGAGAGCTCTCCATGCAGAATGGGGAACCATACAGTGCCTTCGGAAAGTATTCAGACCCCTTGACTTTTTCCAAATTTTGTTACGTTACAGCCTTATTCTAAAATTGATTTAATAAAACAATTTCCTCAGCAATCTACACACAATACCCCATAATGACAAAGTAAAAACAGGTTTTTAGACATTTTAGCAAATTTATTAAAAACGAAAAACAGAAATACCTTATTTACATAAGTATTCAGTTCCTCTGTGTTAATGGGATAACCTTCCAGAAGAACAACCATCTCTGCAGCACTCCACCAATTAGGCCTTTATGGTAGAGTGGCCAGACGGAAGCCACTCCTCAGTAAAAGCCACATGACAGCCTGCTTGGAGTTTGCCAAAAGGCACCTAAAGATTCTCAGACCATAGAAACAAGATTCTCTGGTCTGATGAAACCAAGATTGAACTCTTTGGCCTGAATGCCAAGCATCACGTCTGAAGGAAACATGGCACCATCCCTACGGTGAAGCATGGTGGTGGCAGCATCATGCTGTGGGGATGTTTTTCAGCGGCAGGGACTGGGAGACTAATCAGGATCGAGACATAGATGAACGGAGCAAAGTACAGAAAGATCCTTGATGAAAACCTGCTCCAGAGCGCTCAGGACCTCAGACTGGGGCGAAGGTTCACCTCCCAACAGGACAACGACCCTAAGCACACAGCCAAGAAAACACAGGAGTGGCTTCGGGACAAGTCTCTGAATGTCCTTGAGTGGCCCAGCCAGAGCCCGGACTTGAACCCAATCGAACATCTCTGAAGAGACCTGAAAATAGCTGTGCAGCAACGCTCCCCATCCAACCTGACAGAGAGGATCTGCAGAGAAGAATGGGAGAAACTCCCCAAATACTGGTGTGCCAAGCTTGTAGCGTCATACCCAAGAAGACTCGAGGCTGTAATCTTCAACAAAGTACTGGTAAAAGGTCTGAATACTTATGTAAATATGAATATATATATATATATATATATATATATATAAATAAATCCAGTTTTTGCTTTGTCATTATGGGGTATTGTGTGTAGATTGATGAGGGGGGAAAAACAATTTAATACATTTTAGAATAAGGCTGTAACCTAATAAAATGTGGAAAACGTCAAGGGGTCTGAATACTTTCCGAAGGCACTGTATATAAATATCCCATGTTTTTTTTTCTCTCCCCTACCCAAATCCCATTATCATTTATATCAATAGTGCAACTATTTAATCATTTTTTATTGCAACAACACATTATTGCAGTTTTAACATCTCACCACAAGGGGGTGCTGAAGCACCCCCAGCACCCCTACATCCCGCAGCTATGACAACAATCATGGGTTGCTAATATGACTACAATAATACCTTTGGCTGCTAGACAATGAAATAAAGTTGAATTGAAAACCAATAGAACAGGAGAGCCATATGAGGCAGTCTTCATAAAATAATTGCCTCCACATTTCTATGGTGGGATTTTGGCTATAGGCTACTTTGAAACAAGGTAAGACATGCCTCATAATATGGTTTCAAACAATTAAGGAACAGGAAAAATATAGTGATACTAATGATAGCCCTAACCATCTTCTGGTAGATGTTGTGAAAGCCTTTTCTTCTCAATTAAATGGTAACTAGCTAAAAAGTAGCCTATGCCTACCTGGAGGAATGATATCATGATTATTTGCATCAATCCAGTGGCCATTTGGTTTGCAAACACCACTTCATGTGCACTTTAGAAACCCAGCTAACCAAACAACAGTGCTAGGTGCCTGCACAGTTAAATTAAGGGGTAACTACCCTCAAAATCTAAATTTCTTAGATTTTTCGCAGACCTCAAAAGTGGTCTCTTGATGTGGTTTAAGCATTGTTGTGGACTTAGAACATCCCATTTTTATGTTTTTCTATTAAAAAAGTGTGACTTTGAGCGCGAAAACCTGAAAAATAAAAATCTGAAACCTGTGAATTTCTGACTCAGTTGACAGCCTCACTTATCTATTTGATTAGTAGGCCTAATATTAGCCTACTTGCACAGTACAGCTTGGGTTGGCCTGACTGTGAAAGACCAATATGGGATTAATCATTTGAGGTCATTCAGAGTGTATATCACTGTTTGTCAAAGAATCTTTCACACAGGGCGCCTTTCCTTCGCCGAGTAGGCAGTTTGCCAAATGCGCTGATATCGTTTTCCAGATGGTAACTAATGGAGTGAACAGGAGTGAACAGTCCGTGGCTCGGGTGACTGGAGTTGTTGACCTTGACGATCTTCCAGGTCAGAGGTCAGACACCGCCTGGTCTAATTCTATTTTCTTTTCTGAGAGGCAGTAGTTTTGGGGCTGAGTGACAGTCCCCAAAAATTCAGAAAGTATGACACAGAATTACTATCACTAATATTAATATTTTCTTTACAGATATAAATCAGGTAAAATCGTATAGGGTGCCGTTTGTGTGTTTGATTGCGGCTATAGCCTTTTTAGAAAGGATAAAAAATCTCAGGCATTATTCACCCACTTTTTACAATGGTTGTTCACATCTTTTCATATTTCAATCATACCATGTTATGTACAGGTGTGCTATCTAAATTTGACCCTGCTTCTCGCAGCAGGAAAATAATCCTGCAGCAACAGGAAATTTGAATTATTATATACAGTGGGGAAAAAAGTATTTAGTCAGCCACCAATTGTGCAAGTTCTCCCACTTAAAAAGATGAGAGAGACCTGTAATTTTCATCATAGGTTCACGTCAACTATGACAGACAAAATGAGAAAAAAAAATCCCAGAAAATCACACTGTAGGATTTTTAATGATTTTATTTGCAAATTATGGTGGAAAATATGTATTTGGTCAATAACAAAAGTTTCTCAATACTTTGTTATATACCCATTGTTGGCAATGACACAGGTCAAAAGTTTTCTGTAAGTCTTCACAAGGTTTTCACACACTGTTGCTGGTATTTTGGCCCATTCCTCCATGCAGATCTCCTCTAGAGCAGTGATGTTTTGGGGCTGTCGCTGGGCAACACGGACTTTCAACTCCCTCCAAAGATTTTCTATGGGGTTGAGATCTGGAGACTGGCTAGGCCACTCCAGGACCTTGAAATGCTTCTTACGAAGCCACTCCTTCGTTGCCCGGGCGGTGTGTTTGGGATCATTGTCATGCTGAAAGACCCAGCCTCGTTTCATCTTCAATTTCTTTGCTGATGGAAGGAGGTTTTCACTCAAAATCTCACGATACATGGCCCCATTCATTCTTTCCTTTACACGGATCAGTCGTCCTGGTCCCTTTGCCGAAAAACAGCCCCAAAGCATGATGTTTCCACCCCCATGCTTCACAGTAGGTATGGTGTTCTTTGGATGCAACTCAGCATTCTTTGTCCTCCAAACACGACGAGTTGAGTTTTTACCAAAAAGTTATATTTTGGTTTCATCTGACCATATGACATTCTCCCAATCCTCTTCTGGATCATCCAAATGCACTCTAGCAAACTTCAGACGGGCCTGGACATGTACTGGCTTAAGCAGGGGGACGGACACGTCTGGCACTGCAGGATTTGAGTCCCTGGCGGCGTAGTGTGTTACTGATGGTAGGCTTTGTTACTTTGGTCCCAGCTCTCTGCAGGTCATTCACTAGGTCCCCCCCGTGTGGTTCTGGGATTTTGCTCACCATTCTTGTGATCATTTTGACCCCACGGGGTGAGATCTTGCGTGGAGCCCCAGATCGAGGGAGATTATCAGTGGTCTTGTATGTCTTCCATTTCCTAATAATTGCTCCCACAGTTGATTTCTTCAAACCAAGCTGCTTACCTATTGCAGATTCAGTCTTCCCAGCCTGGTGCAGGTCTACAATTTTGTTTCTGGTGTCCTTTGACAGCTCTTTGGTCTTGGCCATAGTGGAGTTTGGAGTGTGACTGTTTGAGGTTGTGGACAGGTGTCTTTATACTGATAACAAGTTCAAACAGGTGCCATTAATACAGGTATCGAGTGGAGGACAGAGGAGCCTCTTAAAGAAGAAGTTACAGGTCTGTGAGAGCCAGAAATCTTGCTTGTTTGTAGGTGACCAAATACTTATTTTCCACCATAATTTGCAAATCAATTCATAAAAAATCCTACAATGTGATTTTCTGGATTTTTTTCTTCTCAATTTGTCTGTCATAGTTGACGTGTACCTATGATGAAAATTACAGGCCTCTCTCATCTTTTTAAGTGGGAGAACTTGCACAATTGGTGGCTGACTAAATACTTTTTTTCCCCACTGTAGATTATAATTAATTGACATTTTTGTAGGGGTTGATACATTTTCCGTTAGGAAAAATCATGTCTGACATTTTAAAGTGGAAATTACAAACTTTAAAAGCCTTTTTAAACTTTGAATACACTACAATTTGCATTTCATGCTGCGCAGAAAAAATTATCTGCGACAACAGAGTGATCAAATTAAAGATATCATGTACATGTCATGGATACATTAGAACTAGTGGATATATGGAGGCTTAAATATCCTGACCTAGTGAGATATACATGGCGGAGACTCAATCAAGCTAGTCGTCTTGACTTCTTTCTTATGTCATTCTCGTTGGCACCAAAAGTTTAAAAAGTGTTGATAGGGGACAGAATGCGGTCGGACCATCATATTAATTGGCATATACATTACTCTTACTGAATTTCCACGTAGGCGAGGATATTGGAAATGTAATCAAAGCCTATTGGATGATAACTTGTTTTTAACTAGGACAGAGGAATTTATAACTGAATTTTTCCGACATAACATAGGTACAGCAAATCCCCTTATTGTATGGGACACCTTTAAATTGCCATGCAATTCAGTACTCATCTCGAAAACAAAAGCAATTTAGGTCAAAAGAGTCCATACTAACAAAGGAAATAGAAGGTCTAACAGAACAGATAGATAGCAATAAAAACTGTAACATAGAGGCTCAGAATAAATTTGAGGAAAAACAAAAAGAAATGGAGAAACTTATTCAAGAAAGATCAAGTGTAATATATTATAAAAATAAAGCAAACTGGATGGAATATGGGGAAAAATGCACCAAATTATTTTTTAATCTTCAACATAGAAATGCTACCAAAAAGAATTTACTGAAACTGGTTAAAAATGAAGGAGTCACCCATGATTCACCAAATGATATTTTGAAGGAGGAAGCAAAGTACTTTAAGCATATGTTTTCGTTTCAGTTGCCTCCTTCTCCTCTAACTGAAGCTAATTGTAGAGATTTTTTTCTATTGATAATGTAAAATTAACAGCCATACAGAAAGACTCATGTGAAGGTGAAATTACAGAGGAGGAACTTCTGGATGCAATTAAAGACTTTAAGTCCAGGAAAACTCCAGGGTTGGATGGCATAACAGTCGAGGTATACCAAACCTTTTTGATATACTCAGAGGACCGTTATTAGCATGTTTTAACCATTCCTATGTAAATGGTAGATTATCAGACACTCAAGGAGAAGGTCTGATTTCATTATTACTTAAACAGGATACAAGTGGGAAATATAAAGATCCAACCATAAAAAAAATTCTAGCAACATGTATAGCGCATAGAATTAAAAAGGTATTGTCGGACATTTTTCATTCTAATCAGACATGTTTTTTTACATGGACAATACATTGGAGATAATATAAGGCAAGTACTGGAAACAATAGAACACTATGAAAAATTATGGGAAACCAGGCCTGCTATTCATAGCAGACTTTGAAAAGGCATTTGATAAAGTACGACTGGAGTTTATATATAAATGCCTGGAGCTTTTCAATTTTGGAGAATCTCTTATAAAATGGGTTAAAATCATGTATAGGAACCCTAGGTGTAAAATAGTAAATAATGGCTATTTCGCCGAAAGTTTTAAACAGTCAAGAGGAGTAAAACAAGGTTGTCCACTATCGGCATATCTATTTATTATGGCCATCGAAATGGTAGCTATTAAAATCAGATCCAACAATAATATCAAGGGATTAGAAATCCAGGGCTTAAAAACAAAGGTGTCATTGTACTCTGATGATTTATGTTTTCTTTTAAATCCACAACTTGAATCCTTCCACAGCCTCATAAAGGATCTAGATACATTTTCTAACCTCTCTGGATTACAACCAAATTATGATAAATGTACTACAGTGGGGGAAAAAAGTATTTAGTCAGCCACCAATTGTGCAAGTTCTCCCACTTAAAAAGATGAGAGAGGCCTGTAATTTTCATCATAGGTACACGTCAACTATGACAGACAAATTGAGGAAAAAAAATCCAGAAAATCACATTGTAGGATTTTTTATGAATTTATTTGCAAATTATGGTGGAAAATAAGTATTTGGTCACCTACAAACAAGCAAGATTTCTGGCTTTCACAGACCTGTAACTTCTTCTTTAAGAGGCTCCTCTGTCCTCCACTCGTTACCTGTATTAATGGCACCTGTTTGAACTTGTTATCAGTATAAAAGACACCTGTCCACAACCTCAAACAGTCACACTCCAAACTCCACTATGGCCAAGACCAAAGAGCTGTCAAAGGACACCAGAAACAAAATTGTAGACCTGCACCAGGCTGGCAAGACTGAATCTGCAATAGGTAGGCAGCTTGGTTTGAAGAAATCAACTGTGGGAGCAATTATTAGGAAATGGAAGACATATAAGACCACTGATAATCTCCCTCGATCTGGGGCTCCACGCAAGATCTCACCCCGTGGGGTCAAAATGATCACAAAAACGGTGAGCAAAAATCCCAGAACCACACGGGGGGACCTAGTGAATGACCTGCAGAGAGCTGGGACCAAAGTAACAAAGCCTACCATCAGTAACACACTACGCCGCCAGGGACTCAAATCCTGCAGTGCCAGACGTGTCCCCCTGCTTAAGCCAGTACATGTCCAGGCCCGTCTGAAGTTTGCTAGAGTGCATTTGGATGATCCAGAAGAGGATTGGGAGAATGTCATATGGTCAGATGAAACCAAAATATAACTTTTTGGTAAAAACTCAACTCGTCGTGTTTGGAGGACAAATAATGCTGAGTTGCATCCAAAGAACACCATACCTACTGTGAAGCATGGTGGTGGAAACATCATGCTTTGGGGCTGTTTTTCTGCAAAGGGACCAGGACGACTGATCCGGTAAAGGAAAGAATGAATGGGGCCATGTATCGTGAGATTTTGAGTGAAAAACCTCCTTCCATCAGCAAGGGCATTGAAGATTAAACATGGCTGGGTCTTTCAGCATGACAATGATCCCAAACACACCGCCCGGGCAACGAAGGAGTGGCTTCGTAAGAAGCATTTCAAGGTCCTGGAGTGGCCTAGCCAGTCTCCAGATCTCAACCCCATAGAAAATCTTTGGAGGGAGTTGAAAGTCTGTGTTGCCCAGCGACAGCCCCAAAACATCACTGCTCTAGAGGAGATCTGCATGGAGGAATGGGCCAAAATACCAGCAACAGTGTGTGAAAACCTTGTGAAGACTTACAGAAAAAAAAATTTGACCTGTGTCATTGCCAACAAAGGGTATATAACAAAGTATTGAGAAACTTTTGTTATTGACCAAATACTTATTTTCCACCATAATTTGCAAATAAATTCATAAAAAATCCTACAATGTGATTTCTCATTTTGTCTGTCATAGTTGACGTGTACCTATGATGAAAATTACAGGCCTCTCTCATCTTTTTAAGTGGGAGAACTTGCACAATTGGTGGCTGACTAAATACTTTTTTTCCCCACTGTATGTATGTATGTATATATATATACAATAACCTTGAACAACATGATAATAACATGACCTGGAACTATACTTTAGAATTGGCTTTAGTAACAAGGAAATACTTTCTCTTTTAGCACATAATAACCATATTATTATAAGTAGGCCTATTAGGACATGGAAGAGGTTGTGCCACAGATTATTTTCAGAGGGAGGAACCACACGGACTGGGATGAGGTATCTCATCCAAGTCCATGTGGTTACATACACAGATAGAGACAGGTGGGTTGTGTGTGTGTGTTTGTTTTGGGGGTGTCTAATACACTCGTTCAAACAGGCGTCACTCACACACGGTATTCCCAAAGCAATACCATTCTAATGGCCATTGTACATTGTCAGACTGTGGCAAGCATAGCCTCAGGAAGTAGGGGGGCTGAAGGTGCTGCAGCACCCGCTGAAAAATCGGAATAAAAACTAATATTCGTTATTTGTTTAAATATCTAGTATATTTATTTCACTAAAGTAGTGCACTGGGCCTCTACTAGTCCTGTATTAGAGAACCAATATTGCCGTCTGTAGCGCAGGCAAAAATAATAATTACAGCGCCGCAATATATCTCAGTGTATTGCAGAAATCTCAGTGTATTGCATAAATTGTGCATATATTGGATTGCAATACTGGTGTGGTAAAATAATCCAGTCCAGTTAATGAATTACAGTGTAGGCTAATCTAAGTGTAGGCTATGACACAATGTACATGGAGAAGAATGCTAAAACCTGGTCTGCGGCAGACCAAAATACTGCACGAAGTCTCCGGGTGAATGGAGGAGTTGTCCATGGTGCTGTCATTCAAGGTCCTTTATTTACCCTGTTCGTAATGAGCACGGGACGTTGCATTTTGGCTTCTGCTCAGATGGATGAAGCCAGCAGGGCACACATGCAGCATACAGACAGCAGTGGAGGCTGGTGGGAGGAGCTATAGAAGGACGGGCTCATTGTAATGGTTGGAATGAAATAAATGGAACGGTGTCAATAATATGGAAACCACATGTTTGATTCCGTTCCTTCTATTCCATTTCAGCCATTACAATGAGCCTGTCCTCCTATAGCTCCTCCCACCAGTCTCCACTGGCAGACACCACCCCCTACAGACCTACCACAGATCTTACTTGCAGTGGTTTAGTGCAATTTCTTTAGTTGAGGGAGTGCAAAAATTATGTAAATGGTGACATCATTTCCTCAATCAAAGTGTGTACCGAAAGATAGCCTATTGAATAGCCTATCATTACAGGGCTCTCCAATCCTGTTCCTGGAGCGCTACCTTCCTGTAGGGTTTCACTCCAACCCCAGTCATAACTAACCCATTCATTTTATGAACCAACTAATTATCAGAATCAGGTGCGCTAGATTAGGGTTGGAATGAAAATCTACAGGATGGTACAGTAGCTCTCCAGGAACAGGGTTGGAGAGCCCTGTTATAAAATATGCATAAAATGCATTCTCCAATTACCCACACATTTTGTCTCAAGAAAATTTTATATTTTTAATACCTTCAAATAACAAGTTAGGCATACCTAATTTCAAAATAGGACATCATCACTGTCAATCATGAATGATAAATATTCACGTTTTACAGGTGAAACTGCATCTGAATGCCAGTCACTTGATTGATCTCAGTCAGTTTCATGGGAATAGCCTATGCATTTCGATCTGTTTCGTTAGCGAATTAGAGCAGATGGTGTTAACAAACTATTGGCCTTTGTTGTATTTTGTTTCAATCAAAGCATATATCCTGCCTAGTGGCTCTGTTGAGTTTTGGCGCATTACATTTTTTCTTTGACTATTCAGCTTCAGCTAACTATCCTAAAATCTCATTAGAAATGAGGAGCTACTTTTGGTGTAACAGTAACGTTATAGGCCTAGTATGCTATGCTATTATATTGGTTCTGTTATGTAAAATACGAATTAATCATTATGTGATCTTGCGAGACATTGATTCAGCTTTGATGTAACTTTACTAAACGAGCACCATTGTGTGAAGTGATAATCTTCTATTTGTAATAATAATAATAATAATAATAAGTGACGAGTATGACTATTAGGCGTGGACAGTGGCGATTTTAGCATGTATATCTTGGTGGGCCAATTTATTTAGATGTATGCCAGCAAAGCCACTACACAACACAACACTAAACAATACATGAATTGCACTATAACGGTGACAAACGGTTCCCACAAGCTGTAAGGGCCTACATAAAGCTGTCCCAACAGCAGAGCTTTCTTTTCAGCGCCATGGAATCCTTACCACTGCTACACCTGGCTATAAGCGGAGCCTTGTCTGGCAGCGAAACAGTTAATTCACCCTCATTTACTGCCTTGTAAAAAAACATGCCTGCCTTGCTTAAACAAATGTGGTTTCTACTGACAATTGAGATGTACAATCTATGGCATAAGGAGACGACGAGCGGATTAAAGGCAATCCGTAATTTCGATTAAGACATTAATGAGCGAGCTAGGACGGACGTAGTCAATATAACTATTTGTTCAGCACTTTTGAAATGTACAGCGACAGAATTCAGAAAAAAATGTTTTATCATGAGCATAGCCTTATTTCTATTACATCATATTGGATGACTCTCATTCATATTCCATTCACCCAGTTCAATGTAACAGCGATAGGTTTAGGCTACTACATGATACTCGAATTCTCCCTATACCCATCACGAGGTTGCTGCAACCTAGCCTATGAATGAAAGTTTACAACGTAAGTGCACACAGGTCGTTTTCAACAGAATCGGCGGAATGAATACACCCCTGATCACCCGTATACACAGTTAACTTTGATGACAGCCATGTTGTATTCGTTCTCGCATCCATGCACACTCCTGCTCTCACCTCTTCCCTTCGCTTGTGGACTTCAATGCACAGCACATCAGCTGTATGTGACCAGGCGAAATAACCTTCCAAACCAAAACGCTACACACAGCATACATAGTTGTCACCATATTAGCTAAAGTAACATCATAGTCAGCGTAGCTAATAGAACTAATGTTAATCCATTAGTAAACCTGCTACAATCATGCAGTAAAGTTAGTGTACAGTCTGTAAGCAGTTACACCGGCGGGTCCCGGTGGCAATAAATGTGTAAACCAAAAGCTTACCTTGACTTGGAAGAGTTCCAGTGTTGTAAAGTCATAGCCAGCTAGCTAACATTGAGCAGGGTGTTTCAGTAGGCTAAACTAGCTAGCTGCATTTGCTAGATAAGTAAGTGAAACTGAAAGTGAAAAGAAATTAGAATCTCTCTCTCTCTCTATTTGTCTCTTGCTTCTCCTTCATTTTGAAAGAAAATAATTTGTTCAACTATTGTCTTTCTCTCTTTTTGAGTCAACTACTCACCACATTTTATACACTGCAGTGCTAGCTAGCTGTAGTTTATGCTTTCAGTAATATATTAATTACAGTGAGGGAAAAAAGTATTTAGTCAGCCACCAATTGTGCAAGTTCTCGCACTTAAAAAGATTAGAGAGGCCTGTAATTTTCATCATAGGTACACGTCAACTAAGACAGACAAAATGAGAAAAAAAATCCAGAAAATCACATTGTAGGATTTTTCATGAATTTATTTGCTAATTATGGTGGAAAATAAGTATTTGGTCAATAACAAAAGTTTCTCAATACTTTGATATATACCCTTTGTTGGCAATGACACAGGTCAAACGTTTTCACAAAGTCTTCACAAGGTTTTCACACACTGTTGCTGGTATTTTGGCCCATTCCTCCATGCAGATCTCCTCTAGAGCAGTGATGTTTTGGGGCTGTCGCTGGGCAACACGGACTTTCAACTCCCTCCAAAGATTTTCTATGGGGTTGAGATCTGGAGACTGGCTAGGCCACTCCAGGACCTTGAAATGCTTCTTACGAAGCCACTCCTTTGTTGCCCGTGCGGTGTGTTTGGGATCATTGTCATGCTGAAAGACCCAGCCACGTTTCATCTTCAATGCCCTTGCTGATGGAAGGAGGTTTTCACTCAAAATCTCACGATACATGGCCCCATTCATTCTTTCCTTTACACGGATCAGTCGTCCTGGTCCCTTTGCAGAAAAACAGCCCCAAAGCATGATGTTTCCACCCCCATGCTTCACAGTAGGTATGGTGTTCTTTGGATGCAACTCAGCATTCTTTGTCCTCCAAACACGACAAGTTGAGTTTTTACCAAAAAGTTCTATTTTGGTTTCATCTGACCATATGACATTCTCCCAATCCTCTTCTGGATCATCCAAATGCACTCTAGCAAACTTCAGACGGGCCTGGACATGTACTGGCTTATGCAGGGGGACACGTCTTGCACTGCAGGATTTGAGTCCCTGGCGGCGTAGTGTGTTACTGATGGTAGGCTTTGTTACTTTGGTCCCAGCTCTCTGCAGGTTATTCACTAGGTCCCCCCGTGTGGTTCTGGGATTTTTGCTCACCGTTCTTGTGATCATTTTGACCCCACAGGGTGAGATCTTGCGTGGAGCCCCAGATCGAGGGAGATTATCAGTGGTCTTGTATGTCTTCCATTTCCTAATAATTGCTCCCACAGTTGATTTCTTCAAACCAAGCTGCTTACCTATTGCAGATTCAGTCTTCCCAGCCTGGTGCAGGTCTACAATTTTGTTTCTGGTGTCCTTTGACAGCTCTTTGGTCTTGGCCATAGTGGAGTTTGGAGTGTGACTGTTTGAGGTTGTGGACAGGTGTCTTTTATACTGATAACAAGTTCAAACAGGTGCCATTAATACAGGTAACGAGTGGAGGACAGAGGAGCATCTTAAAGAAGAAGTTACAGGTCTTTGAGAGCCAGAAATCTTGCTTGTTTGTAGGTGACCAAATACTTATTTTCCACCATATTTTGCAAATAAATTCATAAAAAATCCTACAATGTGATTTTCTGGAAAAAAAATTCTCATTTTGTCTGTCATAGTTGACGTGTGCCTATGATGAAAATTACAGGCCTCTCTCATCTTTTTAAGTGGGAGAACTTGCACAATTGGTGGCTGACTAAATACTTTTTTCCCCCACTGTATATGATCCTTTGATTGGGTGGACAACATGTCAGTTTATGCTACAAGAGTTCTGATAGGCTGGAGGACGTCCTCCGGAAGTTGTCATAATTACTGTGTAAGGCTATGGAAGGGGGTGAGAACCATGAGCCTCCTAGGTTTTGTATTGAAGTCAATGTACCCAGAGAAGGACGGGAGCTAGCTGTCCTCCGGCTACACAATGGTGCTACCCTACAATGCTGTTGAGGCTACTGTAGACCTTCTTTGCATAATAGTGTGTTTTAATCAGTTATTTGGTGATGTGATTATATTTAGTATGGTTTTATCTAAAAAGGATAACTTTCTAAATGTTTTACAATTTTAATTTTTATGAAATTCACTGAGGAGGATAGTCCTCCCATTCCTCCTCTGAGGAGCCTCCACTGCTGTACACCAAGTCAGAACCGTAGGATAAATAAAGGGGGCATATCAAATTAAATTAAATAACATTGTATTTGTCACACGCGCCGAATACAACAGGTGTAGACCTTACCGTGAAATGCTGACTTACAAGCCCTTAACCAACAATGCAGTTTTAAGAAAAATAAGAGTTAAGAAAATATTTACTAAATAAACTAAAGTAAAAAAGTAAAAGAGCAACAATAACAATAACGAGGCTATATACAGGGGGTACCGGTACCGAGTCAATGTGCGGTGGTACAGGTTAGTCTAGGTAAATGAGGTAAGATGTAAATGTACACTACCAGTCAAAAGTTTGGACAAACCTACTCATTCAAGGGTTTTTCTTTATTTTTACTATTTTTTACATTGTAGAATAATAGTAAAGACATCAAAACTATGAATAACACATATGGAATCATGTAGTAACCAAAAAAGTGTTAAACAAATCAAAATATATTTTATATTTGAGATTCTTCAAAGTAGCCACCCTTTGCCTTGATGACAGCTTTGCACACTCTTGGTTGTTGGTGATCAGGCCTACCACCATTGTGTCGTCGGCAAACTTAATGATGGTGTTGGAGTCGTGCTTGGACACGCAGTCATGGGTGAACAGGGAGTACAGGAGGGGACTAAGCATGCACCCCTGAGGGGCCCCCGTGTTGAGGATCAGCGTGGCAGATATGTTGTTGCCTACCCTTACCACCTGGGGGCGACCCGTCAGGAAGTCCAGGTTCCAGTTGCAGAGGGAGATGTTTAGTCCTAGGGTCCTTAGCTTAGTGATGAGCTTTGAAGGCACTATGGTGTTGAACGCTGAGCTGTAGTCAATGAACAGCATTCTCACGTACAGTTGAAGTCGGGAGTTTACATACACCTTAGCAAAATACATTTAAACTCAGTTTTTCAAAATTCCTGACATTTAATCCTAGTAAAAATTCCCTGTCTTAGGTCAGTTAAGATCACCACTTTATTTTAAGAATGTGAAATATCAGAATAATAGTAGAGAGAATGATTTATTTCAGCATTTATTTTTTTCATCACATTCCCAGTGGGTCAGACGTTTACATACACTCAATTAGTATTTGGTAGCATTGCCTTTAAATTGTTTAACTTTGGTCAAACGTTTCGGGTAGCCTTCCACAAGCTTCCCACAAGAAGTTGGGTGAATTTTGGCCCATTCCTCCTGACATAGCTGGTGTAACTGAGTCAGGTTTGTAGGCCTCCTTGCTCGCACACATGCTTTTTCAGTTCTGCCCACACATTTTCTATAGGATTGAGGTCAGGGCTTTGTGATGACCACTCCAATACCTTGACTTTGTTGTCCTTAAGCCATTTTGCCACAACTTTGGAAGTATGCTTGTGGTCATTGTCCATTTGGAAGACCCATTTACGATCAAGCTTTAACTTCCTGACTGATGTCTTGAGATGTTACTTCAATATATCCACATACATTTCCTTCCTCATGATGCCAGCTATTTTGTGAAGTGCACCAGTCTCTCCTGCAGCAAAGCACCCCCACAGCATGATGCTGCCACCTCCGTGCTTCACGGTTGGGATGGTGTTCTTCGGCTTGCAAGCCCCCCTTTTTCCTCCAAACATAACGATGGTCATTATGGTCAAACAGTTCTATTTTTGTTTCATCAGACCAGAGGACATTTCTCCAAAAAGTACGATCTTTGTCCCCAGGTGCAGTTGCAAACCGTAGTCTGGCTTTTTTATGGCGGTTTTGAAGCAGTGGCTTCTTCCTTGCTGAGCGGCCTTTCAGGTTATGACGATATAGGACTTGTTTTACTGTGGATATAGATACTTTTGTACCTGTTTTCTCCATCTTCTTCACAAGGTCATTTGCTGTTGTTCTGGGATTGATTTGCACTTTTCGCACCAAAGTACGTTCATCTCTAGGAGACAGAACGCGTCTCCTTCCTGAGCGGTATTACGGCTGCGTAGTCCCATGGTGTTTATACTTGCCTACTATTGTTTGTACATATGAACGTGGTACCTTCAGGCGTTTGGAAATTGCTCCCAAGGATTAAGCAGACTTGTGGAGGTCTACAATTCTTTTTCTGAGGTCTTGGCTGATTTATTTTGATTTTCCCATGATGTCAAGCAAAGAGGCACTGAGTTTGCAGGTAGGCCTTGAAATACATCCACAGGTACACCTCCAATTGACTCAAATGATGTAAATTAGCCTATCAGAAGCTTCTAAAGCCATTACATCATTTTCTGGAATTTTCCAAGCTGTTTAAAGGCACAGTCATCTTAGTGTATGTAAACTTCTGACCCACTGGAATTGTGATACAGTGAATTATAAGTGAAATAATCTGTCTGTAAACAATCGTTGGAAAAATTACTTGTGTCATGCACAAAGTAGATGTCCTAACCGACTTGCCAAAACTATAGTTTGTTAACAAGTCCTTCGTGGAGTGGTTGAAAAACGAGTTTTAATGACTCCAACCTAAGTGTATTGTGACGTCACAAGAGGCTACACAGCTTTCAGCGGGATTGCTCAAGTAGTGCAAGGAGACAAGGTTCAAACAAAACAAGGATTTTATTATAGGTCTTGGGAAATTAACGAAAATATAACAAAATTCTGTTCTCTTGTGGCTCTTTAAGGGTTAACAGTTCAGGGATGTCTCTTCCACATCCAAAGTCATAACTCTCACTCGCTCAGATAACTTTTCCCCAGCCTTACTGTAGTCCACGTTGCAGCTAGTGGCCAACCCAGCAAAAAGTCCTTCCAAATGTCTCTCACGTATTTCCACAGGTGCATATATCCAAAGGTGAGTATTTCCCAAAGGTAAGTATCTCCAAATCCTTAGATTCCTCATGGAAGTGGACGTGCAGCACTCTTGTCCTCCAGAGAGCCCAGGTTGGAGACTGTGTCTCTTCCCTTCCCAAACCTTCAGCTCATCAGCTCCTCATTTGTTTCAGCTGCGTGGGAAGATTGGCCATAGAGGGGTGGAGTTCCCGACCATACCAGCAGATGGAGCCATAGCTGTCTGGGTTTGCAGCCACCTCAGGGGATGTAACGTCCCTCCAGGACACAGCCTCTCGTGACATCACACATCCCCCTCCTCGGGACCGACGTCCTCGTCGGGGTAAAGGCAGCGAAGAAGGCATCACGCCGGGAGAGGGCGTCCGCATTGCCGTGGTGCTTGCCAGCCCTGTGGACAACAGAAAAGTTAAACGGTTGCAAGCTCAAAAACCATCTGGTTACTCTACTGTTTGATTCCTTGTTCTTGGCCATCCACTGCAGAGGGGCGTGATCAGATACCACCATGAAACGTCGGCCCAGGAGATAGAACCGAAGGGACTCCAGGGCCCAGACTACAGCCAGACATTCTTTCTCCACCGTTGAATAGTTCTTCTCTCTTGGAAGTAACTTTCTGCTTAGGTAGAGAATGGGATGTTCTTCACCGTCATGTGCCTGGGTGAGGACAGCACCCAGACCCACCTCCGAAGCATCCGCTTGGACAATGAATTCCTTCTTGAAGTCTGGTGCCACCAGGATCGGACTGGAGCAGAGTGCTCGCTTCAGGTTGAGGAAAGCCGCCTCCGCCGCAGGGTTCCACTTCACCATTCGTGAGTGGCGTTTGGTCGTCAGCTCCGCCAACGGTGCAGCTATGGTAGCAAAATCTGCAATAAAGCGTCTATAGTAGCCAGCGAGGCCCAAAAATGACCTTACTTGCTTCTTGGTGATGGGCTGCGGCCAGTCCTGTATGGCCCGCAGTTTGGCTTCCTGTGGTTTGACCAACCCCCGCCCAATGGTGTACCCCAGGTAGTTTGTCTCACTGAAGGCCAGCTTGCACTTCTTCGGGTTTGCCGTGAGCCCTGCTTCCTGAGCGAATCCAGCACCGCTTGTACCCGGGGGTATGTGGCTGGCCCAATCCGGACTTTGTATAACAACATCATCCAAATAAGCCGCTGCGTACCTCTTGTGGGGGGCGCAAGGACTCGATCCATCAGGCGTTGGAACGTGGCAGGTGCCCCGTGGAGACCAAACGGAAGTCGGGTATACTGGTAGAGCCCCTCCGGGGTGGCAAAGGCTGTCTTCTCCTTAGACGCCTCGGGGTCAGGGGGCACCTGCCAGTAGCCTTTTGTGAGATCAAGAGTGGTTAGGAAACGAGCATGCCCCAAGGAGTCTATTAAATCATCGACACGAGGCATTGGGTATGCATCAAATTCAGACACTTCATTCAACTTTCGATAGTCATTACAAAATCGTACTGAACCGTCTGGCTTGGGAACTAGTACGATGGGACTTGCCCAGGCACTGTGGGACTCTTCGATTACTCCCAACTCCCGCATCTTCCTTACCTCCTTCTGTATAACCACTTTACGAGCCTCTGGCACGCGGTACGGGCGCTGGTTTACCGTTCGGCCAGGCATGGTGCGGATCTCATGTTGGACCACCTCTGTGTGACCGGGAAGGGAGGAGAAGACATCCTGGTTCTGCTCCACGAGTTCCAGGGCCATCTGTCGTTGATGTGGGGACAGATTTGGACCCAGCTGAACCTCTTCTCGCGCCGGTTCCTTGGTCTCTGTGGGGGGTAGACAGCTGAACAGCGCTTTCTCTCTGGCGTGCCACTTCTTTAAAAGGTTAACATGATAAATCTGCTCAGTTTTTCTTTTATCTGGTTGCCTCACCTTGTAGTTTACTTCTCCCATGCGTTCAATGACCTCATATGGTCCCTGCCAGGTTGCCAGGAATTTACACTCAACGGTTGGCACCAGGACCAGCACTCTGTCCCCCGGCTTAAACTCCCTGGGTTGAGCAGATCTGTTGTAGGAGGCTTGCTGTTGCCGCTGACTGGCCTCCAGGTGTTCCCGCATCATGGGATAGATGGCCTTCATTCTCTCCCTCATAGCCCGACATGGTCGATCAGTGTCCGCTGTTGGCATGGCTGCTCCTCCCAGGCCTCCTTGGCGATGTCGAGCAGTCCTCTGGGTCTGTAGGAAAGCAAGAGCTCAAAGGGTGAAAAACCAGTAGAAGACTGAGGTACCTCTCTCACCGCAAATAATATGTAGGGTAACAGCTGATCCCAGTTGCGCCCATCTTCCCCTACCGCTTTCCGCAGCATGGATTTTTAGTGTTTTGTTAAAACGTTCGACTAGGCCATCTGTCTGGGGGTGGTAGACCGAGGTTCTCAGCTGTTTGATTTTCAGTAAAGCACAGAGTTCTTTCATCACCCTGGACATGAATGGAGTCCCTTGGTCCGTCAATATCTCTTTTGGGATTCCCAGACTAGTTGAGAGACGGAACAGCTCCTTGGCGATTTGTCTGGATGTAGCCTTCCTCAGCGGAATGGCCTCCGGTACCGGGATGCATAGTCCAGAATGACCAGAATGTATTGATGTCCCCTGGAACTTTTCGGTAAGGGCCCGACTATGTCTAATCCAATCCTCTCAAAAGGAGTTTCGATAATGGGCAAGGGAATGAGCGGGTTTCTATATGTGGGCTTTGGCGCAACCTGCTGACACTCAGGGCAACTACGGCAGTAGTTCTCTATCTCTTTGTGTACTCCTGGCCAAAAGAAACGTTGCATGATTCTTTCCTTAGTCTTCTCTACCCCCAAGTGGGCCCCTAGCGGGTGTGTGTGTGCTAGGTTGAGTACTGTGGCCCGATAGGGCTGTGGCACGAGGAGCTGTTCATGCACTTCATCATTTTTCTTGACTATCTGATATACTAACCCCGGTTTACTGCGAAATGGGGGTAAGTAGGGTTTGTCTTATCACCTAACACTACACCTTCTAATACCTGCACATTTCTTAAGGCATTTGCAAGAGTAGGATCTTGTAATTGAGCCGTACCATACTGGCCTGTGAGAGGGGAAGCTCTTGGGTGCCTGGGACGTCTTCTTCACTGGAGAACGGAGCACTTTCCTGGGCTGCGTTCTCTTCTCCCCGTATCCGGACCAGTCTCGGTGTCGGTCTGGGCACCTGCCATCCCTATCAGAGCCCGGGCGGGAGTGAGTAACTCGGAGGATTGCACCGGAGCCTTCCCAGGATGAGTCTTGCCTCTCCGTTTCCGAGGTACTCGGGTTATCCTCTCCTGAGACTCTCTCCAGAGTGGGTAAAAGGCTGGGCAGTCTCGCCCAATTAGGACAGGGACGGGGAGGGAATCAACCACCCCGCCGTCGTGTGTATGGTTCCCCGTGTGCTGGTCATTGTAAGTTCAGTAATGGGGTATTCTCTGGTGTCCCCATGGACACAGGAAACTGGGAGGACTTTCCCCGGGGTCAGACACGTTGGGCCCACCAAATCCTTACGCACCAGGGTGGCCCGGCTACCAGAATCCAGTAAGGCCTCCACATCATGGTGATTCACAGTTACCGGGCAGGTGGGGGGTCGATCTGGGCCGCCATCTACGACTCCCAAGAGCGAGGCAAAACGGTGTGTGGGTGCTGAGCTGGAGGACTCCGCAGTGGGCATAGGTTCATCGGCTGGTTTCCCACACTGCCAGGAGATATGTCCCATCTCCCCACACCGGTAACACTGTCGAGTTTCCCCCTCCTGGTGTACTCTTCTTGGACCCGTCTGGTTTCTGGCTCCCCCCTGGAGCCGGGATAAGTCCTGACGTGGCTGGGTTCGAGACCTTGGGGTCCTTTGGACGGGTTCTTCCCCATTTGTGGTGGGGCCGCACTCCTGGGGTCTTTTCGGGAAGCATTCAGCATCTCCGCTGTGGCCTGGTACTTTTCCACAGCTTCCACGGTCAGATCAGCCGTGGTCAAGGCCTGTTGACTGATGAACCGTTTTGCCTCATAAGGCAGGGGCGCGTAGGTAACGATCCACCACAACGGCCTCCACCACCGCCGCTGCTGTATTCCTCTGCGTATCCAGCCATTTCCTTGCGATTCGGACAAGTTCATGCATCTGCGCCCGAGGAGGTTGGTCTGGTTGGAAGGTCCAACTGTGAAAGCGCTGGGCCATACCAAACTTTGTGAGTCCATATCTGCTGAGGATCTCAGACTTCAGGGCATCATAGTCAGTAACCTGGTCAGGGCCCAGGTCCCGGACAGCATTCAGCGATTCCCCGGTTAGAAAGGGGGCTAACAGACCAACCCACTGTTGCTTGGGCCAGGCTTCCCCTAGTGGCCGTGGCCTCAAATGCATGCAGGTATGCCTCAATGTCATCGGTAGCTCCCATCTTAGATATAAAGTCACTTGCCTTTATTGGGCGGGTATTTTGGACCACCCTCTGTCTCTGCAACTGCAATTCCTCTGCCTTCAGAAGGTTGGCTTTCTTTTGCTCCTCCAAGAGAGCCACGTTTACTTGCATCTGGGCTTGCTGGCCAGCAACAAGGGCTTTCAATATGTCCTCCATTTCAGTCGGGCGGGGAGCCTACGGCCAACTTGGAAAACTGGGTGATCAAACCTTCGGTATCCTCCTCTGACATGCACTATTAACGCTTGAGCGTGCCCGTATTCTCCACCATCTGTGACGTCACAAGAGGCTACACAGCTTTCAGCGGGATTGCTCAAGTAGTGCAAGGAGACAAGGTTCAAACAAAACAAGGATTTTATTATAGGTCTTGGGAAATTAACGAAAATATAACAAAATTCTGTTCTCTTGTGGCTCTTTAAGGGTTAACAGTTCAGGGATGTCTCTTCCACATCCAAAGTCATAACTCTCACTCGCTCAGATAACTTTTCCCCAGCCTTACTGTAGTCCACGTTGCAGCTAGTGGCCAACCCAGCAAAAAGTCCTTCCAAATGTCTCTCACGTATTTCCACAGGTGCATATATCCAAAGGTGAGTATTTCCCAAAGGTAAGTATCTCCAAATCCTTAGATTCCTCATGGAAGTGGACGTGCAGCACTCTTGTCCTCCAGAGAGCCCAGGTTGGAGACTGTGTCTCTTCCCTTCCCAAACCTTCAGCTCATCAGCTCCTCATTTGTTTCAGCTGCGTGGGAAGATTGGCCATAGAGGGGTGGAGTTCCCGACCATACCAGCAGATGGAGCCATAGCTGTCTGGGTTTGCAGCCACCTCAGGGGGATGTAACGTCCCTCCAGGACACAGCCTCTCGTGACATCACAGTATGTAAATTTCCGACTTCAACTGTAGGTGTTCCTTTTGTCCAGGTGGGAAAGGGCAGTGTGGAGTACACATCCTGGTAATCCATCTAGCCCTGCGGCCTTGTGAATGTTGACCTGTTTAAAGTTCTTATTCACATCGGCTACAGTGAGCGTGATCACACAGTCATCTGGAACAGCTGGTGCTCTCTTGCATGCTTTAGTGTTGCTTGCCTCGAAGCACGCATAGAAGTCATTTAGCTAGTCTGGTAGGCTTGTGTCACTAGGCAGCTCGCGGCTGGGCTTCCCTTTGTAGTCTGTAATAGTTTGCAAGCCCTGCCACATCCGATGAGCGTCGGAGCTGGTGTAGTAGGATTCAATCTTAGTCCTGTATTGACGCTTTGCCTGTTTGATGGTTGGTTGGAGGGCATAGCAGAATTTCTTATAAGTGTTCAGGTTAGAGTCCCGCTCCTTGAAATCGGCAGCTCTACCCTTTAGTTAAGTGCAGATGTTGCCTGTAATCCATGACTTCTGGTTGGGTTATGTCTCCATAGACAAACACTGGCAGTAGAAGAACTCAGTGACTTTCAGCGTGGCACCTTCATAGGATGCCACTTTTCCAACAAGTTAGTTCGTCAAATTTCTGCCCTGCTAGAGCTGCCCCGGTCAACTGTAAGTGCTGTTATTGTAAAGTGAAAACCTCTAGGAGCAATAACGGCTCAGCCGCGATGTGGTAGGCCACACAAGCTCACAGAACGGGACTGCCAAGGGCTGAAGCATCGGTTGCAACACTCAGTACAAACTGCCTCTGGAAGCAACGTCAGCACAATAACTGTTTGTCTGGAGTTTCATGAAATGGGTTTCCATGGCCAAGCAGCCGCCCACAAGCCTAAGATCACCATGAGCAATGCCAAGCATCGGCTGGAGTGGTGTAAAGCTCGCCACAATTGGACTCTGGAACAGTGGAAACGCTTTCTCTAGAGTGATGAATCACGCATCACCATCTGGGTCTGGAGTGATGAATCACGCTTCACCATCTGGTAGTCCAACGGACAAATCTGGGTTTGGCCGATGCCAGGAGAATGCTACCTGCCCGAATGCATAGTGCCAACTGTAAAGTTTGGTGGAGGAGGAATAATGGTCTGGGGCTGTTTTTCATGGTTCGGGCTAGGCCCCTTAGTTCCAGTGAAGGTCAATCTTAACACTACAGCATTCAATTACATTCTAGACGAGTTTGTGCTTCCAACTTTGTAGCAACAGTTTGGGGAAGGCCCTTTTTTGTTTCAGCATGACAATGCCCCAGTGCACAAAGCGAGGTCCATACAGAAATGGTTTGTCGAGATCAGTGTGGAAAACTTGACTGGCCTGCACAGAGCCCTGACCTCAACCCCATCGAACACATTTGGGATGAATTGGAACGCCGACTGCGAGCCAGGCCTAATCACCCGACATCAGTGCCCGACCTCACTAATGCTCTTGTGATTGAATGGAAGCAAGTCCCTGCAGAATTGTTCCAAAATCTAGTGGAAAGCCTTCCCAGAAGAGTGGAGGCTGTTATAGCAGCAAATGGGGGACCAACTCCATATTAATGCCCATGATTTTGGAATGAGATGTTCGAGCAGGTGTCCACATACCTTTGGTCATGTAGTGTAGGCTAAATATCCCAAGCACGGCTACAGCAACTTCTAGAGAGGGTAAGGCTCCTTGGGCTTTACGGTGGCCACTCTGGTTTGGGTGTCCTCGGCAGAACGGGGACCCTGTAACCAAGTGGTCACATATCGTTCTGGGTTGTATTGCGCAACAGCCGGTTGGTGGAGTTTTATGAACGTCAAGGCAGACAGGGTGATTATTTAAAAAATTCAACGTTCTGAAGTTGTCAAGCCTCCAACGGGCCACTGCACACATGTAGCCTACAGTTATTCATCATTCACCAGAGAGAAGTCATGGAAGAAACCACCATTTACCTACCTCTAGGCTGCTGTAACGTACATATTTATTTGGTTTGTAATTCAATTGTTTTTCATGAAATTTTTGTGGTGATTAAATATAATTTGTTAAGAATTGATCTGAATAAATTTTCTGTGTATTCTCAAATTGAAAAAAGTGAGCTCCTTGGGCTCCCCCAGCATTACACACCTGCTTACTTGAGAAGCGAAGGCAGCTGTACTGCACTATTTCATCAATAAAATATATATATATATTTTGTTGGGGGCAAAATGATTTGTTGTGCTGCATCAGTAGTAGTGCACTGGGCCTTTACTAGTATTAGCGGACCGATATAGATATCTGTAGCGCAGGCAAAACACTTTTTTCAGCATCTCCTCTTTGGCAAAAAAGTCAGTTGTATAATTAAGTAATAATGCCAGAGGGGGTGTGGTATATGGCCAATATACCATGCTCTCGGGCTGTTCTTAGGCACGACCTGTATACAGCCCTTAGCCGTGGTATATTGGCCATATACCACAAACCCCCAAGGTGCCTTATTGCTATTATAAACTGGTTACCAACGTAATTAGACACGTAATTAGAACAGTAAAACATATTTTTTTGTCATACACGTGGTATAGGGTCTGATATGCCACAGCTTTCAGCCAATCAGCATTCAGGGCTCAAACCACTCAGTTTATAATTAAGAACAGTATTTTTCAGGATTCAGTTGGAATTGTAAGAGTTGTTGCCTTGTCCCTTTCTCTGTGATTGTCATTTTAATGGAATCCAGAAAGAACAAAAACCCTGTCATCATATTACATAAAAAGGTGCAAAGTTATGGGCAAGACACAAAACATCCACATCAAATTAAATATTTTTGGGGGTCAAATAAAATGGTAAACAACAACTTTTTGTGCAGTATTAATTTACCATCCTTGCAAACCACTTAATGTAAAGGTACATTACTGTATTGTACATCTAGGTCATCTAGGTTTGTACCTGTAGACTTTCACCATGAAGAAAAACAATGTGCAGTACAGTAATTGAGTACATTGAGATATCAAGTGGTTTGTAATGATATGATGTGGCTCAGTTGGTAGAGCATGGCACTTGCAATGCTAGGGTTGTGGGTTCAATTCCCATGGGGGAACAGTACAGGAAAAAGTATGAAAATGTATTGTGATGTCACGAGAGGCTGTGTCCTGGAGGGACGTTACATCCCCCTGAGGTGGCTGCAAACCCAGACAGCTATGGCTCCATCTGCTGGTAGGGTCGGGAACTCCACCCCTCTATGGCCAATCTTCCCACGCAGCTGAAACAAATGAGGAGCTGATGAGCTGAAGGTTTGGGAAGTGAAGAGACACACTGAGGGAGTGTGTGGGGGGTGAAGAGACACAGTCTCCAACCTGGGCTCTCTGGAGGACAAGAGTGCTGCACGTCCACTTCCATGAAGAATATAAGGATTTGGAGATACTTACCTTTGGGAAATACTCACCTTTGGATATATGCACCTGTGGAAATACGTGAGAGACATTTGGAAGGACTTTTTGCTGGGTTGGCCACTAGCTGCAACGTGGACTACAGTAAGGCTGGGGAAAAGTATCTGAGCGAGTGAGAATTATGATTTTGGATGTGGAAGAGACATCCCTGAACTGTTAACCCTTAAAGAGCCACAAGAGAACAGAATTTTGTTATATTTTCGTTAATTTCCCAAGACCTATAATAAAATCCTTGTTTTGTTTGAACCTTGTCTCCTTGCACTACTTGAGCAATCCCGCTGAAAGCTGTGTAGCCTCTCGTGACGTCACAGATGGTGGAGAATACGGGCACGCTCAAGCGTTAATAGTGCATGTCAGAGGAGGATACCGAAGGTTTGATCACCCAGTTTTCCAAGTTGGCCGTAGGCTCCCCGCCCGACTGAAATGGAGGACATATTGAAAGCCCTTGTTGCTGGCCAGCAAGCCCAGATGCAAGCAAACGTGGCTCTCTTGGAGGAGGCAAAAGAAAGCCAACCTTCTGAAGGCAGAGGAATTGCAGTTGCAGAGACAGAGGGTTGTCCAAATACCCGCCCAATAAAGGCAAGTGACTTTATATCTAAGATGGGAGCTACCGATGACATTGAGGCATACCTGCATGCATTTGGGGCCACGGCCACTAGGGAAGCCTGGCCCAAGCAACAGTGGGTTGGTCTGTTAGCCCCCCTTTCTAACCGGGGAATCGCTGAATGCTGTCCGGGACCTGGGCCCTGACCAGGTTACTGACTATGATGCCCTGAAGTCTGAGATCCTCAGCAGATATGGACTCACAAAGTTTGGTATGGCCCAGCGCTTTCACAGTTGGACCTTCCAACCAGACCAACCTCTCGGGCGCAGATGCATGAACTTGTCCGAATCGCAAGGAAATGGCTGGATCCGCAGAGAATACAGCAGCGGCGGTGGTGGAGGCCGTTGTGGTGGATCGTTACCTACGCGCCCTGCCTTATGAGGCAAAACGGTTCATCAGTCAACAGGCCTTGACCCACGGCTGATCTGACCGTGGAAGCTGTGGAAAAGTACCAGGCCACAGCGGAGATGCTGAATGCTTCGAAAAGACCCCAGGAGTGCGGCCCCACCACAAATGGGAAGAACCCGTCCAAAGGACCCCCAAGGTCTCGAACCCAGCCACGTCAGGACTTATCCCGGCTCCGGGGGAGCCAGAAACCAGGCGGGTCCAAGAAGAGTACACCAGGAGGGGGAAACTCGACAGTGTTACCGGTGTGGGGAGATGGGACATATCTCCTGGCAGTGTGGGAAACCAGCCGATGAACCCTATGCCCACTGCGAGTCCTCCAGCTCAGCACCCACACACCGTTTGCCTCGCTCTTGGGAGTCGTAGATGGCGGCCCAGATCGACCCCCCACCTGCCCCGGTAACTGTGAATCACCATGATGTGGAGGCCTTACTGGATTCTGGTAGCCGGGCCACCCTGGTGCGTAAGGATTTGGTGGGCCCAACGTGTCTGACCCCGGGAAAGTCCTCCCAGTTTCCTGTGTCCATGGGGACACCAGAGAATACCCCATTACTGAACTTACAATGACCAGCACACGGGGAACCATACACACGGCGGCGGGGTGGTTGATTCCCCTCCCCGTCCCTGTCCTAATTGGGCGAGACTGCCCAGCCTTTTACCCACTCTGGAGAGTCTCAGGAGAGGATAACCCGAGTACCGCCGAAACGGAGAGGCAAGACTCATCCTGGGAAGGCTCGGTGCAATCCTCCGAATTACTCACTCCCGCCCGGGCTCTGATAGGGATGGCAGGTGCCCAGACCGACACAGAGACGGAGCTACAGAATCTGGACAAAGAACTGTCTGGTCTGAAGGGGACCGCTGAGAGGTATCGTTTGTTAAAGCAACAGTTAGACATGAAGACAGAAGAGTTAGATATCCTCCAGGCTAAACTCCAACAGAGCTCCTTCCCTAAGCAACAGGAGGAGCTGGAGAGGCTGCGCAGGACCATCGAGGAGTGTGAGGAGACCCTGGCGCAGTAGTAAGGAGGTCAGAAGAAGGCAGAGGAGAAGTACAAGGTGTTGGAGAACAAGATGAAGAATGCGGAGGCAGAAAGGAGAGGAAGGAACTGAAAGCTGCTCAACAGAAGCTAAACTCTGCTAAAACCAAGGCTGATGCGTTCAGTAAGAAACTCAGGAGAGACAACAGGAGGCTGAGTCCCTGGTCCTAGAGTTGGAGGAGTTGAAGAGAGAGCAGTCTGGCGCACCACGGCAATACGGACGCCCTCTCCCGGCGTGATGCTTCTTAGCTGCCTTTACCCCGACGAGGGACGTCGGTCCCGAGGAGGGGGATGTGTGATGTCACGAGGAGGCTGTGTCCTGGAGGGGACGTTACATCCCACCTGAGGTGGCTGCAACCCCAGACAGCTATGGCTCCATCTGCTGGTAGGGGTCCGGGAACTCCACCCCTCTATGGCCAATCTTCCCACGCACAGCTGAAACAAATGAGGAGCTGATGAGCTGAAGGTTTGGGAAGTGAAGGGGCACACTGAGGGAGTGTGTTGGGGGGGTGAAGAGGCACATAACCTGGGCTCTCTGGAGGAAAAGAGTGCTGCACGTCCACTTCCATGAGGAATATAAGGATTTGGAGATGCTTACCTTTGGAAATACTCACCTTTGGATATATGCACCTGTGGAAATACGTAAGACATTTGGAGGACTTTTTTGCTGGGTTGGCCACTAGCTGCAACGTGGACTACAGTAAGGCTGGGGAAAAGTTATCTGTGCAGTGAGAATTATGATTTTGGATGTGGAAGAGACATCCCTGAACTGTTAACCCTTAAAAGCCAAAGAGAACAGAATTTTGTTATATTTTCGTTAATTTCCCAAGACCTATAATAAAATCCTTGTTTTGTTTGAACCTTGTCTCCTTGCACTACTTGAGCAATCCCGCTGAAAGCTGTGTAGCCTCTCGTGACGTCACAGTATGCACTCACTACTGTAAGTTTTTTTGGATAAGAGGCTCAACTATAATGTCAAATTAATGAATAGACCATTTCAGTTTTCACATCGAAATAAGTTGCACTTGCAAAGTATTTCAAGAAACTGGAAAACATATATCAAGCAAGTTTTTTTATATTCCACAAATATTATCAGATTAACTGTTTTGTACAGATTATTATCAGACTCAAATGAAGAATGCTGGTAAACACTAAAATACAAATACATTTAGTTTTTAAAAAATCCCAAAGTAGTACACTGGGCCTTTACTAGTCCTGTATTAGTGGACAGCCCCCAAACTACCGCTTCCCACTGTTTATTGGTTCAAAGCCCGGCGTCTGAGACAGTAATTTTGCGTTCCATTATTATAACCTAGCTGTCACGATCGTCGTAGGGTGAGTAGACCAAAAGCGCAGCGTGTGAAACAAACATGACTTTAATTAGCTAAAGTATACAAACACCACCTTCGTGAAGTCCCACGGTAAACAAATACCGACCGCGAGAACAAAAACCCACAACACCCAAGGAAAACATACAGATTAAATATGGCTCCCAATCAGAGACAACCAGCCGACAGCTTTGACACTCGGTGCCTCTGATTGGGAGTCCCGACGGGCAAACATAGAAACAGACAACCTAGAACACCCAAACAAAGAAGCAGAACACATCGAATGAGCACACCTGAGCTTCAACATATAGAGTCCCAGAGCCAGGGGTGTGACATACTCCCTAAAAGGCGCGGGACTGCGGCCGCGCCTCAACTAAAGCAAAACAGGGAGGGCTGGGCGGGGCCATACCTCCTCGGGGGCGGTTCTGCCTCCGGCCTTGACCACCACCCTCCAATGAACCCCCCATAGCGCCCCTGGTCCAGTCTGGCTCCGCTGGCTGGAGCTGACCTGGGCGTGGCAGGGGCGGCTAGCTTCATCCGTTGGGGAGCAATAAAAGCGGTACCTGATCTGGCAGCGATGAGCCAGACGCGGGTTGTGCCGGACTGGCGACTTTCGCACCCCTGGCTTGGGATGCGAGTGGCGAGGAGCTGAGCCGGGCCGGGCTGGCGGCAGCGCACCCGTAGACTTGGTGCGAGTGGCGAGGACAGGCCGGACCGGGCTGGCGGCCAGCGCTTACCGTCGGGCCCGGTGCGTGGAGCAGGGGCAGGCTCGGACAGGGCTGGTGGCGCACACCGTAGGCTTGGTGCGTGGAGCAGGGACAGGCCGGGCAGGGCTGGCGGCGCACACCGTGGGTTTGGTCGCGTGGAGCAGGGACAGGCCGGGCTGGGGTGTCGGCAGCTGCACCGTAGGCTTGGTGCGTGGAGCAGGGACAGGCCGGACAGGGCTGTCAGCGCCCGTAGGCTTGGTGCGTGGAGCAGCAACAGGCCGGCAGGGCTGGCGGCGCCCCCGTGAGGCAATTGGTCGTGGAGCAGGAACCAGGCCGGGCTGGGCTGGCGGCGCACACGTGGGGTTTGGTGCGTGGAGCCGGGACAGGCACGGACAGGGCTGGCTGACGCCCTACCGTAGGCTTGGTGCGTCGGAGCAGAACAGGCCGGGCAGGGCTGGCGGCGCACACGTGGGCTTAGGCGGAGAGGATCAGCCGGACAGGGCTGGTGGCCGCTCACCGTAGGCTTGGTGCGTGGAGCAGGACAGGCCGGAGCAGGGGCTGCGGGCGCTTACCACCGTGGGTTTGGTGCGTGGAGCAGGGACAGGCCGGGCTGGGGCTGTCGGCCCGCACACCCGTAGACTTGGTGCGGTGGCGGGAACAGGCTGGACCGGGCTGGCGGCAGCGCACCGTGAGCACTTGGTGCGTGGAGCAGGGACAGGCCGGACAGGGCTGGTGGCAGCTTCACCGGCTAGGCTTGGTGCGTGGAGCAGGGGCAGGCCGAGGCAAGGGCTGGCGGCTTGCCGTGGGTTGCCCAGTGCGTGGAGCAGGGACAGGCCGGGCTGGGCTGTCGGCGCACACCGTGAGCCCGGAGTGCGTGGAGCAGGGGACAGGCCGGACAGGGCTGGCGGGACGCCGTAGGCTTGTGCGTGGAGCAGGAACAGGCCGGGCAGGGCTGGCGGCGCGCACACCGTAGGCTTGGTGCGTGGAGCAGGAGCAGGCGAGGCTGGGCCTGGCCCGGGCTTACACGCGTGGGTTCGGTGCGTGGAGCAGGGACAGGCCGGACAGGGCTGGCGGCGCTCACCGTAGGCTTGGTGCGTGGAGCAGACTTGGGCGACCGGCAGGGCTGGGGGCAGCACACCGTAGGCTTGGTGCGTGGAGCAGGAACAGGCCGGGCTGGAGCTGGCGGCGCACACCGTAGGTTTGTGCGTGGAGCAGGGACCAGGCCGGACGGGAGTGGCGGCCGCACATGGCCGGCTTGAGTGCGTGGAGCAGGAACAGGCCTGGCTGGGCTGTCGCGCCGCACCCGGCTAGGCTTGGAGTGCGTGGAGCAGGGACCCAGGCCGGACTGGGCTGGCGGCGCACCGTAGGCTGGAGTGCGTGGAGCAGGGACAGGCCGGACAGGGCTGGCGGCGCACACCGTGCAGGCTTGTGCGTGGAGCAGGAACCCAGGCCGGACTGGGCTATGGAGACGGATAGGAGACCTGGAGTGAAGAGCTGCCACAACCCGTCCTGGCTGAATGCCTACCTTCACACACTTCTGTGTGAGGGCATCCCAGCACAGGACGTACAGAGCTGTGTACCCGTGCTGGCATAACAGCACGTGACACTGGCTGCAGGATATCCGGGACCGAGGAGAGGCACTGCCTGCAGGCCACGAGCGCTGAGCCAGCACCTCCGTCCTGGCTGCATACCCACCTTCGCACAGCACGTGCGGGGTGCTCGCACAGGGGCGACACCCGGTCTATGCCGGACCACTGCGTGGCACAGTGCGCAGCTCCGCGCTGCCGCGGAACCTGCCCGGTCTCATGCTGCCATGCCTGAGCACTCGGGAGTCGGCTCTGCTCTCCATCCAGGCTCCGCCAACCTGCCTTCTGGCCCCAAAACCCGGGTTGGCCTCCTCTCCTAATCTCCCAATTCGCCCTGTGGCAACCTCCTGCTGCCCAGTCGCTCCATGCCGTGTGCCCCCAAAAAAAATGATTGTGGGTTGCCCTCGCCTGTCGGCGTTGACCCGTTTGGCGCCGCTGCTCCATCTCCTGCCTGGGTCTCCCCCTTTGCCCTTCCCGGTGGCGGACTGGCCTCCTCACCTCAGTAATCTGCCCCCAACCCGAGGAGGACATCCACAGAAGTCACCTCCCTGCGTGTGTTCCTGGACACGCTGCTTGAGTCCTGGCTGTAGTGGGTTTTCTTTCACGATCGTCGTTGGAGTGAGTAGACCAAGAGGCTGCAGCGTGTGGCTCAAACATGACTTTAATTAGTTAAAGTATACAAAACACGACTTCGTGAAGTCCACGGGAAAACAAATACCGACCACGGAACAAAAACCCACAACACCTAGAGGAAAAACCTGCACAGATTAAATATGGCTCCCAATCAGAGACAACCAGCCGACAGCTGAGCACTCGTTGCCTCTGATTGGGGAGTCCACCCACAAACTAAACATAGAAACAGACAACCTAGAACACCCAAACAAAGAAACAGAACACATCGAATGACCACACCCTGGCTCAGCATACCAGAGTCCCAGAGCCGGGGTGTGAGCATAACTTTAAACCAACAGGTCTAGCCACTAGCCTCTCTATATAAGGTGAGCAAGTGGTAGCCTAAATTAATATATATATATATTGTTAACATATAAGTCGGATTGCATCCTTCATTCCTCCCATCCTTGAAGACATCACACGATAGATAGATGAGATTAGATAGATAGATAGATAGATAGATAGATAGATAGATAGATAGATAGATAGATAGATAGATAGATAGATTGATAGATAGTGAAATTAGATATAATGCTAGGCTACCAGCTACAAGTGAGTGTCAGGTCTGTTAGAAATTGCAGTAATTCAAATCTGGTATTGGAATAAGAGAAAACATAATCAAGAGATATTCAATCCAAGCTACACATTTTATTATATGCAAAATGTATGTATGATACCGTATGATGGTTCGTATACTGGGCTCACTAAGGGAAATACACACGCGGGGCAGACAGAGAACTGATCTATTGTTATGAGTTCATCTTAAAATACTTTCTGACAGAGATATTTCCCGCTCCCCTGCTGGCCAATCCAGAGTAGAGACTGGCGGCGTGGTTTGGAGCTACTCAGCCTGTCCGTTGGGCGCAGCGACTGGTCCCAGCCCCTTAGCGCTCCACTGTTGCACACTGTTGCCAGGCATAAGTTTTTATCACCAACAACCTGTAGAGTCAGCACCCAAAAAACACAGTTCCACTGTACTCCTAGTACCTACGTTCAGGGCGGTTCTCAGACAACAAAGAGGCAGTGTTCGTATCTGTGAGAAATAAAAAGTCTTATCATCCTACCCCTAACGTTCTCCCATGAATCACAGCTTGTTATGTGGGAAACAATTCCCATATCAGTCACAGTACAAACCTTTTATACTTTAATCATTAATGCATTCTTTGTAAGTTAGACATCCCATCCAGTTATGAGAAAATAGATCCCCACAGGTCAGTGGTTATTTCTTTATAGCCTATACTAATTTATCTAATAGTCCTATATTTAGATCAATGATTATTTCAAGAGGGAGAATCCATCTATGAATATATTCAAAAAGCGCCTCAGATCAGCTGCTTTGAGCATGCATGAGTGGTCCTTGAGTTGCCCCTCTCCTCCCACAGACCACGTTTAGCCATTGTTTATTCCTCCAGCAGCCATTGGATAGGCTATATTTCACATTTACTTATTTCAAACCGTCTATGCATACAGTTTGGCCTTAACTGTCTCATCTAGCCCAGCAATGATGCAAAAGCAAACGCAGATTCCATTGAAATTAATGTACTTCAAGTGTATCAAAATGCTAACTTGGCCAATAATCGGGTGTGATCGGCGAACATACACACACGCATAGCCCCCCCAGGTCTCCAGCATCCCAAGATAATTATTTTATGTGCTCACCTAGCCTACTAGCCTATAGTCGTTAGAAGGATAGTTGCCATAAGAGAAATAATACTGTTGGTAAAGCACTATGGATAAGGTCGTTTTAATGGTTGCCATTATGCACAGATTTATTTGCAAGGTGTTACGCAGCTACGTAGCAGAAGCGTTGTGCCTGCGCGAGTCGAGAAGGGCAGGCTGACAGAGACTCAACCACATCTCTTCGCACTCACAGCACAGAACGCACTGCAACTGCCTCTGCAACGCCCAATGCTGCAAGGCAAGCGCAGCATTCCATTTGAAATGAATGTGCTTCTGTGGTGTACTTCCAAGCTTGACACACCTGTCTGAGCGAGTGTATTAGATCATTAGATTGATAAGCGTGAGTAGGCAGTGACTTTTGTTTGAGGGAGTGCATTAGATCATTAGATTGATGGCCATTTGTTTTGTTTGCCTCTACTTTTTACCTCCCATACATACACACACACCTGCATACGCCTGTCTCTACCTATACTGAACAAAAATATAAATGCAACATACAACAATTTCAAAGAATTTTACTGAGTTACAATTCATTTAAGGCAATTAATCCAATTTATATCAATTAATTGAAGGCCTAATCTATGGATTTCACATGACTGGGGAATACAGAATGCTCTCTGTTGGTCAGAGATACCTTAAAAAAAAAGAAGGTAGGGGCTTGGATCAGAAAACCAGTCAGTATCTGGTGTGATCACCATTTGCCTCATGCATCTTGACAGCTCCTTTACCAATTGATCAGGTTGTTGATTGTGGCCTGTGGAATGTTCGTCCCACTCCTCTTCAATGGCTGTGCGAAGTTGCTGGATATTGGCAAAACTGGAACACGCTGTTGTACATGTAGATCCAGAGCATCCCAAACATGCTCAATGGTCCAAATGCCACCACCTGTTGCTGTTTCTTTCTCTTCACTTGGCCTAATACTCTTCCATAGATTACTGAGGGAACAATCAGAGCTGTTCCAAACCCCTTCAGACTCTCAGCTAGCTAACACACCCTATGCAGATATCAGTTATTTGCATCCACTGCCAATCAGTGGGTGTGTGTTTTGTGTGTGTGCCAGAATACACTGAAAAGTTTATACATACACAGACATAAATCTATATTTTTAGCTGAAAGCTGAGAATGTAATCTTTCTGGCAATATAAAACATGAATAGAAGGTTCCTCCTTCCTTGACACTGACAAATTGATTTGATCCGGGCATAACACTTTACTGTATACAGACTAAAAATTGTCACTGTTGCCATTGATCTCTAACCAGATTTATGAACCTAAGCTACACAACTAAAGCTGTACAAAAGATCTGTCTTCCGCACTATTATTTTCAGAATTTATTTTATTAAATGTGTTGAATAAGTTTTACTCTACCCAGTCCCTGTCCCAGCTATGTTTTCAATACCCATCACACTAGCTCGTTGATTTCATTTATTATTGATTCTCTATTAACAAGTTATTCCCCCAAAAAGCATTAATGTGCATGAT